>NC_064633.1:460825533-461450533 GCF_023864275.1 Schistocerca cancellata
TGTGAGCATCAATCAGTTGTCGCTCCGTCGGCAAACTTTGTACAGCGTCGGTATCAACAAACTGGCCTTTCTTTGGGAGAAATGTGTTTGTAGCAAGGATGGCTATAATGATAAATAAATCTGTAGACATGAAGAATAAAGATGTAGCATATTAATAACGATTGTTTTATTTAAAAAGCTTGAGTTTTCACATAAAAAATTAGGAGACATAACTTTCCAGCACGCCCTCGTACATTTATCCACATCTGAAGTCAACTGCTATTCGTTAAACCAAGTGGAAATTTTGTCTTTTTTGTATTTCCATGCGATCGTCCAACGGCCCTGCTTTGGTGCACAACAGTTTCGTCAGCGAGCAATGTTACAATGCTACTAATCCTATTTGATAAATCATTGTGTCTATTGAGTACATTAGAGGTCCGATAACAGTTTCTTGGGTCAGTGTTACGTTTCAGGATAACGAACTTGGTTCAATAGTCACGTATTCATGGAGCCATGAAGAATCTTATCTTGGTTGATAGTTGATAATGTGGTGCAGTATCGGACGTCTTTCGGGAATCTAAGATAATGGCATCTGTCTGTTCACCTTTATCTGTTATTTGTCAGTTGTCCTGTTTGAATAAAGCTGGCTATGTCTCACGCGAGTGAGAAGCTTTTCGAGACACTTATGGTCTTCCATAAGGGAGGAAATTTTTAAGCTGCACAAGTGATTCTAGATCAAGATGAGTCAGCGTTCTAGGCAGAGGCTTGGAACTACAGGAATTGCCAAAAATAATACTAACACCTAAGAGCCGGTCGAAGTGGCCGTGCGGTTAAAGGCGCTGCAGTCTGGAACCGCAAGACCGCTACGGTCGCAGGTTCGAATCCTGCCTCGGGCATGGATGTTTGTCATGTCTTTAGGTTAGTTAGGTTTAACTAGTTCTAAGTTCTAGGGGACTAATGACCTCAGCAGTTGAGTCCCATAGTGCTCAGAGCCATTTGAACCAACACCTAAGTAATAAAAATACTCAAAGGAACATTGTTCACTCGCAGCGTGTAGTGCTGTAACAGCCTACGTAGTAGGCGAGAACGTTATCACGTTTGCTTACGGCTAGCTGCAATAGGAGTCAGGTGGGCAGTTTGTAATTTTGACACCTCTTTACAGCTAATCTCACGGTTTTCTCAGGATTCGTTTCTCAATATCTGAACGTCTACCCCTCCTGGCGATAGAGGAGCTCCCGTGTCGACATTAATAGAAACCTGCAAGAAACAGGAAAATGCGTTATCTGTTAAGTCCTAGTTGTGGGTGAAAGCTGAAGCTAACTGGCAGGTTTGGAAGCAAATTCTGATCAGAATGAGCAAGGAGACAGCGTCCTACATCTTTGATGAACACACGTTTGCAGGAGATTGAGTTATCATAAACTATGTTGTACGGAGCACATTGTGCTCACGTGGGAGCGATCTAAATGGTTGTAAAACAATAAACTGGTAGCCAATATCGCGGGAATTCTTTTTATTCCATGATTACCTGTTTCGGCGAAACTAAAGCCGTTATCATCGGATCTTAGGACACATACAGGTTACAACATCAAGGCAAACATTGGTGATATTAATAATTGCCTATAACACGCAGGGCTTACAAAATTGTCATAAGTAGCACGTAGGCGTCCAAGAGAGATGTCATTATAAATGTTAAGAGTCTCCATTGTTTTACTATCATAAACTATGTGACGTGAATTTTGTGCATCAAACAATCACATTAGAACGGCCATTTCTAAACTGTTACAAAATTGCTGTGCGAGTTGTAACGTTGTTGCTTTAATTTGCTATGAAAGCGGTGCTGATAGACAATAAAAGCGGTTTCAAAGCTCTGAGCTGTCTGGGGAAGTTAACCTTGCATTACTGAACAACTGTTTCACCAGGTATCCAGTCTAGCTTACCAAATTCCCAACCAGACTAACATTAATTATAATCTTTTAATAGTCATACGACCACCGGTGATATATATATATATAAGAGAATTTAAGTAAAAAGAAATAAATCAATTTATATTTGGATATTTATTTTAACATTGATCATTGAAATTTCAGCATATTAAATTTGATTCATAACTAAACTGGTGCCTTATTTAGGATTGTGGAAAATGTGAGTTTGTAATCTTACGGAACACATCAAATATGGAGCCAAGATTGGGATACTGCATACAACACTGCATTCATAAAATAACACACGAAGAACGTTGAAACATATGCAAGAGGAAATTAACCACAACCAACCGATTCAATTTTCACCCAAAGATGTTACGTTCTTAGCACAATCCTGTCCGTCATGCAATTACCACACACTGGTATACTAAATTCATACTAACTCTCTGTGAAATCTTCCCGAAAAGAATAGCTGAGGGCTACTTTGATGATTACACCACATGCTTCACGTGGTCAACTTGGTTTACACAAAGAGTGTAACTCCACAATAATTTTGATAATTAAAATAAATTAGATCGAAAAGCAATTTACAAAAGAAAAACCTCGAACTAGTTACTAACGTCTTACTATTAACCTGATGGGTCAAACAATTGTATAAGCACGTGGTACTGGTCTCACAAAGTACACCCCTGTTCCGACGTTGGTCCTACTGTTCTCTAGCAGACAGACTTGTCTGCTACCCTCAAGCATGCAACTAGAAATACATTTGCTCATTCGTCCTCTCACACAGAAGGGAAGGGGGATGACAGTATCTTATCATATACAGTATATAAAAGAAAGCGGATGTAGGTTCCGTATGAGACTGTGTGACACGAATTACATATAAACTGTGTTTTAAAGTGTAGTAGTGTGACAAATCGTTCTTTTTTATGTGTAAAAGTAACACGTTCCACTACTCAGTCTCCTCCCAGACAGTCAGAAACGCCACAGTAAATTTAGAAGAGGAATTTATGCCGTAAATGACAACAGATTTAAGAAATTAACATGAAAGGAATCCAACAGAGACCTATCAAGCTTACAAATTTGACATAACAATGGGAGAACGTCATATGGCCATCAGACTCATTGTTCACATCATTCACGACCAACACATGCCTTTACGTTTGGTGAAGAAAAGCAGAACCCTGTCAAGTTGCTTCGTCCTTCTGTGGAACATGGAGGGGTTCAGCGATGCTATGGAGCGTGTGTTTTTTATCTTGTCCCGCACTGGAGGGGCTAATTCACTGTTCTAGAAGATCGCCTTTCTCCAACGCTGCAAACTGTTTTTATGTAGAGAATTAAGTCTATTCTCTTACAGTTTTCTTACACAAAGCTAATTGTTTTTATTTATTTGCAATTTTATTTATATGTGATCTATTTCGAAGCATCTACAGGATTTCAGAATGACAGATTACATTACAAGGATATATTTCCGGTGGCTTATCACATCGATCACAGCGCTGAAGTACCTGAAGAAGAAGCCGTACTTGCTCTGAAATCGACAGCAAATAAAACAATAAACACAGCTGAGTGAAAGCAAAATAGTGAGAGAATAGACATTATTGTCCATAATATAACGGTTCGCATCTGACGTCCCCAGTTCCGACGCTATAGAAATGACAAGACTGCATACTGTATTCCCTGGTGAACTAGTTGTGCATCGTGGCTGGTGCTGCCATACCTAGCTGAGACCTCGTCGAGACACTCGGGGGTGGGGGTGTAGAAATGAAGTAAAAATTTTATTTAATATTACTTTTTATTTAGAACGCAATTACGTGGAACTTGTTGCAGCAGATGTAGTTGGTACATCATATTTTTCGCAAGATTTCACCTTTTTCAACAAGCCACTTTCCACCTTTACGCATTTTCGTAAGCTATGATAAGTGAGAGTAAACCGTCGACAATATCACTTTAGTCATCGAAAAACACGTCGCTATAGACTACACTCCCCAAGGGCACAGTAAACGCTTCAAACATAACTAACTCGCACTCGTTGTTCGTATTAGATTCTTCTGCGTGGCGCTGCTTAAACAGTTCCAGCCACGTGCTGCTGGATAAGTCTGGTATTTTCTCGAATGATGGCGCTAGATCAAGAAGATATTTCCCTCGTCGATACCGGATACGCAACATGCAACGCCATCTGTGAGACGATCTTGTCAACATAAACTTGGTGGCATTAATAAAACTAACTAAAGCTGCATTTACATGCTGCGTTAAAACACGGCGTTATTTCATTACTTGAGCCAAGATCGTAACAGTATTTTCCAAAATCTGCACAGAATTAGATCATGTCGGGATGTCGGGACAAGAAGGTACTCACGGCGACGGTCACGATACATCGGAACGGATGACAGCTCTAACCATGACGGCAGTTCTCTCATTTACACGTCTACAGTTGTCCAAGTCTGGTTTACGTTTGGCTCTCATGGTCTGATCTCGATACATAGTTAAACCCTTGAGGCACGTTTTGGAAAACTAAGTGTGCAGCCGATTTCCTACTCTAAGGCCACTTTCTCAATGGGCCGCCCTTTTGCAAGTTTTGGTACTTAACACTCTGAATTTCGTATAGTAGTTGTAATTTGTGCAATAAGATGACCGACAGTCTGATAATAAAGATTTTGTCTCTGTTCACAGGTGTAATAAGAATTCGTCCAACCGTTATAACACAAAAAAAGAGTTGAATTGCTGATGAAATCGATATACTGTTAGGAAAAGAACTCAACGCTTCAGAACAGCAGAAAATATACGAAGATTGCACATTACGAGACGGGAATACCATTTATCTTGCAGAGTCTTCCCCCGGAACAAAACCTGGGTGACAGATAAAGCATCCCGATAGGAGATAGCACTCTCATTATTACAAAAATAACCACAATACAAGACCACGTCTGTAAACGAGACACTCATAGAACCTCACAGTTCCAAAGATCGCCTGCACAAGAGTATCGGGGACAGTCAGCGAGAATAATATATCGCGGAACCCACAGCCTTAGTACCTGTTAAAAATGTGACAGAAACCAATTCAGACATTTTACAAATTAAGTACCCAGTTCTTGCTGAGACGAACACGATGAAACGGATCAAAGCAGCTTTGAAGCAGTAAGGCATATGTACCGATTCGAAGTTATACTCGAAGATTGTGTGTCCACAATTGTGGTTCTCTGTGCGCGAACTTTCTTAGTGCAAACACTGCTTATTTAACGCAGAAAGCATTCTGAGCATCTACACATAAAAAGTACTGCGGCACTGGGTTAACTCGACAATGTAGACGAGTTCATAGTTATACGCAAGAAAAGTCTGGCACTGCGAACCATGTCCGCTGCCGAAATGCAACAAGATGTGAAAATAATTGGTGTGAAGAGTTCTTTTGAACTTCACTGAAACTACGCATTTTCCAGACAATTCAGTCTCGCAGCTGCTCTAGCGCCTGAAGATAGGTGAACTTCACCTAAGTGTGTCTAAGGGCTGCTCCAGCACCTGGAGGTAAGCAAACTCGACCTACGAGTGTCGAAGGTGTTGCCTAAGCCTCAGGCGCTAGAGCAACAGCTAAGCTGAACTGGTGTCGATTTCTCTGAGATAAACATTTTGAATGTGCTCAAGAAAGATGGATAGATGGCACTGAAGATATTGGCAAAATGGGTGGTTTTAGAGCGATATTTTGCCATTTTATTCACCGCTTGTGCCACTGGCGAACGCACCGGCCATCACGCAGCAGGATGGCGTGAAAATGGATGGATGAAAACTCTTACAAACACTTTACTGCGTTTGATCACGTTCAGATTTTGTCGAATGGTTTTGAACAGTCCATAATGGTTCCGCCCTGTAGGGCACAGCAAAAATTGCTGTCACGGTGCTCTCCAAAGAGATGCGATGATATTCAGAGAGATTGTAGACACGCGATGACCTTTGAGTAGGGTTCAAAGGGCCAGAGAGTGGCATCAGTGGCCATAATTGTCAAGAACTTCGTCCTGTTGCCTATTACACTGCAAAATGTGGTTTTAGATAACGAAATCTGTGGAAATCATCGCGCCAAGGGAACGGGTTCTCAGCTCCATTTCAGATGTGTGAAAAGAAAGGGTAAAATGAGGGTAAGAGGGAGTGTGACGACCTTCCCATCGTGTGACACGTTCACGGAGACGTTGGGCAGAATTGTGGTGAAATTCGGTGCGAATGTAACATCTTTAACCCACCTTACAGATCACATGAACATTTTTCGCATGTGTCGACATCTTGCTGTTTGAAGCCACACCGAGCAGTACGCCATCCTTTTGCACCATTATAGAGGAAGGTCGTAGGCATCTTTGAGCCAAATTTCAAACTTATGCGTTGCAATGGGAGACAATTACAGGGTTTCGTAAAAGTGATCCTTTAATATGGTTGCGCATTGTATTTTCAAGGGCAGATACCGTATTGGGTAGGACCATGCCTCGTAAATCACTGAGGCTTACAAAGATATTTCGGCTTGACAACGACTGCACTTAATAGGATATTTAGAACAAAGTCTTTTCGTTATATAGAAAATTTACTGCACAAAATGATTAAGGTTCTTCATCTATATGGAACAAGATTTGGAAGGAAATTTTTATGCTAATGTAACTGCTAAGAAACGGGCAAGGTGCCCGTAATCATTGTCCTCTGGTATGATGTATAATCACTGCGAACGGATAGGAATAAATACGTGACATGCATTTATGAGCAACATTCTAACGCAGGTCAAGATTGGATAAATTCGAAATGCACCGTTTAAAGCTTTCCTTACTTAGCTAATGTTGTTAAGCTTCTCGGGCAATGCGTCAGATTGTGTCAATGAAAATTCTCAGAATTCTGACAGACAATCTACTCGACATCTTGAGTTGACTATGTTCAATGTCTCCTGAAGTTATCATACCATCTTACTAAATTCTCCATACTGTAGATCATTTCTGCAATTTTAATCATTTTTTGATAGTCACCTATCTGATCTGTGGTACAAAGTACATTTGAGAATCAGGTGTCTTTCCTAGAGCTGCAATTTTCACAAATGTCATCCGGAACAGTATAGGGTGCACTGAATTATTTTGCGTTTCTCTTAGTCTCTTGGCCGTTTCTCCATATTTTCTTTTCACCTACCTTTCCTCGTGTAACAGTACTGTAGTCATAACTTCACTGATACGCCGTTTTTGATAATATATTTACACGCCTGTAATACCAGATCTCTTCAACTGCTTACAGTTTACAAATAATGGTTCAAATAGCTCTGAGCACTATGTGATTTAACTTCTGAGGTCATCAGTCCCCTAGAACTTAGAACTACGTAAACCTAACTAACCTAAGGACATCACAGGTATCCATGCCCGAGGCAGGGTTCGAACCTGCGAGCGTAGCGGTCGCGAGGTTCCAGACTGTAGCGCCTAGAACCGCTCGGCCACACCGGCCGGCGTTTACAAATGAACCGTCGTTATTCTTCGTTCGCTTCAGATCAGGAGCCAATACAGAATCAGCTGTTCCGGTGTTCACTCTTCATGGCGTGTGTGCTCATATTGTTGTACCATAACTATTCTTCCCATTCGATTGGAGTATTTCGTACACGGACCGAAAGCTGTCCAATCTGGCCGAAGACTGCTCAATGGATTCTCCACGTTACATTCACTTCAGACGAGAAAAGCCAAATATCATTCTCGTTATAAAAAACATTTAAAATTGAAAGGAATTTTGAGTGTGCAAATCCTAGATGGGCCTCGGATTAATCTGGTGCAATATTCAATCCTCCGACGGCGAAAGCAAAACACGAAAAGTAATTATTGTACCCAGTAGGAAGATAGAAAGATCGCTGAATGAAAGAAAGGAGAAATTCGATCAAGATTGTGCGTCTTTAAGAACACGCACTTTGTTTGTGTTGGCTGCACTTGGTAGGAAACGCATTATCTAACCACTGTAGTAGTGCATAGTGACATCAAGACCCGACGTTTACTGTTGCTCTTCTGCTTTTTCTTGGTATTCAGATAAGAACTTTTATTATGGTTAAAAGTAACGCAGATACCTCATAATTTATACGGTTTTAGCCAAACAGTTTCCACGGTTCAATTTATTGGATTAGTTATTAAGTCTACATGATATTGCTGCCTAGCCTATGTGCTAGAAGCTACCTGCCCATCATGTGGGATCTAATAATATATTTGTTAACTAGTGAACTTTCGCCAGAGACAACCGTACATTCATTATGGCAGGTAAGGGTTTTCATTAGAATGACTCATGCTAGCTATATAGAAAAATTGTACCTAAGAAACTGTATGTATGTACGTGTCGTAGCGAAGTCGACGTCCGTGTTCAAATTTAAAACGCGCTCCGCAGCGCAGGAAGTAGATAGAACACGAATTCACGACTTGCTCCGTCGTAAAAGCGCTCCCTGTGTTTATTATGAGAGCGTCTCAGGCGGGGGAAAAAAACCAGGCAGTAAAGCCGACACCATAAGGCCGTGGCTGACGACCGTAGTAATATACATCATTAAACGTTAAATTGCCTCGTGTTTGCTCTGGCTGGATCAACCTCTGTGTCTCTGACCCCGGTCTGCCTACCTTGGCTCCTCGCGGGGCTCCCCTGTACAGGCCTGCCACCCTTTGAACTTTACACGCTGCTTGTGCCACATTGTTTATCCGGGAGCTGTACGCGTGGAGTCTGGTTTGCTTTCGGGTTAAAATACTCTTTGAACATTTTTACGAGCACGTCTCCCGTGTAAATTCCAACTGACAGGAGAGTTAACTTCGTCGTCGAATAAATGGACGATCAGTTTCCACGGAACTACAGAGATCTTTCAGCAACTGGAAGATAATAAAAAGTCCAGTAGCAGAAAATACCATCTCAGAATTTCATAAGCTGATTGAACAGAGGCTAGCTTGATTTCTGTTGGAATTAGTACTGTGAATCGGATTTCCTTTTTAAACCACATCTTAATTTTCATACTCAGCCATATGCAGCTTGAAGGTGTTGAGAGAAGGCGATAGAAATAGATAGCGAAATTCACTTTCAACAATGAAGCTGGAAGACTAGGAATATTGTAGTGCATCCACTCTAATTCATTTGTTTCTCTTATTGTTTTTAAGAAGGAATATATTTTACTAGACAGTAATCGTACTTCTACAAAGTACAGGATAGAGGTATGTATAACTTTAAAGAAGTACCAAAGAAAGACCAGTAGCTGACTTGAGATGTCTTGGCATTTTAAAGAGCTAGAGAAGTGCAGATACCACAGCATCGCAACCTTAACGCATAGAACGACTTTCATTGAACCATAAAATGAAAGAATATGAAGTCTATTGAACCAAAACAAACCCGAATCATCCGGAATCACAAGCCCAGAAGTTATCTCTTTGTGGAACATCTGAGAATAAAAGTATTTGCGGAATAGGTTGTCTGGTCAAATTAGTGAAGTATAGAAGGTGTTAGGGTGATGATTTTGTGTCATTAACTAGGTATTAGGGATGGTAGATGCTACCTGATTCATCATTTTCATACGTTACGAATATCTAAAACTGTGTTTTCACACTGTACTAACATCTCTTGGAGAAGTAAGATGCTTAGAAAAACTGGACTCCTGCATTTGGAAGTAAAATTTCAACATGAAAATAACATTAATAATTACGTATCCCATTGTACATTTAAAGCACCTAAACCGGAACTAGAAAGAAGATAAATTAAATAAACTAGGGAAGTATGTAGCTTAGTTAAAATGTTGATGAATATTATCATAAATATGTAAAATTGAGCTCATCTACCAACACCTCTGTCATCTTTGTTAAATTCTCTTGCACCCTGTGTGGTTGTTTAGTGGATACAGGAGCGAGGAACAGATGCTGTTCATGAACAGAGAATTCAGGTACTGATTTATACCACATCTAATATCAAATAGTAAAAATAAAATATAATTGTGCGGCTGTAGTTGCAGCGTCAGTTGCTAACAGTAGGTCTGAATGTAGAAATATATACAAATACGAAAAATTTATAAATCTGTCACTTTTCAATACGGTGTCCACTCAGAAGATGTCGAGCCCTGGCCACTATGAAAGTCTGTAAATGCTTTTCAACCGACATACACACGGAAAGGGTCTCAGTGGATCAATGTTCGAACTCAAGTACACCCGCCGATGGAGCTCCAGAGAGGGGATGTTTGCACACACATCCATGCCCGATGCAGGATTCGAACCTGCGACCGTAGTAGCAGCGCGGCTACAACCACTCAGCCACAGCGGCTGGCTATTGCAGTTGTGTCAAGGTAGTCCAAGTGACCTTTAGGCCCCTAATCGCCACCGACAGGTCCTGGGTATATATCTACGACCGCAAAACAACGGAGCAAAGTATTCAGTTGAATCCTGTGGATTCATATCTGCCACAAATACGAAGACTCAACCATCATCTAACAATGTAGCCTGAGAGACACTGGGGACTGCCAAGGTGTGGCGCTGACAGATTATGTTCGTAAGAGGCGAACCGTCACAGAAACAAACCACCGAAGTTTCCTGACGTTAGGGAAGGCTATACAGACGAAGTGTAGCGGGATGCTGTCCACAAGTGTATTTCAGTTCGCTGACAACGCCCCTGCGCATTCCGCACCTCATAAGGTCATACATACACCGCGATATTCTCCTGACATGGCACCCGACTTCTTTCCTATGAAGAAACAATTACGTGGCGTCCATTTTCGCAATGAGTGCGAGGTGATTATCGAAGTGGAACGTTTCCTAAAGTGCGATAATGGAGACTTCTACAACCAAGTGTGGCGTTACTGTACCTTCTCCTAGACATTGCTCGTTGATTGGGGCGAAAAACATACAACGCGAGTCTGACCAATTTATTTTGACAAATAAGTTTAATGACAAGCATATACAAATACGGCAACTTTAAATCCTTTCAAACTGAAAACCAGAAGGAAAATTTTCTTTCAGTTTTAAAAATAGCATCCATAAATTGACAGCTGGTTTGTTACCTAACAGCTTCCTCTTGCTGACTCCGCAAAACAGCCAGATTTAAAATCCTTTGTCAATTATAACCGTTTCTTGCCAATAGAAACAACACCACTTTCAAATAAGGCAATCTTTACACGTTTTAAAACCGAAAACACAATTAAAAATATTCTTCCGATATAATAAATGGCAACACTAACATGAAACTGATTTCATGTCTGTCATCTGTCACTACCTGCGTCAGCAAAACCGCCGACCTTAAAAATCATTTTTTTCTTTCTAAACTTAACGATTCCTTAGCACTCGAAACAACAAATAGCTTAACCAGTTGGCCTTTTTGTGAATTAACAAGTAGCACTTTCTTGCTCAGCTAAGGCAGCAGAATATACACGTTTTTTTTTTCAAAAATTGAGCAATTCACTTACATATTACGCATAACTAAAGTTGTAAAAAAACCGTAGGCTACGATAGACTGTTATAAGTAAGCCAAGACTAGGATAATTCTCCCAGTAGCTCTGGTCACTTAAGGTCGTACCTATGTTACCCATAGGTTAGGTGTGTTGCATACCTATCAGGTGTTACCTCACAACGATCTTTTTTTTTTTTTTTTTTTTACGTATGCGATCAGTTTTTATTAGATTCCCTTAAACCGGAAGCGGTGAACGGTATAGAGGAGGAGGAGGATATTAGTGTTTAACGTCCCGTCGACAACGAGGTCATTAGAGACGGAGCGCAAGCTCAGGGGAGGGAAGGATGGGGAAGGAAATCGGCCGTGCCCTTTCAAAGGAACCATCCCGGCATTTGCCTGAAGCGATTTAGGGAAATGACGGAAAACCTAAATCAGGATGGCCGGAGACGGGATTGAACCGTCGTCCTCCCGAATGCGAGTCCAGTGTCTAACCACTGCGCCACCTCGCTCGGTGCACGGTATAGAAACTGAGTGAGGAAATATAAAGCGCCGGGTAACATTCAGAATATTTTTGTTTTACGTACGAGTAATTATCCTCCAGTCTTTTACATAAAAGTAAACAGTATTTACAGTAAAATTCCAAATGTCAATTTTTAATTCAGGTTTTATTAGAAAATTGTTTATTTGCAACGTGAAACAGAGGGATGTTATAGTAAAAATAAAGAAAACAATACAGATTTATCATGTAGCGATAAAGAACGCAACTTCCTCGACAAAAAGATAAAATGAAAAAAACATAAAATAAAAGTATAGCAAACATCGCTGCAGTACCTCGTCATAGCAGCGAAACTTAGTAGATATGCTCGTTCGTTAGACAGGAATCGATTTAAGCTGGAAAAAAATAGTTCCAGTTTTGGCCACCAGATTCAAATCTGACGCTGTGAATGCAAGAAAGATGTATAGAAATGTTTCGATATGTAATGGATTAAGAATAGGATGTGGACAGAAAACGTCAAATAAGTGAGAATGACATAATGTTGATTTTATTATTAACCGTTATGGCTTGTCAGGTGACTACGTGAATGTCATAGCGTCATAGAAACAGTGCACAGAGCCAGATTTTCACGTTATGGCCGAAACTGGAACTAATTTTTTTCCGGGGTAAATCGGTTCTGCATTAACGCATTACCGTATTTACCAAGTTTCAGTGCCACCGATAATGACAGCCTGCTCTGGACCTCTGTGAGTAGCCGCACCTTAATAATAACAATCCGGAACATACATAACATCAAATACTACATAAATAATTTCTATTAATGTAAAAAGAATGTTCCACAACCTCCTAGAAACCGTGATGGTGAAAAGAAAGAAAATCTAGGTAGAGCAGGAAGCGATTCCACAACCCGCTGGTTCGTAACATGGTGTCACTACCAGTTACGCTAAGCTGAAGTTCTGTAACGAAAATCCTTGTATTTCATGTTACGGTCTTCTGGAGTCTTTAATCGCCGATATGTTGTTAACTGACATTTCATTACAACAAATCCTACCAAGTATGACACGTTTTTCATGAATCTTCATTGTGCCGTGGCTTTAAAAGGTAGTGCTTTCATAACACAAGGATTATAACACGATGATAACTCAATATGAAAATTCTTTAACCACCATTATGAGGTTTTCTGTCATTTTATTCCAAACGGCCATGCCAATAACTACGCCTTCCTGGTGCTTAGAAGCAGCATATATTCATAGACTGTAAGCTACAAAATAAAACCGACCAAATATGGGCTTCAATGAACACAAATACAATATATCTCGAAAGTTCTGCTTATGACGTGGAGAGCATTATTGCATCGTATTGGTTCTACTTTACATGGCACGTTACCGAGACATTACAAATTTATTTTATGTTCCACGTGACGGAACGGGTCCTCTACGTGAAACAGCAGGAAGTGACGTTACAAAACTCGAAGTTAGCCAACTTGTCCCGTGTGACGAAGCACACTGCCAGGAGATGGGGCCACCTGCAGACGCCGCTGCCGCTGCGTGACGTCACGAGGTGTCCGTTTGCCCCGCCTGTCAGCCTCTCATCCGTCGTCGCCAGAGGGCCGGACGGCCGAACTCCCTCGCAGCTTTCCTTTTTTCGGACGCTGGCCGCGCTTTAGAAAAACAGTACAGCCAGAGTGCCGGGTCGTGGCTCAGTGACCGCTCGCTCCACGCTGCTGATGACGCAGCGGCTGACTCTGAAACACCAAGCGTACTCCAGCCTTCTACAGAATGCAAATATTCCACCTTTTGACGATTTTTTTTTTTTATTAAGATCAATGAAAAATTGGGTACATAAGGTTCACGGTTACTTTGGAATTGAAGTGCAGCAGCAGCTATACTTGCATATTCCGTCGTTGAATGATGTGTAGGATTGTTAACAGCCAGTGCTGCAAATGGCGATGGTTTGGGGTCAGTGGAATGCACGCTCAGAGATGTCCTTGAAGGAACCGATTTGTAACACTTCGTTGTGTCGCTATGGTGCCAACAGCTGCTCAGATTGCTGCTGTAGATGCAGTACCATGCGCCAGATCCGTACGCCGAACACGACGTCTTCGCTCTCTGTAGTTCCACGTGGCCGTCCAGAGCTGGTCTTCTTGCTACCGTACATTCCCGTGACCATCGGTGCCAGCAGTCATGTACAGTAGCCATATTCCTGCCAAGTCTTTCTGCAATATCTCAGAAAGAACATCCAGCTTTTCGCAGTTAGGTTTTGATAACGGAGGCTCCTTGCCACCTGAAAGGCATTCTTGATCGAGATCAAATCACCACGTCCAGTCTCAAAGGTAAACTAACGCTCACGACCGTTACAGCGCATATTTAAAGCAAACTTGATCTGCGTCCTCACAGTGCCGCTACTAGCTCCAACGTTTTGCGAATGTCACGAAATCTGAATAGATATCATCTTTCAGCTATAAAAACACGCCTACCAACTTCAGTTTATGTCGCACAACTCCTTCCTGGTGTTGCGACTTTTTTCGGCCAGTGTAGTTGCGTCTGCTGGAGGTTTCCGAGGATTCCGCTTCTTAAGCGTTTGGTGCTACTGATCTTTAAGATCTTCAAGTACAGTTCCATGCGGAAGCATGGCATCATCCACAGCGCACCCACCAAAATTTTTGAAATCTGAGAGAAATTCCATCCGTCGTATAGTGTTATTTACCGTTTAACAACGCGTAGCCTCGTGATGACTGGGTGTTGTGTGATGTTCTTAGGTTAGTTAGGTTTAAGTAGTTCTAAGTTCTAGGGGACTGATGACCATATATGTTAAGTCCCATAGTGCTCAGAGCCATTTGAACCATTTGATGAACATCGCGTAAATCTTAGCTGTAGCCTCCTGTTAATTTCTTATCAACATCATACTCCGACAAATCACCTCACGTTGTGAAGGGTATCTTCTTCGTTCCTTGTTATTAAACTGACGGATGATGTGAAGTAAGATTGTCACTTCTGTATGTATCTCTGTTTTTCTTGATATATTAGTAAGGTTCCCGTACAAATACTCATGAACTAGAAGGGGAAACATAACCAGAATTTTAAATGACGAGACCCACGACTCCCTTCTGCTAGAAATAGCCAAGGTAATGTATTGAGGACTTCAGTAATGTCGATCTGACTAAAATATCCTTTATTAGTGTACAGCATACTTCGAGCCTCTTAGAACACAGTCTATCTGTAAAATCGTTTCGAATAAACATTTCAAATGTGTCAACAGCCTGAGATATCCTATGTCGTTTGGTTATGTTGTTCAAAATAATCATTAGTCATTGTGAAACTTAACTTTCCCAGTTCAACTAACTTACGGAAATGCAGCCTGGGAAGTCCTTGACAATGGCCGACATTTCGACTGGTAAACACTTGGTCACTTTCAAGGTACGAATGAAACGAGGAATCGCTTTGAAGGCATTTTTAACTCTCGGTGGGCTGGGCTGAGCCAACCAGGAAACGAAAAGACGACAATCCAATGAAGACAACAAACAAACTTCTAGAACCACTAACTCTGTCCTCCTATTGTTTGACCAGGTAGAGTGCGGGATTCGTAGCAGAATTCAAGTTCAAATGGTTCAAATGGCTCTGAGCACTATGGGACTTAACTTCTAAGGTCATCAGTCTAAACCTAACTAACCTAAGGACATCACACACAACCATGCCCGAGGCAGGATTCGAACCTGCGACCGTAGCGGCCGCGCGGTTCCAGACTGTAGCGCCTTTAACCGCTTGGCCACCACGGCCGGCTAAAATTCAAGTGAAAACGTCTTTATTTAAAGGGTCAGTTGCTAGTCTGACTTAGATAGTTTTCTTAATAACATTATCCAAGGCACTAGAAGGACACGCCAGAATATTACTGGGGTAGTGTTATTAAGGCGGCATTTCTGCCTTGAAAATGGCGGGCTGTTCACCTGTCGAAATATTGCCGGTAGTCGACGACGTTACTTTTCTGCATTGCCGTAAGTTATTTGCACAATAATTGGTGAGAGTAGACAATGAAATATTTAGCCATTACTTCCCGCAACATATTAAACTGAGATGCCTTCATAAAACTAGTTGTGAGGAAAATAAAAGGAAGTAAGAGCTGCTAGGATTTAACATCACGCCCACACCTACGTCACTAAAGAGGGAGTACAACCTCGAGTTGGTTAAAGATACTGGCCGAGTCCTCCTCGAAGTAACCGTTCAAGCAACGGCCTTAAGCTGTTTAGGGAAATCGCGGAAAACCAATGTCTTGATGGCCCGGCGAAGATTTGAGAATTACTTTTTCTGAGTGCGAATAAAGTGTACGCAAGAACCAGAATAGGAGTCGTCGAAAAAATTCCTAAAAATTTAACTTATCTACAATATACAAAACTGCCATCGGAACCATTCTTGAGTATTTGCCCCTGACTAAGTCAGATCGGAGAAGAGTTACTGATGGTGTGGTAAGGCCTCATCTTTAGGAGCCACTGGTTGCACCAGGAGGTAAACTGGTTATAGTCGATATAGGTGTGGTTTCTGGATAGTAGGGAAGAGGCGTGGAAAAATGGTGTCACCAGTGTACTGACGTTAGTTTGGGCAAATCGCAAAAGTAGAGAGTATAAAAAAAGGAAAAAAAGACCTGCCCGGCAATAGGTTAGAAGGTACAGGAATTGATACTTTTAATACGCGGTATCTATCTTTCTCCTAATGAAATATGCTCCTAAATCCTTACATATGTCCTCTAACCATTTCTACTTGGCGATTTTGCACTTCCTGTCGGTCTGGTTTTTTAAACATTTGCGTTCCCTTTCGCCTGCTTCATTTGCTGTACTTTCATATTTTCTCATTTGCTGTACTTTCTTATTGTCTCCTTTCGTTTGTGTGACTTAAACGTCATCTTGTGGGTAAGTTAACCACGAAACGATTTTTAAGCCAGGAAGCTATTTCCACCTCCAAAGATGCAGTTAAAAAACCTAAAAACACACCTAACTGCAAGATCAGTTAAATTCAATATCTCTGGTGTTATCCTAGGATTTCTACTTGGTTTGATCTTTTTACCTATTTGATCCTCTTCTGCCTTCACTGTTTCGTCTCTCAAAGCTATCCTTTCGTGTTATACTTTATTCTTTTCCCCTGTTCTAGTCAATCGTTGCCTAATGTTCCCCCTGTAACTCTCAGAAACATGTTGCTATTTTAACTTATCCAGGTCCCGTCTCCTTAATTTCCTATCTTTTTCCGATTTCTTCAGTTTTAATGTACCGTTCATAACCAATAAATTGTGGTAAGAGTCCACATCTTCCCCTGGAAATGTTTTACCGTTTAGAACTTGGTTTCTAAACCCCTGTCTCACCATTATATAATCAAACTGAGACCTTCTGGTGTCTGCAATTCTCTTCCTCATATACAACCTTCTTTTATTATTCTTAACCCAAGCGTTAGCTATGGTTAAATTATGCTCTGTGCAGAGCTCTTCCAGGCGGCTTCCTCTTTCATTGGTTGAAATGGCACTGAGCACTATGGGACTTAACATCTGAGGTCATCAGTCCCCTAGAACTTAGAACAACTTAAACCTAACTAACCTAAGGACATCACACACATCCATGCCCGAGGCGGGATTCGAACCTGCGACCGTAGCAGCCGCGTGGTTCCAGACTGAAGCGCCTAGAACCGCTCGGCCACCACCGGCCGGCCCTCTTTCATTCCTTTCCCCCAATACATATACATCTACTATTTTCCTTCTTTTCTTTTTCCTACTATCGAATTCCAGTCCCCCATCACCAATAAATTTTCGTCTTCCTTAACTATCTGAAACGCAATTCCTTTTGTCTCGTCATACATTTCTTCAATCTCTTCATCATCTGCGGAGCTAGTTGGCATCTCACTTTTTACTACTGTATTAGGCGTGGTCTTCTTGTTCATCTTGGCTACAATAATGCGTTCAATATGCTGCTCATAGTAGTTTACCCGTATTCCTACTTTCATTCATTATTAGACCTGCACGCCCCCTGTTTTATTTTCTGTTTATAAGCCTATATTCACCTGACCAGAAATCCTGTTCCTCCTGTCGCCGAACTTCACTAATTCCCACTACAATTAATTTCAACCTATCCATTTCCCCTTTTTAAATTTTCTGCCCGTTTAAGTTATGTAATATTCCACGCTTCGATCCGTTTTGTGTCTCCTGCTGACGACATTCCCCTGAGTAATCCCCTCTCGGAGATCCGAATGGGAACTATTTTACCCAATAAGATGCAATCATCATGTAAACATACAGTATAGCTGCATGCCCTCGGCTGTAGTTTCCACTTGCGGTCAGCCGTTCGCAGTACCAGCACAGCAAGGCCGTTTTGGTTGGTATTACAATGGCACATCAGTCAGTCATCCAGACTGTTGCCCAAGCAACTACTAAAAAGACTGCTGCCTCTCTTCAGGAACCACACGTTAGTCTGGCTTCTCAACAGATACCCCTCCGTTGTGGTTGCACCTACGCTACGGCTTTCTGTATCGCTGAGGCACGCAATCCACTCCACCGACGGCAAGATCAATAGTTCAAGAGGGGGGGGGGGAGGGGGGGAGTGTGGAACGCCTCGTACTTCCAGTGCTTTTTAACAAATAGTATACGAAATTAAAAATCAGTGGGAGTACTGAGCACGTGCCGTCTGGTGTTTATCCGCGGAAGTTACTGACAGTTGCGTACTGCATGCATAACGCGGCAGCCTCCCCCAGTAGCATTCGCTCAGCCGCCACCTGCTGTGCGCCACCCACGGAGCGGCAGGCGCGCCAGTATTGTGCGACGCACCCCGCCCTGACCCGCCATTTGGCGGTAATCGCGCGCCCGATCCCGCGCCACTTCCTGTGTAATCTTCTGAGTGGCCCAAATGAGAGTTGTTTATCTATGGCGCCTCTCTGCGCTATTGGCTGCGATACCACCTGCACCTCCAGTCCAAAGCCACGGACTGTACGAAATAGAGTTCGACTCACATGGATGCCACGGAACGGAAGATGTGATATGCTATCGATTATTAAAGCAAACTGATCGCGGCCACTACTAACAAACTCTTTGACCCTAAGTTAAACTGACGTCATAAAACTTCCGTTTTTTTCTTTGTTTTTTTTCATAAGACATGTTTATAAGGGCAGCACAACATTTCTGCCGGCCACGGTGGCCGAGCGGTTCTAGGCAGTTCAGTCCGGAGCCGCGCGTCTGCTACGGTCGCAGGTTCGAATCCTGCCTCGGGCATGGATGTATGTGATGTCGTTAGGTTAGTTAGGTTTTAGTAGTTCTAAGTTCTAGTGGACTGATGACCTCCGATGTTAAGTCCCATAGTGCTCAGAGCCATTTTGAACCACAACATTACTGATTGATTGGTGATTCCATATGTACCATACAATCCTTCTGGAAGTGTATTTTAGAACTCGTGGAAGAAGTCCACATCTGGAATGTTCATTACCCCATCTTTTACTATCATGAATCGAGGATCTGTAACGACTAAAGATCATAATAGGATAATACGATTCGTTTGTGTAATTCAAATTGTTTCAAATGTCAACAAAAGGATGTATGATGCAACATTGAACTTCAGCTAAACGACTGTTTTCAATCTGAAACTAGAGAGCAAAAGACCATGTTTTACACATACAACTATAACCCAAATGCATAAGATGAATTAATATTAACAAAACGTTAATCGTAATATTAAATCTCCAACAACTACGGAAATATTACAGATTCGTAAAATCTGGGACCAGTTTCGGTATCCGCCTAAAATTACTTTCAAATGAGACATTCTACACGTCGTTTTAAATTCTATAAAAATTGCACTTATTTTATGTTGGCAAGATGGCAAAACGATCTGTGGAATGAGTATACAACTCAAGTATTGTTGATACCACATTTACATATGCTGTAACTCCGTCCGAACAGGCCTCGGAGGGCCCAACGGTACCGAACGACCGCCGAGTCATCCTCAGCCAAGTGGCGTCATTGGATGCGGATGTGGTGGGCATGTGCTCAACACACCGCTCTCACGGCTGTTGTCAGTTTTTGTGACCGGAGCTGCTAGTTTTCAATATACTTTTATGTAAAAGAGCTCCTCCTTTGGCCTCATGAGGGCTGAATGAACCGTGCTTGCCAACAGCACTCTGCAGACAAAGACTGTCACCCATCAAAGTGCTAGCCTAGCTCGACATCGCTTAACTTCGTTGGTCTGACGGGAGCCGATGTTACCAATGCGCCAGGGCCGTTGGTGCAGTATTTATTTACATTGCCATTAACTTAATGTACTGACCACGAACTCTTCTATGTAAAAACCAATACAAATTAAAAAGGTGCTAGCCATCAGCCAGCTTAATTCTACTGTGAAGTACGAATTTATACTTCATTTTGCTGACCTCTCCTCCCATAAATTGGTGGAAAGACTCTTGCCACCAATTCGCGAGAGGCATGTCTGTATCACCCCACAGACAGTTCAGTGGAAGCTCATGTGGAGGTAGGTCACTATGACCGACCTTACCTGTAAATTTTGTGAAAGACTGCCAAAATTAAGTTACCAGCCGTGCGAAAACGTGTCCGATGCTTGTTAATATTCTGGCTGTGTATGTGAACCGTATTTACGTAATAAATGTAATTATATAGAGACATATTTTGACTTATTGCTCGATACATGGAACACAGTGCAAGCACAAGTGAACCCTGAAAGCTGTCTCCTGAAATGGACTGCAGGCAGTTTAATTAATTCATCTTCAGCTTTCAATGAAATCCATAATATGGATTTCTGGCATAAGAATAAGAGAGTTAAAAATTTACTAGTTTATTGACCTCGAGTTTAGAAAGCGTCACAAACGGAACATCAAAACATTCAACTGTCCGTTTCAAATGTGGGCATTCACACACGTTGTCAACAGAACGGAACATAAGGAAAATGTCAACTTGAATAAAACTCGGAAAGAAGCTTTAGGTGTGGACACTGGCGGTGGGCAGAGAGCGTCGTCTGTTAACAGCGGAAGTTAACATATTCTCGCCGCGCTCATGTTACTGTAGTGAACATTGTGCATTTATGTTGTCTTAAATCTTATTTTATTATTTCCTTCGCTTTCGTGTCATTTTTTGAAAGTTCCATAAGGAGTTGTACGTATTTCTTATGAGTGTTGTCCCATAAAAGACGCCAAAAATCTGAAATCGAGAAATCATTAGGTTTTACAATTCATGGACAAAGAAAGTGTCTACACAGTGAATCAAGAGGAACATACTTTGATGAAAGAGTGTTACATAAAGTGCTTTTTGTGAACAAAATTTCAGCTCTGTTAAAGAATAAAAGTGTCATTGTTTTTGACGTTATTTGGTACTTGAAAAAGAAACAAAACAAAAAAGGCAAAAAGCCGTCCATAATGCCTTATAATAATCGTTTTATGTGTTTGAACGTTTACATTTTGTCTAGGAAATGAATTTGAATTTCTTAAAATGTCTGAAAGACACTTTACATTCATTCATTCATTGCCCAGCTGCGTGAAAGATTTAGCACACTACCTTTGTCAAGAACATCCGTTATGATTTTCACTTTGACCATCAACCAACTCGATCATTTATGGCCCTTAATACTGGTAGTATATTCCGAGTTTTTGTATCACGGAAGTGAGCTCACAATCTCACTTCTTTTATCAATAAGTACTGGGCTAAGCAGGGGTCCATGAGGCATACCAACACCTTCGTGTTGCTTGATTTACGGGCCCCGCAACGAACTTGTGACTTCATACTAGCTGCCTTGCCCGACATACGCTTTCTGTTTCATTACGTTCCTGTACAGAGTAAATCAACTCTTTTTGGAAACCTAAAGGAGAAATGCTCTACTTAATACTCTCTAAATACGAGGGGTTGGAACTTTAATAGTGCCAACTATTTATTTACAGCTCATACAAAAAGATGTTTCAAAGTTTTACAGACCTTCAAAGTAGTCATCAGCATTGTGTATAACCCATTGCCAGCGATGTGAAAGTCGTAGGATACACGTAGCAGTGCCAGTTGTGTTGACAGTTCGAGCGGCGCGGTCTATTGCCCGACGAAATTGTAGCAGTTCTGAAGCAAATGCCGTGAAGTGTTTCCTTCGTTTTAGAAATCGAGATGAACTCACGAGGGCTTAAGTCAGAGGAGTGCAGTAGGTGGTATAGCACTTAGAAGCCCCATCAGTCAAACAAATCAGTAACAGCTTGCACTGTATGTGCTTGAGCATTGTCCTGCAAAATGATGGTCAGGTCCTGCAGAAAGTGTCATCACTTCTGTCTCTAAGCTGGTCGTAGGTTATGTTCCAAAAACGAACAGCATAGAGACAGAAGTGATGACACTTTCTGTAGGACCTGACCATCATTTTGCAGGACAATGCTCAAGCACGTACAGTGCAAGCTGTTACTGATTTGTTTGACTGATGGGGCTGCTAAGTGCTATACAGCCTACTGCACTCCCCTGACTTAAGCCCTCGTGAGTTTAAGTCGATTTCTAAACTGAAGGAAACACTTTACGGCATTCGCTTCAGAACTGCTACAAATTCGTCGGGCAATAGACCGCGCCGCTCGAACTGTCAACACAACTGGCACTGCTAAGAGTACCCTACGACTTCGACGTCGCTGACAACGGGTTATACACAATGCTGTGGACTACTTTGAAGGACAGTAAAACTTTGAAACACGTATCTATTTTGTACGAGCTGTAAATAAATAGTTACCACTATTAAAGTTCCAACCCTGGTATAATGGACGATCAAAAGAATTCGGTTTGAGGGCTTAGTTGCATCGTATATGCAACGTATCGCGATTCCGATTGCGGTATATAATCGCCGACATGTAAGCATTCGTGTCTTTCCGAGGTGCTCTAAAGGCAGAAACGTGAACTGTGGCGATGTTGTTACAAAATGCGTCGAAACAGGACCAACGTGCTGTTATTCTTTTCTTGGCTGCCGAAGGACAAACATCGGTAGACATCCACCACAAGGGCTGCCGCTGCTTCATGAAAAACCGCATCCTCATATCGCAAATATCGTAATGCAGAATTTAAGCCAACTCAAGTGGGAGACACTCGAGCATTCGCGCTATAGTCCTTATCCCTTACGAATTCGGTCCCTTGAAAAAGGCGTTGAAGGGTCGATGATTCCTGTCCGACGAGGGTATGCAGCAATTAGTTATGGACTTCTTCATGCAGCAGGACACGGTGTTTTACCAAATGGGTATCTTCAACCTGTCGCGTCGCTGGATGATTGTCTCAATGCTCACGGCGATTTTGCCTGATTGCCACACAGATTCTGGACAGTACAGTCTTCGAATAGCAAAAAGGATAGTTGCGTCGAGCCCCTATGCTTTGATATTTTTTTTATTTTCAATTTTTACGTCACTTACACTGCAAATAAATGAAAAAAATGCTCAGTATATTGAATTTACTATTGTTTTCATAAAGGGTATGAAAAGAAAGCGCAAAGAAAAATTTGGTCCTGCAAATAAATTTCAAGGAAAGAATTATAAGACGTACACGAGAACTTCATACATAAAATTAAATATTTTTGGTTTACTTCGTTGACGTAAAGTTTCTATAAAAAAGCAAACAGGGTTTACATTCGTAAAAGGTTCTTTGTCGTAGCACAGTTTAGCAGTAAAGCATGCGTAATGCATTATGTCGCCAAATATTAATGATGTACTCGTACAATGAAATGTACTCTAGTGCAGTCTTCTCGGGATGGTTTTTTTCCGAAGAAGAGAGATTGAGTATAACGTCGCGTCGACATCGACTTCATTAGAGACGGAGCACAAGCTCGGATTGTGTGTCAAGGATAGGGAAGAAAATCGGCCGTGACCTTTCGAAAGAACCATCCCGGAATTTACTTGGAGCGATTTCAGGGAAATCACGGGAAACCTAAATCTGGATGGCCGGACGCGACGTCTTCTTTTTGTCTATCGATGAGATAACAACAATTTTGAAGTTTTTTGATCAAATTCTTTACGTGTCCATAATAATATATATCCCAGGCATATTAATATGCTATGTTTCAGTAGCAGAGTGCATTTCGTGGGAGGGGGTGGGGAGAGGGAGGTAATCAATTTTACTACTACATGATGGAAATCCTTCTTCATCTTGTAAAATCTCGTCGTGTAATTGTCGATTTTTTTGTCATCCCCATGAGTCAGTTAACAGAAGAAATTTGTTCTCCTGCACGTAAGGCTTCATCGTATCAGTCAAAAGTTTTTTGTATATGGCTTTTGCAAGTTTCCCAGATTTTGCTGAAGTAATGACCACATTCATATTACTTGCCGCTTACTCATCCAGCATATTTTGAATCCTCGTTGCGAAAGAGTCTCATGTAGCCACGTGGAGACTGTACGCAACAATTTTCCAGGAAGGGCTATACCATACTGCGCTATATACGAGTGGATTACTTTGTTTATATCATGTTGCTTCACGACAACTACTTTTGCCCCTCGCTGGTCCAGGGTGTGCTTATAAGTTGATTAGGACTGGGGACATCGAAATAGAAGATATAAATGAAAATATTTTACGACATCTGGTGTTAAAAAGAGTATTTAGATTGACGTCAGCGAATTAGCAATCTCGACTTATCTCCTTGATGTGACGCTTTAACTACAGTCCTTCCTTGGGAATCTATTTGCGCTTAAAAATTTTCCTTCGTCTCACCTTTTCATCCCTTTTGCGAAAATATTAGTAAATAGAGTATATAGAGCATTTTTCAAGTTTGTTTTCAGGGTAAATAACGTAAAAATTGAAAATAAAAATGTACTACACTCTTTCCGCTGCGCCAAACGCTTCGTGGAAACTATGTTAACTGAAATGGCTCATGCCTTAGAACTTGAATGCACCTCGTATCACACAGCTAGCAGCGTATGAGCTTGGTTCGAAGAGCACCAATATGAGTTTATCGTACTCCCCTGGCCACCAAATTCACCTGATTTAAACCCAATCGAGAATCTGTCGGACCACCTAGACCGGGCTGTTCGCGCCATGGGTGCTTAACCGATAAACCTAACACAGCAGGCCACGGCGCTGGAGTCGGAATGGTTCCATATACCTGTCGGTACCTTCCAGTACCTCACTGAATCTCTTCTTGCACTGTGGATGTTATTCAGACTTCTGGTAGGTGGTCACGTTACTGTAACTGACCAGTGTATTTGCATCAGCCAGAAAGTATTCAAATAACGACAGATGGTAGCGATACGACTGTAACAACGCTATCGTCGTTGAAAAACTTGAGAACAATATGGTAATAAAATTCAGAACACACAAATTAGATTTCCCGTACCGGTAAAAGGATCCAATAAATTAAAAATAAAACTTCATGTCTTAACATAATCAGCTAAAATCCATAAGAATAGAAAAAAATGGAGTGAGCAGGTTAAACAGAATGATCATTCAGAGATTACCTGTCAAATCTTAAAATAGAACGCTGAAGGGAGAAAAGTTACGGAAGACCAAGAAAAGATGGACATCGCAAGGGGCAGTTGTCTAATCAATGGAGTATGGGAAAAAGAAGATGGTACTTTGAATCACTGCTAAAATGTAAAATGTTATAGATTGGAGAAATTTGTAGACCATTTTCGTTGAGCTTGCCTCCATTGAGTTTCCTGGAAGAAAGTAGATCATTTCTTCCCAACTTCCAGCGAGGCTATTTTGGTGCGTATGCCTCCAGTGCCATGTTGATTTTCGAGCTGGGTACATGATTCTCGCTTGCATATATTTTAAAACGCTCCAAAGTGGCACAGTTGTACCTCCACACCTAGTGAAAACTGTGACCTCTTTGTTCTGCCTGTAGGTTTCGAATAAATATTTTCAGCCGTCATAATTCTACGGGGCAAAATCACATCTCACAAGGGAAGCACAATGCAATCGGATTTTTGTAATTTATTTATATTTATGGTACATATAGTTTAGAACTTAGATATTAATCGCTCTAGAGTCCTCCCTCGGGCATAGGTGTTTGTGTTGTCCTTAGCGCAAGATACACTCCTGGAAATGGAAAAAAGAACACATTGACACCGGTGTGTCAGACCCACCATACTTGCTCCGGACACTGCGAGAGGGCTGTACAAGCAATGATCACACGCACGGCACAGCGGACACACCAGGAACCGCGGTGTTGGCCGTCGAATGGCGCTAGCTGCGCAGCATTTGTGCATCGCCGCCGTCAGTGTCAGCCAGTTTGCCGTGGCATACGGAGCTCCATCGCAGTCTTTAACACTGGTAGCATGCCGCGACAGCGTGGACGTGAACCGTATGTGCAGTTGACGGACTTTGAGCGAGGGCGTATAGTGGGCATGCGGGAGGCCGGGTGGACGTACCGCCGAATTGCTCAACACGTGGGGCGTGAGGTCTCCACAGTACATCGATGTTGTCGCCAGTGGTCAGCGGAAGGTGCACGTGCCCGTCGACCTGGGACCGGACCGCAGCGACGCACGGATGCACGCCAAGACCGTAGGATCCTACGCAGTGCCGTAGGGGACCGCACCGCCACTTCCCAGCAAATTAGGGACACTGTTGCTCCTGGGGTATCGGCGAGGACCATTCGCAACCGTCTCCATGAAGCTGGGCTACGGTCCCGCACACCGTTAGGCCGTCTTCCGCTCACGCCCCAACATCGTGCAGCCCACCTCCAGTGGTGTCGCGACAGGCGTGAATGGAGGGACGAATGGAGACGTGTCGTCTTCAGCGATGAGAGTCGCTTCTGCCTTGGTGCCAATGATGGTCGTATGCGTGTTTGGCGCCGTGCAGGTGAGCGCCACAATCAGGACTGCATACGACCGAGGCACACAGGGCCAACACCCGGCATCATGGTGTGGGGAGCGATCTCCTACACTGGCTGTACACCACTGGTGATCGTCGAGGGGACACTGAATAGTGCACGGTACATCCAAACCGTCATCGAACCCATCGTTCTACCATTCCTAGACCGGCAAGGGAACTTGCTGTTCCAACAGGACAATGCACGTCCGCATGTATCCCGTGCCACCCAACGTGCTCTAGAAGGTGTAAGTCAACTACCCTGGCCAGCAAGATCTCCGGATCTGTCCCCCATTGAGCATGTTTGGGACTGGATGAAGCGTCGTCTCACGCGGTCTGCACGTCCAGCACGAACGCTGGTCCAGCTGAGGCGCCAGGTGGAAATGGCATGGCAAGCCGTTCCACAGGACTACATCCAGCATCTCTACGATCGTCTCCATGGGAGAATAGCAGCCTGCATTGCTGCGAAAGGTGGATATACACTGTACTAGTGCCGACATTGTGCATGCTCTGTTGCCTGTGTCTATGTGCCTGTGGTTCTGTCAGTGTGATCATGTGATGTATCTGACCCCAGGAATGTGTCAATAAAGTTTCCCCTTCCTGAGACAATGAATTCACGGTGTTCTTATTTCAATTTCCAGGAGTGTAGTTTAAGACAGATAAAGTAGTGTGTAAGCCTAGTGACCGATGACCCTAGCAGTTTGGTCCCATACGAACTTACCACAAATTTCAATTCCACATTATTGTGACCACCGCCTACGTTTGACGTCAACCACTCACAGACGGCACACACATTTAAAAAATTTGCAACTCTTAGAAATTCTCAAGAAAATTGACTTTGAAGTTTTTCGGACCGTCGTTAATATGCTAATGCAAGGTATCTTATTCTCGATCGGCTATGTAGTAGAATGCTCTACTGCCGTGTAGGTTTTGAAGTTCGATTCCCGGGTGATGCAAATTTTTAAACAGAGGTGCGTCTTCTAAAAACAATTCAATGAAGTTTAAAATAATTTAAGATGGGAAAGAAACCAGTAGTGCTCGAGACAGGTAATCGCTGGTTCGAGTCTTGTTCGGTCATTTTTTTTTCGTTTCCTCCGTTCTGTTCCAATACCTAAGTCACTTAAATATAAAATTTATCAAATATATGCTAATTAACATAGGTACATCTCATTACATATCGCACACAACAATCCAGTTTTCATTGAAAATATAAATCCTTAATTAATGATGTTTTATAAAAGATTGTTTAAATTAAAAAACTGTTACAGTTTAAGTTTCGCTAGGAATTGGAATCTAAGCCAGGAAACACACTTGGTAAGCGAGCATTCTCACACACATCCACACGACCCGTCGAGAAAACTGACCTTGCTTTAGCATTTTAAAGATGGTCGAGAGACTTCAAAGACGATTTTCTCCAGAAGTTTTTACAGTTACATCAAACTGCTTCTATGTATTGATATTTGAGTTCTGAACTTCATGGATCATAAACAAAAAAATGACTCTAAACGCTATGGGACTTAACATCTTAGGTCGTCAGTCCCCTAGACTTAGAACTACTTAAACTTAACTTAACCTAAGGCATCACACACACCCATGCCCGAGGGAGGATTCGAATCTGCGACCGCCGCAGTCGCGCGGTTCCGGACTGAAGAGCCTAGAACCGCTCGGCCACAACTGCCGGCGACCATAAACATAAAAAAGCCAAAAATACAATCGTCGTGTGGTCCCCTTGTCAGCTTTATGTTCTGTTTAACGGTAGAATAATTTGTCGGTGGCATACATACTGCGATATTCCAGCAGTGTAGGGCACAGGCGTTGTGAATCGTATTAACAGTCGGGCAGAAGACGAAGATAACAGCAGTAGCAAGCATCCGCAATATTCCCAACGGAGTTCCTCAAGTGTGACTTAAAAACTAGACCACATGTTTGCGCAAGAGTCCCGCATGGCCAGAACAACAAGGCGTCTGTCTCCAGTGCTACGCTGCAGGCTGTTTATGTGGATAGTCACGTCACTTCATTTGTCAAGACCCAATGGCAACACATTTTTGACCAATCATGGCACCTAAAAACCCAGATGTTGTCAGAAACAGTGTAGTTGAGAAAGCGGGAAAAAACGAGAAACCAAATACAGCTGTGAACCATGTTATAGCCGTGTCATTATTTGAAAAACACCATTCGAAAACCATCACAACAGCATTGCGCTCTCTTTCAGTTGAACTGTTCGCTTTACTATTAATCTGTTTTCATAAACAATTCCTTACCTTCTAATTTAGAACAATAATTACATTAATAGGTGGCCGGCAAACCTTGATATTCATGATCGAGTGTTGTAGTAAAACATTTTTTTGATTTTGTTATGAAGAAAATACGAAACAATTTAAGTTTTCGAAGCATAGTAGGATGCTTTGTGTTTATAGCGTAGACAGGTTTTGACAACGTTGATTGGAAATTCACTTTGAAATGCTGAAGGTAGCAGTAATAAAATACCGCGAGTAAAACGTCATCCACAACTTGAACAGAAGTCACTCTGCTTTTACGAGAATCAAACATAAAAGGGAAAAAATAGATTAGAAGGAAGTGAGAAAATATTGTAGCCATCTTATTCTGGTTCATGGTGTGGGTTCCTGTAGTCATGTCCTAGTTCATGAACCACGGGCAACGTATGAGTGGCCAAGTAAGTGGTCCCGACAGTCGGTATACCAGTTACTTTGGAATAAGGCTGGGCATCTCGGACATATTCTGAGTCGTGGTCACCTTTGTGCTCATACGGCAAAGACTATCAAATCCACCGGTTAGTCCCTCAGCCGTTAGGGGTAAAACCCAATGGGACTCGGGGCATGTTAGGCTAGCAACCTGCTTCCCCGGTACTTTAAATATGATGCTCGCAACAATCAGAGCAAAATGCCTCGGACCTTTGGAGGTGACGGAGTCCCACCTCTAACTGACAAACCAGGGACTCCTAAGATACGACTTGGCAAACAAATGGTAATGAGATGGGGAGCTATTAATATCAATGGGGGCTACTCTGGGAAGAAGGTAGAGCTGGCAGAGGCTGCAAGTAAGATGGGGATGGACGTTTTAGCTGTTAGTGACATTCGGGTAAGGGGTGCGAAAGAAGAGGAAGTGGGAGAATACAAGGTCTACCTGTCAGGAGTCAAAGCAGGAATAGCACAATGGGGTGTAGGGCTTTACATCAGGAAAGAAATGGAACCCAGCGTAGTTGCAATAAGGTATGTAAACGAACGACTGATGTGGATAGATTTGACAGTGTCTAGCAAGAAAATTAGGATTGTGTCAGTATATTCGCATTGTGAAGGGACAGATCAAGATAAGATGGATAGTTTTTATGAGGCACTCAGTGATGTAGTTGTTAGAGTAAAGGACAAGGACAGTGTTCTGCTCATGGGTGATTTTAACGCCAGGATTGGAAATGGAACAGAAGGGTATAAAAAGGTTATGGGTAAATTTGGAGAGGATATGGAGGCCAACAGGAACGGGAAACAACTCTTGGATTTCTGTGCCAGAATGGGCTTAGTAATCACAAACTCCTTTTTTAAACATAAGAACATTCACCGGTATACTTGGGAAGGCAGGGGAACCAGATCTGTCATTGACTATATAATAACAGATCAGGAATTCAGGAAGGCTGTGAGGGACATACGTGTATTCAGGGGATTCTTTGATGACACTGATCATTATTTAATCTGCAGTGAAATTGGGATTGTGAGGCCGAAAGTGCAGGAGGTCAGGTCCATATGTAGGAGGATAAGAGTGGAGAAACTTCAGGATAAGGAAATCAGGCACAAGTACATAACAGCGATCTCAGAAAGGTACCAGTTAGTTGAATGTAGTCAATTACAGCCATTGGAAAACAAATGGACAAGGTACAGGGACACAGTACTAGAAGTGGCTAAAGAATGTCTTGGAACAGTAGTGTGTAAAAGTAGGATGAAGCAAATAGCTTGGTGGAATGGTACAGTCAAGGCAGCCTGTAAAAGGAAAAAGAAGGCGTATCAAAAATGGCTACATACCAGAACCCAGGTAGACAGAGAAAGTTATGTTGAAGAAAGAAACAAAGCCAAACAGATAATTGCAGCCTCCAAGAAGAAATCGTAGGAAGCCTTTGGAAACAGGTTGGAGACTATGGGTCAAGCTACTGGAAAACCATTCTGGAGTGTAATTAGCAGTCTTCGAAAGGGAGGTAAGAAGGAAATGACAAGCATTTTGGACAGGTCAGGAAAACTGCTGGTGAATCCTGTGCATGCCTTGGGCAGATGGAGGGAATATTTTGAAGAGTTGCTCAATGTAGGTGAAAATACGATCAGTAATGTTTCAGATTTCGAGGTAGAATGGGATAGGAATGATGATGGAAACAGGATCACATTTGAGGAAGTGGAAAAAATGGTCAATAGATTGCAGTGCAATAAAGCGGCTGGGGTGGATGAAATTAAGTCGGAACTCATCAAATACAGTGGAATGTCAGGTCTTAAATGGCTACACAGGATAATTGAAATGGCTTGGGAGTCGGGACAGGTTCCATCAGACTGGACAAAAGCAGTAATCACACCAATCTTTAAACATGGAAACAGAAAAGATTGTAACAACTACAGAGGTGTCTCTTTAATCAGCGTTATGGGTAAAATCTTCTCAGGTATTGTTGAAAGGAAAGTGCGAGTATTAGTTGAGGACCAATTGGATGAAAATCAGTGTGGGTTTAGGCCTCTTAGAGGTTGTCAGGACCAGATCTTTAGCTTACGGCAAACAATGGAGAAGTGTTATGAGTGGAACAGGGAATTGTATCTATGCTTTATAGATCTAGAAAAGGCATATGACCGGGTTCCTAGGAGGAAGTTATTGTCTGTTCTACAAGATTATGGAATAGGACGCAAACTTTTGCAAGCAATTAAAGGTCTTTACATGGATAGTCAGGCAGCAGTTAGAGTTGACGGTAAATTGAGTTCATGGTTCAGAGTAGTTTCTGGGGTAAGACAAGGCTGCAACCTGTCTCCACTGTTGTTCATATTATTTATGGATCATATGTTGAAAACAATAGACTGGCTGGGTGAGATTAAGATATGTGAACACAAAATAAGCAGTCTCGCATATGCGGATGACTTAGTTGTGATGGCAGATTCGATTGAAAGTTTGCAAAGTAATATTTCAGAGCTAGATCAGAAATGTAAGGACTATGGTATGAAGATTAGCATCTCCAAAACGAAAGTAATGTCAGTGGGAAAGAAAGATAAACGGATTGAGTGCCAAATAGGAGGAACAAAGTTAGAACAGGTGGACGGTTTCAAGTACTTAGGATGCATATTCTCACAGGATGGCAACATAGTGAAAGAACTGGAAGCGAGGTGTAGCAAAGCTAATGCAGTGAGCGATCAGCTACGATCTACTCTCTTCTGCAAGAAGGAAGTCAGTACCAAGACTAAGTTATCTGTGCACCGTTCGATCTTTCGACCAACTTTGTTGTATGGGAGCGAAAGCTGGGTGGATTCAGGTTACGGATATGAAAGTAGCTAGGATGATTGCAGGGACTAGTAGATGGGGACAATGGCAGGAGGGTGTCCACAATGAGGAAATCAAAGAAAAACTGGGAATGAACTCTATAGATGTAGCAGTCAGGGCGAACAGTCTTAGATGATGGGGTCATGTTACACGCATGGGAGAAGCAAGGTTACCCAAGAGACTCATGGATTCAGCAGTAGAGGGTAGGAGGAGTCGGGGCAGACCGAGGAGAAGGTACCTGGATTCGGTTAAGAATGATTTTGAAGTAATAGGTTTAACATCAGAAGAGGCACCAATGTTAGCACTGAATAGGGAATCATGGAGGAACTGTATAAGGGGGGCTATGCTCCAGACTGAACGCTGAAAGGCATAATCAGTCTTAAATGATGATGATGATGATGATGATGATGATGATCTTATTCAGCCTACACACTGAGGAAACTGTAAAGGAAATCAAGAAGAAATTTGTACAGGAAATTAAGGTTCACAGAGAGGAAATTAAAAACCATGCGGATTGCTGATGACACTGTAATTCTACCAGACATGGTAACGGACGTCAGAGATCATTTGAACGGAATGGATAGTGTCTCGAAAAGAGATTATAAGATGAACACCAACAAACGTAAAACAGGAGTAATAGAGCGTAATCGAATTAAAGCAGGCGATGCCGAGGAAAGTAGATTAGTAAATGAGAATTAAAAGTAGTAGATCAGTTTTTATTCGTGTAGCAAAATAAGTAACGATGGCCGAAGTCGAGCGGATATAAGATGCAGAATGCAACAGTAAGAAAAGTATTTCTGCAAAATATAACTTTTAATGTCAGGGCGACTTTTCTGAAGGTGTTTTTGTGAAGTATAACATTATTCGAAAATCAGACTTGAATGATAAACAGTTCAAACAAGAAAAGGATGGAATTTTTGAAATGTGGTGCTAGAGAGTAATGCAGAAGATTACATGGATAGGTCTCATAACTAATGAGGAAATAATGAAGAGAATAGGGGAGAAAAGAAGACGAGGTGTAAAGCTGCGTGTCGTGCAGTCTTCAAGGGTACATGAGTGGGCCTTCTGCTCCGAAACCCCATATCGATAATATTTCGTTGTACGGTTCGCACGCTGACACTTGCCGATGGGCCAACATTAAAATCTGTAGCAACCTGCGGAAGGTTTGCACTTCTCTCACATAGAACGATTCCCTTCAGTTGTCGTTGGTCCCGTTCTTGCAGGATCTTTTCCGGCCGCAGCGATGTCGGAGATTTGATGTTTTACCGGATTCCTGATATTAACGGTACACTCATGAAATGGTCGTCGATTTTCCCCGGATCGAATCATTAGCACCAGGCCTCATCTCCTGTAATGATGCGAATATCCAACAACGCGTGACCACAGCGCTTCGAGCGATTCCATAAGAAGCGTTTCATGGCAGTTTGCAACAGCTTTATAACCGATTTCAGAAGTGTGTTGTAACTAATGGTGATTACTTTGAAAGCCAGTAAGCGTATTTTGTTTGTAACTCTTGTTTCCTTTATTTTCTGAGACCATTCACTGAACTTTTCAGACGCACTTTATCCATAACTAATTTACAGATATAGGGCTGGTTTCTAGAATGAATGGTTGCGGTGTTAAAACATTACTCTTTCAACGATGTGGAAGTTCGTAGTAAGTGGCAAATATACTAAAATAGTCTTTCTGTATCTTTCAGAGCCAAACAAATAGTTTGTTTCGCATATGCTTGACATGATTTTTAGTAATTTTTCCCTACCGTGAAGGAGGGTTACTATACGTCAACCTCACATCTGCTTCCTATTTCTTCGTACTTGTTACTTACGCAATAGCCATTTGCATCTGGATCAGTTACCACATCATTTCAATCAAGGACGTATCTAGTAGGAGGGCAGTTTCTCCTTTCTCCTCCGCCCTCCCCCTCCTCACCGCCCCGACCTAGAAAAAGTATTCGCAAACAAAAGTGGTAACCTGCCCCGCCAGAGACAGACTTATTGATTCAATACTATATTGTAATGCATTCTCACTCACTACTATAAATATACCATTTTTATCGTCATATCTCGAAATTATTTCCTTATTCACAACGAAACTCATACGAACAAACCTGTCCCCTCCCCGTCCCATTCTCTGGCTCTGAACATGTTTATATTCTTGATTTCATAGGTTGCGGAGGGAAGGTTAATTGATCTGCAGCCAAGCTTCCAGCCCACGAGTTTTCGATCGAGCTCTCCTTGGCCTCGCCGCGCCGCTGGCTCTGACGTCACAGGCGCTCTTTCCCTTGGCAAAGTTGGCGCGATCGCGATGGCTGGCTCCCAGGCTGTGCTGAGCTGCAAAGCGCCGTCCTTATTGATAGTGTTTACAGATGTTTTTCTTTCTGTAGCATTTTTTATAACGCTGTCCCAGAATACATTCGGCCTGATGACAGATGTTTCGTAGAACACAAACCGATGTCTATTTTCTAAAGCGTTTTTTGCCACGTCTAATTTTTCGGAATAGCATAGGTGTAAGCACCTCTCGTCTTCTGTTCGGCGTTACTCTACAGTAGGTACTGTTTGGGCGGAGCAGTGGTAGTAGCAACCACAATGAAATGGTTTCTTGTACGCTCCGGTCGTTCTGAGCCCAAGAGAGTCCTCCACAAACCTCATGAGCTGTCATATTTTTTGGGGGAGGCTTGAACACTGACGGCTAATCTTTCCTGACACTACCACACAGGAAGGCAGAAATGCAAGTTTCTCTCTCTCTTCTTCGGTGATGTTTTTCCTGCTCATATCATCAGAAACAGTCTGTGCTACCTGGTGCTGATTGTAGCCAGTTTCCTGCAAGAATCTTCGTAGGTGACTTAGTTCTAGTTGCAGGCTTTCAGCGTCTAAGACGACTATAGCTCGGTGGACCTGGATGTTCAGAACATCACGTTTTCGTCACGGGTGGTGGTGGCTGATAGCGTGTAGATATGCACCCGTGTACACAGGTTTCATATAGATTTACATTTATTTACATTTACATTTATACTCCGCAAGCCACCCAACGGTGTGTGGCGGAGGGCACTTTACGTGCCACTGTCATTACCTCCCTTTCCTGTTCCACTCGCGTATGGTTCGCGGGAAGAACGACTGTCTGAAAGCCTCTGTGCGCGCTCTAATCTCTCTAATTTTACATTCGTGATCTCCTCGGGAGGTATAAGTAGGGGGAAGCAATATATTCGATACCTCATCCAGAAACGCACCCTCTCGAAACCTGGCGAGCAAGCTACACCGCGATGCAGAGCGCCTCTCTTGCAGAGTCTGCCACTTGAGTTTGTTAAACATCTCCGTAACGCTATCACGGTTACCAAATAACCCTGTGACGAAACGCGCCGCTCTTCTTTGGATCTTCTCTATCTCCTCCGTCAACCCGACCTGGTACGGATCCCACACTGATGAGCAATACTCAAGTATAGGTCGAACGAGTGTTTTGTAAGCCACCTCCTTTGTTGATGGACTACATTTTCTAAGGACTCTCCCAGTGAATCTCAACCTGGTACCCGCCTTACCAACAATTAATTTTATATGATCATTCCACTTCAAATCGTTCCGCACGCATACTCCCAGATATTTTACAGAAGTAACTGCTACCAGTGTTTGTTCCGCTATCATATAATCATACAATAAAGGATCCTTCTTTCTATGTATTCGCAATACATTACATTTGTCTATGTTAAGGGTCAGTTGCCACTCCCTGCACCAAGTGCCTATCCGCTGCAGATCTTCCTGCATTTCGCTACAATTTTCTAATGCTGCAACTTCTCTGTATACTACAGCATCATCCGCGAAAAGCCGCATGGAACTTCCGACACTATCTACTAGGTCATTTACATATATTGTGAAAAGCAATGGTCCCATAACACTCCCCTGTGGCACGCCAGAGGTTACTTTAATGTCTGTAGACGTCTCTCCGTTGATAACAACATGCTGTGTTCTGTCTGCTAAAAACTCTTCAATCCAGCCACACAGCTGGTCTGATATTCCGTAGGCTCTTACTTTGTTTATCAGGCGACAGTGCGGAACTGTATCGAACGCCTTCCGGAAGTCAAGAAAAATAGCATCTACCTGGGAGCCAGTATCTAATATTTTCTGGGTCTCATGAACAAATAAAGCGAGTTGGGTCTCACACGATCGCTGTTTCCGGAATCCATGTTGATTCCTACATAGTAGATTCTGAGTTTCCAAAAACGACATGATACTCGAGCAAAACACATGTTCTAAAATTCTACAACAGATCGATGTCAGAGATATAGGTCTATAGTTTTGCGCATCTGCTCGACGACCCTTCTTGAAGACTGGGACTACCTGTGCTCTTTTCCAATCATTTGGAACCTTCTGTTCCTCTAGAGACTTGCGGTACACGGCTGTTAGAAGGGGGGCAAGTTCTTTCGCGTATTCTGTGTATAATCGAATTGGTATCCCGTCAGGTCCAGTGGACTTTCCTCTGTAGAGTGATTCCAGTTGCTTTTCTATTCCTTGGACACTTATTTCGATGTCAGCCATTTTTTCGTTTGTGCGAGGATTTAGAGAAGGAACTGCAGTGCGGTCTTCCTCTGTGAAACAGCTTTGGAAAAAGGTGTTTAGTATTTCAGCTTTACGCTTGTCATCCTCTGTTTCAATGCCGTCATCATCCCGGAGTGTCTGGACATGATGTTTCGAGCCACTTACTGATTTAACGTAAGACCAGAACTTCCTAGGATTTTCTGTCAAGTCGGTACCTAGTATTTTACTTTCGAATTCACTGAACGCTTCACGCATAGCCCTCCTTACGCTAACTTTGACATCGTTTAGCTTCTGTTTGTCTGAGAGGTTTTGGCTGCGTTTAAACTTGGAGTGAAGCTCTCTTTGCTTTCGCAGTAGTTTCCTAACTTTGTTGTTGTACCACGGTGGGTTTTTCCCGTCCCTCACAGTTTTACTCGGCACGTACCTGTCTAAAACGCATTTTACGATTGCCTTGAACTTTTTCCATAAACACTCAACATTGTCAGTGTCGGAACTGTGGCTGAGGTTCCCATTGGTTTCCGGTAAACAAGGACGTCGAGGAAGGGCAATGCTTCATCAGTCTCTACTTCCATCGTAAACCTAATGTGCTCTTGAGTGCCGCTCAGGTGTTTTAAAAATTCTGCCACTTTTTCACGTTCATAGGAGCCAGATGATAAAAATGGCCTTGACCTAATGATAAAATTAAGTTGGCTAAGTTGGAGTTGCGTCCAAGGCGACGTCTTCAAATCTCTCCATAAGAAGGTTACATACAGATGGAGATAGGGGACTTACAATCGGCACACCGTCCAGTTGGTCGAAATATTGGCCGCCGTATAGGAAATACGACGATGTCAATATGCGCTTAAACAGTTCCACAACTGTACTATCAAATAACTGGGAGAGGACACCCGTACAGTCTTCGAAAGGAACGCATAAGCAGGGAGACCACATCAAACCTGACCGTTGTATCAGCTAGCCCAAGATGTAGATGTTTAATTCGATTGATAAAATCGTCGGTGTTCTTGATGTCACACACACAGCAATTCACATGTGATTTAAGGAGGCTGATCGAATGTTATGTCGGTATGTAAGTCGGTGACCCAGGTGTGTTCACAATGGGGCGAAGAGGAGAATCCGTCTTGTGGATCTTTGGTAACACATAAAGCTTAGATGGTTTCGGCACCTGAGGGAGAAAATTTTTAATAGCGACCTCTTCCAATGATGACTGTATTTGGAGCTCTATTGTCTTTCTCATTATCCTTGACGTCGTATTCCTTGGGAGGTTCCTCAGGTATCCTCCCCGAGAATCAACTGAATTTTAGCCTCGTAGTCAGCTGCATTCAGAATGATGGCTGCGATTAGTTCCGACAGTATCGTCATCTCGTCGAACGCAATTAAGTCATATTGGCTAATTATCCCAAGTCATTATATTCATGATTTACTAAAATCACGTAAAACCTAAATCTGGGTCGCAGGCATCCTCCCGAATACACATACGAAGTGTACTACTGTGTCACCTCGTTTGGTCGGGATATTTCGGCAGGCGAACAGATGGTAGATAGACCAAGGGAGTTTATTGCTGGATTATAAGAAATAAGAAAGGATCTAGACGACGGCTTGATGGAAAGTAGGTTAGAAAATAAGGATGAATACAGCTGAAGATTGTAATGCAGGGACAGATCTAGAGGAGGCTTTTGCCCAATGGTCGGTGTAAATGGTTAATGATGATTTTGATAATGCACCACATCATAGTTCCCAAACCAGAAATGGTTGTTCTTGACCAGTAAATCTCAAATTGTGTCTACGGTGCTTGTAAATGTTTGCAGTCACACGTTATGACAGCACTGAATAAGATTAATATAAGGGGCGATCAGAAAGTTCCCGTCTGAGGCAGTTGCTGCAGCCTATATGCAACATAGAGTGACTCCGATGCGTGTATATAATCACCGTCATATAGGCAATGAATGGATGTGGCGTTCGTGTCTTCCCGACCGGCGTATGCGGAAACGTCAACTGTGGCAACGTTGTTACCAAATGCGACCAAAGTGGACCAACGTGCTGTTATTCTTCTCTTCTATAAAATGTATATTTGAACTACCAGCTGTTAGAATTTTACTTTTTTATTTTAAACCCAAATTCTACCGGTTTCAGTCTTGGACCATCTTCAAGGATGAAGAGTTAAAATGGTTTAAGCCGCAATATTGCATTAGTCATTACTTAAAATGTCCAAGACCGGAACCGGTAGAATTTGGGTTTAAAATAAAAACAGCTAGTGGTTCAAATATGCATTTTATACATTACCTAACGGCTGTTAGCAGTCATCTTCCAAAAATGTTTAATTCTTCTCTTGGCTTCCAAAGGACAGACGCTGGTAGATACGGGCTTCTTCACGCAGCAGGACACTGTGTTTTACGAAGTGGCAACCTGGTGCGTCGCTTGGATGGTTAAAATGGCTCTGAGCACTATGGGACTTAACATCTGAGGTCATCAGTCCCCTAGAACTTAGAACTATTTAAACCTAACTAACCTAAGGACATCACATACATCCATGCCCGAGACAGGTTTCGAACCTGCGACCGTAACGGTCGCGTGGTTTCAGACTGAAGCGTCTAGAACCTCTCGGCCACATCGGCCGGCTTCGGTTGGATGATTGCCTCAAAGTTCATGGTAATTTTGCCTGATTGACACACCGATTCTGGACTGTACGGCCTTCGAATAGAATCTTTTTGATCGCCCCTTACATTAATCACAATAACACTACAGTCTAACAAACTCAGAGACGACATTCACTGTTGTGACAATACATTGTTGCAGTGTGTCTGTTGTAGCGGTACTAGCGCTCCAAGCGGTGTTTAAGCCAGCCGTCTCTTACCGTCGTAAGAGCACAGAGTCTAATGATTTTTTCACTGTTACACTTTAGTTGATCTTTTAATACTTGAAACGTAATCTAAATATTTCATCTTGAAAGAACGTCTGTCTTAAGAACTCTGATGTTTGCGTTTCTGATGCAGCAAGAACTGTAAAACTGGTTTGCTCCTTGTTAGGAACAGTTTTAGTGCATTTGTCGTTTCACTGTCACGTCTGCGTGACAGGTTTTTCTTCGGTGACAGTTGCTGTGGCTTGTTTGGTAAGTTAAAAAGTGTAGAGTTCCTTACTGTGCGGCTGGTCCCGGCGGAGTCCTCCCTCGGCCATGGGTGTGTGTGTTTGTCCTCAGGATAATTTAGGTTAAGTAGCGTGTAAGCTTAGAGACTGATGACCTTAGCAGTTAAGTCCCATAAGATTTCACACGAATTTGAACATTTGAGTTCCATATTAGTTTGCTATTTTCACCGTAAATTGATTTGGCAGGAAGTGTAGCGTTATTGTGCTATTATTGTTTCTGCAAAAGGCCATGTCCTCTACTGATTACTAATTTTTTTGTTCCTAAAAAGAAACGCTATTCTTCTGTAAATGTCCGTAGGTTAAAAGAGAATGGTAACTGTAACTTCTAATACACATATGCATGGAGGACGGTACATTTTTCCACTACTAGTCGTCTCGTTTCTGTTCCACTAGCAAACAGAGCGAGAGGATAACGACTGTCGGTACGTCTCCATACGAGTTCTGATTTCTGCCATCTTATCGTCGCTGTCCTTAAGGGAAATGTACGTTGGTGGCAGTAGAACTGTTCTGCAGTCAGCTGCAAATACCGCTTCCCTAAATTTTCTCAATAGCGTTTCGTGAAAAGAACGTCGTATCCAGTCAAGGAATTCTCATTTGAGTTCACAGAGCATCTCGGTAATACTCACGTGTCGATTGAACCTACCGGTAACAAGTGTAGCACCATGCTTCTGAACTGCTTCGATGTTCCCGACCAGGTGGGAATCCCAAACAGTCGAGTAGCAGTCAGAATGGGTCATACCGGTATTCTATACGCGATCTTTTTAAATAAACTTAATGTTCCTAGAATTCTGCCAATAAACCGAAGTTTAGCATTTGCCTTCTCTACTAACGACCTCACATGTTCGTTTCATTTCGTATCACTTTGCAACGCTACGCCTACATATTTAATCGACGTGACTGTGCGATGTTCCATACTTCTCAAGGTCCTTTATGTTTGAAAATTCGCCTCTCTGCCATTTCCCTCGAAACTTTTGTTTCAACACAGCTCCGTCTCATTAGATCACCCTCGTGGTTAACGGGATGTTCACTTGTAATCTTCCTTTCCTTCATTCCTTCAGAACTGTTCGCCAGAAAATCTGTATACTTCATCTAGATATTTAAACGATGTGACTTTGTGATGTTTCATACATCTCAAGGCTCTAATGATTTTTGTCACACAGTTAGCACTTCATAGTAGATGTTCCATAACTAGTAACACAAAAACAGTTACTGCAGTAGAAAGTCACCAATGTTGTTCAATATGTCACTGGACGAAGTGATCAGGCAGTGGAGAGCAATAAACGAGGAAATGGAAATACCAAAGACCCATGTTGGGGACAAAAAGGACAATTGAGCTCAAGTGGACTGCCTAGCGTTTGCAGACGACATAGCAATAGTAAGTGAGGCGGAAGGAGACGCAAAGACACAACTCAACAACTTTAGGTAGCCAGGAAGGTGTGACTCAGGATCGCGTATAACAAGACAAAGATATTAAATACCACTGCAGACTGGGAAACACTGGAAGGCGCTGTGCAAATGGTGGACAAATTTAAATAGCTGGCAGAATTTATAACAGGTAGGAACAGGAGCAAGGAGGGAATAACAGAGAGGATATAGAGGATGAGGTCAGCCTTGTGTATGACGAAAGAGATATACAGTAAAAAGAATATATCCACAAAGGCAAAATTGAGCCACTACAAGGCAACGATAAAGAATGTAGTATTATATGCTGCTGAGATGAAGACATTAAGAAGAAATGGGGAAGAACAACTAGAGAAAGAAGAGAAAAAATACTGAGAAAAATACTAGGTCTCAAAAGAGGTGGAGAGAGATGGACGTGAAGACCTAGGAAAGAACTGTATCGGAATATGAGAACAATATCTGGGGAAATCAGACTCAAAAGGGTAAGGTTTGCTGGACATGTAATTAGGATGAGTATGGATGGAATGACGAAGAGAATGTGGGAAACAACAGGGAGGACAAGGAGAAAGACAGGAACCAAATGGGTTGTTGAACTTTGGAAGGACTGGTGGGAATTGTTGATCAAGGTCGAAGGAAAGGAAAATTGGAGGAACTAATATACACCGACCAATATGCCGGAGATCAACGACAGAGAAGAATACAGGGAAAGATTAGAGTGTCACCAACGGAGCCGACAGGAGGAAAGGAAAGTGAAGATCTCGGAAGAAGAGGGGGAGAGAAGAAGAGAAAGAATGAAGAGTTTCTGGGAGAAGAAGAGGAAAACGCAGTCCACGAGGGGCTACCCGTGGTCCTACAGAAGCCGTAACACAAGAAGAAGAAGAAGAAGAAGAAGAAGAAGAAGGAAGTCACAGGTTTCCCCAGATGGATAAAAAGTCAAACATATTCTTTTGTCTGTTAAGGGGGGACTGCTGTATTGCCCCAGGAAGGCCATAAACTATGCCGAAGTCTGCTGGCGTCAGACTGTTCCCCCGGACACCTTTATTTCAGCACCACTCCATCTCTAACTACTTAATGGTCAACGGGGCGTGCAACCCCAGTCTTCCTTCCTTCCTTTCTTCCTTCAGAACTGCTGACCCGAAAACCTATGGTTTCTTTCTGTAGACAGATACAGAGAGAAACAAATTCTCCATCATGCGACAGCCTCCTAGGCCGAAAGCTGCAGACCGCGTCATCAGTGAGTAGGAGGGGTACGTTCACGATTTAATGCTTTCATTGTTAAGAATCAGTGGTGAGTGCCAACGTGGAAATGAAGTACGGTATCTGGACAATACGTCAGAAGCCACCGGGTGCGACGTTATCAGCGTGGGAGTGGCGCTGCTGTAGTGGCGAGAGACGCCTGGACTAATATCGACCGCGGTAGGCTGGCCTCCGAGGTCCCGTGGTTTCGCCCACTGCGCAGCAAACCGCCGCGCCGCCACGTGCATCCCTTAATTCCGCTGAGTGCCTCTTATCGCGGAACGGAGATGGCGGAGCTGTGCTGCGACTGGCTGCAAAACACACACACACACACACGCACACACACACACGCACACACACACACACACACACAGTGGGAACCAGACATAAACCAGACGTCTAACACACCACCGCTAGCGTATTTTCGGTATAGTCTCAGTGTTATGGCCACACAGAAGACTCCACTTGGTTTAGCAAGGCATTTCTACCACATTGCAGCGACGAGAGATACGGTCATGTAAAAGTGTACTGTACGCTGAAATATTGTTTGTGAGCCACGTTTTATTTTCTGACACCTCTTAGGCATCTGAATGGAATTATTTTCTTCTCTAGACGTTATAAGGCTTCCAACAGACGCCACTGTCTGCCCATCTCATGCATCTCCATATCTTAACCCTTAGCGCTCGACCGGCGGAGAAGCCCCGGCCATGTAAATAGCGCAATATACTCATATGTCGGATGACACCCGATATAAACTTCAAGCGCTGTAACGCGTATGTCGCGGCTCTCACTGCCGGGTTTCTTGTTCCGAAGTGTTTTGACATCTGCCGGCAAGCGATGTAGCTACGAGGAGACGCATTTGTCGAAAGCATACCGCTATTCTTTCGTTTCCACGTTTCTAGTTCACTCCCAATGCGGTGTTGGAAATGTAACAACACAAATGGCGAATTTACGTGGTAAGCCTAAAGGAATAGTGGGGATACTGGATGAAAGGTTAGTGATGCGAGTGATTTGAGCGATGGCAACAGTAACCACTGTTCACAAAACAGTGACAGTGAAGGAGAAAATACAGAATTTGATAGAGAGGAACACGCAGAGTCTAGAAGTTTTAGCAACAGTGAACAGTATTGTGCATCCCACAGATTCATAAGGAAATCAGAAAGGGGTGGCGTTAGGTGTTTTTCTGGCTGTTGGAGGTCGCAGTAGCCAATAGCTTCATCTCTACTACATGGATGCTACTTCCGACCAGAAACCAATGTTCAGCCACAAGAGATACAGAGGAGCACTTCTCAAAGCTTTGGTTGGAAATGTACGGAAGGGGAGAGACCTCTGCTTTCGATGACGAAGAAAGGCTTTCAAAGCAGCTTACTCAATGAAAAGAGTAACAGTAAAGATTGTGCTGCAACAGAAAGGTAAAAGATTGCATAAGGGAAAATTTACTACTGCAGCACGTGTTCCAGATAATCAGTCCATGTGAATGCGTCTGAAAATTCCACGCGTTCAAGAAATATAGGGCTTCACTGACGAAACTCATGAAATGAAAGACGAAACATGACGTGTTCAGTGCTATAGTGTATGTATAGTTTGTTTTATTGTTTAGTTTATACTTCGCCTTGGCATAATTTCATTATATGTGGTAGAGGTTATTTTCAGGGCAAATATTACCAGTGCACTGTCAGTACAAGGTGAAAAAAGATCGAAGGGAAAGGGTTAAGGGCCAGTAGTCTGAAATCAGAGGCTAAGGGTAGCCCCACACTCCCCCCAGTAATTTACTGATTTCAGTTACTGTTAAATTCGCTTTTTGTGAGATTTGACTACTTTCGAATAATAAACTGAATGAATTGTGATCATAGTTTGATTTGTCAGTCAGATGCATTCCTTAATCATTGCTGTGATGAGTGATAATTTACATGTATCAAATATTACAGTGTCAAACTGATTCATTTAATTTAAGCATCCAACTAAAGAACTCCACTAATTCAATAGGCAAAAGACAACAACGTGTACACTTACACCAGTTATGAGGAACATTTTCTCTGGTCATCTTATTTCTTGTTTTGGTCACACACTATGGCCACCAAGATCACCACACGTGTCCACTTGTAATGTTTCCTTGTGGGAGAGTTTGAAAAGAGCTTGCTGTGCTAACAAACTTCAAAACGTAATTGAGCTGAAAGCTGTGCGTTTGATGGAAGACGCCTGTGGGCCCAAGTTATGAGTAACTTTTGGCAGAGTATACAAAATTGTATTTGATAGATTAGAGGCCACTTGAATGATATAATTTTTCGATTGTTTCGTAAGTGACCGTGTAAGTGAAATAGATCTTAACCTTATATTTTGTATAAACAAAACTTCAGTGGACTGAAAATACAGCCTACCAGTTTGCTAAACACAGGTTAAGCACTCCTTAACCATAGTTTCGACAGTTTTAAAACTGTCTTCTTCAGAGGATATCGTACGTTGAATCACATTATATGTATACACTGTGGGAATGGTTCAGATGGCTCTAAACACTATGGGACTTAACATCTGATGTCATCAGCCCCTATACTTAGAACTACTTAAACCTAACCAACCTAAGGACATCACACACATCCATGCCCGAGACAGGATTCGAGCCTGCCACCGTACCAGCCGCGTGGTTCCGGACTGAAGCGCCTACAATCACTCGGTCACAGCTGCCGGCACAGTGCGGGAGTCGTTGACTCTGTCTAGTAATACATACGCGTGTCATCCACTTAATCACCATTTAAATGTACTACTTTTATACTACTTATTTTAAATGGTGATTAAGTGTGTGATTCGCATATGTACACTCCTGGAAATTGAAATAAGAACACCGTGAATTCATTGTCCCAGGAAGGGGAAACTTTATTGACACATTCCTGGGGTCAGATACATCACATGATCACACTGACAGAACCACAGGCACATAGACACAGGCAACAGAGCATGCACAATGTCGGCACTAGTACAGTGTATATCCACCTTTCGCAGCAATGCAGGCTGCTATTCTCCCATGGAGACGATCGTAGAGATGCTGGATGTAGTCCTGTGGAACGGCTTGGCCCTGTGTGCCTCGGTCGTATGCAGTCCTGATTGTGGCGCTCACCTGCACGGCGCCAAACACGCATACGACCATCATTGGCACCAAGGCAGAAGCGACTCTCATCGCTGAAGACGACACGTCTCCATTCGTCCCTCCATTCACGCCTGTCGCGACACCACTGGAGGCGGGCTGCACGATGTTGGGGCGTGAGCGGAAGACGGCCTAACGGTGTGCGGGACCGTAGCCCAGCTTCATGGAGACGGTTGCGAATGGTCCTCGCCGATACCCCAGGAGCAACAGTGTCCCTAATTTGCTGGGAAGTGGCGGTGCGGTCCCCTACGGCACTGCGTAGGATCCTACGGTCTTGGCGTGCATCCGTGCGTCGCTGCGGTCCGGTCCCAGGTCGACGGGCACGTGCACCTTCCGCCGACCACTGGCGACAACATCGATGTACTGTGGAGACCTCACGCCCCACGTGTTGAGCAATTCGGCGGTACGTCCACCCGGCCTCCCGAAAGCCCACTATACGCCCTCGCTCAAAGTCCGTCAACTGCACATACGGTTCACGTCCACGCTGTCGCGGCATGCTACCAGTGTTAAAGACTGCGATGGAGCTCCGTATGCCACGGCAAACTGGCTGACACTGACGGCGGCGGTGCACAAATGCTGCGCAGCTAGCGCCATTCGACGGCCAACACCGCGGTTCCTGGTGTGTCCGCTGTGCCGTGCGTGTGATCATTGCTTGTACAGCCCTCTCGCAGTGTCCGGAGCAAGTATGGTGGGTCTGACACACCGGTGTCAATGTGTTCTTTTTTCTATTTCCAGGAGTGTATTATTAGACAGAGTCAACGACTTCCACTCTGTATATAGATAAAGTGATTCTACATACAATAGCTGCCTTCAGAAGAAGTCAGTTTTAAAACTGTGGAAACTATGGTCAAGGTTTAATAAACCTGTATTTTGCAACTGATTGGCAGCTAATTCTAATCCATTGAAGCTCTTGCATGAAGAGTTACTGAAGCGCAGCCATGTTCAAAATCCTGTACAAATGAAAGTTTTTTTCTCTGTAGTGTGTCATACTACAGTCCATTAGAAAACTGTCCACTTCCCATTGGTCACCATACATTACAATAAATGATAAGTTTTGGGACATGAAGATACGAATTTAACCCTCAGCTACAGTGCCCGTTTTCTAATGACACATTAGGACCATTTTTTTCCACTTTCTGCTCAGCATAAGACCCACTGCCTAATTTCTTGTGGTGGATCGTTTTTGACCCCATAGTGGTTGCGCCTGCCGCCGAGCTTGGAGGAACCAAATGACCAACACTGATCCCTGCGTCCACATGCACCGTCGCTTGAAGGCGGGCTATTTATTTTACTGTTACTTCTTTTCTTGTTGTAGCAGTTTTTTTACGTATTTAAAAAAAATAACAGTATTATGTAATGATATTGTAAATTAATTGTTTACAAAAAAAGGAATGATAGGATAGAAGATAGATGTCATAGCCTATTCCTTGGTGTCTGTTGGGGAATGAATACCTCTGCATTTGTCGTCTAGCCATTGACCCCCAGCGTCCATGCTTGATTATGTGTTAGTGGCAAGGCAATTTGACAATACAGACAGAACTAAGGTTAGTTAATAGTTTATAGTGTCTCAGGTAACAATACATAGGCATTGTTAAACTTACTACTAAATAATGGGTGTGTCAAAAAGGACTACAAGTTTGATAACTCATATTGATTTATTCACATAACTTACAGACATGATTATATAGCATACACCCCATCTTAAGACGATTTCTTGCCAAATTCGCTGCCGCATATCACGTGTAACTTGTTCATTTGTGAGATATTTTCTAGCTTTGAGCTTCAGTAACCTTCAGTCAGGCTGGAGCAAACACGGTATCCTTAATTAAACCTCAAACAAAAAGTCAAGAAGTGTCAGTTACAGCGAACAAGGAGGTCATGCACCTCGCCCCATCCACTTAACTGGAAAGCAGACATTTAGGAAATGCCGGACGCCATCTTGCTTAAACTGTATGCTGCGTTCTTAGTCGTCAACGTCTATATGGGGGATAAAAAAGTTTTTCAGCATATCTAAGTACACTGTTCCGTTGAAAGTTTTCACTTGGAAAGCGGAAGGTTCGTAAACTTTGCCCTATTCAATGCACAAAATGCATTTAATTTTGGGCCATCATGTTCATGTTAAAGGGATTTTCGTAGATTTTTTTACTCCCACGGGTGCTACAGTTGTGTTTATGAACTATATCACGTCAGTGAGAAGTCATCTCATCTCTAAGGATTGTTGTTGTTGTTGTGGTCTTCAGTCCTGAGACTGGTTTGATGCAGCTCTCCATGCTACTCTATCCTGTGCAAGCTTCTTCATCTCCCAGTACCTACTGCAACCTACATCCTTCTGAATCTGCTTAGTGTATTGATCTCTTGGTCTCCCTCTACGATTTTTACCCTCCACGCTGCCCTCCAATGCTAAATTTGTGATCCCTCGATGCCTCAGAACATGTCCTACCAACCGATCCCTTCTTCTAGTCAAGTTGTGCCACAAACTTCTCTTCTCCCCAATCCTATTCAATACCTCCTCATTAGTTACGTGATCTACCCACCTTATCTTCAGCATTCTTCTGTAGCACCACATTTCGAAAGCTTCTATTCTCTTCTTGTCCAAACTAGTTATCGTCCATGTCTCACTTCCATACATGGCTACACTCCATACAAATACTTTCAGAAACGACTTCCTGACACCTAAATCTATATTCGATGTTAACAAATTTCTCTTCTTGAGAAACGCTTTCCTTGCCATTGCCAGTCTACATTTTATATCCTCTCTACTTCGACCATCATCGGTTATTTTACTCCCTAAATAGCAAAACTCCTTTACTACTTTAAGTGTCTCATTTCCTAATCTAATTCCCTCAGCACCACCCGACTAAATTCGACTACATTCCATTATCCTCGTTTTGCTTTTGTTGATGTTCATCTTATATCCTCCTTTCAAGACACTGTCCATTCCGTTCAACTGCTCTTCCAAGTCCTTTGCTGTCTCTGACAGAATTACAATGTCATCGGCGAACCTCAAAGTTTTTACTTCTTCTCCATGAATTTTAATACCTACTCCGAATTTTTCTTTTGTTTCCTTTACTGCTTGCTCAATATACAGATTGAATAACATCGGGGAGAGGCTACAACCCTGTCTCACTCCTTTCCCAACCACTGCTTCCCTTTCATGCCCCTCGACTCTTATAACTGCCATATGGTTTCTGTACAAATTGTAAATAACCTTTCGCTCCCTGTATTTTACCCCTGCCACCTTCAGAATTTGAAAAAGAGTATTCCAGTCAACATTGTCAAAAGCTTTCTCTAAGTCTACAAATGCTAGAAACGTAGGTTTGCCTTTTCTTAATCTTTCTTCCAAGATAAGTCGTAAGGTCAGTATTGCCTCGCGTGTTCCAACATTTCTACGGAATCCAAACTGATCTTCCCCGAGGTCGGCTTCTACCAGTTTTTCCATTCGTCTGTAAAGAATTCGCGTTAGTATTTTGCAGCTGTGACTTATTAAACTGATAGTTCGGTAACTTTCACATCTGTCAACACCTGCTTTCTTTGGGATTGGAATTATTATATTCTTCTTAAAGTCTGAGGGTGTTTCGCCTGTCTCATACATCGTGCTCACCAGATGGTAGAGTTTTGTCATGACTGGCTCTCCTGAGGCCATCAGTAGTTCTAATGGAATGTTGTCTACTCCCGGGGCCTTGTTTTGACTCAGGTCTTAATGTTTAATAATACCTGGTGAAACTTTCATCTACATCCAATCGATATACCATGTCCACACAAAAGTTCTTACGTGGAATTCAACCACTGCCTTTTAATTTTTGCACCATTGTAAACTTGTGTGGTTTGAGATGCGACCATTTTCATGACACACCCCAAACAGTCATATGAGGGACACCCAACTCTCGAGAACCCCACAGGTCGATTTTGTAGGACTGTTGACAAACCATTGTCTCGCTTGCTCTACGAGCGTTTGTTACGTTTTACTGAACATCCAGTTGCAATAAACGCTTATGCCACTTATAAACAGTAGACTTACTGGAGGAATCTATACCATACTCTGTACAAAATTGCCGGCCGAAGTGGCCGTGCGGTTAAAGGCGCTGCAGTCTGGAACCGCAAGACCGCTGCGGTCGCAGGTTCGAATCCTGCCTCGGGCATGGATGTTTGTGATGTTCTTAGGTTAGTTAGGTTTAACTAGTTCTAAGTTCTAGGGGACTAATGACCTCAGAAGTTGAGTCCCATAGTGCTCAGAGCCATTTGAACCATTTTGTACAAAATTACGTCGCACAGTTGTCGCAGACTTCGACTCTTCAAGCCAAAATACACAGAAAGCATGTTCGGGACCGGTAAAGGCAGCCGCATTTTCTGCAGCTGCCGCTAGCGCTTGTGGTGGTGCCATTAATTATTAGCGTACCACGTGAGTCAAAATATGATCTACTTTCGTTCAAGATGCCATTCAGACTAAGTCTGTCAGTCGTATGAATAAGCTTGAATGAATTTTCAAAATACATTTTGATACAGCCTGCACTTACGTACAGTTCTAAACTCTTTCGATAACAATAACTGATCTCTGTTTAGACTAATGCATCGATATGCACTCTATCTGTTGTCAAAGTGTCTGGAGTTCTTCTTCTCCACGCTATGGATTCTCCGGTTGTGCTGCATATTGACTTGCCCTCTGTATGGCCTAGTACGAAGGTGTTCTTTGTATTTCATTTTGAAATTTCGTCTGATATTTTGTTTAGGTGCTTCCTATGATAAATTTTTATAATGGCTTCGTATATTTCGCCTTCAGTAGATATGTTGTGTATCTAGGAATTATCGGAAAGGGACGTAAATTTGTGGATGTGATGTACATGTGCATACAAACAGATTGTTACAATTTCAAAAAAATGGGTTTAGAGCAACAGAACGGGGTGTAGAATATCGTCAGTTCTACTCCAGTCAGTGAGATTCCAGGCTGAAGACGTGCCTGGACACGCCATGGACAGTGGTGGGATACCAACCTGACTGTCGTCCGCCATCCAGCCCGATAACCAGGAGTGATGGTCCGGGGTGCGCCATTTCTTTTCATAGCAGGACCCTTTATTTGTCATCCGCGCCAGAGTCTTAACAGCATAGCGGTACATCGATGATATTCTAGCCCCGTTTTGTTGCTCTGCATAACAAGCCATCCTGGACTTAAATTACAGCTAGATAATACCCTTCTGCAGCCGGGGAGTCTCTAATGGTCTCATTGTTCTTGCCAGACCCCACCTTGGTCGGCGAGACCGCTTGATCTCCCCCCTCCCTCTCCCGGGCAATTGGACAGAATCTGGTTAGATACTCTTCAGAAATACAACTACGTCAGTCCGTGCCAAGCCGAATAACTGTTTGCGTAAGGGTATGTGGTGGACCGAGATGCCGAGGAAAATTTAGTCTTCTCGTCCCTTATCGCTGACCCACCTCGACAGGTCTCCATTCGTCAGAGTTTAAGTTGGTGCTTGTTGCTGATAGTTACACTGGGTACCAGACTAACCCGGCCTAGTCCATAACTTTTAACCATCACGTTGTAACGCAATATGTAATATTAATATCAATCAGGCGTATTCCAGGCACCAGTGTTATGCTGATGTGGTGCCGAACGCCCCTGAAAGTCTAAGCAGGACACTTCTTTGCCCATGTGTAACAGCTGTTCTGTTCGTGACTCGAGTTAATCATACTGGCTGCAAAGCAAATATTGATTCGAAGAGCGTAGAGTTGTGTGTTCGTGTAAGTGATAAATGTAGTCTATATTCCCTTGAGTTTAGCCTTGCCATTCCGTGTAGTAATTTTTCTGCTTTGTTTATAATCCTTTTTATGTCTCCATGAAAATTTAATCTTTCATCGATGTATACTCCCAGATAACGCGTAAGGAATGCTGTTTTTATTTCTGTGTCCTCTGTTTTTACCGAAGGATCCCTTCTCAGTCCACCCTTCAGTAATGTGTATATTGTTTTGGTGTCTGCTATCTTGAGTTTGTTTGCGGTACACATTGTGTGATTGTGTTTAGTGTCACTGGTTTTTTGTTCTACCTGGGCTCTGTTGTTTGCAGAGACTGCTACTAGTAGATCATCTGCATATACAACAACTCCATCTGTCCTATTATCCCCGTACAGCAGGTAAAGGTGAGGTTCAATAGTTGTGTCCTAGAAGATGGTCCCACAGATCGACCCCTGAGGGCAATCCTTGGTAATTCTTTTGATTACTTGCCGACTGACCACATGTCAGTCTACTACTCTGTTTCTACAGTAGGTGGGATCATCTGAATGGAATGAACAGCCTAATGAAGTACAGAATATCGACTGAGAGTCAAAAGAAGGAAGACGAAAGCAATGCGAAGCACCAGAACGGGGAATAACGAGAAACTTAACATCAAACTTGGGAACATCAGGAAGTAGACGAGGTTAAAGAAATCTGTTACCTTACAAGCAAAATAACTCAGACGGATGAAGGAAAGAGGACATAAAAATCAGTCTGTCACCGTCAGACAGGTAATTCCTGGGCAAGAATAATTCCACTGGTATCAGACATAGGCCTTAATATCATGGAGAAATTTATGAGAATGTACGTTTGGAGCACAGCATTTTATGGTAGTTACTCGCGGACAGTGGGAAAACCGGAACAGGAGAGCACCGAAGTATTTGAGATGTGGTGCTCTGCAACCTCTTCATCTCTGAGTACCAGGTCTTCAACTGTTTACTGGATGCATTCCAATCTCTGTCTTCCTCTACAGTTTTTACCCTCTACAGCTCCCTCTAGTACCGTGAAAATTATTCCCCGATGTCGTAACTGATCTCCTACCATACTGCCCCTTCTTCTTGTCAGTGTTATCCATATATTTCTTTCCTCTTCAATTCTCCGGAGTATTTCCGCATTCCTTATCTCCTCCGTCCAAGTCCATATTCCTCTACCATACAATGCTGTACTCCAAACGTATATACTCATCAATTTGTTCCTCAAATTAAGGTCTATGTTTGATACCAGTAGATTTCTCTTGGCCAGGGATGCCTTTTTTTTCTTTTTTTTGTCAGTGCTAGTCTGCTTTACATGTCCTCCTTCTCTGTCCGCCATTCGTACTCTGCCGCCTAAGTAGCAGTATTCTCTAACTTCCTCCACTTCGTGATCACCGATCCTGATGTTAAGTTTCTCGCTATTCTCATTTCTCTTATTTCACATTACTTTCGTTTTTCTTCGACTTATTTTCAGTCCATATTCTGTACTTATCAGACAGTTCATTCCATTCAGTGAATCCTGTAATTCGTCTTCACTTTCACTGATGATACTAATGTCGGCAGCAAATCTTATCACTGACATCCTTTCGGCTTGAATTTTAATTCCACTCTTGTACCTTTCTTTTATTTTCGCCATTGCTTCTCCGATGTATAGATTTAACAGTGGGGACGAAAGGTTACATCCCTGTCTTACACCCTTTATAATCAGATCGCTTCCATCTTGGTAGACCACTCTTGCTTTTCCCTCTTTGTTCTTGTACATATTATGTATTACCCTTCTTTCCCTACAGCTTACCCTATTTTTCTCAGAAATTAGAACATCTTGCACCATCTGACATTGTCGAACGCTTTTTCCAGGTCGACAAATCCTAGGAACGTGTCTTCGTTTCTCTTTAGTCTAGTTTCCGTTATCAACCCTAACGTCAGAATTGCCTCTCTGGAGCCTTTACCATTGCTAAAGCGAAAATTATCGTCATCTAACACGTTCTCAATTTTCTTTTCCGTTCTTCTGTAGATTATCCTTGTCAGCAACTTGGATGCATGAGCTGATTATGCGATAATTCTCGCACTTGTCAGCTCTTGCAATCTTCATAATTGTGTGGATTACGTTTTTCCGAAAGTCAGATGGTATATCGCCAGACTCGTACATTCTGCACACCAACGTGGATGATCGTTTTGCTGGCGCCTCCCCCAGTGATTTTAGAATATCTGACGGACATTTGTGTATCCCTATGTCCTTATTCCATCTTAAGTCTTCCAAAGCTCTTCTACATTGTGATTCTAAATTTGGAAATTTATGGCAAGGTCTTATGGGACCAAACTGCTTAGGTCATCGGTCCCTAAGCTTAGGTACTACTTAATCTAACTTCAACTAACTTACGCTAAGTAAAACACACACACCGATGCCCGAGGGAGGACTCGAACCTCCGACGGTGGGAGATGCGCGGAACGTGACAAGGCGCCCTAGACCGCGCGGATACCACGCGTGGCTGTGATACTAATATTGAATTCTCTATCTCCATATGGATTGGGGGTAAGAAATGAAAGAAGAAGCAGCCTGTAGAATTTTGCACAGAGCATAACTTAATCATAGCTAACACTTGGTTCAAGAATCATGAAAGAAGGTTGTATACATGGAAGAAGCCTGAAGATACTGACAGGTTTCAGATAGATTATATAATGGTCAGACAGAGATTTAGGAAACAGGTTTTAAATTGTAAGACATTTCCAGGGGCAGATGTGGACTCTGACCACAATCTATTGGTTATGAACTATAGATTAAAACTGAAGAAACTGCAAAAATTTGGGAATTTAAGGAGATGGGATGTGGATAAACTGACTAAACCAGAGGTTGTACAGAGTTTCATGCAGAGCATAAGGGAACAATTGACAGGAATGGGGGAAAGGAATACAGTAGAAGAAGAATGGGTAGCTTTGAGGGATGAAGTAGTGAAGGCAGCAGAGGATCAAGTAGGTAAAAAGACGAGGGCTAGTAGAAATCCTTGGGTAACAGAAGAAATATTGAATTTAATTGATGAAAGGAGAAAATATAAAAATGCAGTAAATGAAGCAAGCAAATAGGAATACAAATGTCTCAAAAATGAGATCAACAGGAAGTGCAAAATGGCTAAGCAGGGATGGCTAGAGGACAAATGTAAGGATGTAGAGGCTTACCTCACTAGGGGTAAGATAGATACTGCCTACAGGAAAATTAAAGACACCTTTGGAGAAAGGAGAACCACTTGCATTAATATCAAGAGCTCAGATGGAATCACAGTTCTACTCAAAGAAGGGAAAGCAGAAAGGTGGAAGGAGTATATAGAGGGTCTATACAAGGGCGATGTACTTCAGGTCAATATTAAGGAAATAGAAGAGGATGTAGATGAAGATGAAATGGGAGATATGATACTGCGTGAAGAGTTTGACAGAGCATTGAAAGACTTAAGTCGAAACAAGGCCCCAGGAGTAGACAACATTCCTTTAGAACTACTTACAGCCTTGGGAGAGCCAGTCCTGACAAAACTATACCATCTGGTGAGCAAAATGTATGAGACAGGCTTCAACAGACTTCAACAACAATATAATAATCCCAGTCCCAAAGAAAGCCGGTGCTGACAGATGTGAAAATTACCGAACTATCAGTTTAATAAGTCACGGCTGCAAAATACTATCGCGAATTCTTTACAGACGAATGGAAAAACTGGTAGAGGCCGACCTCGGTGAAGATCAGTTTGGATTCCGTAGACATGTTGGAACACGTGAGGCAATACTGACCCTACGGCTTATCTTAGAAGCTAGATTAAGAAAAGGCAAACCTACGTTTCTAGCATTTGTAGACTTAGAGAAAGCTTTTGACAATGTTGATTGGAATACTCTCTTTCAAATTCTGAAGGTGGCAGGGGTAAAATACAAGGCGCGAAGGGCTATTTACAATTTGTACAGAAACCAGATGGCAGTTATAAGAGTCGAGGGACATGAAAGGGAAGCAGTGGTTGGGAAGGGGGTGAGACAGGGTTGTAGCCTCTCCCCGATGTTATTCAATCTGTATATTGAGCAAGCAGTTAAGGAAACAAAAGAAAAATTCGTAGTAGGTATTAAAATCCATGGAGAAGAAATAAAAACTTTAAGGTTCGCCGATGACATTGTAATTCTGTCAGAGACAGCAAGGGACTAGGAAGAGCAGTTGAACGGAATGGACAGTGTCTTGAAAAGAGAATATAAGATGAACATCAACAAAAGCAAAACGAGGATAATGGAATGTACTCGAATAAAGTCGGGTGATGCTGAGGGAATTAGATTAAGAAATGAGACACTTAAAGTAGTAAAGGAGTTTTGCTATTTGGGGAGCAAAATAACTGATGATGGTAGAAGTAGAGAAGATATAAAATGTAGACTGGCAATGGCAAGGAAAGCGTTTCTGAAGAAGAGAAATTTGTTAACATCAAGTATAGATTTAAGTGTAAGGAAGTCGCTTCTGAAAGTATTTGTATGGAGTGTAGCCGTGTATGGAAGTGAAACATGGTCGACAAATAGTTTGGACAAGAAGAGAATAGAAGCTTTCGAAATGTGGTGCTACAGAAGAATGCTGAAGATTAGATGGGTAGATCACATAACTAATGAGGAAGTATTGAATTCAACTGGGGAGAAGAGGAGTTTGTGGCACAACTTGACAAGAAGAAGGGATCGGTTCGTAGGACATGTTCTGTGCCATCAAGGGATCACCAATTTAGTATTTGAGGGCAGCGTGTAGGGTAAAAATCACAGAGCGAGAGCAAGAGATGAATACACTAAGCAGATTCAGAAGGATGTAGGTTGCAGTAGGTACTGGGAGATGAAGAAGCTTGCACAGGATAGAGTAGCATGGAGAGCTGCATCAAACCAGTCCCAGGACTAAAGACTACAACAACAACAATCTCTTCTTTATCTACTCCTGTTTCTTCTTCTGTCACGTCCACGGACAAGTCCATCTAATTATAGTTTCTACCTTTAACAGTAGAATTCCCAGTGCTCTCTTAATGTTACCACCCTTGTTTTAATTTTACCGAAGGTTGTTTTGACTCTGCTATAAGCTGAGTCAGGCAGTCCGATAATTATTTGTTTTTTGATTTCTTTACATTTTTCACACAGTCATTTTGCCATAGCTTCCCTGCACTTCCTATTTATTTCATTTCTAAGTGTTTGTATTTCTGTATTCCTGAATTTCCAGCAACCTTATTATACTTCAGTCTTTCAGCGATCAACTGAAATATTTCTTCTGTTACCCATGGTTTCTTCGCAGTTAGCTTCTGTGTATCTGTGTTTTTGTTTCCAACTTTTGTGATCGTCCTATTTTGGAGATAGCCATTCCTCTTCAACCCAACTGGCTACTGAGCTATTCCTTACCGTAGTATCTATAGCCTCAGAGAACTGCAAGAGTATCTCTTCACTCCTTAGTACTTCGGTATCCCACTTCTGTGCGCCTTGATCCTTCCTGACTAGCCCCCTGAACTTCAACCTGCTCTCATAACTACTAAATTCTGGTCTCAGTCTATATCCGCTCCAGGGTATGCCTCAAAATCCAGTATCTGATTTCGGAACATATCCCTGACCACGATGGTATCCGGCCAAAATCTTCCCGTGTTATATGGTTATTAATGCGTGAATAGTTATCTGGAAAGCGATTTGCGAACAGAAATTTGGGAAAGTTAGGCAATGTGTAACTCTGCAGTAAGTTTCGTGTGGCATAAATTTTTTCTGGATCGCCACCAAATTTAATTAAAATTGGGCAAATTTAACATAAGAACTGAATTAATCACTGAACTGGTAAGCATAACTAACGTATTACTATTAATAAAAACATCCAAGTGAGTAATTGGAATAAGCATATGGGAACAATTTAAGTCCAAATGTTAAATCCAATAATTCAGAGGAAGCAGGAGCTTAAGCCTCAACAAAAAGAATAAGATAATCAGACAAAAGTTTACAAATATAAGACCTGCCTTTTGTGCTTCAGGGACGCCAGGTGAGATGTATTAAAAATAATCTTACAAAAGAGGACGGGTTTATCTGAAAAACAGTAATCACAGTTTAACATGATTCATTAAAATAAAACATCACATTAAAAATTCACAAACTATGATTTGTCGTTGCCCGTTATTTAATTAACTGGCTTGTTATTATATTAAATGCTGAGGTACATTTCGGTAATAAATGAAAAGGAAATCTTACGAGCGCATGGGAAAAAGTTCACGCAAACATATACGAGACATATACGACAACAGAGATAAAAAGAATTTCGCCCATCACAGTAAGTCAGAGGCGCAAAGGTTCATCCCTCTCGCTATGACTGAATTATTGTGAATAAGAATACTATGGAACACGTTCCGACAAGGAAATTTATCAGCATCACCTTGCACAAGGAACTAAAGTACAATGGCGTGAAAAACCCGCAAATGCCGTGAGTATTCATGAACGAAGTACAATTACTAAGATTTTTGAGAACTTCATGAACAGAGATGTAAACCGTACAGACACAAATCTCAACAAAAATTTCACGCGGAATTAAGAACAGAACTTATTCAAGCAGGTACTGAAATTACACACGGTGAAACCACCACCACTTGGTATAAAAAAAGCTACACAATCTTAAAACTGAAACGAAATGTGAAGTAGTAGAAATAAAACACACATACAGAGGCGAGGAAAGTTCACACATACATTACAGTTAATACAGAAGTCAAACAACTGAATTTTAAACCTGTGATGGCGTAACGGACTTCCTACATGTCTCCAGCTTACACAAAGCGTGAACCGGAAATAACTTACTACATACAGAAAAATATATTCTGAAAAATGTAGGAATTCAACTACCGAACTTGAAAATGAACTAGCAGATCAAAAGTGCACACCAGTTGGAATACCTGCACACCATCACACATTAACACGCTCACCAGTGCCAAAGGTCCAGTCCTGAGTGTCGAGAGCACGCTCTTCCGGCAAAGAACTTCCCCCAGGTAGCCGGAAGAGACCAGAGGGGTCCTCTTCGCCACCAACTTAACTACTATCGAATGACTACCGAAGGGGTACAAATCTCTCTGCCTTGACTGACGAAGCTACATTCGCTGCACTGTTGCTACTACAGCAGGCAGCCAGATGCTGTACTGCTGCCATACATAAGACAAATTCAACATACACACTCACTCACTCGTCCACACAGATGATAAAGAGAGAAAGGAAATTCGGGAGCACGGAATGTAGGTAATATGCATAGGGTTAGATGCTTAATGGAAAAATTGATGCTTTGATGTAATTGTGTACCACTGAATGGAGACAAAGTATAAAACTAAATTACAAATAATTGAGCGTGACAGCACGAAATACAAGTCAAATAGTATGTAACGAAGCTAACAGAGACGTTTAAGTTGTAAGTAGGCTGTTTAGGTTTTTATGTTGGTAACGCCACGTAACGCTCTATATGAAAATCACTGACTGTGCTGTGGGAAGTCTGTGGCTGGTTTGCATTGTTGGAATATTTGCTATTGTAGTGTTGGGCAGCTGGATGTGAACAGCGCGTAGTGTTGCGCAGTTGGAGGTGAGCCGCCAGCTGTGGTGGATGAGGGGAGAGAGATGGCAGAATTTTGAGATCGGACGATCTGGACGTGTGTCCATCAGAAAGAGTAAATTTGTAATATTGGATATCTATAGTTACTTTTGAACATTATTAAGGTAAATACATTGTTTGTTCTCTATCAAAATCTTTTAGTTGCTAACTATGCCTATCAGTAGTTAGTGCCTTCAGTAGTTAGAATCTTTTATTCAGCTGGCAGTATTGGCGTACGCTGTATTGCAGTAGTTTGAGTAACGAAGATTTTTGTGAGATAAGTGATTCATGAAAGGTATAGGTTATTGTTAGTCAGGGCCATTCTTTTGTAGGGATTATTGAAAGTCAGACTGCATTGCGCTAAAAAAAAAAAAAAAAAAAAAAAAAAATTGTCTGTCAGTGTAGTGACGATCAGAACAAGTAAAGAGAGAAATGTCTGAGTACGTTCATTTTTGCTCAGTTGTTTGTAAATCAAGTAACGTAAGAGGTTTATCAGCACAGTAATTCATAAATTTTTCTAAGGGGACGTTGCAAAGTGTCTCCCGGCCTTTTCCAAATATACCTCATCCTCTTGTGATTCTTGAACAGAGTATTCGCTATTACTAACTGAAATTTATCGCAGAACTCAACTCAGCAATTCTCCTCCCTCATCCCTAGTACCAAGCCCATATTGTCCTGTAGTCCATTCTTCTTCTTCCCATACGACTGAATTCCAACGCCCCATGACTATTAGATTTTCACCTCCCTTTATGTACTGAATTACCCATTCAGTATCCTCATATACTCTATCTCTTCATTTTCGGCTTGCGGCGTCAGCGTGTACACCTGAACTATCGTTGTCGCTGTTGGTTTGCTATCGATTCTGATGATAACTACCCTGTCAAAGAACTGTTCGCAATACTCATTGTCTGTCCTACCTTCCTATTCGTAAAGAAACCTAGTTCCGTTATACGATTTTCAGCTGCTGTTGATATTACCCTATACTCATCTAACCAGAAAGCCTTGTCTTCTTTCCGTTTGACTTCACTGATCCCCACTATATCTAGATTGAGCCTTAATGTTTCCATTTTCAGATTTTCTAGCTACCCCATCACGTTCGAACTTCTGATAAGGTAAGGACTGACGAGGTTCTCCGCAGCATCGGGGAAGAAAGTAACGTACGGAAAACAGTTACAAGAAGGAGGGATAGGATGATAGGACGTATGTTAAAACATAAGGGAGAACCTCCGTGGCACTAGATGGAACTCTAGAGGATAAAAGCTATAGGGAAAACAGATATTGGAATACACCGGTTGAGGATGTGGGGTGCAAGTATTACTCTGAGATGAAGGAGTTAGCGCAGGAGAGCAATTCGTGGTGGGCAGCATGTAACCAGTCAGAAGATAGATAACTCAAAAAAAGAAAAGAAAAAAAGAGTTTTTTTCTGTCGTTCTTGATCATATCCTCAAGGTCGGAGTTACAGTTATCCCGTTACCAGTTATGAAGAATCTCCATAGTCAATGCTGTCAATTAGTCGGTCGCGTACATACACTACTGGCCATTAAAATTGCTACACCAAGAAGAAATGCAGATGATACACGGACAAATATATTATACTAGAACTGATATGTGATTACATTTTCATGCAATTTGGGTGTATAGATCCTGAGAAATCAGTACCCAGAACAATCACCTCTGGCGGTAATAAGGGCCTTATACGCCTGGGCATTGAGTTAAACAGAGTTTGGATGGCGTGAACAGGTACAGCTGCATGGGCAGCTTCAACAATATACCACAGTTCATCAAGAGTACTGACTGGCGTATTGTGACGAGCCAGTTGCTCAGCCACCACTGCCCAGAAGTTTTCAACTGGTGAGAGACCTGGAGAATGTGCTGGCCAGGGCAACAGTCAAACATTTTCTGCGTCCAGAAAGGCCCGTACAGGACCTGCAACATGCGGTCGTGCATTATCCTGCTGAAATGTAGGGTTGCGCAGGGATCGAATGAAGGGTAGAGGCACGGGTCGTAACACATCTGAAATGTAACGTCCACTGTTCAAAGTGCCGTCAATGCAAACAAGAGGTGACCAAGACGTGTAACCAATGGCACCCCCATACCATCACGCCCGGTGATACGCCAGTATGGCGATGACGAATAGACGCTTCCAATGTGCGCTCACCGCGATGTCGCCAAACACGGATGCGACCATCATGATGCTGTAAACAGAACCTGGATTCATCTGAAAAAATGACGTTTTGCCATTCGTGCACCGAGGTTCGTCATTGAGTACACCATCGCAGGCGCTCCTGTCTGTGATGCAGCGTCAAGGGTAATCGCAGCCATGCTGCTGCAAACGTCGTCGAACCGTTCGTGCAGATGGTTGTTGTCTTGCAAACGTCCCCATCTGTTGATTCAGGGATCGAGATGTGGCTGCACGATCCGTTACAGCCATGCGGATAAGATGCCTGTCATCTCGACTGCTAGTGATACGAGGCCGTTGGGATCCAGCACCGCGTTCCGTATTACCCTCCTCAGCCCACCGATTCCATATTCTGCTAACAGTCATTGGATCTCGACCAAAGCGACGAGCAATGTCGCGATACGATAAACCACAATCGCGATAGGCTACAATCCGACCTTTATCAAAGTCGGAAACGTGATGGTACGCATTTCTCCTCTTTACACTAGGCATCACAACACCGTTTCACCAGGCAACGCCGGTCAACTGCTGTTTGTGTATGAGAAATTGGTTGGAAACTTTCGTCATATCTGCATGTTGTAGGAGTCACCTCCGGCGCTAACCTTGTGTGAATGCTCTGAAACGCTAATCATTTGCATATCACAGTATCTTCTTCCTGTCGGTTAAATTTCGCGTCTGTAGCACGTAATCTTCGTGGTGTAGCAATTTTAATGGCCAGTAGTGTATTTTGTGTGCCATACACTCGCTCCCTAACTCATTTCCTCGGTCTTTCAAAGGGATACAGTTTACGATGTCTCTGGGTCCGCACTCTGTGAATCTGTGATCTTGTTTTCCGCAATTTTCTCACGTAATGTATGTTTCCCTGCAGACGCCTCTCTTGTACCACCCGCTGTGAGTTCCCACGCTGCAGACACAGTAACTCTTTAACGGCGCTCACTCTTTCGGCCACGCTGTTCGCGCGGACTATTAACGCACCCTTTAAACGTAGATGACCCCGACGAAGGACTAAGTGCGCCGCCACAACGCCCCCCTTGTGCCCGGACATTCATTCTGTCCCGGGGACAGTCGCGTGCTGCCAAACGAGAGGCGCTGTAAACGCGCTCGCGTGCCCTCGGGATGCAGCGGCAGCCATTAACCAGCCGGCGGTGTTTGTTGCCGCGGAACGCGAGACAGAGCTCGCCGAGTTCGGCCGTGGGAAAACACACTGCAGTGACATCACTGACGCCCACCTGTTACAGTGTCCTGTAGGATACACTAAGATTAAACATTACGGTGATCCTGGAGAAACACGCTATGTAAATCACGTAGTAAATGGCAGCATTACCGGTAATATTAGCAGCATTGGTAGAGAAAGAAACATAAATGAGTGTGTAAGAGAGAAAATGGGAGGCGACGACTTCTATTTACATTTTTGTTTGTTTGGATGTTTGTTTTGAACATAATTAGAACAACTGTGTATTTTACATAGCCACACGGACCGTGCTGTCGAAAGCTAATGTTGAGCGTGCCGAGTTCAACGTGCTGCTCAACGCTCAGACACGATGCGACTTGTGCATACGGTACGTGGGCCCCAACGTGGTATACGCGATTGCAGTGCACTCCAGCGGCAGTTGAGGGATGTTTCTAGTTCGTAAATCACACTGTTTACTCAACGGGCGCGCGTATAATTCCCACGGTAGCTCTATTAAAACGCACATTTCCTCCATCGTCCACGAAAAGGAAAGTACCATATCCATGACACTGGCTTATAAAAGTTACATTACAAACTGTGCAGTACAATTTTGGAATACTTCTCCGCATAAGATAAACATTATTTCATCATTCCCACATGTTGGTAAAACCCCAAGGACAGTCTTACTTGATCACCGTTCCTACGCAGTAGCATAATTTTTGCAACATGTGAATTACGAAGCGTAAAAGAAAAAGGAGCAAAATACCTTTATACAAGTAGCGCAAGCTGTCCTGTATATTAAGCCAGTCGAACAAAGTCACCCCTCAAGAAAAGGTCAACTTATATTTACATAACATCGAATATTATGGTATATACTTACATTAAACTACTAATAAAGAATCAGAACCCAATAAAAACGCGAATGTAAGGGGAAAAAATTTAGAAGTGTCAATACACGAACCACCGCCTCAACAAACTCAATATAGGACAGTTACGCTACTTTTTTTTAAATTTAACTTGTTGATGTGCAAACGTGCTTCTTCTTAACGACAAACTAAGTATGCCCCTTCTGCTGCAACATGGCTTGAATAAAAATAAATGTAAATTCCACTGAGCCGGCCGCAGTGGTCTAGCGGTTCTAGGCGCGCAGTCCGGAACCACGCGACTGCTACGGTCGCAGGTTCGAATCCTGCCTCGGGCATGGATGTGTGTGATGTCCTTAGGTTAGGTAGGTTTAAGTAGTTCTAAGTTCTAGGGGACTGATGACCACAGATGTTAAGTCCCATACTGCTCAGAGCCATTTGAACCATTTTTTTGAAATTCCACTGAGAAGGCATTCACATAATTGTTATGGAAACGTAACTGCATCTATAACATTCTTTCTCCGTGCGTGGAAAAACGGAAAGAAGCAAACTCATTATTACCGATCAGTAAAATTCTCTTCTTCATTCTTCAGACAGGTAATGAATTAAAGTAGGCTTCTGCTGCTTGATTTTACACATAAATAACATAAATATGTCTTCCTGTGAAAAGAAGGAAGGAAAGAAAGAAACTAAATAAAGGGTATATACTAGTTTCATCACTGTGTCGTATGCTTCCCGCAAAACAAGGTAATATATACATATAGGCTTAACTGGTCTATGTTGATGATCTTCTGTGATTACTTACTGTTGGAAATCCTCCTCCTGCTACGTGAAGTACAACTTTGTACCACAAAGCCTTCGTCTAATATACGAAATGCTTGGATGGATAATGTAAATTACGCACTTCTATTGGTTACAGTATTTTTTTAGTTAAAAATTTGCGTAATTTGCTTTGTCCTCCCAATTGCTTGATTATTTTGTTAGGATGTAATGCATCGTTTGACCTTTCAAACACTTGATTGCGTTTCGTTTTGTTTTAGGGTAAGGTATACTGCCAGGGTTTAAAAATTCAGCAGGCGTAACGGCGTTGGGCGTAGTTCTGCTGACGCTCGCTATCTTTTTTCTTATGTAGAGTCATATGTGCTAGTCATTACGCTAAACCAACAACACACGCTCTGTATCTAATCATAGTGTGTTGTTACCCCTTGCTGAAAACCTTAATCGTAGTTATGTTACTTATAACAAATTCTACCAAGAACAATGCGTTTTGGGTGGATCTTCAGTGTGTCGCTGCCTTCAAATAGCCTACTCTCATAATACGCAAGATAAATAATTCCTTTGCCACGAATATGTTGTTTCTCATTATTTTATTGGAACGAATCACACAGTTAACAACGGGTTTTCCAGTGATTCTCAATCTGCTGGTGCTCAGAAACGGTATATCTGCATATAGGCTTGAAATGAATGCCAATATGGCGCTTCACAACTCTGTACTGAAGGGAGACGGCGTGCGTGTGACGTAGGTGGCATTGTACCACCTCATTGGTCAACGCTCAGACGCACGCTCAGAATATCTGACATGCCAGATATTGCTCTGCACGTTCGGAAAGACTCCCGAACGTGCTATTCCACGCTATGGCGTCAGAAACTCGGCACGCTCAACGCTCAACGTTCGGATGCATTGTCTATGTGCCGACGACTTTACAGAATATAAACTGCATTTTATAATTAAAAAATTGCTGATCGCCTGACTTCCGCGTTTTTATGTAACCAAAGCAATTACTTTCGACGCAAGTATAGTTTACATGCACAAACATAAAAGATATACATCGTTATTGATATTATTTTGTACTCAGTAGGACGTTTCTTATCCCGATAAAAGGCAAGCGTTTACTGCCATTATTGATAAATGAAAAAGTTATTTATGAATAACAGAAACATGTTTTATACAAGTTCGAGGAAATGCTAAGCGATATTTGCTATATTTTTGTTTTGCAGTTTTTTTTATTTCAACATTTTGTTGAGGAAGTTGCGTTTTATTTTTAGTACAACATCCGTGTTTCACGCTACAAATCAACAATTTTCGATTAAAACCTGAATTACAGCTTGACAGTTTCAGTTCTGCTATAAATGCTGTTTACTTTTAAGTGACAAACGAGAGGATAGCTATGTGGAACAAAAATGTTCCGTAGGTTACCCTGCTCTTTGTATATCGTCACTCAGTTTCTATACGGTTCACCGCTTCCGAGTTTTTGGGGAATCTAGTAAGACAGGGATCGCATACACAAAGAAAGTGAACTTTATGAGATAACGCCCGTTTCATATGCAATGCACATAACATACAGGCAACGTCCTCAATTGACCAAATCTACTAGGACAACTGCCGTGATCTACGCTTACTTAGGTTCAAATGGTTCAAATGGCTCTGAGCGCTATGCGACTTAACTTCTGAGGTCATCAGTCGCCTAGAACTTAGAACTAATTAAACCTAACTAACCTAAGGACATCACACACATCCATGCCCGAGGCAGGATTCGAACCTGCGACCATAGCGCTCGCTCGGCTCCAGACTGTAGCGCCTAGAACCGCACGGCCACTCCGGCCGGCGCTTACTTAGTATAATCTACGGTAGCTTACAGTAGTTTTACCTCTAAATATATATCTTGCAGACAGTAGCTACAGATGAACAAGGCTTCCGAAAGGTGTTCAGCCCTGTACCACGATGTCCACTCCTGACCAACATTTAGTCATAGATATAGTATCTTTGCAGTTGTGTGACCCACTCAAGCAATATTTGACTAATAGAACATAACACATTACACTGGACGAGGGTTGTTTTAAAGAAACGGAAAGCATCGGGAATGCCGCTGTCAAGCGTAACTGGACTTCTAAAGTCCTCAATATACGTAACCAGTTTATCAGGTAGTATCAGCAGCATTATAAGATTCTTCGTTGATAATGTAGTTGTCCACAGGAATATATACAAAAGTAAAGAACTACAGAAAGAGTTGGACAAAATTTCGATTTGGTGTTATGAACTCCATCTCTCTGTAATTTTAAAGAAATATAAAATTATGCATGTAACAGTGAGAAATAATCCGTTAGTTTTTGATTATAAGATTAGTGTTGAACGTCTTCAACAAGTCACATCGTATATGAAATGGTTCTTCTTCTTCAGCATTATGTTACTCAGTATTTGGCAATGCTAGTAGTTGAGGCTGACTGGAAGTCCTTCCTGTCGCCACACCCGTCTCCTGCCCCCCGCCACCGGGACTGAATTTGCGTACCTTATCTGCCTGCGTATAGTGTTATACCACGTGTGAGAGAGTTTTAGAAATGTTTGCGAATCATGTAACCGAGAAGTGACGTGGGTAACAGCCCAGTATTCACCTATTCTGATGTGGTAAACCACCTAAAACCCACAACCAGGCTCACCGCTCCTCATCGTCAATCCACCAGGCGGATTCGATCCGGGGCCGGTACGCGTCCCCGAATCTCGGAATCGGTGTGCTAACGCGCCCGCCTATCGGGGCGGATCAGTACGAAACGGGCTGATGATGTAGAATCAGAGTTAGAGAAGACAATGGAAGATTTAGATTTGTTGGAACGTCTGTGGATATCTGCAGTGTGTTTGTGAAGGAAGTCGCATACAAAAAGCAAGTGCGACCAGTTCTTATCAGGTGCGCCTCACTATGTAAACAGAATTAAATCAGAGTCGTGCTGCGGAATCATAACAGGTCGTTATAACCCATACTAAAATGTGACAGAAATGCCCAAACAAATTTAAAACGCATTGCACAGAAAAAAAGGTAGCGTAGTTCCCGCATAATCCTGCAGGATACATTTAGAAAACCTATATGTGAAGAAGACTGAGCGACTGTTATGTAGCTAGCACCAAATATCTCGTGTAGGGGCCATGAGAATAACTTAATGGAGATTGGGGAACATGCAAGGGCATAGACACAGATCAAAATGGTTCAAATAAGCACTATCGGACTTAACTTCTGAGATCATCAGTCCCCTAGAACTTAGAACTATTTAAACCTAACTAACCTAAGGACATCACACACATCCATAGCGGAGGCAGGATTCGAACCTGCAACCGTAGCGGTCACGCGGTTCCAGACTGTATCGCCTAGAACCGCTCGGCCGCCTCGGCCGGCAGACACAGATCAGCCAGATCATTATGACCACAGACCCACTATCGATATAAACCCGTCCAAGCGATAGCAGCGTTACCTGGCTTGGAATGACTGCTAGTCAGACACACGCACGTTGCATGTAGTATCAGTGAGCGTGCCATCCGTGTATAGAATCGGGAAGGTGCGCGATCTATCTGAGTTTGACCCAGCGTAAATTGTGAGGGCCCGCAGGCTCGGCACGAGCATTTCGGAAACTGCACGACTTGTCCGATGTTCGAGGAGCGCTGTGGTGAGTGTCTTCAACATGTGGCGAAAGCAAGGTGACGCCACGTCAAAAGGTCGTGGTGTTGGGCGGCCACCCCTCATTATACACTACTGGCCATTAAAATTGCTACACCACGAATATGAAGTGCTACAGATGCAAAATTTTACCCACAGGAAGAAGATGCTGTGATATGCAAATGATTAGCTTTCCAGAGCATTCACGCAAGGGTGGCGCCGGTGGTGACACCTACAACGTGCTCACATGAGGAAAGTTTCCAACCGATTTCTCATACACAAACAGCAGTTGACCGGCGTTGCCTGGTGAAACGTAGTTGTGACGCTTCGTGTAAGGAGGAGGAATGCGTACCATCACGTTTCCGACTTTGATAAAGGTCGGATTGTAGCCTATCGCGATTGCGGTTTATCATATCGCGACATTGTTGCTGGCGTTGGTCGAGATTCAATGACTGTTGGCAGAATATGAAATCGGTGGGTTCAGGAGGGTAACACGGAACGCCGTGCTGGATCCCAACGGCCTCGTATCACTAGCAGTCGAGAAGACAGGCATCTTATCCGCATGGCTGTAACGAATCGTGCAGCCACGTCTGGATCTCGGAGTCAACAGATGGGGGTGTTTGCAAGACAACAACCATCTGCACGAACAGTTCGACGACGTTAGCAGCAGCATGGACTCTCAGCTCGGAGACGATGGCTGCGGTTACCCTTGACGCTGCATCACAGACAGGAGCGCCTGCGATGGTGTACTCAACTACCAACCTGGGTGCACGAATGGCAAAACGTCATTTTTTGGGATGAATCCAGGTTCTGTTTACAGCATCTTGATGGTCGCATCCGTGTTTGGCGACATCGGGATGAACGCACATTGGAAGTGTGTATTCGCCATCGCCATACTGGCGTATCACGTGGCATGATGGTATGGGGTGCAATTGGTTACACGTCTCGATCACCTCTTGTTCGCATTACGGCACTTTGAACTGTGGACGTTACATTTCAGATTTGTTACGACCCGTGCCTCTACCCTTCATTCGATCCCTGCGCAACCCTACATTTCAGCAGGATAATGCACGACCGCATGTTGCAGGTCCTGTACGGACCTTTCTGGATACAGAAAATGTTCGACTGCTGCCCTGGCCAGCACATTCTCCAGATCTCTCACCAATTGAAAACGTCTGGTCAATGGTGGGCGAGCAACTGGCTCGTCACAACACGCCAGTCACTACTCTTGATGAACTGTGGTAACGTGTTGTAGCTGCATGGGCAGCTGTACCTGCACACGCCATCCAAGCTCTGTTTGACTCAATGCCCAGGCGTATCAAGGCCGTTATTACGGCCAGAGGTGGTTGTTCTGGGTACTGATTTCTCAGGTTCTATACACCCAAATTGCGTGAAAATGTAATCACATGTCAGTTCTAGTATAATATATTCGTCCAATGAATACCCGTTTATCATCACCATTTCTTCTTGGTGTAGCAATTTTAATGGCTAGTAGTGTAGATGTCGGACGTCGTAGGCTGGGCAGACTGGTAAAACAGGACAGGTGGCGAATTGTGACGAAACTAACGTCAGACTTTAATGCTGGTCGGACCACAAGTGTGTCTGAATACACAGTGCACCGGACACTCCTATCGATGGGCCTTCGCAGACGACCACCCATGCATGTGTCACTGTTAACACCATAACATTCCCAACTACGTCTGAAATGGACAGGTGACCATCGGCACAGGAGGATGGCGCAGTGGCAGAGCGTTGCATGGTCTGGCACAGTGGCAGAGCTTGTCGTGGTCTGATGAATTGCGATACCTTCTTCATCATGCCCAAAGGAGGGCGCCAATCCGTCGTCTTTTAGGGAACAGCTCCTTGACGCCGGTACGGTAGGACGCAGACAAGCTAGCGTCGGCTCTATTATGCTCTGGGGAACATTCACGTGGGTATTCATGGGTACAGTGGAGCTCGTGTAAGGTATCACGATGGCCAAGGAGTATTGAACCCTGGCTGCAGACCACGTACACCCCTTCATGACGATCGTGTTTCCCCTGGGCAGTGGCATTTTTCAACAAGATAATGCGCCACGTCACAAGGTCAGAAACGTGATGGTATGGTTCGAGGAACACAATTGTGAGTTCCATTTGTTGTGCTGCCCCCCCCCCCCCAATTTGCCAGATCTGAACCCGATCGAACACATCTGGGATGTGACTGAACGTGGTGTCAGAGCTCATTGCCATCTCCCCGAAATTTATGGGAGTTAGGTGATTTGCGTGTACAGATGTGGTGTCAGCTCCCTCCAGCGACCTACCAAGGCTTCAGTGCTTCCATACCACGACGCGTCGCCGCTGTTATCCGTGCCAAAGGTGGACATACCGGCTGTTAGGTAGGTAGGTGTTCTGGCTGATCAGAGTAGGCTATATATATTTCCTTCGCTCAGTACACTGGAGTGTGACACAAAAGCGATAGTACTACTACGGTGTTCCTTCTAACAACCAGTATATAGTGGCTTTCGTACCTTATATGCAGACTTTGACAGCTTTCGCAGACTATGCATATTTGTTGGTGCATAAGGTTCCCTCGAAATCCACAAGCGTTTGGTCCTTAATAGCTCACGATGGATTCAGGAGTCTGCTGCGGCGTTATTACCTAGGAAGGTGAATTCATGGTTAATTTGCCTCTATAGAGCTGGCACATCCAAAGAGAGGACCGTCTTGGAAGCTGTGACTTCCGGGTCATATGTACACAATATGACAGCACACAAGAGCAATTTACGGAACAACTCACCGTTCAAATAAATCAGGCTGTAGTGAATACCGTGTCTATTACAACAGTTCAGCACACCCGGTGACTTTTGGGTCTCTGGATACACACGGTCTACACCCACGCTAACGACAGGGAGGAGACTCTCCAAACCGATGGCGAGTAGCCTCCTCCAGAGCTTTGCTTTCGCTGCCCGACTGAACAGATGAACGATGACGTGTCCGGCGAGAGACACTGAAACGTATTCAACAAGTGACTTACTCCTGGAAGGAGTTTCCATCGCACTCTTAATACCAATGGTCCTTTTCACATAGATTGAACATCGTGAAGGAGGCAGGGTGCATTTCAACAGGGCGCGTGCGACCAGCTGCGGTTAGTATGATGCTCTTTTTATGGGTGTAGTGTCCTCAGATATCTGACGAGTAAGTCGCGAAGAAAGATAGAAATGACAACAGGCATCTTCTCCACGCTGTCTAACAGAGGATCTAGAAACGTCCCGCTAAACTGAGCTAAGGATATCATAGGCTGTAGCATGCCTTATTCGAAATAGTAGTCGCTGAACAGATTGATTGAAGCGGCGCGCTGCAAAGAGATGTTGCAGTAGTGGAGACACGTTCAGAGGTGAAGCATCTTATTCGCAGTGTATTATGGATGACGTGTTTTAGGCTATTGAAGAAACTATTCAGCCAGCAGAATTTTTGGTCTGCGATCGAACTGGTCTCTTTTCCGAGTTTAGTTTGTAAATTTGATTTATTTTACTTCCGAAAGTTGTACCACTTTTGTCTATGTTTAAGCGTAAAGCCTTAGTGTCATGTTCTGAAGAGAAATATGATTATTAACAGACCACGTCAAAACCATACTTCATGAGGTTAAAGTCAGTACCGCCATTAGAATGTTGTTTATTTACAGTGTTATATTTACACTTACACAATCATGATTTCGCCTTCAAAGTGCCATTATCAAGTGTTTTAAGTGTTGTAAATTTCCTAAGATAGCATACTTCATGAGTTTTGTTACGAACCCGTTTCCATCATCATCACACGCGTCTGTTACTGTTGCCACCGTCCCTAGCGTTTCAGCAGTCAGGCTGACCCACTTAATCCCCCGCTTTGAAACTACAAGTGCCACCTTTCTGAAGGCATCTTTAGTGTCGAGTTGAGAGTGTACGTAGTAGCTCTTACCAACAGCTACACCAGACCAATGTGTAACTACGGCTGTTTACCGTGGCACAAAACAAAACAAAAATCATACTATTTTGGAAAATATAAACTATGGCTCCCGGTTACAGATTGCTTGACGAAAGGATATAACCATGATGAAGTCGCGACAGACCGCAACGTCCGAAATAATGAGAACTGTCGCACTACAAATGCATCTACATTATAGTAAACTGTAGTGCAGTGAAACACTTTTCTGTAATTGTCTCAAAAGGTTTTCTACAGCCTTCAGTTACCGTTCTTCCAAAGATAGGGTTCCTTTAAAAACTCTGTCAGGAAGAAAGGTCAAGTCCTTTCTCGCAAAACATGGGAACAATCCACAAATGCCTGAAATAGGACGAACAATATTCTACAGTGAGTATCTGAGAATAGCTTTCAATATAGTGCTCGCTGTATGAAATCTTCATCAAAAAATACCGCTCGGAAGCACCGCAGGCAGCCTGATCGTAGATATCTGTGCTTATCTATCAGCAGCTACATTAATTATGTTAGCTTATTAAAACGTGACTTGTTTACTGCCTTTTAGCTGCAACGTATTCAGGGTGTAACGGGTATAACAGCAAGTATTTCTATTGGTGACTAAGGATGGTGCACTGAACAACATTGCAACATTCAGTGTGACAATTATTTAACTAAATGAAAGAAACGTGAATTAGTTGCGCACCACGGACTGCAAGCACTTTATTCAACATGTAAACGTCACTAGACATATTCGGATATAGGTTATGACATGTTCGATATGCCTGCTATCATTGGCGACGACCTGGTGCAAACGAATAGCGAAATTCTATATGATCCGCTGAAGTGTCGGAACATCGATGCTGTCGATAACCTCCCGAATGGCTGTTTCCAGCTCAGCAATGGTTTTGGGGTTACTGCTGTACTACTTGTATTTAATAAGCCCCACAAAAAAAGGAGTCGCATGTGTTCAGATCTGGAGAATATGGCCGCAAATCTAGGCCCATGCCAATGGCCTCTGGGTACCCCAGACTCAGAATGCAGTCCCCAAAGTGCTCCTCCAGGACATCAAACACTCTCCTGCCTCGATGTGGTCGAGCTCCGTCTTGCATGAACCACATCTTGTCGAAATCAGGGTCACTTTGGTTAATGGGGATGAAATCATGTTAGAAAACCTTCACGCACCGTTCGGTAGTCGTCGTGCCATCAAGGAGTATCGTACCGATTATTGCGTGACTGGACACTGCACACCACACAGTCACCTGTTAAGACTGAGGAGACGTCTCCATCGCCAAAAGCGGATTCTCAGTCCCCCAAATGCGCCATTTTGCTTATTGACGAAACCATCCAAATGAAAGTGGGCTTCCTCTCTAAGCCAAACCATTAATTCCCATCACGCCCCGGGGGAAACCGTACAGTTTGAACATCCTAACGCAAACCGTTCATAAGTTATGACGATTTAATTTCATATTGATCAATAATTGTCACCTTCTATTGACGTAATTTCCAGACTAATAATAAGCTATTACAAATCTTATGTTTTTAGGCTTGTTGGTACCTCCAAGTAAGTGTGGCAAGAGCAAGCCAGCAGTGCTTATATTCCCATGTGCACCAGGACAGATGTTGAACTGTGAACACTTGGACGCAAAACGGTTAGCCTATATCGCTTAGTGGTGCATTTACCACCATGCAGGAAATATCATGTCCTAAAGTTTGTGACGTATTTGTGGGAAGACTGTTCGATGCAGAATAAAAACAACAACACACTGTCCTCTGGTAGAAATAATAAACAGCCATTCAATTTCAAATCCCTTCACATGGTCTCAACGTTTATAAAAACATTATGAGATGGAAGCCATGGTAAAAGGGTTCTAATGAATCTTCCATTTTGCAACTGACAAACTGTTCGTTATTTCTACATGAGGATTTCATCCTACGGTTGCTGCTCCAGCCATGTACAAAATTTTGAAAAACACTGATGCATACCCATATCACGCTACCACATACAAAGATATCTGCGCTTACACCCAGTATATTATTGTTTAGCTGGCAAGACCGAGTATCACGACAGGCTACACCAAAAGCGATACAGTTTACCGTAAACCGCTAATAACTTTAACTGGAAGGAGGAGCTTGTGAAACTGAGTGGTATCTGCATTCCGGTGCTCAAGAAACTGTGCAATACCCTCTGTACTGGCTGTAACGGGGACGAAACGTTGTGTTTCACCGAGGAATTCGTTCAACCATGGCGTAACAACCCGCATAAATAATATTATTGTTGACGATGACAGTTGATAACAGAATTTTTCCGAGAATGTCCGCTGTCTGAAAAACAAAACTAAAGTTGTGGCTAAAATATAATAAATGCGCCTTGTTCTAGTAAATTCTTGTAAGTTTCGAGGCAAGTCGTGGACAAAACATTCGTAATGCGTTTAGCTGGTCATGCTGATATGTATGCTGACCTACCACTGGCAAGAGGTCGTAATAGCCCACGTAACAGAATATGCATCTGTGGTGTAGAGACAGCCAACTTCAGACAACTGCAAGGCCATATTGACGATTTTGCCGGAAAGCAGACAGAAAAACAAAAGACAGTGGGTATCTATAGGCGCAAGAAATCCATGGAAGATATTTTAAAAGCAATAAGGGAAACTGACACAGTACAATAATTGATGAAATGAAAAAATGAAGCAAGCAATGTTCAACTAGTTTCTGTCGCTAAATTTCACAAGCACTAGATATTATAAAGACAAATGCACGAGGGTCGTTCAATAAGGTAATGCAACATATTTTTTTTGAAATTAGATTGGTTTTATTCGAGATTCCAATACACCATATTGTTCACGATTATTCACGAGTCTTTGCGCTCCTATTTTTCAACAAAGTGTCTGTCCAATGTGACTGGCTTACCCCACCTTCCGGGGAGGGTCTGTCCGCCCTCAGGGTACCACTCTACTGGTCGAGGTCGGAGCCAACATCTTGCTGCATCGATAACCTCCCCGTCATCCACGTACTGCTCCCCGAGGAGTGATCTTTCATTGGGAAACACGGACGGAGGTCGGAAGGTGCGATTGCTAGAGGTACTTCTTTGAGTATCCCAACTGTCGGACGAGTGTGTCAGCACTACCAATAGAGACGTACACTTGAGCAGAGAGTTATTCGATTCGAGATTGTGATCCGTCGAATGAGAGTGTCCGCACGTTCCAGCATTGCCACATACCGTCGCCTGGCACTCGGGAGGTCGCACAGGTTCGTGTGACAAACACCTCGCCCAACGACTTACCGCACTTTTGTTCATAGCCAGATCTCCGTAGACATTCTGCAAGCGCATATGAATATCTGCGATGCTCCGGTTCTCCACCAAAAAAAAATTCAGACATCATTTTGAAGAATTAGTATAGCGCCGCCAAGTATCAACACTTCATTACACTATGGGTGTTGAAGCAGAAGTATTCCTCGATGTCCCACAACAAATTCTGCAATTCTTCAACCAAAAGTGGCCGAAAAAAAAAGTATTGCATTACTTATTGAACGACCCTCGTAGACATACATACCCTGCTATTATGTTCCAGAGAAATGTCAAAAGAAATGTAAAACATAACAATTCACAAAACACACATTACAACGTGGACGATTCACCATTGTAATCAGTGGACTCACGTGAAAACCTGAGTATAACAATTTGTAGAAGTATTGAATGGAATAATCACGTAGGATCAGTCGAAGGTGAGGCAGGTGGCAGAATTCGATTCACTGTCAGGATACTAGGAAAGTACAGTCATATCTTCTTCCGGAATGTAAGGTCGTGGTCCATGAAACTCTTCAGCTCCTAACGTTTCGTCCAGAGCTGCGCTGGACATCTTCAGAGGGGTGTTTCTCCTCCGGTGAGTCTTGCCGAATCTGTTTTCCATGACAGTTTACTATCTATCTGAACACCTAGAAATTTCAACTGTTCAGTTTCACTAAGCATATGCCCATTCTGTGAAATTAAAACGGCGGGTTTTATTGAATTGTTTGTTAGAATCTATAAAAACTGAGTCTTACTGTGATTTAGCGTTAGTTTATTTTCTACAAGTCATGAACTTATGCTATGAACTGCAGCATGCTAGTGTCATTAGCAAACAGAGCTGTTTTAGAACTACTCGTAATACAAGAGGGCATGTCATATATATAAATAAGGAACAGGAGTGGCCCCTAGACTGATCCCCGGGGCAACCCCTGCTTGACTGTACCCCACTCAGACCCCATATCACAGCCATTTTCTACACCGTGAATAATGACCTATTGCGGTCTTTTGTTAAAGTAAGAGGTGAACCAATTGTGAGTTACTCCCTGTATTCCTTAATGGTCCATCTTTGGAGCAACAAAAAAATATGCCTAGCGTTCCAAACCTTTTATTTAATCCATCCAGTACGTCACAGGGAAAAGAGAATTTTAGCCTTTTCAGTTGTTAAACGACTTCTAAAGCAGAACTGTACGTTTGATAGCAAATTATGTGATACTAAATCATCAATTGCCCTTACATACACAACCTTTTCAATAACTTTAGCAAACACTGATGGCATAGAGGTAGGTCTAAAATTGTCTACGTTATCCCTTTCTCCCTTTTAATAAAGCGGCTTTACTACTGAGTACTTTAATCGTTCAGAAAAATGACCATTCTTAAAGGAAAAATTACAAATGTGGCTAAGTACAGGGCTAACATTGCAGAACAGTACTTCAATATTCTATTAGGCACTCCACAATATCCATGAGAGTCCTTAGTCTTCAATGATTTAATTATTGACTCAATCTCCCCCTTGTCAGTATCACACAGGAGTATTTCAGTCACCAGTCTCGAAAAAGGCCATTTTCCAAGAGAGTTTTTATTTGATTTTTTTTATTCACTAGCAATTCTCAGAAAATGATTGTTAAAAACTGTACATGTATCTGACTTATCAGTAACAGAAATATTTTTACTACAAACTGAGTTTATATCGTCGACCTTGTGGTGCTGGCCAGACACTTCCTTCACAACTGACCATATGGTTTTAATTTTATCCTGTGAATTAGCTATTCCATTTGCGTATCACATACTCTTTGCCTTCCTAATAACATCTTTAAGCACCCTACAATACTGTTTGTAGTTGGCTACTGTTTCTTGATTGTGACTACTTTTAACATTTTGATATAATTCCCGCTTTGTTCTACATGATATCCTCATCCCAATAGTCAGCCACCCAGGCTGCCTTTTACTGCTCTTACACCGTTTATAACATTCTAATAGAAAGCAATTCTCAAAGAGCATGAGAAATGTGTTAAGGAAAGCATTATATTTGTCATCTATGTTATCGTCACTGTACACATCCTGCAACTCTTGTTTCTTAGCGAGGCCTAAAAAACTTTCTATTGGCATTGGATTAGCTTTCCTACATAGATTGTAATTATATGTGACATTTGTTTGAGTACAAAAGCCTTTAGGTGTTAAAATTTGTGCATCATGGTCTGAAAGACCCTTTTAGTGACAGAAAGCCCTTCTAGTAAAAATATTGTCTATGGCTGTGCTACTGTTCCCCTGCACCCTAGTTGAAAAAAAAAATACCGTCTGTATCAGATCATGACCTTCACTCAGAAAAATAAAAGAATCGATAGAAAGGCTGAGTCGGTTATTTTTCCCGCGCTCCACTCTCGAACGGAAACACAAATTAACAGGTGACACAATTCTAAGTATCCTCTGACAAGTACATCACAATGGTTTGCAGAGCAAGTACGCACAAGTATCATTCAGAGATATTATCGTCAGCCAGTAGTGTACATGCCTCCCTGTTAGGGCCAGATCTCTTTGGCAGAATCTAAGACCCGCCAGATAGCTTTGTAATCGGTATAAATCAGTGACTGCTGGCAGATGCGGCGGGCGCCAGATAAGAGCGTTGTCATCGGCAGCCATTAGGACGGGGTGGGGTCGGGGTTGACCGCAGTGCGGCCAGACACCCACCCCCTCAGCAGCTGCGGGACCGCACAGCGCGCTGCCCTCGCCGGGCGATAACGCGGCAATAATTTGGGGGCGCGTGGCGGCCGCCCTGCCTAATTCACTTTGGGGTGGGCCGCCATTATGTCCGCCACCGGAGGTGCTGCCGGGACGCACAGCCCTTGTTCCCTGTCACTAGCGCTTAACGATCGCGGGTGGCGATTTCTGCTGCGGGAACGTTAGTGCTGCGGAGATGACAGGTGCACTAATCGAGAACCGTGTCCAAACGCTGCAATCTTTATTATGATAACACGTTTTCGTGTAACATGTTCATTTATAATCCATACCAATAAGTACACATCTCTGACAACGAGAGGAATAATTATGATCAATGCAAAAAAAAAAAAAAAAGAATGTACGAGGGAGGTAGTCACAAGATCTTCTCGTCATCTAGAAGAAATCTAACTGCGCCGTATAAATTGGCCTTAATCTACATTACTGACCATTAAAATTGCTACACCAAGAAGTAATGCAGATGATATTCAGTGGACAAATATGTTATACTAGAACTGACATGCGATTACCTTTTCACGCAATTTGGGTGCATAGATCCTGAGAAATCAGTACCCAGAACAACCACCTCTGGCCGTAATAACGGCCTTGATACGCCTGGGCATTGAGTCAGACAGAGCTTGGATGGCGTGTACAGGTACAGCTGTCCATGCAGCCTCAACACGATACCACAGTTCTTCAAGAGTAGTGACTGGCGTATTGTGACGTGCCAGTTGCTCGGCCACCATTGACCACACGTTTTCAATTGGTGAGAGATCTGGAGAATGTGCTGGCCAGGGCAGCGGTCGAACATTATCTGTATCCAGAAAGGCCCGTTCAGGACCTGCAACATGCGGTCGTGCATTATCCTGCTGAAATGTAGGGTTTCGCAGGGATCGAATGAAGGGTAGAGCCACGGGTTGTAACACATCTGAAATGTAACGTCCACTGTTCAAAGTGCCATCAACGCGAACAAGAGGTGACCGAGATGTATAACCAATGGCATCCCCCTCCCCCCATACCATCAAACCGGGTGATACGCCAGTCTGGCGATGACGAATACACGCTTCCAATGTGCGTTCACCGCGACGTCGCCAAACACGGATGCGACAATCATGATGCTGTAAACAGAACCTGGATTCATCCGAAGAAATGACGTTTTGCCATTCGTGCACCCAGGTTCGTCGTCTAGTACACCATCGCAGGCGCTCCTGTCTGTGTTGCAGCGTCAAGGGTAACCGCAGCCATCGTCTCCGGGTTGATAGTCCATGCTGCTGCAAACGTCGTCGAACTGTTCGTGCAGATGGTTGTTGTCTTGCAAACGTCCCCATCTGTTGACTCAGGGATCCAGACGTGGCTGCACGATCCGTTATAGCCATGCGGATAAGATGGCTGCCATCTCGACTGCTAGTGATTCGAGGCTGTTGGGAACCAGCACGGCGTGCGTATTACCCTCCTGAACCCGCCGATTCCATATTCTGCTAACAGTCATTGGATCTCGACCAACGCGAGCAGCAGTGTCGCGATACGATAAACCGCAATCGCGATGGGCTACAATCCGACCTTTATCAAAGTCGGAAACATGATGGTACGCATTTCTCCTCCTTACACGAGGCATCACAAGAACGTTTCACCAGGCAACGCCGGTCAATTGATGTTTGTCTACAAGGAATCGGTTGGAAGCTTTCCTCATGTCAGCACGTTATAGATGTCGCCACCGGCGCCAGCCTTGTTTGAATGCTGTGAAAAGCTAATCATTTGCATTACACAGCATCTTCTTCCTGTCGGTTAAATTTCGCGTCTGCAGCACGTCATCTTCGTGGTGTAGCAATTTTAATGGCCAGTAGTGTATCTCTAAACATTCAAGCTGCAAAGTATGCCAGAAACGTTAGCTTCGAGGAACAAATCGAGGATAGGAACCCGCGGTCGGAAATATCGTCCAATGACGGTACAGAGAGTCGAAGTTACAGGTGCCAATGCCTGCCACTAGGCTATCCCTTTGGCAGCAAACACGACTTTCTACACTTGTTACTTAGTGATCGCTACTGATTGCCAAGATCGCCAGTGGAGAAGATTGAGCTAGCTGCTGTGTATAAAGGCCTTGGCTCCTACGAATTCGATGCTCTGTTGCCTCGGTGGATGAAGGTTCCGGATTTTAGAGGGTTGGAAACCCATGTCCAAAACTACCACGCACTGTAGCAACAAAGGTTCACATTATTATGAGAGAAGGCCTTTCTACACAGTAGCTAGCTCCATCTTCTCCACTGGCGATCGTGACAATCAGTCGCGATCACTGAGTGAGGAACGACATTGCGAGACATTGCGCCTACAGTCCGTCAGCGTACAAAGTCACGTTTGCTGCCGAAGGGGTGACCTAGTGGCAGGCACTGGGCGCCTATAACTTCGACTCTTCGTAGCGTCGTTGGGTGACAGTTCTGGACAAGGGTCCCTGCCCTCGATTTTTTCCTCAAGATACCCTTTACAACTCTTTAAGCTTGTCGCATCATTTCTGGGAAACCCTGTATAATGTGGCACATCTTTCCCGACGATTAATGACTTATCAGACACCTTGGTTGCTGAAATCTACATTTTCGCTGTTCAGGAATATTTTCATCTCGAGAGTCATCTCGACGTCATTGTGAAAACGTCTGCAAAGAAATGGTTTCTTGATTGGAAGGCACTTGAAGAAGTTATAGGGAACCTTGTCACATGTAACACATTGTTTTGTAGGGCGGGCAGATTGACAGGGTTGTATTATGGAAGATAAACATGAAATGTAACACTGCTCGCACCCCACTCACACCCGGAACATTCACTTCCCTACAGCCAGCAAATAGCGGATTAGCTATTGGGCGTAAGTTCCACAGGATACCTTTCTATGGTAACATTTCAAGCAGAATCGGCAAATGCCTAAGTTCTAAGGGAATAAATTCGGCTTTTTATATGCCTAAAAACAATGGACAGAAGTTCAGGCACAAGGAGGCTGCAACATGGAACAGTTTCAAGTCGTCGCGGGTATATAGTATCGACTGTGATGATTGTGATGCGGAGTACATAGGCCAGACAGGAAAAATTTTTGAGACCCGCTTTGAGGAGCACATCAGCGACCCAGGCTCAAAATCGGCGGTAGGTGCGCATTTGCGGGAAACGGGTCACCATATTCCCGGTATCCAGAACAACATGCGGGTGTTACACTTGGAAAATAAGGGTAACACCCTTAATGTTTTGGAAGAGGTTGAAATCTTCAGAGTTTTGAAGAAATCTCCTCGCTCCTCACTTAATGCCCAGACGGATGTGAGACACAAGGGCGTTTTAGAAAATTTTGATTACTGGGGAACAGGTAGCCTTACCCCTATAGCCTACTTGTTAGTAGGTTCTGTCCTATATATTTTTATGCGTACTCCGGGCCTTACGCAATCAGAACCACCACATCTATTATTCTTATGGTTTTAACTAATTGCCATGTTTTATATTGGCCACCTAGTATGGTATTAGACTTTTTTTAAAAAAATGGACATAAGGAATTGTTTATAAAATGTTCAGCACCCCCCCCCCTCCCCCACTCTTCATACCTTGTATACGTCATCTGGCCTCTGGCGATCCTCGCACCACTGCGTGAGCGCTTTCCGGGTTTCGGCCAGCCAGTCAGTCACGCCGTGGTCGCTGCCATGCGGCTCCTCTCAACTTGCACGGTACGTTCTGATATGTTTACATGGCCCTAATTCCGCTGTCTGTTCATGCTAATGTCCTGCTCTTAGTCGTTTGTGTTTAGGGGAGTTTTATCAACATCGTATTTTGTTTTTATTTTCTAGGTCATTGCTGCTCCCACCATTTAAAATTTTTTTTTTAAAAGATTTTTAAATTTTAACTACCGCTTTCACCAGATGACGGTATATTGAACGTGAATGGTGGGGAGTGGCTACAGTGCAACGTTCAGCGTTACTATGTTATAAACAGCGCATGTGAATACTTTCTTGTTTCATTCAAAAACTGGCTATTTAAAAGTTTAATTTTCACCTCAGAATTGGGGAATCGAATAGTTTATATGAGCTCTTATTATATTATTTTTTGTACAGGTTGCCTGAGGACGGACCGATAAGCGGTGCGAAACCGGTCGCAGATTTAATAAAAATCATTTATACTGCCACTGCGGAATTTTCTTTGAAAAAACTTGTCACATACGTCGCATTAGTCAAGAAGCTCATATCCACTGAGATACAAATTGAACCTGTGTAGGAGGTTATCGGGGTAAGACAGGGGTAGGCATTAATTTATAATCGAATTCTTCTATTGACCACGAGACTTACCTCCGGAAGCAGCCGAAAACTTGAGAGGAAACCTCTGTTCACTAGTAAGTAAATTCCTCAGTCATATTGTCATTAGTGAAGCAGACGTTAATCATCCAGCCATCAGCTGAGAAAATTACAATTTTGTAAGTGGTGGGCATGACACAATGACCGGTGAAACATTGTTAAATGCTTTCTCTGATAATTACTTACAACAAATTGTTTGGAAGTCCACTCACGATGGAAATATATTAGATCTAATGGCAACAAACAGACCTGACCTCTGTCGATTTCCACATAAAACTGGTATCAATGACCATGAGGCAGTTGTAGCAAGAATGATTAGCAAAGCACAAAGGGCAAGTGAAACAAGTACAAGGATTTATATTTTCAGCAAAAAAAGCAGTAGTGTATCTCAATATGGAACTCGAAACATTTAGCTCAGAAGAGAAGCATGTATAAGAACCAGCGCTCAGGATCAGAAGACTATTTGACAAGGTACTTGACAGATATACACCTAGTACACCAGTTCAGGATGGGTGTGAATTTCCTTGGTATACAGTCAATGTAAAGAAACTTCTAAAGAAACAGAGAATACTGCATAATGGGATAAAACCAATCATAGGGCTAGAAATAGGGAATTGCTGAAGGAAACGCGTTTTGCTGCGACGTGGACAATGCGTGAAGTCCGCAACGACTACCATAGCAGAATACTATCGAAGGATTTCTCACAAATCCAAAGATATACTGGGGCTGAGTTAGCCGCTACTTTAACCATTATTTACAGCAGATCTCCCGACCAAAAAAACGCATCCAACAGTTGGAAGAAGCAGAGGTCACCCCTGTCTACAAGGAAGGTAGAAAAAGTGATCCACAAAACTACCGTCCAATTTTCTTGATATTCATTTGTTATAGAACCTTAGAACATATTCAGAGCTAAAGTGTCATGAGGAATCTCGAACAGAAGGACCTCCGAAATGCCAACCATCATGGTTCAAATGGTTCAAATGGCTCTGAGCACTATGGGACTCAACATCTTAGGTCATAAGTCCCCTGGAACTTAGAACTACTTAAACCTAACTAACCTAAGGACATCACACACACCCATGCCCGAGGCAGGATTCGAACCTGCGACCGTAGCAGTCCCGCGGTTCCGGACTGCAGCGCCAGAACCGCTAGACCACCGCGGCCGGCCAACCATCATGGATTCTGAAAACATAGACCATATGAAACCCAACTTCCGCGTTTCTCAGGTGACATCCTGAAAGCCACTGATTAAGACAGTCAGACAGATACAATATTTCTAGATTTCTGAAAAGCATTTGTCAGTGACACACCTACGCGCACTACGAAATGTACGATCGTATGGGGTATCAAGAGAATTTTGACTGGATTGGAGATATATTTGTAGGGATGATGCATATTGTCATCTTGGCGGATATAGAAGTGTGCCCCGGATTATTTGTTGGGACCTTTGCTGATCATATTATATATTAATTACTTTGCATATAATATTAATAGTAACTTCAAACTTTTCGCAGATGATGTAGTTATCTACAATTCCACTCAGATGTTGATAAGATTTCCGTGTGGTAAAAGGATTGGCAGCTTGCTTTAACGTTCAAAAATGTAAAATAGTGAACTTCAGAAAAATCAGAAACGTGGTATCCTGTAAGTACACTATCAACCAGTCACAGCTGGAATAGGTAAGCTCAATCAAATACCTGGGTGTAGCTCTTTGTCTGGATGTGTAATGGAGCGATTAAATACGCTCTGTCGTAGGTAATGCAGTGCCAGACTTCGTTTGATTAGCAGAATACCAAGGAAATGCAATCTGTCTACGAAAGTGATTGCTTACAAATCTCTCGTATGACCCATCATAGACTATTGCTCAAGTGTGTGGGTTTCGCACCACAGAGGACAAAAAGGGCAGGTTTGTTAGGCCCGTGGGAGAGAGTCACAGAGACACTGAAGAAACTGAACTGGTAGACACTTGAAGATAGACGCAAACTATTCCGAAAAAGCCTACTTACGAACAACCGGCTTTAAATGATGGATCTAATAATACATTACAATATGTTATTTATGGACTCCGTAGGAATGGTGACGACAAGATTAAATTAATTACAGCGCACTCGGAGGTTTTTGAACAGTCATTTTTCCGCGCTCCATACGTTAATGGACCGGAAAGAACCCCCAAATAACTGGTACAAAAAATGGTTCAAATGGCTCTGAGAACTATGGGACTTAACTTCTGAGATCATCAGTCCCCTAGAACTTAGAACTACTTAAACCTAACTAACCTAAGGACATCACATACATCAATTGCCGAGGCAGGATTCGAACCTGCGACCGTAGCGGTCGCGCGGTTCCAGACTGTAGCGCCTAGAACCGCTCGGCCACCCGGCCGGCTAACTGGTACAGTGGTAAGTACCGTCTGCCAAGCATTTCCCAGATATTTACAGAGTTTGGATGTAGATACAGGCAACGCAGAGACAGGAGCAAATTTTGCCAGCCCAAAGTGCAAGATCCTGCGCAGAATTAGCTGAGGCGTCGTCTTCGAGTAAAACCATCCCCTTACACACCTTTGCACGACATTTCGGCTTGACGGCGTCACCTAATGGCGTCACTAAATCTCAGTAGTTTGCCTCTTACGAGTATATTCTCTTGGAACCACAACATGGCAGTCCCAAAAGTACTAAAACCATCTTCCCCGATGACAGGTCTTAGCCTTCTTCGCCTGTTACGAATCCATATACTCCCACAACTGATTCGTTCCTCTGTCTCGAGGTGGTAGTGATACATCTAGCACTGATCCGTAGTGATTAGGAGGCTTAAGAAGTCGTCTGGATTGGCCTGAGAGTGCTGCAGCATTTCGGTTGCTGTCTTGATTCGGCTGGTGTTTTGAAAGAGTGCTAACGGTCGTGGAACCCAGTGGACGGCAGCCTTTGTCATATTCAGAAGTCGTGTAAGATGCTTAAAACTAATCCACGAGTGTCATTTTTTTCCTATATCGCCTCGATTTAGATATGGCAGTCTGAGTGCCAGAACAATCTCTTGGGGTTCATGGTTCCTCTGGAGAGAGATGGTCGGCCACTTCGTTCTTTGTCATTCAGATTTGTTTGACCACACGAGAAGTATTTGCTCCACCGAATTACTGTGTAATATGATTCTGCATTGTTGTTCTTTACTTTCACGAACTCAGGATGCATTGCTGCAGAGTTGTTCTCTTCCACATACAGAAAACTAATTACCGCATTATACCCGCTTTACCAAAGGGATGGGGCTTTTTGTTTTGGCTTCTGTAGTGGCGTGCTGCGGTACTTTTGTGCCAGGATTCCAATGTGTGCCAGGATTCCAATGTGCGCCAGGCTTGTAGATTTCTACCTGCAAAGAAATAAACATAATAATTACAAAACTTTATTTTTTTTATATGAATAGAAATTTGTGACTACCATCGAAAGTAACGGCTCAACACTAAAACCAGTTCAGTCTTCTTGGAATCTAGGCTGCTCATTATAACACAACTTACAGCACTTGACGATGACGATTGAGTCTGTCGTCGAGATATCGCGCAGAAAAATATATTCCCGACTAGGGTTAACGCCCGATATCATATATTTGGTATGAGGACTTTCACGACCTGATTTTTTAGCTGCTGGTGAATCTTCCGGATTGGATGGTCGTGGTCCACGAAACCTTTTCGTTCTTAACGTTTCGTTCAGAGCTCCTCTGAACATCTTCAGAGGTACTCCTTGTTCTGCTGAATATTGCCAAATGACAGGTTGGATGTCGGAGAGCGACATAAATACTGTGGAAAACGGATGTGGACAGTCTTAAACGTGATCGGCAGTAATAATCCCTCATGCGGATCAAACTGAACTATCGATCCTCGTTTGTCAAATATAAGACTTATCTGTCGATTCTGTAGGGCCATATCTCGCGCATGTGGGGGCTGGGGCGTCATTAGTGTTGTTTTTCACCAAATATTCGGGAAAAAGCAATGAAATGTGAGTGGGTTGCGCAAAAGCCATGAATTGTTGCATGACGAATTCGGGGGTTTACTTCGGACTGCTTCTCGCAAACGGCATTGAACTTGTAGATAGTACTCTTTGATAGTCTGACCTTTTGTCAATGATTCACGATGCACTACCGAAGAAAACAGTGAGCAGAACCCTTAGATTCGACAGCACTTGCCAAGCTTTTTTCGGTCTTGGCGATCCAGAATGCCTTCACAGGGACGACTGAGCCTTTCTTTCGACGCCATAGCCCTACACCCATGTTTCGGCACCTGTTATAGCACGTTTGAGTAGTTCTGCACCGTTGTTGACTTCATTTGGCAACTAATGAACAACTTCCATTCGCCGCTTTTTTAAAAAATCGGAATTCTATCTTCTTGACACAAATTTTGCTGTCGCACGTTTCACATTCAAAACATCCGAAAAGATTTCATGCCATCAGCCACTTGATATGCCAAAATAATAAGCGACTTCTTTGGTGGTGATTCGGCGATTTTTGGTAATAATTTCTATCACTCTTTCCAGTTTTTCAAGGGTTGTTGATGGGCTGGGGGTCCAGAAGGTTCGTGAACGTATGCACGGCCATCTTGGAAACTGTTATATCACTTGTAAGCCCTTTTTTTTTACACATGAGAGACTCACCAAATGCAATATCGACATTTATGAAACTTTGTTAAATATTATTCCATTTTTATAGCAAAATTTAATGCAAATTCTCTGATCTCCTTCTCAAACATCACAATAACCGCCACTCTAAGCAAACACGTGTAACCTTCATGACAACTGACGATGGACTGTACTTCCAGTATGGCTACCAGTGAACAGATACGTTTTGGACGTTTTCCAAGACAACAACGAAATTTTCTTTTGAAAATTTGTGGTAAGTTCCTACGGGGCCTAACTGCTGAGGTGATAGGTCCCTAGGCTTACACACTACTTAATCTAACTTAGACTAACTTACGCTAAGGACGACACACACATCCATGCCCGAGGGAGGACTCGAACTGCCGACGGGGGGAGCCGCGCGAACCGTGGCAGGGCGCCCCAGACCACGCCGCTACCCAGCGCGGCACACAACGAAAAATCTGGCGAATCGAACTAATACAACCCGTGAAATTACAAAATTCCCGACACTTTTTGAACACGTCTCGTATATCACTATATTTCGTGGCTTCTTCAGTCGGGAAATCGTGAAGGGAAGTTTTCCGAAATTTACATTTTATCTACAGTAACGAACTGTTATACACGACTATATTGGGAAGCCATCGAAATACATTAAAACCGAACTTAACTACTCGTAATAATGGGGTTACTCATAGATACTCATTATCTGCCGCAGTCGTCGTCCTGAATCCATTAACGGACACTGTAAATTAACTGCTGTAGAGTTAAACTAAATTAATCTTGTAAAAGTTTCATCATATTTATTATACTTTCAAAACAAAATCAAAGCATCATTACAAAGGCAAACAATACTTACAATACAAAAGGAGCGGCTACATGGTCACTGCTCAAAAAACAAACCAGACTGCTGCCTATGCCAACATGGCTACCCGGAGATATATATATATATCAAACAATCCTCGGCATTGCTTAGAATCATTTTTTGATTAAAAACTGAATATACATATACATATACAAGTACAATTCTATGTTGGGTCGTGTTTGTGATACTGTTTGAGTACAATTCCACGAATACATAATTACAATAATGCATTTACATATCTCGTTAATTACTTGAGGCTCCCTTCATGGAAATTGTTCCCTTCATTTACAGAGCTAACGAGTTAAAAATTTTTGTATGCATGTGTAATTCTGAATTCATCTGGAGAATGTATGTTTTAAGTGAGTCTAACTGGCCTGTTACGTTTCACACGGCTGTATGGAGAAGCCATCGAAATACATAAATATGGGCATAATTTTAACAGAAAAGAAGAAGACATGAAACTTAGTGATGTATGTTGGCATAAAAGTTTCCTACCTATCGTTCTGCGTCGTTATGCAAAAAACTACATTGGACAAACCAACGTTTCGGCCACGGTTACAGTGGCCTTCACTTGCGCAGTTCGGCCGCACCCCTTTTCCACGGTATTTATGTCGCTCTCTGATGTCCGATCCGTCAGTCGGCAAGACAGCGGAACAGTAGGTACCTCTGAAGATGTCCAGCATAGCTCTGAACGTAACGTTAGGAACGGAAAAGTCTGATGGACCACGACCGTACAGCTCGGATGATCCACCAACTGACTAAGCGAAACTGACGCATTGTCAATGTTTGTGGCGTAGAGGAAAAGCACCTTGGTTGATTTAGTCTTTACACAGACGTGTTTAGAAGTGTCAGCTCTCCAGAAACAAACCGGTGAGACATGTTTCGTCTTTTTCAGGGTGGCTGCGGCGACGAAGCGGAAGGCGTGGCGCCGCTGCGTCGGTCCAAGGGCCGCACGGGCTGGCCGCAACACGTCTGGGCGCTGGAGCTGAAGCAAGAGCAGCTGTGAAGCGGGCGCCGCTGTGCGCAGCAACCACCACTGGCAAGGGGACGCCCGGAGAAGACGCCGGGGCAACCGTTCTGCTGCAGGATCCATTGCCCAGTGTCGAGACTACCCCACTGTGCTACTCGTCTGTCAACACTCACACCTCGTACCTTGGCAAGCAGTCAAGAACCAAAAAGCGGAATCGCCGTTCACTACTTTGTTCTTGTTACAGCTCCGTGTGAAACATTTCCCACGTCTCAAGGTCTGCTCGAAACAACAGACATTTGTACTCAGAGGACGGTTGCGAGCATCCAGTTAACAACAGATCCTCGGCACGAAAAGTGGAGCAAATCAAAGATATTTTTACTGCTCCGACGCTGTCATGGATACCATCAAAACCTAGCAACAGATCACTGTAACAGGACTTTCGTCAAATAAGACAGTCGTCCCACAGAAGCGCACTGTACAAAATATTTATCTGCCAGACATGACTGCAGGTTTCACGATCAAGTTTCAATCCTAGATTAAGAACGATCACTCTGTCAGAAAATTTAGGAGGTTTGCAGAGATAGTGACCAGTAGTGACTGACAATGATAGGTGATTCCATGCTATGTTGTGATGCCTAAGAATACGAATTGGTGAGATAAATACTGTGTGTAACATGGAAGTCCTGCTGCACTGGACAGTAACCAATGGACTTCCGACAGCTTTGAAGCCGTTTGATGCAAAATTTCAAAACTACATGATCTGAGATCGCACATTCATGTTTATGTTTGAAGTTTAGCAGCGTATTTTGTTACTGTTTCTATTTCACTGGCTGAAATGTGTTATCAGTAAGGCGAACGAATTCCTCAATGTAAATATCATTTTCATTTTATCTGCACCCAAGTCCTAACTGAAGTCTAGTCAGCGAAAGCAAATGAAGAGTCACACTGAATTCTGTCCAACTTTGTACTGTAGGATTATACGAGTCGAAATAGAGCAACTAGTTTTACTTTAGGCAATAAGGACACTAATGACTCATTTTCTTGTGTAGAATAGTTATGTAAATCATTCAGGACAGTGCTGTTATACAAAAAGCAAGGATTTAATTTTATTTGAAGAAGTAATATACACGTTGTGAAAAATGGCAAGTATCATTACGAAGGTTCTCGGAGTCTGCATCGAGAGATTTGGCGCAGTGCTTGCGCACTTTAGGGTAAGCAGTGATTCCAGCCCGGTCTTTCATATTTACGTTTCACTAAATCGCTTAATGCGAATACCGGAACGCTTCCTATGAAAAGCCAAGGTCTATTTCCTTCCACATCTTACCCAATCCGAGCTTGGGCTGCTCCTCTAACGGCCTTATCGTCGACCGGATGTTAAACGTTGATCTTCTTCTTTCCGGGTCCTCAAGCGCTTAGCTAGTATGTAACATCAACAAATAAAATAACTCTGCTCCAAGTGCCTGGGCTGTTTGGACCTTAAAGCAAACAACACTAAACATTTTTCCATAGCCCAAGCGAAGGAATTTCTTAATTTTTCCAAAGTGTATATCAAATTAATTGTATCTGGATTTACTACAATGCTGTGTAGACTCTTAAACTTGACGTGGTTGTTTTGATGTGTAATGGCGCGTCCCAGATGTTTAAAATGTTTCAGTTGCTCCAATTTTTTTTTAATTGAACACTTATCTTACTGGTGGTATGCTTTGAAAAGCCACAACTTTCGTTTTATCTCCAGAGAATTTTAGGTTGTATTCGGAGGCTACCTGTTGCAACTTATAGACTTCCACCTAAAGGTCATTTTCATTCTCTGCTATCAGAGTTACGTCATCTGCATATAGGACCACGTATAGTTTCACCATTGTCCGTTTCCTGATCAGTCCATCTACGTATACAGCTGCCCCTACCTATGGGTTTTATGCAACATGCAACACCTTCAAAAACCAAGTGCAGGATTTCACATTCTCTTGATCACTACGTGCAAACTACTAGTCCTACAGGAAAAATTAACAGTATATTTTTGTGGGGAGTTTAATATAGTTAAATTTTGTGCTGGGATACATTTTCACTAGATGCCGTTCTTCTCAGATCATTCAAGAAAAACGTTCTTCTTGAATAACACGAAAACCATGGTCTCCAGCGAAAACGTATCCCACTGCAGTATTTAACTACATTACATTTCCTATACAAAGATCCTGATCATTTTTGCTGTAGGACTAATAGTTGGCGTGTAATGAGCGAGAAAATATGAAAATCTCGCGCGTTGTTTTGGAAGATGCTGCAGGTTGTATAAAACCCAAAGGTGGCTGGGGGGGGGGGGGGGGGGGACCTGAATCACGCCGTATACTGAAGTGTGCTGGGGAAATACAGCACCACTGTCTTACCCCTTTCCTTATGATCATAGACTTTGTGATGCTGTTTTCCATATCTACAACATTTTCGATTTTTGTGTACAGGCTCTTAATAGCTATTATGAGATGAGATAGATAGCCTTGTTCTGCCATTACATTCCACAGCATCTATCTGTGCACATCACCAAATGTCTTACCAGAATGTATAAATGGAAGAAGGGTTTCCTGTTTTTAATTCTCGTCTCTACTCTATAAATTGCTGTAGTGTAAAACTTCTCTTTTTACCTAATGATACCCTGTAATGTCACCATTTCTGTTAGGTAGGTCGCCATATCTTCCTTTTTCTACTTTTAAGGTTCAAATAGCTCTGAGCACTATGGGACTTAACATCTGTGGTCATCAGTCCCCTAGAACTTAGAACTACTTAAACCTAACTAACCTAAGGACAGCACACAACACCCAGTCATCACGAGGCAGAGAAAATCCCTGACCCCGCCGGGAATCGAACCCGGGAACCCGGGCGTGGGAAGCGAGAACGCTACCGCATCTACTTTTAAGGGTTTCTCCACACTTCAGCAGTTGCTCTGTATTCTCATTCGCCAGCTGTCACGATCATGGCAGTGGTCTTCTTTCAGACCTCGCTTCCCGATCACTGTAGCTACTCCCGCTGTCCATGTTCGTCTCGACCGTCTGCATTTCCTGCTTCCTCGCAGCGACCATCCCAGGTCTGCTTCTGGCCATCGTCCTTACTCCATGCACCGTAGATAGTCATACCATTGAAGATCTCTGTTCTCAATTCTTTGCACTGCTGACTCTTCCATATCCATTACCTCCCTAATTTCCTCATTCCTCCTCCGCTCTTTTATGGATATCCTGGCTGCCCTCGTTATTCCATCCACCTCTATTACCTGTACTCTGATTCTCTACTGCTCGCTCAGTGTCCATCCTTCTGCATCGTATGTTCGAATATTTTTTACTATTGCTTACAGAACCCTCTTTTTTGTCTCTTTTGATATTGCTTGGCGCCAAAGTACATGGCAAATCCTCCTCTGAAAATCTACAACGTACGACAGCTGCCCAGATATGTCAGAGGCCGGCGCCCGAAGTTACAAAACCGACACTTTATGAAGACTGTGTGTTGTCAGCCAGTCGACTAGACCTGCTCCACTTGGATGTTTCTTACTGGCAACGGAGCAGGCTACAATGCTGGTACACGCTTATTCGGAGAGAGGTAGGAGCCGGGAAACAACCATACTGATGATAGTTCACAGAGTTAATGGTTGTCCCGAGGTGTTGCTACTGCAAAGGAAATGCAGCCGCCGCCGGCTCGCAGAAAGCCGCCAGCGGGTCGCGTGCGGTGGCCGTGTTGTCTATTCCTGTCGGCGCGTCTGGTGCGGCGAGGTGCGGTGCAGCGCGCGTGCGCAAACAAACACCGGCGCACACGCCCACGCCGGGGCTCAGGTGAGACTGGCCAGGCACCGTGCGCTGTTTACGCCGCCTTCCATCCGCCCCCACTCCGCCGCCCTGCTGCCTGTCGTTTGTTTTTCGATCGACGCGCCGGTCTGTTCGGTGCTGCGCCGCTATCCGAGAAGCCTTCGTGTTCTCTCCTCTACGGAGTGACACTGTAACACTCGCTCCACTCAGCCGCGGGTTACGATCGTGTACGCCTGACGTGCTGTCCGTTTCAGAATAGCCGAGGAGACAGTTGATCCAGGAAAGAGGAATAACTTTATTCAACCGATACGCGTGCACTGGCTACACAGTTGTTGCATGTACAAGTAATTTTTACCAAAATTGGTGCAGGAGTCAGCCACCAGTAGAAGTTGTGTACCCACCGCGCTCTAGTTTCTCTTAATTAGACAGCCACTGAGCCCGTCATTTGCGCAATGGTAGCTTCGTTGTTCTGTCCACATTTGGGAAATAATTAACGTTTATTTTATTTTCAATTGTTAATAATTCCCTATTTCACATCCGTAATAACCAGCTGGGGATACATATCTCAGCCGACCAGAAATCTATGTTACACAAAAGCTGGATGAACCAAATTAAATCCTTTTCAATAACCTTGCGAAAGTCACTGTGCGGATATGGCATTCAGACTGATTGCAAATGGCCCAATTCATTAATATCTGCACTTTATCTAACCTCGCATCTGACCGCTGACTGGACAATATTAGTCGTCTGACATCTTCAAGTTACCGTTTCTAAAGACAGCCACAACCGTTTCAGAAGACGGTTTGGTTAAGTTTAATCATTCAGAGCATTTCAAGATTATTTACGGCAGAACTATTTTCAGTTTCTTATCAGATACAAAAAATTCTGTGACTAAACCTTGTTCAATGCCACCAGATCAGTCGACATTTCTTCGCCAATATTCATGCCTGAAAAAGAAGCCCCCTCATATTTTGGACAATTGTATTTCACAATGGCAAGTTGCATGAAGGGTGAAGCCTTACACCATTCCACATCTTTTTATACCAGCAAACATTTCAGCATCCACCACTACATCCACTTTACAGGAGTTACCCATCAAAAAACTGGACCAGGATTTGGCGAAATTTTCATCAAATTTCCTACCGACAGATGTCAAATCCACTTGGTTGGATGCAGTCTAAAGAGGACGAGTGCATCGAGAGAAAAGTTACACGATATTAATCTAGCACAAGATCCTTTCTAAAGAAAGTCGGTTACAGGTTACCCTCGCGTACAGATTCATTTGCTGTGTCTAAAACGCAGTTTGGTCGTGGGCAAGGAAGAACTTTAATTTAATTACTAGAACGAACCTTGAATGTTATTTTCGAGCCGGACTGACACATGTTCCCAGCAATCAAATACCGGTCATTTTACTCGCTCCTCAATAACCATAGTCGCTCTGGGCTTATTGGATCATGTGACAAAGGTACGGCAAAAATTCTTGAGTGGTTCCAAAACTTTTTAATCATTTCTCTTGATTTGCAGTGACGAGTAACACAAGTTGACATTCAATGAAGGTCAACAACGCTTGGAAGGATAATAGTCTGTATTGGAAACGAAAGAATGTCCTAATCCCCGAAGAAGGATTTTTGTTGTTTTTCCATTTTAAACATCAAGAAATTTAATTTCAAGAGAACAAAAAATGAAAGAGAAGAAGAGAACACAAGGAAAAAAGTTGAAGAATATAGCGTAGAAGCTGGTCCTAGAAGTAAATTTTAGTGGTAGATAGGATGGGCTGTAATTGGAAGTGAGAGGACAAAATAACCAAAAAAGGAAAGGATGAGTGGTCAGCGTGCCTGATTCCCATGTGGAGAAACCAGGTTCAGTTCTCGGAGCTCGACTGATACAGAGCCCACTCAGACCCATTACACTATGTGAGGAACTGCTTGAATGAGAGATAGCCGCTTCAAGTCTGGAAATCCGACAAGGGCTGGCAGAAACGTGTGCCGAGCTGATGACCCTCCATACCACAACCGCATGACGCCATGTGGCAGAGGTTGACACGGCGGTCGGTCGCACGATCCTATTGGCTTGAGAGCACAGATTTTCAGTTTTAAAATAATGCTCGTAAATGTGTAAAATAGCAATCAAACAGGGTAATTAAAGTACTCCATTTTAGTACAATACCTGCAACCAATAAAAATTGAAGAATTTGGTGCATCTGCTGCATGAATTCGTATTACTACCACAAATGTTATCTCTTTTTGATCCATGGAAAACTTTGATTGATACCCTTTACAGCATTAACTGATGCCTTAACCTGGGTGGTTTCATCAAAGCAAGTGGTACTTTTCTATCATAAACTATGGTTTAAAAACAATCAAATGCTCTCTCTACCATTAATATCTCAAGGGTGCATTCCTGGGTGTCAGTTATTAGATTATTTGAGACAAAAGGTAGGTTGGCAGATGAGTCATTACTTAGTGAATTTAATTAGTCGACGTTGATATGTGGCGTCTGCCGTCAGTTTTAGGACTGCATATTAGAAGTCTGTTGCGTATAGAAGTTGTGGAAACAAAGTCTCTCTCAGAAAAAAACGTAACTCCCTTTTTCCTTTTCCCATTCTGCAAAACTTCGCCCTGACTGTTCGTTATTTTTTAATTGGCCAGTTCTGGTTTTCGTCCTGCCAATCAACTTTACGTCCTCTTGAGGAACACTTTTTCCATGCCAAAAACAACAACTTGCCAAAGAAATTTCCCACTAAAATTATTGAAGTATAATGTTTAATTTTGCTGACATTAGCATTCTCCTAAAAGTTGGTGTAGAATTTTGCCATTCCTAGACACAGCTCTTGCTTATCCATCGAGCACTGTCGTTCAACTGATGACCAACAAACCTGAGGTCCACTAACCACAACAGCTCTGTTTTGGACACATAGTCCGCCATATCCTGCATTATTTTTCATTTCTGGAGCCCCACTTCACACAGGCGCATACAGTGCCTTCCCCATTTCCAGGTTGACTGTGGAATTTGAGTTCATGTCAGCAGTTCTGCACAGCTGTTGAAAATCGTGGCGTTACTGAAAGACTGATGTCTTGTATCATAATGTTCATACCGTACATCTAGAGAAATAGAAAAGGAAAAATACTCATATCCCAGTATATTTCTAAGAAAAATGCATATCTAGTGATGTAGAAAAATACTCATATCCCAGTATATTTCTAAGAAAAATGCATATCTAGTGATGTACCTTTCTCGTTCTAAATCTGTAGTGTTTTAACTTTTCTGAGCAGACAGAGGAAATTAGAGTGATTGACTGCTGTTTAAACTCCAATAACAACTTATCTATGTTTCCACACATCTACAGAATCATGAAGTAAGTTTCCGAAAAAACTGAAAATTTTGTATGCATTCGAGTGTAAGTCACTAAAGGAAATGTGCCACGTGAAAAATAGCCTGGAAACTACGAGGACCTTGATTCAGTAATCAGTTTCAAAATGTATTTTTTTGTTTAACTGGAATCATGAAAACAAAAGTAGGGGTGTTTAGGGCCACGCCAAGTTCAAGAGGCAGTCGTCACAGAGTGTAGAGGGAGACATATTTTCCATGGTGTTCTGTAGCTTACCAATGAAGTCAGCAGGGTTTCGCTCACAGGAAGCCAACGACATGGGCCGCGTGCTCATGTTTGTATTACCAAGCCTCGTTATATGGAATTCTCTATGACTTAATGTTTTAATCACCGATTCCATGTACTGCAGATTCTTCCATATTGAATGCCTAGTATTTTAATGATACATTAAGGTTTTCTCTCAATTTACTGAACTCTGTGATGTAAACACCCAAATATATTACGGAAATTTCTTCCTAGAGTAAGAAAAAAGGTTTTCCCTCAGTAAAAATTGTAAAGACACTGAACGTCCATGGCCTAATTGGACATTCCGATTCTTACGTCCACCAAACTAACGCTTACGAAATAGGTTTGTCATATGGAACAGCGTTTGTTGCTTTAAAACTCTTGAGCGTCACATTTCTCGCTACAACGCAGTGTACAGTACACATTCTAAACATACCCAGAGATGAGTGGTTTTCCAGCTGCGGATACAGTAAACATTTCAAGAAAGATCATTGTTTCTGTAGAGTAGTAAACTATATTTCCCACACTTGCAACGAAATTCTCCATATAACGCTGTTACCGGAGAATGACCAAAGATAAAATATTGCTTCTTCTCTTTACCAACCTGTACGTAACACGGTTACAGTTACTGAAGTACTGGTATTTTATAACAACACTGTCCATAGCCAGTTATCAAAATTTGTCTTTAATAAATATGTATTTGTATATTAATTTTTCGCAGTTCTCTCAAGTGATATGATACTCTACAAGAATGAAACTGATGTGTGTTTTAAGTGTGTATGTGCTTGCAATAAAATGTACGCATGTAAATAATTGTAATACTTCATTGTTAATATTTGTCCACAGGAATTCTATGTTCCCTTTTATGGCGTCATACAAGCTTTAGTAATAAATGACAAGAGTTGTTAGTTTGCGTAGCATCATATCGCAGTGACCACCGTCATGGTTTTCCTTTTCAGGACCTTTTACGCCTAAAATACACTGTCAAATCATTGTCATATTAACAACTATGTGTCGCCAGGACTATTTTCTGAGCTTAAACAATAATTTTGGAGGAAGAACTAAAATATCTTAAGAGCTGAGTTATCAAATGTGCACATAGGAGTGAGTGAATACACGTGAATAAGGAGATGATATTCGTATAGTACCGGAAAAACTCACGTTTAAATAATCGATATATCTGTCTCACTTTACACAGTTTCTGTCACGTGAAAATACGTAGCTAATTTGCACTTTTACTACTCCCGTCACGGGGCCTAACCAATTAGTAAGTAATAGCTGTTGTTTATCGCACAATGCTTCAACCATTACACACCACATTGAAAGTCCCCAGTGAGATAGTTAACCACACGTCACAACTAGGAGGAAAACGAATAAAATTTTACCTGTTCCTTAATTAGCAATTCTGGAGCACTAAACAAATCTCCAATTTTTCTGTTAACTCTAGAGACGAAACTTTGGGCTAATGTTCCCCGACATTGCAATCATTTCGCTAATTAGAAGTCTTACAGCTCAACTACCAGTTAATCAACACACAAGCCAGAGGAACGTTTGACGCGAACAATGAAATTAAAGTAAACACCCCACATACAATATACAATTTTTTAAAATTAATAATACTTGTAACTGTGTACACACACACACACACACATATATATATATATATATATATATATATATATATATATATATATATATATATATATATACACGCACACGCGCGTTTCTGCAGTGTATATCTATTAGACATACGTAGTTTTGGAAATCCTCAGAACAAACTGACATGAATCTGTCAAACACTGACTCTTCACTTACAACAAAATCACATTATTATGTGAGTCAAACAACGACTGAAACGTAACACTAAGTTGATGAAACAATTCATTTAATTTCTTCGGGCATCCTACTGGCGATTCGAACTAGAAAGGTAATAACAGTTTAACTTTTTCCTAACAAAACGTGTGATTCTTTATCCCGTCAGCGTAAATATTTGATTGCGCAATGTTACATATTCCGATTGATTTGTTATTTGCTGTTCATTAGTCGTAGTAGCGTGAGAATTTCTTCACCATATATTTTATAACAATGACGCTATCCTCTGTTACAACTTCGTTATTAATGTTGTTTTTTTCTTATTAGGCACCAAATGCTTAAAGAAGACAGGACCTACATAAAACTGAAAGGTCATGAGCCTCCTTATATTGCTATTATGGTGATTATCGACAGCGCTGGTACTCTGGGAGCACAGAGATAATTTCGTGGCTTTAATAAACCCCGTAATCGGTTTATCCAAGCATTAAGACAATGATTTGGTATCGGTCGGTGTCTAGTGTGTTTACAAAACAACACATCTCCCGTCTGGCCCCAGTTGGTTCTCATAGATCAACTGTAACAAAACGGGTTGATTGGATTATTTCCTAAAAAGTGATTGACAGCGTACGTGTGTGTCGACCTAAACTCATAGGGGGTGTTAATTTTTCTGAAATTTGTTAATTATGAGATGACTGAAATTTCACTTCTAACGTAACCAATGAAGTGGATTGACTTCACAGTTCGATTCGTATTTTGGACGCCTATTGTTTCTCAAAGTCAAAATACTTGGTTACTTGAAACGTCCCCTTTGAATAATTTATACATGTGAAACGTCCACTTAGAACAATTATACAAGCCTGTGCTTAACCTGACACACAATATTATTTAGCGCAACGCAATCTGACTTTCAATAACCCCTACAAAACAATGGCCCTGACTAACTTTAACCTATACCTTTTACAAATCACTTACCTCACAAAAATCTTCGCTACTCAAGCTACTGCAAAACAGCGAGCGCCACTGCTGCCAGCTAAATAAAAGATTCAAACTACTGAAGGTACTAACTACTGATAGGGATAGTTAGCAAATGAAAGATATTAATAGAGAACAAACAATGTATTTACCGTAATATTCATAATTGACATTCAGTCTTACAGATTATCAAAACTCCGCCATCTCTCTCCCCACGTCCACCACTGCTGGCGGCTCACCTCCAACTGCCCAGCGCTACGCGCTGTTCGCATCCAGCTATAGCAGTTCATGACAATAATGGCAGACAACAATGCAAACTAGCCACATACTGCACACAGCACAGCCAGTGATTTTCATACAGAGTGCTATGTAACGTTGCCAATAAAAAACATAAACAGCAAACTTACATAAAGAAAGCCTAAACAGCCTACTTACATAGCCCCCATGCTCCCCACAAAAAATTTTACAAAATGTTTTTGGCCGGTGGCCAATAATGATTTGATAAAATTTTTCATAATTACACTAACAAAGATATCCAATGCACACACTTATTGATACAATGTTGGTCAAAAGCTAAAATTTTCTCACAGTCCATAAAGACAGTCCAGATTGTTCATCATAATAGTAATTACAGGTGTTTGTTCACAAAGTCTCATTAGTAAAAAAAATTGCACACAGAAGTAGTGGATTTCCATGCAGTGTGCTATGTAACGTTGCCAATAAAAAACATAAACAGCAAACTTACATAAAGAAAGCCTAAACAGCCTACTTACATACTTACTAAAATAGAAAACTTAAATTTTAGAAAATTACCTTAAATTTAGTTACTGATCAACTTTTGGTTTCGATATCAGATCGCTTTTGCGATCCAACAGCGTAGGATATCTGTTAAAGTTAGCACGACCCTCGGCTGTTGTTTTATATATTAGTTATGAATCTGAGGCACAGCAAAGTGTTTGGCGAGTGGAGCGCTGGGTTTTTGTGACATTAGGCTGTGCTGAAACAATATTCATCCTTCAGTTTAAAATTTTACGCACACAGTTTTCAATCTTCGGAATCTATCCAGGATTCCGACATTTCAATGTCTTCAGAGTGAACCCTGCGTCATACGTCAGAACTTGACTCAGCTTGACCATCGCGGCGTCGGTAACAACGACAGCGCGAACCTCTGAACTGCTGAGAGTGGAATACAAATGGAAGACACAAGCCATCTTCTTCTGAAACAGAGACCTGAATAACCAGTGTGATCTACTGAACGTAATTCATTCTCTCTCCAAATAACAGCACAACTGGCAGACAACTTTATTTCTTAAAACACCAAATAAAGACATTCAATCGATCAACAATTTAAATATTTGAGCAGAAATTCATCCAGTGATCACCATTAAATAAAGGCTTCAAGTAAACAAAATTATGACCTCAATGAAAAGTAAATGACAAGGTAAACAATGTAAGTCACATAGTTGTTATACACTTGGCAGTAACTAATATGCTCATAATGTTTGTGTAGAGCTTCGCAAAGACACCTAATGGCGTTGATTAGCACACAGGCTAGCTGATCACCATCGTTTAGCTTTAGCAAACTACATCAGCGGCAGAAATATTTACCTATATCACTCAGATACTACCATGGGCCCCGTTAGTAGTAATGGTTGCTATGAATTAGTGAACACACTAGCGGCCGGTCACTATACTATATGCAAGCTAGTGTTTAACCCAGTGCGCTCACTCGATGTTCATTAACTTTAATGAAAACAGCGTCATTTACAACTAAGGCAACTGTCGTTTGCCGTACAATATTACAATTATCGGGGAATAACCCTCTTACCCTAAGAGGGCCTTGCCGTAGCTTACCTATATTCTCAGCACAGAACGGCGAAATAGCGCCTTCGTAACTGTACTGGCTTTGGCATGATGAAAATCAACAATAAAATAGGATCATACGGCGATAGCCTTGTTAGTAGTAATCAGCGCACTAAAGTCCGCCCCTGGAAGCTGAGTGCTCAGCGCGGCAGTATGTCAATCCTAAGGGCCCGGTTTTGAGTCCCGGCTGGGTGGGAGATTTTCTCCGCTCAGAGACTGGGTGTTGTGTTGTCCTAATCATCATCATTTCATCTCCATCGACGCGCAAGTCGCCGAAGTGGCGTCAAATCATAAGACTTGCACCCGGCGAACGTGAGACCCTAGTTACACGAAATTTACATGTTTAGCGCACTAAAGGTGGTTTATCACCGACATAATAAGAACAGCTCGCTGCAGGCTTCTACAATTAATAGCTCACGATACTCACTCAGCAAAGCGTATGACCCACGATAACGAATATACGTCGTTCTTTACAAGCCAGTTGCATGGGGGCTTAATTAAAAATATTAATGAATAAATGCAACAATTTTAGTAGCTGTGTGACCAGTTACGAAGTCTCGTAACCGGTTGGCCCTGACACGCAATCTGACTGCATAAAATAAAAATAAAGAATGACAAGGAATTTCCATTAATACAATTGATTAATTAAGTCCCCTGCAACTATAAAAGCTACGAAACAACAAAGCACAAGCGTAACTGTTCTGTGTGTGGTAGTGTGACTCAACGTACATGTATCTGGCTCGGTTCTTTCTCAATACGACAAAATATTTTAAACACCATTTACAATGAACTAATTGAAAAACCAGAAATACTATAATTGCACATCGAAACCAGAATTACAAGTCTAATAAATGAACACGAGCCAGATGCTTTGTTGACTGTACCTGTGAGCAAGAGGCATTGTCATTAAAGGAAACTGTAATACCTTTTTACTTCATTATATATTGACGAAAATTTTCCATTACACCAGCATCATAAATCAAAAGCCCATCTCTTCAAATACACTGTGACAATTGCAACTTCTTTCATCTATACATTACACCAACTGAACAGCATCTACTCTCTCGCCCAACAGAACAATAACTGCCCTCGACGTCCTCTCAACTACTGCTGCACCAGTGGAGGCGGCGGAATAATAATCTTTGGCGCAGTCTCTGGCGCTGTGACTCAGAGTAGCCACCTTTCACAGTTAACGCCGAAACACACAACGGCAAAACTCAACTCAGACGCTAATGAGAACAAGGCAACAACTTAAAACAGATACGCAAACTTTACATAAGTAATGCCAAAACACGATGAGAATACTTAAGACAGAAGTGATGAACACAAGGCAACAATTTAAAATAGATACAAGACTATTATTCAATACACAAATAATCCCAAAACAGACAAGAATAATAAAGGCACACACTGATCAGCATCAGGCAAAAAAAAACTAGATAAGCACATCAGCGTGCAAGACACACGCAGCCAACAAGATTAATGCAGTTTCATATAACAGTCAGCCAAAACTCAATGGCCGCTAGGACGCGGCTTTCTTGAACCCCTCGTCCTCGGCCAATCCAAACAGGGACGCAGTCGATCAAGTGACAAGTTAAACAAGGTGGTGGGTCCGTTCTCAATTATAACAACCACGTTGACCTCCAGTTGCTAACATTCTACACAGTACAACAAACGACATTGAGTAACGGTTTCCTTCCAAATGACATGCAGATTTCACACATCACTAAAATCACTACGAGAATGGTGCAATCACTGATATATGAAATCAACACAGGTATTCCATCAGCTCCCCCACTCAAAGATCAAAATGCACAGTTGATAGACCAAGGCATCAGATAAATAAACTATTGGCCCCTGATGCTCCACACGTCTTGCACACAAGGAACACGTAAATGTCCCAAATTAGCAACCACACTTCACTGTGGAAACACTCGCAGTGCTAGCCAGAACCAGTTTTCCTGGATGTGGTGTCTAAACCGACCAGGAACACACAATCACTGTTGCAAAACATCAGACCGACAACAATTAATAACTAATCCTTCACGCAGTTGGAATATGTAAAGAAAACGCAGAAGACCGTAGTAACCACCCACACGTCATTGCTAAAACACTCCAAGCGAGCCAAAATCGATTTCCAAAGACGTGATACCAAACCGACAAGGAGCACACACTTACACTAAACCCATGGCGAAGCGACGCAGACGTCAGCTTGGCGTTGCATACAGCAGGAAACAATGTCTAAACTACAGGTGATTTTAGGTAATGATTCTGCCCGATACCTTCGCAGTTAGCAAGTCGGTAATCACATCATCGCCGCCACACAGCACCACTTCGTGTGAGAACGCCGAGAACAATAGACTGCGGGATTTTAAGATCCTCGAAAGCTAGGAGTACTTCGCTCAAGTTCTTTCGGTAAAATTTAACGTGAAAGACATATAACTGAAATATAGATTGAAATTCACGCAAAATAATTTACATCAAAATTACATACTGAGAGGGAGGGGGTAGAGATTGTTATTATTTTTTCCTGTGATCTGTTTTATACAGACAATATTTCAATACCTCCTTCAACAACGATTCCCTTCTATTTGTATATCTAAGACATGCACTAGATAGGGGAAATGGACAAGTTCGACGTGGTTTGCGGACTAAACAGGGACCACATAGAATATCGAGGTCCGCTCACTAATGTGCACCCTTCACAAAATTGGAATTAAGTATATATATTGGACAAATACCGGCCCTAAGTGAATTCACTACCACATACTATCGGTGTTCAGAGGTTAAGTCGAACAACTGATAATACGCAGCTGGATTTACGTCAGTGAGAATTACCCAAAGTGAACCATTGAGTGCCTTATTTGATTGTCCACGACCCTGTTATCCTATGCTTATGACGTGAACTGACCGTGCCATGTTGACAACGGTGGACATGATGGTACAAATGGCGATAGTGGATGCAAATTACTGCTTGCAATTTAAATTGGCCTCCCGTCCGTGTTCTTTTGTACACCTTCGACATTTATCTACTCAGAGAGCCCACTATTGGCGAGATACATATCATTCTCTCATTTTTCGTCTATTAAAACTACTGGTCTCCTACGAATATCGTATACTATTGATAATTATTTTACCAAATCCCATTCTTGGCGGAAAGCAAGAATTTGTTTACTTCCTCTATAAAACAAATGAGCCATTATACGATGTTTTTTTTCTGGACTAGGAAAGGGTAAAGGACGTGCTCTCAATCACATGTTCACACACACTCAAATACCAGCTCACTGAGGTCGGCTAAACCTCGGGTGTTTGAAGCACAAAGGAACAGCAGAACGGGAATGTGGCCACATGGAATACTCCAGCACACTATCCCCAAATTTGACGGTTTATTTAGACCATTACTCAGTCCTGAAAATATCATTACTTTGACACGCTTCCACCAGGGCATTCTACTCTTATAAAACAAATAAACAGTACAGTAGAAAGATTCAAGAACCAATTAATCAAGACACACCATGAATAAGGTAAGTTAAGACCACACTCGCCAACCTCGACTGAATGCGGATCAAGCACGCTCACTCCATAATAAAGTCTGTACACCCAGCGGCCACAAGGTCCACCGGTGACAATGAGAATTCAATGTACTCGCCATGTATACGTCATTGTTCGTGCAAACGATCCCACATGCTAGTAATCTCAACTTAATTCTAGACTTCACACGCAGGTAATCTCAAATTGGTGGCACACACGCTAGCCTCATCTGAATTCGGATCAAGCACGCTCTGCCCACATTGTGTGTGCAGCTAATGACCACGAGGTGCACCGGAGACTATGGAATTTCAAAGTACTCACCATATATTCGTGCTTGTCCTTTCAAAAGAAACCACACGCAGCTAATCTCAGGTTAATGCTAAACTTCATTCACATGTAATCTCAGCTTGAGACTAGCACTCACAGAAATCGTTAGCAAGCCTGCTTGTAAAGCATATCCTTTTTATAAGTTAGAGGCGCATGGTTTTAAGTCGTTCCTACTCAATTTTCCTAAGTAAATAATTAAAATAACATCACCTTTCATTTACTAACAATATTTTCTAAAGAGGAACGAATTATTGTATAATTGAGCATAAGTATTCGACATATAATACCCTCGTCGACAACAAAATTAGCGGAGCACATAGCAAAGGCGAGTGTCCGGCCCCAACTTCAGCGTACGATTGTCTAGAAAGGTGGCACAGAAGACCAGTCCCGCGTCCAGTAAGTGGTCGTGGAAAGGATTTTTGCCAACCATGGCCTACCCCACATGCAGAACCGTACGCATATTTGACCCCTCACTCCTGCTTTGCTATTAATGGAAGAAAATTCAAGTTGGCAACAATTAGGGATTGCACAGGCAACTTCGATGAAAGGTTCAGGTAACACCTAAGCAGATGATTCACTCCATGCCACTCAACATCCAGACCAACCACCAGAAGAAAACAAAAATTAATTACATAAATATAATCACTGAGACAATGAGGATACTTGAGGATTAGTGAGGGATGTGCACTGAAAAATAAAATAACACAGTTTGTTCATCCCTTGACCACAGCTCACTGGTACATACAGGGAAATAATGTGCACAAACCACGACCTGCTGCACTTCGTAAAGTGGACGAAAGTGAAACGGAAACGTGGCACTCTCAACACAAACAATAAAAATCATAAATGTAACTAGAAAGTTTCATTTATCTTTTCATTCCGTCTTTCGGAGGATTATGGTTCCAACTTCTGGTAGAGTCACATACATCATAGAAACGTAAATGGTGTGTACGTACAGTTTTCTGGACAATCTGTGGCAGTATATATCACTGCTCGCACTCTAATTACCCAAACCAAATCTACAGCACACACTTCACATTTTGTGAACTATTGCATTGTATTGTATGGAAATGGGGACCTAGAAACGACGGAGAGGCTTCGTCCCCGCCTTAGCCCTCAGTGGTACACAACCCCACAACAGGCCACAGCAGTCCGCTCACCTCACCGCCGATCCACACCGAACCCAGGGTTATTGTGCGGTTCGGCCCCTAGTGGATCCCTCCCCCCCCCCCCCCCTCCCCGGGAACGTCTCACACCAGACGAGTGTAACCCTAATGTTTGCGTCATAGAATCATTAGGATGTACGTGTACGTGGAGAAAGTGTTTGCGCAGCAATCGCCGACATAGTGTAACTGAGGCGGAATGAGGGGAACCAGCCCGCATTCGCCGAGGCAGATGAAAAACTGCCTTAAAAAAAAATCCACAGACAGGCCGGCACACCGAACGTCGGCACTAAACTGCAAGGTGGATTCTTGCCGGGGACCGGCACGCCTTTCCGCCCGGAAAACAGTGCGTTAGACCGAACGGCTAACCGGGACTATGAACTAACTAACGCAGAGATTGTGTAGTAAGAGATAAGAATACGGTGCTACAGGCTGCCTAGAAAATTATGCTTTCAAATAATCTACGTTACAGTAATGTAAAACAACCCAAATGGTAAAGTATCATACGAAGTAGTTGGCTGGGAGAGCCTGAGCGTTAGTTTCTTCTACTTCTCCTCCTCCTCCTCTTCTTCTTCTTCTTCTTCTTCTTCCTTCAAGTGCTAGGCATTTACCTATTACAGCCTCGTGTTCAGTGCTTCTATTGCTGTCGTTGCTTTATACTCGATTTGTTCAGCTCTTTCGTGGTCTGTTATAGACAGTTTCCCTATTTCTCGATAATTTATTACTATTTGGGCATTTTATTTTCATTCATTCTTGCGAAATGATCTCTCCATTGATTTCTATAGTCCTTGTTCTCTACGTTTATACGAGTATTAATACACTCCTGGAAATGGAAAAAAGAACACATTGACACCGGTGCGTCAGACCCACCATACTTGCTCCGGACACTGCGAGAGGGCTGTACAAGCAATGATCACACGCACGGCACAGCGGACACACCAGGAACCGCGGTGTTGGCCGTCGAATGGCGCTAGCTGCGCAGCATTTGTGCACCGCCGCCGTCAGTGTCAGCCAGTTTGCCGTGGCATACGGAGCGCAGTCGCAGTCTTTAACACTGGTAGCATGCCGCGACAGCGTGGACGTGAACCGTATGTGCAGTTGACGGACTTTGAGCGAGGGTGTATAGTGGGCATGCGGGAGGCCGGGTGGACGTACCGCCGAATTGCTCAACACGTGGGGCGTGAGGTCTCCACAGTACATCGATGTTGTCGCCAGTGGTCGGCGGAAGGTGCACGTGCCCGTCGACCTGGGACCGGACCGCAGCGACGCACGGATGCACGCCAAGACCGTAGGATCCTACGCAGTGCCGTAGGGGACCGCACCGCCACTTCCCAGCAAATTAGGGACACTGTTGCTCCTGGGGTATCGGCGAGGACCATTCGCAACCGTCTCCATGAAGCTGGGATACGGTCCCGCACACCGTTAGGCCGTCTTCCGCTCACGCCCCAACATCGTGCAGCCCGCCTCCAGTGGTGTCGCGACAGGCGTGAATGGAGGGACGAATGGAGACGTGTCGTCTTCAGCGATGAGAGTCGCTTCTGCCTTGGTGCCAATGATGGTCGTATGCGTGTTTGGCGCCGTGCAGGTGAGCGCCACAATCAGGACTGCATACGACCGAGGCACACAGGGCCAACACCCGGCATCATGGTGTGGGGAGCGATCTCCTACACTGGCCGTACACCACTGGTGATCGTCGAGGGGACACTGAATAGTGCACGGTACATCCAAACCGTCATCGAACCCATCGTTCTACCATTCCTAGACCGGCAAGGGAACTTGCTGTTCCAACAGGACAATGCACGTCCGCATGTATCCCGTGCCACCCAACGTGCTCTAGAAGGTGTAAGTCAACTACCCTGGCCAGCAAGATCTCCGGATCTGTCCCCCATTGAGCATGTTTGGGACTGGATGAAGCGTCGTCTCACGCGGTCTGCACGTCCAGCACGAACGCTGGTCCAACTGAGGCGCCAGGTGGAAATGGCATGGCAAGCCGTTCCACAGGACTACATCCAGCATCTCTACGATCGTCTCCATGGGAGAATAGCAGCCTGCATTGCTGCGAAAGGTGGATATACACTGTACTAGTACCGACATTGTGCATGCTCTGTTGCCTGTGTCTATGTGCCTGTGGTTCTGTCAGTGTGATCATGTGATGTATCTGACCCCAGGAATGCGTCAATAAAGTTTCCCCTTCCTGGGACAATGAATTCACGGTGTTCTTATTTCAATTTCCAGGAGTGTATAATGAAAATCCACTTCAGTTACAAGTAATTTGTCTTTTTAGTTGCACGACGGGTTTCGGAAGCTTAAAGCTCCATCATCAGGTGCCACCAAATAATCAAAAAATCATAAATCTGTGGCGGTCGTGCGAGTCACAGCCTTATGATTTTTAATTATTTGGTGTGATGATGGAGTTTTATGATTCCGGAACTGGTCATGCAATAAAGAAGATAAATTACTTACAACTCCAGCAGATTTTTATTTCATTAATATGTTTCTCAGCTGCGGATGCTTGATCAATTTGTGGTTTAACATTCTGGTTTGCAGTGTGGTGGCATATTCGTGTTGTATGATGGATGATGAAAGAAAGGAGAGGGTGACACCCGGTGCCGGCGTAAAGACAAATCTTGTCGAATAGAACGAATGGGCTCGCCGTCTTGACGCCTCCGTCCGACAGACAGGTCAGGACATTGGCGCAAAGCTTGATGATCCGAAACTTTACGCCACCATCTCTCCTGCCTTTGTCGGCCAAACACTTTGCTTGAAACCACCAGGATTTCAAACGGCTTACGTTCGAGTCGAGTGCTATGGCACAGTCGTACGTTAACGACCTCGGCTATGGGGGCGATTGCAATCTAGCTGACCGAAACTTGTAGTGGGAGTTACTTTATAATTTCAATAAACTTTAAGAAACACTCCATGTTAGGATTAAAGCGAGGGCTTTAACGGCAGTGAAGGCGGTAAGAATTTATCTTGGAACTGCGGAACTAGTACCGGAAGCAAGTCGAGAAGAACGTCCATACTGTGTCTGACTTTCAGCAAGAGGCAAAGTGGTCGGCGTCTGTTAACGAAAGGTGCAGCTAGGAAACGTTTTCCTCGGAGCTGACCACCTCGAGCAGTATCTTTAGGATTTGTTCCACTGACTCAACAATCAACAACAGACACGAACTTCTTAAGAGATTTTTACACCAGGGAGCAACCGATTCCCATTTCCAAGGAAATGAAAAGGAGACATTTCGATTCACGGAGCCTACAACGCTACAAAGGCTGAGTTGGAGCATCCTGAAATCTAGCGATACAAATAAACTATAAAAATAAAAACAGAAACATGAATTATCTAGCCTTATCTTTTAATGAAGGTTTAGTCGTAGAAACAGGAAAACTTTGATAAATTTGCTGAAGGGGAGAAAAAACTTAATGATAATAGCACAACAAAAAAACAGTATTTATTAATGAACATTAATTTGATTCAGGTGGAATACTAGGAAAAATAGTTATCACTATAGTCGACATAATCGTCTTGTGAGATTCAGCAGCTGTACAGATATTTAAGATAATTGTCATTTATTGTTCCACCTCAAGTGTACATTTTTAATTAGACTGCTCAGAACCACGTATCACTGTAGATATAGAGCAGGCAAGACGTGTTGCTGACAACTATTTAGATATGAAGATGATCACGAGTGGTCGAAATCTCATTACAAATATGCAACTGAGACGGAAAAATAAATGAGAATTACCGTAAAAATAGTTGTGACAAATGTTCTTCAGTTTGAAAAAGATTTCATTGTAAACAAAACATGTTCAACTCGGTAATGGAATTTAAATCAATTGATGAAAGATTTACCACACTAGCCTTTAATGGTTGACTTACGTAAACATATGCCTTAAAAAATGAGAAAAATAGAACACCTTAAGATAAAAATAGAGGAGTTTTGGTAATATGTGTCAAACAGTGAAAAACACAACAATATTGCTAGGAGACTTCTACGCAATTTGGCAAAGAACGTTCTCATGGATCCGTAGTAGGAAAATTCCCTAAACATAAAAGAAACAACCCACAATCATTAAATCCAAAATTAGACCAATATTTTGAGAAAAGAGGACTAAATCCAACCCAAAAATTTAAACAGACTAGCTATCCATGAAAAATGAGTTCAAAATGCATTTCGAGAAAAGAAAGCTAAAAGTTGGAAAGAACTTTGAAAAGACATTACTCACGCTACGGAATAAACTATTTCTCTTAAAAATAAACGGTGGACTGAAAATGGTGATTAGTTAATTACGTAGACAGGAGGAGTGCGTAACATCTGGAACGCAAATAAAGCTCATAAGAACAGGGAAAACTTGACAGAAACCAGGAAACATGCATCAAAAGATTTCAAAAAGATAGACTAACGTCAAATAAGTCATATTTTAAGGAGAATAACACAATAGACTTTTCTGGAAAATTCAAGAACGGTTTGAAAAAATACACAGTATCAAGTTTAAGGTTTATATATTCAAAAATATAGAACTACGAGAAGATACAAAACTAACGGTGGTAAGGCCCGACACACTGTTCAAAAATGGTTGAAATGGGTCTGAGCACTATGAGACTTAACTTCTGAGGTCATCAGTCCCCTAGAACTTAGAACTACTTAAACCTAAGGACATCACACACATGCATGCCCGAGGCAGGATTCGAACCTGCGACCGTAGCGGTCGCGCGATTCCGGACTGTAGCGCCTAGAACCGCTCGGCCGCTTCGGGCGGCCCCGACACACTGTATGCAGCATAAACACCTAAACTGACAGGATTTTGGGACCTTGAAAAAGCTGGAAGAAGTTGAAAGAAGAATCATAAGGAAACTGAAATGCTGAATGCAAATTAAGATGAAACAGAGAGTTAAATTCGAAAATGGGACATGTAACTGATATAATTAAGAAATAAGTACAGTTTTATGGGCACTTATACCGAATGATTGCTCAGAGACTGACAATGCGGATCTTTAACGTATTAAACAGCTACAAATCCAAACCCACACGGTTCACTGAACTGAAAAATGTGAGCAACACTGTTATTAGAAATCACTTAATAGATAACAGAGCAATTTTTAAAGAAGCAACATAAAAGAGAAGATATCAGAAGGAAGAAAGCGTCAGCAGGTGGAAGGAAATGGGCCCAGAAATAAAAATGCCGACACACTCGAAGGATGAAGAAAATCTGGGAGCAATTATAAATAAACACAAAGAAACATAGCCAAAGTTGATTTAGTGCAGCCATCAAAAGGGTTATTTGAATATATACGCAAATATACATTAATAGTTAAGCCTAACCTAAAGTGTTCACATTCAAAGTTTAGACACTATTTGATCGCTCTCGTAGTCAGATAATCAATTTCATACAGTAAATGTACCTCACAGCCCAAAATAGACAAATCCGTTCCAGCTAATACTTATCAAATGAATTGGAATAACCAATCGTTATTGTATACTTATTGAACTTACTGTCGGATTACGTAATTATGATTCGGGGAGCTGCAGTATCATTAAGATTGTTTCAGCCCTCTTTTTACAATCGCAGATCACTGGGATATCGTTGTAAACTAGCTGAATTTGTACAAAGGCTCGCCCTGCTCTCACAGAACGAAAACAAAGACTAACGAGAGAAGCATGAATTTACATTCTGTTTTTACACGTGAAGAATATCTTAGTAAGACAAAAATTGCATTTCATAGCCCAAATAACTGTAAAAAATTCAAAGCTTCGTTGACATGGTATGTACAATGAAGGACATCAAAAAACTTCAGGTAAGTGTAAATGATCAGAAATAATCATAAAACGCATTGCAGTGCGTAATAATCCGATACTAAAGTTTACTTGTCAATAAAATATATACATATGCCTGTAACAGACATTATACACACAGAACAATACATACAAAATTTCACATCGGAAGATGGAAACATGAAGGTGAAAATTGAAATGATATGAGCTATGGCAGTGTAGCAAAAGTGGTCATCGTAAGGAGAACCAGCGGAGAAATGGCCCTATCGGAACACAAAAAAGGCAAACATGCTCCTGTTTAAAAGACTCTTTCAAGTGGAGTACCAGCTGTCTCATTCCACCTTCTCCAGCACGTTTAAAACTTTCCCCAACATTTTTGGCTTGCGAACATGTTTGCGCTCTTCTTAACATACAGCTCTTTCCTCATTCCCACAATCTCCTCTAACAGTAACTCACTCACACACACTATCCCATGGCTCTACGTCCCTCATACCCATCCATTCCCACTTGCTCTTTCTCACTCACTTATTCAGCCCAGTTCATTGTCATTATCTCTTTTTATCACTATCGCCTGTCTCACAGTTACAGTCCTTCGTTCTGACCTACTACTACAGTCTCCTCTCATGTCACTGTCTCCCTCTTGCCGTCTCTTTCTGCTACTATCTCATCCATTCCTTCCAACTGCTTCTGTCTCTTCTCACTACCTATCCTTCATCAACGTCATTGCATACACTCAGACTTCCATTATCCCATTATCATTAGCTCTAACCTACTTCCACTATCAGCTTCTCTTTATTTATCAACCACTGGCACTGTCTTAGTAATCACAAACTCTTTTTTTAAACATAAGAACATTCACCGGTATACTTGGGAAAGCAGGGGAACCAGATCTATCATTGACTATATAATAACAGATCAGGAATTCAGGAAGGCTGTGAGGGACACACGTGTATTCAGGGGATTCTTTGATGACACTCATCACTATTTAATCTGCAGTAAAATTGGTATTGTGATGCCGAAAGTGCAGGAGGTCAGGTCCATGTGTAGGAGGATAAGAGTGGAGAAACTTCAGGATAAGGAAATCAGACAAGTACACAACACTGATCTCAGAAAGGTACCAGTTAGTTGAATGTAGTCAATTGCAGTCACTGGAAAAGGAATGGACAAGGTACAGGGACACAGTACTAGAAGTGGCCAAAGAATGTCTTGGAACAGTAGTGTGTAAAGGTAGGATGAAGCAAACAGCTTGGTGGAATGACACAGTCAAGGCAGCCTGTAAAAGGAAAAAGAAGGCATATCAAAAATGGCTACATACTAGAACTCAGGTAGACAGAGAAAGTTATGTTGAAGAAAGAAACAAAGTCAAACAGATAATTACAGCATCCAAGAAGAAATCTTGGGAAGACTTTGGAAACAGGTTGGAGACCTTGGGTCAAGCTGCTAGAGAACCATTCTGGAGTGTAATTAGCAGTCTTCGAAAGGGAGGTAAGAAGGAAATGACAAGTATTTTGGACAGGTCAGGAAAACTGCTGGTGAATCCTGTTTGTGCCTTGGGCAGATGGAGGGAATATTTTGAAGAGTTGCTCAATGTAGGTGAAAATACGATCAGTAATGTTTCAGATTTCGATGTACAATGGGACAGGAATGATGATGGAAATAGTATCACATTTGAGGAAGTGGAGAAAATGGTCAGTAGATTGCAGTGCAATAAAGCGGCTGGGGTGGATGAAATTAAGTCGGAACTCATCAAATACAGCAGAATGTCAGGTCTTAAATGGCTACACAGGATAATTGCAATGGCATGGGAGTCAGGACAGATTCCATCAGACTGGACGAAAGCAGTAATCACACCAATCTCTAAACATGGAAACAGAAAAGTTTGTAACAACTACAGATGTATCTCTTTAATCAGCGCTGTGGGTAAAATCTGCTCAGGCATTGTTGAAAGGAAAGTGCGAGTATTACTTGAGGACAAATTGGATGAAAATCAGTGTGGGTTTAGGCCTCTTAGAGGTTGTCAGGACCAGATCTTTAGCTTACGGCAAATAATGGAGAAGTTTTACGAGTGGAACAGGGAATTGTATCTATGTTTTATAGATCTAGAAAAGGTATATGACCTGGTTCCTAGGAGGAAGTTATTGTCTGTTCTACGTGATTATGGAATAGGAGGCAAACTTTTGCAAGCAATTAAAGATCTTTACATAGATAGTCAGGCAGCAGTTAGAGTTGACGGTAAATTGAGTTCATGGTTCAGAGTAGTTTCAGGGGTAAGACAAGGCTGCAACCTGTCTCCATTGTTGTTCATATTATTTATGGATCATATGTTGAAAACAATAGACTGGCTGGGTGAGATTAAGATATGTGAACTCAAAATAAGCAGTCTCGCATATGCGGATGACTTAGTTGTGATGGCAGATTCTATTGAAAGTTTGCAAAGTAATATTTCACAGCTAGATCAGAAATGTAAGGACTATGGTATGAAGATTAGCATCTCCAAAACAAAAGTAATGTCAGTGGGAAAGAGATATAAACGGATTGAGTGCCAAATAGGAGGAACAAAGTTAGAACAGGTGGACGGTTTCAAGTACTTAGGATGCATATTCTCACAGGATGGCAACATAGTGAAAGAACTGGAAACGAGGTGTAGCAAAGCTAATGAAGTGAGCGCTCAGCTACGATCTACTCTCTTCTGCAAGAAGGAAGTCAGTACCAAGACTAAGTTATCTGTGCACCGTTCTATCTTTCGACCAATTTTGTTATATGGGAGCGAAAGCTGGGTGGATTCAGGTTACCTTATCAACAAGGTTGAGGTTACGGATATGAAAGTAGCTAGGATGATTGCAGGTACTAGTAAATGGGAACAATGGCAGGAGGGTGTGCACAATGAGGAAATCAAAGAAAAACTGGGAATGAACTCTATATATGTAGCAGTCAGGGCGAACAGGCTTAGATGGTGGGGTCATGTTACACGCATGGGAGAAGCAAGGTTACGCAAGAGACTCACGGGTTCAGCAGTAGAGGGTAGGAGGAGTCGGGGTAGACCAAGGAGAAGGTACCTGGATTCGGTTAAGAACGATTTTGAAGTAACAGGCTTAACATCAGAAGAGGCACCAATGTTAGCACTGAATAGGGTATCATGGAGGAATTTCATAAGGGGGACTATGCTCCAGACTGAACGCTGAAAGGCATAATCAGTCTTAAATGATGATGATGACGATGATGATGATGATGATGATGATGACGATGATGGCACTGTCTCTTTCACACTTTTTCTAGCACTGTTCTGTTACTGTCAATTACATTCCAATGCCACTCTGTTCCTCCGCGTCTTTCCCATTACCACCGTTTCCTTCTCTGTCAGCATAAAAAGCACTGACATGTTCGTAAGCCAAAAATTTTGGGAACATGTCTAAAGATGCTAAGGATGGTAGAATGAGGCAGCTGGTACCCCACTTTTCAGTCATAGTCTTTTAAACAAGAGTATATTCACCTTTTTTGTGCTCTAATAAGAGCATTTTTCCGCTGGTTCCCTAATTTTCCCTGCCGCAGCAGGTCATGTCGCTCACATGAGAAGAACTTCACGGACCAGGAAAATTTTGGTAGTTTACTTATGTGACATTGAATTAATGCAAAACTAATTGTGTATTTCAAACCGAACTTTGCATGCACAAGAATTTTGATTGTGCTTCAGTACTACAACATGGATTTCCTAGTCCGCTTCTAATGATAACGGAGACACTTTGCAGCATATTTATCGGTGCTACGTCACTTTGTAAAGAACGTTTTCGTCTCGCACCGGATACCCGTGTATTTCACGTCTACAGATAGAGTAAGTTTGGACCTCTGTATCTCGAAAATGGATAAAGATATCAAGAAAATTTTCGAGTTTGTTCGAGATCGGTATCTTAAGATTATATCGAAAATATCACTCTCATTTGCTGTTCATAGCCATGTGAGAATCTGATGCTCGGTTTTGATGCCCCAAAACCGTGTTTTTGGAGTAATTCTCGATAACAGATAAAAATTTTTGAGAACGGGAAGATGGCATTTCTAGATAAATGCCTAGAGATAGGGAATATGATGTTAAAATCTGAGCAGTTTTCTATGGTTATTCATTTTTTCTATTTAGCCTCACACCGGAATTTACTTGCGTATTTTAAGTGTACATGTAAGATAACTTTGAACCTCGTGTTTCGGAAACGGATAAAGATATTAGTAACATTTTCCATGTTGGTCGGGATCGCGATTTTAGGAATATATTGCAAAAATTTCAGACATTTTCTATGTATAGCCGTCTTAGGATCAGCGGTTCAGTTTTGGTACGAGAAATGGTAAGAAAACGCTTTTTTGGGGATTCTCTAAGATACCGCCCATTAACAAATAAATATTTTTGAAAACAGAGAGATGACACTTCTAGATAAACATCTAGAGAATATGCCGTTAAAATTTGAGCGCTTTACTATTGTTATTTATTATATAGATTTCGTCTCATACTGGATTTTACGTGCGTGTTTTACATGCAGAATTCGTTTAGCTTTGAACCTATGTATCTCGAAATGGATAAAGATATCAACAAAATTTCCGACGCTGTTCGCTATCGAGATCTTAGAAATATATTGTAAAAATTTCAGCCATTTGCCGAACGTAGCCACCTCGAAATCCGCGGCTCGGGTTTGGTACGGAAAAATGGCTAAAAAGCTCTTTTTGGGGTTTTCTGAGGAACCGCTCATGACCTAATAGTGTCTCCATAGATCCCTTAAGGTCCACCGTAATACAAACCAAATGCAAAAAGAACCAACGGATTGGCTCCATTTGCGTAAGTAAGAGGAAATGTGTAACACTCGTACTTTGACCCCGTACTATAGGATGCAACACTAAGGCGATCCTTCTCTTGGGTATTCAAATGGTCCGTAGTCAAAGGGCCATCCAAAATACTTGATTCTACCTTTATGTTACCAATAGAACGCGTAGAATGAGCCCCGCAAGCATCTCGTTTCTATCCCTGACGTTTACGGAACATATTAGGTAGCGCATGCTGTAGCGTACGTACCGATCACATGGACAGGAGACCACACAAAGCGATAGATAAAGTCAGTATGTACTGAAGTCCTCAATGCTAGAATTTGAGGAATATACTCGCTTCATTGTCGGAGGCGTTCCTAGCGCGCAAGAGAACTGGTTCGAGACTATCGGCGTTTTGATATGAATTCCGTCTGGCTTGGAAACACATGAATGGGGTTAACGAAAACGAACTGAATACAAACCACAGCAACTTGTAGACCGAAAGCGATTATACGGAAGTAAGCCATAAAGATAAATTTTCGGTGATGGTATATTCCTAATCACTGTACGGGCAAAGAATACATATAGAAAGAGATTCACAGAAATATAAGTCAGTTGAAACAACATACACTGTTCGAAGATGAATGAACAGTAATTACAATAATCACTTGGTACGTTCGGAAACCTGAGAATTCTTAGAACCGGCATCGGTGAGTATGAGTTTGTCTTTGCTGCGTCAATCCACTTCCAATATAGCAAAATCCATATATTTCTTGTGTGTCTTTTGCAGTTTTGAGGTTTGGCCAGATGTTAGTATCACTTCTGGAGCTCCTCGTTTATTATCATTTCGTTCATCTATTCAAATGGTTCAAAAATGGTTCAAATGGCTCTGAGCACTATGGGACTTAACTTCTAAGGTCATCAGTCCCCTAGAAATTAGAACTACTTAAACCTAACTAACCTAAGGACATCACACACATCCATGCCCGAGGCAGGATTCGAACCTGCGACCGTAGCGGTCGCGCGGCTCCAGACTGTAGCGCCTAGAACCGCTCGGCCAACTCGGCCGGCTCATATATTCCCTAGATGAGTTATTCATTTTTTGCTCTGACAGCAGTGTGTTGATCGCCGGTGTTTGCAACGTCGGTTCTGGAAGCAGTGTCGTTTAAATTCGTTTCAGGTTTTTTTTATTGTGTACGAATCCTCATAATAGACAGTGCAGTCATCCTTTATTACTACTAAGCTATGAAATCCGATGCGGCAAACGAAAGAGAGCCTTATATTCAAAAGTCGCGGAGAGTCTCACTTGTGCAAATCGGCAATGTCGGGTACAAACGTTAAATGTTGATCCTTTTTGATCTGGCTCCTCGCTAGCTTACCGCACGAAAATATGCTTAGAATATAAGTTACTTGTCCGAGAAAACAGTGGCATTAGCAATTTGCGTGCAAAACTGTGTATATTACCATAAGAGACAGCTTAATAATCACCTAATCAAAATCTAAGAGAGGCAGTTTGGAACGGTATGTCTGTGAGGATAAAGGTCCATCGTTCAAGTTACGGTCGCTAGTCGGCGTCGCTGACGCGGCACTGCAGTCGCTGGTACTGACAGGAAATTCAAAAGTTCAAGGTCAACCTTATCTATCATATGACCAGCTTCATCCCCCTTATTTATGACGTGACAAGCCATGCTCTCCTTATTTATCATGTAACAAGCTGTTCTCCTTCTCCTTCCCCCTCCCCCTCTGCCTTCCCTCCCCGTATTAAAATGAGATAGTCTATTCGAATTCCGTAAAAATTTCCAGTAAATCCGAAAAAATTACGTAATCTTTATTTGAATAGGTTTCATGTTGAAAAATAATAGTGTAAAACGAAATTATGTTCAAAGATATTTGCCTATTAATTACATACATACATGCACACCTCTGTATTTCGTAAGCATAATATTAAAGTGCAGCAGTCAATGTATTTGTGCTACATCGTATCATTTTTAAAGAAATTTGTCTCTTACATACACACACACATACACACACACACACACACACACACACACACACACACACACACACACACACACAATATTTATATCCTGAGCCTTCAGATTAAACTGCACTAGTGAACATACAAACCTAGTTCAGTGTGCCATACATGGTGTAAGGTGCAACAGAATCTCAAATTAATTATTTTCCACATCTAAATTGTTCTACAATGTTTGTCAGGTGTCACAATGCTCTTGCATAAATAGTTATAAATAACATGCTCAATATAGTTGCCATTTGAAGTTAGTTAAACTAATGTGGCCAGGCTTATAACTGCAAAAAATACATGTTAGATAAAATATTAGGCTAAGCAGGCAAACACACAAACAGACATTCTGACAGAGACTGGAATAATATAATTAATGTCATTATTTACGACTATTCTTTATGTAAGGTACAATGCACCCTCAGATTAAATGTTTCCACATCTAAATTGTTTTATAATGCTTATCAAGTATTATTACTACAGTGATGTCTGCATGTGTGAGATACATAAAGTGTACTGTCAGTTGGAAATGTTATTGGTGAATCACATAACGATCTGTCAATTCGTACGTTACCATGTACATATTCAGGAGGAGAAGATAATGTATCATTTTCTACACTAAAAAATTATAGTATATGATATTGGCTGGAAATTATTACATTTTATCACATAGTATTTGGACTAGTCGTGTTTGTGTTCACTAATACATTTTAATAAAGACTGTAATATTTTCCAATTGGAACTATGACACTAAGAGCCTGTAAAAGGTTTACTGATTGTATTTCCCATAATCAGCTATTTCCCATAATCAGCTACTAAATAAAAGAAAATATAATCAAACTATGTGCTGTAAAACACACAGTCTCGCTCGACATAATGAAAAGATTTACAAAAACAAAAACTCCTTTCTTTTAATGATGTCCAGCCTAAATCCTGTATCATTTCAGTGACACTCTCCCCATTATTCGGGATAAGACAAAACGTGCTGCCCTTCTTTGAACTTTGTCGATGTACTCCGTCAGTCCCATCTGGTAAGGATCCCACACCGTGCAGCAGTATTCTAAAAGAGGATGGACAAGCGTAGTGTAGGCAGTCTCCTTAGTAGATCTATTAGGTTTTATAAGTGTCCTGCCAACAAAACGCAATCTTTGGTTAGCCTTCCCCACAACATTTTCTATGTGTTCCTTCCAGTTTAAGTTGTTCGTAATTGTAATTCCTAGGTATTTAGTTGAATTTACAGCCTTTAGATTTGACTGATTTATCATGTAACCGAAGTTTAACGGATTCCTTTTAGCACCCATATGGATGACCTCGCACTTTTCGATTTATAGAATCAACTGCCAGTTTTTGCACCATTCGGATATCTTTTCTAAATCGTTTTGCAATTTGTTTTGATCTTGTGATGACTTTATTAGTCGATAAATGACAGTGTCATCTGCAAACAACCTAAGACGGCTGCTCAGGCTGTCTCCCAAATCGTTTTTAGAGATAAGGAATAGCAAAGGTCTTATAACACTACCTTCAGGAACGACAGAAATCACTTCTGTTACTAAATAAACAAATGTATAAAATAGGAACTACAACACTGCAAAATACACATAGGCACTAATACTGATCAACTTACAGCTGAAAGTGCGCTTGCCAACAAGAATTAGCAAAGTAAACAATGTTAGCCATTGACAATATCTTTTGCTCGCAAAACGCAGTTTCAGCTAGTTCACCATTTATCCAAATATCTTCCCAAGCTTGGAATACATTCAGTATAGCAATATGATCAGAATGCTTACCATCATCAAATACATTTTGTTGATACGGCAAATGACTTTTTTCCATCAAAAAATCTGGAAAGGTGAAGGTGTAGGTGTTGAAATTGTTTCCTTCTTGCTGTCATCATATAGATAAGAGACTGTGGTTATTACTCTTATACATTCAACTATGTAGTTCATTAACTTTTCAAAGTCGCCCAACTACCTACATTCCACTTCTAAGGCACAGATTACTGTGAATAGCAGATGTTTTTATTTATTTATTTTGGATTTTTGGCCGGATAACGAATAAGGAAACAAATACTCTAGCACAATACACACATATACATACATACATACATATATACATACATACAGAAAACAACTATTTCTTTGTGCATGTTTGATGTAATATTAAAGGGTCAATCTTAATTTCTAACATATAATTTAAATCTACATCTCACATCTCAATAATATAAATATCTCTCCACCTAGTAATTTTACAAAATTTTCTGAGATTCTAACAAGTTTCTAATTCCTGTCCCATAAACTCTCTCTCATGTGGCCTTAATAATTACATCCTGGGAATTTTAATTTTGTCTTTTATTTCCTATATGGGAGGGTACTAGAAACATGGCTTCAGTGCAATGAATCCTATTCGAATGAAGAATTCTTGACCTAATAATGTTAATAAATGTCTTGGGTGTGTGATAAATACAAAAGCTAAATCATAATAATGGAAAAAGAGTCTATATAGGCTATATAAAGTCTATATAAAGCTTAACCCCATCCCATACTTTGATTGGTATATTAGTATATCAGAAATACTTTTAGGTTAATAACTATGTTTTATTTGAGCTGTCAATTGACAAACTGTTCAAAACTCACTCGACTGCAAACCGTGCAACTCTGAAAACGCGTATTTTACGTGATATTAGTTATTTCCTTACCAACCAAGATGTTAAAAATGTTAGTATAGCAGAAGACACATATCTATCACCATGAGCAGGATGCTTGAAATATGGAGAAAAATCTCACAAGAACATCAAAAGAAAACAACTTTAGGAAACAAGGAAAAGAAAATGTACTTGCTGTTGCTGAACGTTTATTTACAAAGAAATCAGGGAATTGGTTACATTAACTTTTCAGTTTGTGGAAATTTAAAAATCTAACACCTTTGTAGTTCACATCAAATTGAAGCGCTCTTCTTCAGCAACTTTTTTCGCAGGCATTCATTCTGAGCAGTAAAGAACTTGCAGTAACAGCTAAAGTCCAAAAAAAAACAAAAAAACAAAAAAACACACAGTCAGAGAGAAACATTTACATATACCCATTGTGGATGACGACCTGCGATTATGATTTAAACTGGCGATTTATGTGGTAATAAATATGAAACCAGTCGCTTTTTTAAGGTTTATTCAACCATGGAGATGTTTTCGAACCCCTGCAGGCTCATCTTCAGATGGAGGTGTTACAAGAACGTTATGTTGCGGAGCAAGTGTAGCTAGATGCAGTGCACTCACTAGGACTTACTTCCGAAAAAAAAAACAGCAGATAGAGTTCATGCTTATTTTGTTAAGTCACTCAGTCTTCTGTACTGTGTTTTTTGCCACTAACTCGTAGAAGAAACATGAAAAACTGTAAAATGTGGCAGTTTAGTTACACAACTATTTTTCTTCAACAATCCAATTAGTTTTGTTATTGTTGCCACTTTTTTTAAGACGTCGCTTACACATCGCTTTTTCTTATATTCATCCTGAAGATCATAGATCTGTTTACATTTCAGTACCAATATACGTTGCTAGTTAAGCAGTTGGTTTAATCTCGTAGTGTTGGTGTTTCCCAAAACTATTTCCTTATTAGATTAGTCTCCTGCGTGGTTTTCTGTTGCAAATGTGTATACTCAGAACAGTGTCGTCTGTCACTATCTGTAAATCACGTCGTAAAACGTTTCCGTTCATTTTTCAAGTATAAAGCTACATTTTCATGTTATTCAGCAGAGCTTACTTTTTCAAACGCTGTGTTTCTGATAAAGCCCTAGAATCACTTCACTTTTCCTTGTACCACTGTTCTCATTTTCCGAGCTTCCTCTATTTCGACTGCGTATAATACCATACTATAAAGTCTCTTATGGAAACAAACGCCAGTACTGAGTGGAGGAAAGATGCGGCAACTTGAACCAAAACCTTCTGCAACCGCACAGATACGACAGTTCTGAATGTTGACGCCATATCAGTCAGTGATAACGTCGTATCTCTCAGCCAATCAGCCAACTGTACTTAGATGGTTCCCAAGATATTCTTCAACAACGTTGGCCGTCCACGTCTGACTATAGCAAGGGAAGATCACTGCAATGCGTACCAAGAACGCCGTAACTCCTTCACATCTGCGCCTGCCATCCGAGAAAAAGTAATGGACTCCTTGCAGCAGTTAGTATCATCCGGCAGCATTGGTAGGCGAATAGCAACAGGTAGACTAGGAGATTACCATCATTTACGTAGGGCTGGCCGTTGTGACCGAGCGGTTCTAGGCGCTCAGTCTGGAACCGCGCGACCGCTACGGTCGCAGGTTCGAATCCTGCCTCGGGCATGGATGTGTGTGATGTCCTTAGGTTAGTTAGGTTTAAGTAGTTCTAAGTTCTAGGGGACTGATGACCTCAGATGTTAAGGCCCATAGTGCTCAGAGCCATTTGAACCTTACGTAGGCTGCCGTTAACATTATAATACACTCCTGGAAATGGAAAAAAGAACACATTGACACCGGTGTGTCAGACCCACCATACTTGCTCCGGACACTGCGAGAGGGCTGTACAAGCAATGATCACACGCACGGCACAGCGGACACACCAGGAACCGCGGTGTTGGCCGTCGAATGGCGCTAGCTGCGCAGCATTTGTGCACCGCCGCCGTCAGTGTCAGCCAGTTTGCCGTGGCATACGGAGCGCAGTCGCAGTCTTTAACACTGGTAGCATGCCGCGACAGCGTGGACGTGAACCGTATGTGCAGTTGACGGACTTTGAGCGAGGGCGTATAGTGGGCATGCGGGAGGCCGGGTGGACATACCGCCGAATTGCTGAACACGTGGGGCGTGAGGTCTCCACAGTACATCGATGTTGTCGCCAGTGGTCGGCGGAAGGTGCACGTGCCCGTCGACCTGGGACCGGACCGCAGCGACGCACGGATGCACGTCAAGACCGTAGGATCCTACGCAGTGCCGTAGGGGACCGCACCGCCACTTCCCAGCAAATTAGGGACACTGTTGCTCCTGGGGTATCGGCGAGGACCATTCGCAACCGTCTCCATGAAGCTGGGCTACGGTCCCGCACACCGTTAGGCCGTCTTCCGCTCACGCCCCAACATCGTGCAGCCCGCCTCCAGTGGTGTCGCGACAGGCGTGAATGGAGGGACGAATGGAGACGTGTCGTCTTCAGCGATGAGAGTCGCTTCTGCCTTGGTGCCAATGATGGTCGTATGCGTGTTTGGCGCCGTGCAGGTGAGCGCCACAATCAGGACTGCATACGACCGAGGCACACAGGGCCAACACCCGGCATCATGGTGTGGGGAGCGATCTCCTACACTGGCCGTACACCACTGGTGATCGTCGAGGGGACACTGAATAGTGCACGGTACATCCAAACCGTCATCGAACCCATCGTTCTACCATTCCTAGACCGGCAAGGGAACTTGCTGTTCCAACAGGACAATGCACGTCCGCATGTATCCCGTGCCACCCAACGTGCTCTAGAAGGTGTAAGTCAACTACCCTGGCCAGCAAGATCTCCGGATCTGTCCCCCATTGAGCATGTTTGGGACTGGATGAAGCGTCGTCTCACGCGGTCTGCACGTCCAGCACGAACGCTGGTCCAACTGAGGCGCCAGGTGGAAATGGCATGGCAAGCCGTTCCACAGGACTACATCCAGCATCTCTATGATCGTCTCCATGGGAGAATAGCAGCCTGCATTGCTGCGAAAGGTGGATATACACTGTACTAGTGCCGACATTGTGCATGCTCTGTTGCCTGTGTCTATGTGCCTGTGGTTCTGTCAGTGTGATGTATCTGACCCCAGGAATGTGTCAATAAAGTTTCCCCTTCCTGGGACAATGAATTCATGGTGTTCTTATTTCAATTTCCAGGAGTGTAGAAACGGCAAAGTTTGGGTGATACAATGAGCGGGAAGCATGGATTGCTGATGGATGGCGTCGCATTATGTTCATCGATGAACTGCGGTTGCATTATCCCAGATGACTACTCTTCCAATGTTTTGGAGAGTCACATTAGTGTTACTCCTAGAGTGATGGCGTGGGGAGCCGCTGAGTATTACGTCAGGCCACAGCTGATAGTGATTGAGAAAACTCTGATGGCACTACGTACATCACTGACACACTGCGTCCTCATGTCTTACCTGTCATGTAACAGTATCTTGGTGCCATATTTCAACACGATTCTGCTCGTCCAAACATGGTATGTGTCTCTTGAACCGCCTGCGAAATGCTGAGGAACTCCCCAGATATGGTAGAGACAGAACATGAGGGGATTCACCTCCGTATTTTAGAGCAAGACTCCAGGATATCACAGATGTGTTACAGGAGTTTTGGGCCCGTGTGCTTCAGCAGACGATACAGCAACTTTATGACACTTTCGTAACTGAATCAGTGAATGCATTCAGGTCAAATGGGGTGCAACCTCACACTGATGAACAGGTTCATACTGCCAAGTGCTTTATAAATTTGACTCGATTTGGTAATAACTGCATAAACATTATGTACCATTTGAAACCACGAAGTTTCATTTAGTTTCCTCCTCCCTTTCTGGGTGTTTCACCTTTTTTTGATGGGCAATGTAAATACCAAGATAGAGTTAAAATTGTGATTGTCTTTAGGCTGGGAAATATAGATATACTTCATGCAGGACTGTACCTTCTCGTATGGTTAGCTCACCTAAAAGATTAACTAAATTACTTTCCATTGTCCAAAGATTTAGCGCGTATTCGGTGCTTCGATATCACAATCTAGCAGTTAATGTATAAGACCTTTGTGATATCCTAATCCGGAGTATTTAAAGAGGCAGAAGGTGATAGACATCAAACGAATCACCAAGAACTTAGTTAATTTTCAATGACACACATTGTTTCACCACAGCTCTAAAGTAATACAGGGTGTATCATAAATAATGGCGAAAATGCATGCAGCTGAAAGTACACGACACTAGAAGCAAAAAAGTCTCAGTAAACATAAGTAGTAGAGCAACCTATGTGTCAGGACACTCTGCATTGTTGCCAAATTTATTCAAGGTGGCGGCGATGAAATCATCCATGATGGCAGCATGTAGACTTGGCAAAAGCACATGACGTCATCTAAGATGGCGGCTTTTGCGGGAAAATAGGCCTGTTTGGCTACCTCCACGAACATAACCCCCAAAAATAAGGGCGGGAATTTTGAATTTTGGTGCGAAAATAGGTCAGTTGGGCTATGTCCACTAACCTAAGCCACCAGAAAAAATTGGCGCCAACTACAAATTCCAACAAAATAATGCATACGAAACCGTACTTGTCTTTATTATTATTCATTATTATTGATTATCATTTATTAACATTCATTATCTTTTATTATTATTTATATCATGCACATGTGTATGCAGTCCAACTGTGTTACTTCATACCCCTGTCATCAGAGAGCACTGCCTTGACGTCATTCAATATGGCGGCTTTTGGCGGGAAGATAGGTCTACTCAGCTACGTCCAATAACCTAAGCTTACAGAAAAAATGGCGGCAAATTTGAATTCCAACAGGATAATGGCGGGCTTCTCTTTATTATTATGTATATTATTATTTGTATCAAGTACGTGTCCAACTGGGTTATTTGATATCTGCCCCAACTCCATTACGTGATAAAGATGGCCAATTGGGCCACATCCACTAACCTAAGTCCACCAAGTTTGAATTTACGTGGTCACTTATGCTTTCGCTGCTAAATTATTAAAATCTCGTCATTTGCACTACGCTACGTCACAAGGTGGGAAATGACTCTTTATTTCAGGCATTACAGGAACGCCATGCTACACTTTTAGCGCCAAAGTTTCCTCAACAGCTGATTCCGCCATGACCGTACAAGAGCTTGTTTGGTCGCCACGAGACCCCCCCCCCCCCCCAAGTTGTTTGACTCTCTCTCGCGCACGCGTTATAACGGGACACTAGCCCCGAGGACATCCAACCGCTTACATCACACACCCTCGATCACCCCCAACCATACATGCGACAGACAGCCTTCTGTCAACATGCAAACACCCACATCGCGCATCTAACCTATCAATTAACTAAGTACTTAATTCCATTTCAGTTTTGATCATATTAAATAATTCAATTTACAATTTCATGTACGTATGCAAAGGTGTTCAACTACCTACTTTCAACTACTTTTAGAGGATCAGACCGCCACCTCTTCGTAGGAACCCTTGCCGAGTTTTAATTCTGTCAGTAAAGAAACGTCACTTGCGCTTTCGCTACCAACCTAAGAAAATTGCGCCTAAAGAAAGGGCACTTGTACTAACCTCATCCACCTGACCGCCACTTCTTCCTAGGATCAGGCGCCAAGTGTGAAATCTCCCAGTAAACAAACCTCACTTGCGTCTTCGCCACCAACGTAAGAAAAGTGCTGAAAACGAATCGTACCACCACCACCACTTCCTAGGGAGCGGGTGGTAAAAGGACTCAGCCTGCACTAGGCTGATGGAAGGACTGAGTGTACTTTATTTGGGAGCAATTTGTTTAGGGATGTACTATATGTATCACAGAACGCACGCTCTGACATGTCCCCACAGCATACAGACCTGCAAACTACTCCTACATAACTCATGCATAAGGCTCTATACACGCGCTTGCTAATTGTAAACCGCCAAAAAAGTTACTGCACTGCCTACAGACATGTGAAGCACACCTAAATAATTCAAAACATTCACGCCCATAGAATCGAACAACTCTTAACTTCTCTAAATAATAATCGATCTAAAATACCCTGCTCCCTAATCGTCAACTTTTCAAAATCATACAGCTGTCTTTATTTAAACAACTAGAGATAGACAGCACCACCATCCTCTGTATTCGCCAATCAGTCCACGTTCCAGCTGACTTAGTACACAGGGCACACCCCCATCTCTTCCTCTGACGTCAGAATATGTGAATAGTTTCACATATCTTTTTGAAACGTTTGCATGTCATAGGTTTCGATATGTAAGGCTGACCTAAGGCAGGTTCTGAATTCCAGTAGTGCACTACACTTGGCAATACAACCACAGCCATCAAGATATTCATTCCAATCCAGGCCTGTAACTCCTCTACAGATAAATTTGTCCAGTTATTTGTTGACTCACTTACAGTCTGACCAGATTGCCGTTTTTGCGCAAAAACCACTCAGACTGCGATGTGGTGCTCGGGGAACTAAGGAAGGACTGCAGTCTATTTATTTCGAGCCCTTTTATTTAGTCATGGAGTATATTTGTCACAAAACACCCGCACTGATCTGACTGTGGTCATGTGACACAGCCCACAAACACATAAACAACTCCTAATTTCACCACAGAATAGCAAACTGCTCTTAAATCATGGAGTATACAATATCCACAGACGAACTCTGTACTCTTAAATGCTGTGCGAGGCGTGCATGTACACAGACACATATAGAAAACAGAGCGAGCGCTCTCCGAATGTGGAGGTGACTGGATACGCTTGGGTTACATTTACAGGTAATTTTAGAACACAGAACGATGTTATGTCGCGGTCGCATGGCTGGATCTGACATAAAATCGAAAGAAATGCGGAAACTGATTAGGGCATACATCTAAACTAACCTCATACACACCGAAATCCGGTAAAAATGAGGACGTACTTGCTTATCTTCTGGTTCGCACAGAGCAATTTGTACATGGGTCAAGTACGTGGCAACAAGAGGAATGTAGAAAAACGATGACATCAAAGCGAGCGGAATCAGGAAGGTAGTCAATTTTTCCTGGTTGAGTTCGTATTATAGTGTATGTCTACTGAGGTAGCAGTGATATACGCGAGTTGTATACGATTTAAACGTTGACTCATTTCTTCTAGAGAAGGACAAGTTGCTGAAGGGCAATTTTTTTTCCAGTGTTCTATCTGGATGCTTTAGTCATGTGATATAGCCTGCGTTCTAGTTGTATGCAGTTACAATACTTTACACATGCTAGATTGGATGATTTGTGTAAAAATATATCGAACTATGTTGCGTATAAATATCACTCCATTTTTGTTCTTCTTAACTGTATGCTATTAAATTAAGGCACTTTGAGATCTGTTACTATAGATCGATATGGTGTGCTAAGCTCCAAGACTTGGTTACATCTCGGGAAATGTGGTGCGCTTGGAGGGGTTAGGATTAGTAAAGCTCTATTCAGTCAAGAGAGATGGAGTGTAGTTGCATTCGTCTGCTCGGTTGAGGATTAATTGGGTAGCGATGTTGCGGGGTAGGTTGGTCAATGCCGAGGTGAGGATGGTCTTTTAACGTAAGAGGGCGAGATTGCTCTGTGACCGCCACACGCAGAGAGATTGATCGAGTACAGTGCTCGAGGTCTTAGAAATATGTATAGCATTGTCTGGTATACTTTGATCGTTTTTATGTGTTCGAGAATTAAGTGTGAATGGACGTACTGAGCAGTCATCTATCAATGCCCGCAATGATACCTGCAAAGTAGAAGAGATATGGTTTAGCCATGACACTGAAATTAGGAAAACATGCTGTCACATGACTGGCCAGTGTTGGACTTACTATAAAAATTTTCGCGATATCAGCTGTGATGGATAATATTACAGTAGATCGGTAGTGTCTTACCCATCCCATCTGTGCATTGGGTACCACATAATGATTGAGTGACAATGCTTGTTTGAGTTGGGGAACAAATTTTGGTTGATGGACCGCAACTTCTGGGGTTGCTAGCACCGAAAACGGTGATCCCGTACTTGTGTGCAAAATGAACAATCACTAGAAATGGAACACAGAGTTAGTAACTATTGGGTCATTGCGACATATGAGTTTAAATGTAGAGGCCGTCAATCACTTTCGGGGGGTAGTTTGGAAAGTCGCCACAATGCCACCAGGCGCTTCTAGTTTCCTTGTGTTGTGGCTGTCCTTTATTTAAAATGATTCAATGTTATGCTATCGATGGTAAGAATTTGATTTACAAGGTGCAAGGTATATTTTCCTGTGAGAGTCCGTGTTAATGTCTGTGCACGGCAGGAATTCTAGTTAGACAGAGGTCTATGGCACGCTAAAGTACTAGGACTGTGCTTAATATCGACGAGTATGAGGTGAATTTTATAGTATTATATTAAAAATATTTTTGGTCTTCTAATACGCGAGTCTGGAGATGTCTGTAGAAAAGGGAGCAGACTCTGATCAGAAAGATTGACACGTTTCTGCCAACGGGAAAGGGCTCTCGAATTAGCTGAACTGTTCTGATAGTGACTTGGGTCGACTGAGGGTGCTCTAATGTAAAATGGTCATTTTGTACAGTATAGGAAATGAATTGCATCTTTACTACAAGGGCAAGGTGCACGTCGTAATATTGTTATCATTGGTCTGTGTTTAAGTATATAATATTAAATGCTCTATCCCCAGTGTGAGGGGTGTGTATGTCGGTAAAAGTATTTGCTTATTTGACTACCTATATGCGTAATTTAGTACGTTTAATTGTTCACCGAATATGACTATCTGTGGAAAAAGGAATTATTATGTTCTATTGAGCTGGGTTGTGTGTTGGGGCGTAAATGCTTGTACAAAATTATTATAATGGGGTGGGTGGCATATAAGTAGAACAAGTTCTGTGAAAGCATGTGTTGAAGGAATGAGTGAGTGGCTGACACGACTCATCTACGACTGTATCATTAGGACATCTACATAAATGTCAGTTAAACTAAATTGAGGTATTTTTTTTTAATTCTGCTTGGAATTATGTTTGTCTATTTGTTCTAAATGCATACTCATCTATGCTTAGAAAGGGAGAATCCTTTTTTATTATTAAGTGAGTTTTGGCAGGAGTGAATAGGCTTTTATATTTGCGAGTTTTTAAGATTTGTGAGTGGAAATTGTCAGCGCAGCGTGAATGACGTCGGGTTCGCTGGCTGGGGGAGACACTGTTTACATGTTCAGTTGGAGATGCAGGGGAGAATAGAGATCAGCGCTATTCAGGAATCCATTTGTGCACTGTATGTCGTTAGACAATAGCTGAAGAGCAGGTGCAGAGACAGCCCACTTCAGTATGCTGGTCCTGGGGCTGAGTGGATGGCTGTTTAGATGGACTGATACGTGGCTTTGATATGCCGCCGGCTGCGCTCGGACGCTCAATTTGTAACGTGCAATGGAATTAGTTTGAGCATTTAGTACTTGTTTTGGTGGTTATTGGATTAAGAGCTGTAATATTGAAGGTCATGTCCTCAGCAGGAACGCTGTGTAATTGAGTAAGAGTGTTTACGTATTTGAAGATACGTTTCGCGATTGATGATGTTAAGTTGATGATGCAATTTAGCTACCACTGTAAAAAATAGCTGTCTCCTGCTGAAAGAAAGAAAGGGACGACCTGATCGACGAGTTATTAGTTAAGAGCAAGTGATAGTTGTTGAATGATGCTATGTGTTCTGATATAGGAGTCTCTAAACGGCGGTGCGAATGAATGTGTATGTTGAATGGATGAAGTGTAATGCATGATGGAAGGAGTGAGACATTAGAACATCGAGGACGAGCGAATTCGCGTCTTTCCTTGTTGTTCAATGAAATGTGATGGTGATTACAGTACACAAACCCTCGTCGGCGATGTCTTCACAGCCTTTACGCACGCTGGTCGGGTATTAATTATCGGGGATAGCAACTGAGACGTGTCGCTGATAAAAGTTGTATAATGACTAGAGAAGATGAGTTTGTATGCTGCCGTGAGAGGGTGCAGCTTGAGGACATAGATAATTGGACTAGATTTTCTTTTTATGTGGAAATTTATGCAATCTATAGATAGTGATATTCGACCGCTAGTGACAACAGTTAAGAGCGGAAAAATAGGTCCAAATGGAGCGCTGGCAGAATGTTGCGGCAACGGTAATAATATTTAATTCAAGTTGGAGGTGGTAAATATGGACCAGGCTTTGAATATTGGTGTGAGTTTGGTATGTGCTTGATGGTCTGTATATACGTTTGACTCTTTAATTGCGTTTGGTATTTCGAAGTGTGTGTAAAATTAATTTTACTGTTGGAAATGGGAGAAAGATGAGTTTATTGGTGTTTAGATAGAGGCTACGTTTGTAATTCGAAAAGGGAGGATGAGAATGGTAAAGTGATTGATGGACATGGTTTGTGGGGTGGTATATGAGTGACAAGATAGGCTTGAGGACGTTTGCGTATGTTGGTGGGACAGGTGTGAGGTTAGGTGAGAAGGGAGGAGTAAATAAGGGTTTCTTTTAAAAAATGTCGTAAAGTAAGAATAATATTAACAAGGTTTTAGATGGCTGGTCACAGGACGAGGCAAGAGCAGGGATGTGTACTTATGGTTAGTTAAAGGGCCGTGTAATGTCGTGTCAGGAGCAATGCACAGTGTACTATTGTGTCATAGGAGGTAAAGACATGTGCTGCTATGATGTGTCTAGCATATGGAGGCTGTGCTTTGGGATTATGCTACGTTGATATAAAGTTGACTTTCACCCGCATTCGGTGGTCACGGCTCGGGGTTGTGACGGATCGTGGTTCTGGACGGACGTCTAAGTGCGCTTTGACAGCTGACGAGCGCGTCGACCGCGCCAACTCATGCTTATGGAAGCCGAGCAGGGGCTGTGCGAGGTCTGAAATCAGACGGATGCATGACTTCACGATCCTGTGGACATGGTGCGGTGGGGCGTACCTGTGCACGTCTGCTGAGTTATTTTGTGAGCGGATCTGCAGGCTCTGCTATGTGTTATTTGGATAGTTTACGAGTACTGAGCGTATCTACACACCAGTGTGAAGAATTATTTGGTAGCAGTTTGCTATTGTGTGTACTAAAACTATGAGTTACGTGCTTGTCTGTGGGTTGTGCAACATGACCCAGGGCACTTCTAAGTGGGTGTTTTGTGGTAGTGTGATAGATATACTGTATGGTTAAATAAGTTGTTTGAAAAAATAAATTGAGTGCTGTCAATCATTAAACACCCCTGCAGCGCAGATCAGAGTGATTGGTTTTCCGTCACCATCTCGGTTGTAGGCGAGTAGTAAGTGTTCTTGAGGCGGCGTTAATTGTGTGTCTGAACGAGCTATGGGCTATTCTGGCAATAGACGTCAAAGCAAGTCCAGACCTGAGACGCCGGCGGTATACATGAGAGAAACAATGCAGCTTTCATATGTGTCAGAGGAGAGTGCCCTTTCTGGTCGGCTGTCAAGAGCGCGTGGAAGCTGAACTTGGCTGAAGGCACTGGAACCCCCTCTCCCACCCACTGCACGCGCGCGCGGGCTGCCTTGGAGCGTAATCTAAGGTGCATAGGTGATATGAATATCTCCGGTGTTAGGCGCGAATGCGACTGTCAGGAGGTCATGTTTGGGGGGAGGCCGAGCAGAGACTTTTGGTCGGTTTGGCAGCTGGGGGCAGGGTGTTTGGGCGCGTCTGTTGCACTATATTGCATGTCTGTGCACCGTGCTGTGCGTTGTTTGGAGAGTTTAAGAGTACAGAGCTCGTCTGCGGATATTGTGTACTCTGTTATTTAATAGCAGTTTGCTATTGTGTGATGAAATTAAGAGTTGTTTACATGTTTGTAGGCTGTGTCACATGATCACAGTCAGATCACTGCAGGTGTTTTGTGACAAATATACTCCATGCCTAAATAAAACGGCTCGAAATAAATAGAGTGCAGTCCTTCCTTAGTTCCCCGAGCAGCACATCGCAGTCTGAGTGGTTTTTGCGCAAAAACGGCCATCTGGTCAGACTGTAAGTGAGTCAGCTGGACCGTGGACTGATTGGCGAATACAGAGGATGGTGGTGCTGTCTATCTCTAGTTGTTTAAATAAAGACAGGTGTATGATTTTGAAAAGTTGACGATTAGGGAGCAGGGTATTTTAGATGGATTATTATTTAGAGAAATTAAGAGTTGTTCGGTTCTATGGGCGTGAATGTTTTGAATTATTTAGATGTGCTTCACATGTCTATAGGCTGTGCAGTAACTTTTTTGACGGTTTAAAATTAGCAAGCGCGTGTATAGAGCCTTATGCATGAGTTATGTAGGAGTAGTTTGCAGGTCTGTATGCTGCGGGGACATGTCAGAGCGTGCGTTCTGTGATACATATACTACATCCCTAAATAAATTGCTCCCAAATAAACAAAGTACAATCATTCCTCCTTCTATCAGCCTAGTGCAGGCTGAGTCCTTTTACCACCCGCCCCCTAGCAAGTGGTTGAAAGTAGGTAGTTGAACACCTTTGCATACGTATATGAAATTGTAAATTGAATTATTTAATATGATTAAAACTGAAATGGAATTAAGTACTTAGGTAATTGATAGGTTAGATGCGCGATGTGGGTGTTTGCATGTTGACAGATGACTGTCTGTCGCATGTATGGTTGGGGGTGATCGAGGGTGTGTGATGTAAGCGGTTGGATGTCCTCGGGGCTAGTGTCCCGTTATAACGCGTGCGCGAGAGAGTGTCAAATAACTTAGTGAGGGGTCTCGTGGCGACCAAACAAGCTCTTGTACAGTCATGGTGGATTCAACTGTTGAAGAAACTTTGGCATCAAAAGTGTAGCACGGCGTTCTCGGTCGCATAATAATAATAAATGATAATGAATGATAATGAACGATAATAAATGATAATGAATAATAATAAATGATAATGAAAAATAATAAAGAATATCTTTTAGCGGGTCACATGATAGAACTTTGGAGCTTGTAGCAAACATCTCGGACCGTTGTGTAACGTCAGGGAAGATTAGTGTCCCGAAAAACAACTTTGTCGCGAAACGTGTTCTTTTGTTCGTGACTGAGACACGTGGTGGAACGCGGACCAATCGGCGGGTGTCTGACGTGAATATGGACCTGTTCGAACCTGTCCAGAAAAACAACTTTGCCGCCAAAAGTTCGAGAGTGCGTTCTCTGTCCACCACGTGCTGGATCGAATGGCCGAATGTTGTGACGGAGCCATGGACAGGTCCCATCCTATACAGCGTTACGTGCTCGCCAAAACATGTTTACTGGACTCTGGGACACCGGTAGTCGGGGCTGGTTGCTGCCTACCTGGCGGGCGGGGCCTCAGCCGGCCGCGCGTACGTCAGCTGCGCTCTGCAGTTCGTAGTGTGAGCATCTCGAGGATGTTTACTAAGTGAGTTGGAACACATCTGCATGACTGTAATGCATGAAATAAAGAGTCCTTTTTGCACCTTGCGACGTAGCGTAGTACAAATGACGAGATTTTAATAATTTTGCAGCGAAAGCATAAGTGACCACGAAAATTCAAACTTGGTGGACTTAGGTTAGTGGATGTGGCCCCATTGGCCATCTTTAATCATATAATGGAGGTGGGGCAGATATCAAATAACCCAATTGGACACATACTTGATATAAATAATAATATATAATAATAAAGAGAAGCCCGCCATTATCCTGTAGGAATTCAAATTTGCCGCCATTTTTTCTGTAAGCTTAGGTTATTGGACATAGCCGAGTAGACCTATCTTCCCGCCAAAAGCTGCCATCTTGAATGACGTCACGGCGGTGCTCTCTGGTGGCAGGGGTATGCACTAACACAGTTGGACTGCATACACATGTGCATGATATAAATAAAAATAAATGATAATGAATGTTAATAAATGATAATCAATAATAATGAATAATAATAATAAAGACAAGTACGGTTTCGCATGCATTATTTTGTTGGAATTTGTAGTTGGCGCCAGTTTTTTCTGGAGGCTTAGGTTAGCGGATATAGCCCAATTGACCTATTTTCGCGCCAAAATTCAAAATTCCCGCCCTTTTTTCTGGGGGTTAGGTTCGTGGAGGTAGCCAAACAGGCCTAGTTTCCCGCCAAAAGCCACCATTTTAGATGATGTCATGTGCTGTTGCCAAGTCTACATGCCGCCATCATGGACGATATCACCGCCATCTTGAATAAATGTGGCAACAATGCAGAGTGTCGTGACGCTCTACTACTAACATAGGGTCGAAATGCATACCTTAAGAGCTACATGCAATTTTTCATAGTCGACCCTGTGTAACAAATCTCTTTTACTGCAAGCTGTTTGCTTTCCATATTTTGGGAAGTGGCAGTATGGACCAAAACAAGGAAAACATGTCGAGTAAACATGTCCTCTAAAATGCATCCCTAAAAAGTTATGAGCATTTGTTCATTAGAAGAGCTATATTTCGAAGTAGCGAAGATGAAAAAGTGCTCATAGCTCTTAAGGTATGAATTTTCGACTATGTGTTTACTGATACTTTTTGCTTCTAGTATCGTGTACTTTCAACTGTATGCGCTTACGCCATTGATTATGATACACCCTGTAAATACTGCTTAACAATTGATAAGCAATAGAGACATTGTTGGACAAGAATAATCACAGGCAATGATGAGCGACATGAATCAGTACATATGTGATCATGGTGGAGTGGTATGTTTATGCTACAGATTTCGCCACATGGGAAAGCAGGATAACAGACATTAATAACGTTAATGTTTGACACAGATGAGACTCTGAACATGAAAGTTAGGCACCAACGCACACTTTGGTTCTGTTATTCGTGCTGGCTACCAAACTGTTGAGTAGTTCTTGGGGGATATTGTCCCACTCCTCTCTCCAGGCGGTTTTCAGTTCTTGACGGTTCGTTGACTAACACGTCTGCCAAAAGCATCCCAGGCACGCTCTATAGAGTTTAGGTCCGGGGAGTATGCAGATAATTCCACGCGTTCAATGTCTTCTCTTTCCAGTATGTCCGATATCTCAGCGGTCCTGTGTAAGTGGGAACGGTCGTGACATAAGCAGAAAGTCGGGACCTACCGTGCCCCTAAACAGGCGGACATGATCCAGAGTCCCCCTGCAATACCATTGTCCTGTAACAGTACCTCGCGCAAACATATGCAGCGGTATTCGGCCATCGTGCATAACACCAATCATACCATAACGTCTAGGACTTACCGATGACGCTCCTGAACATTCTGTGGAGAGTAACGCGTTACCTTCGCTCTCCACACCAAATGGTGGCCAGAATCACTTGCCACAACGAAGCAGGATTCGACAGACAACATCACTCTGGACGACTGTTGCTGACCACAACCAATATGCTCCTTAGACGAACACTCGACGTTGGTATGATTGAAGTGGGCTGCATTTAACAGGCCTCTGGGCATAGAGACCATCCTTATTTAATCGCCGCTAAATGGTTGTGGCAGAGACACACGCACGGGAAGCGGTTTCAAGTGCTACTGCGATTTGTCTAGGAGTGAGATGTCTGTTCCTTTTCACCACTTCGTATCGATTCTCTTGCAGTGTGCTGGTTCATGACTACCTGCTTGCCTTCATATGTCATTTCCACCTTCAACAGTCTTTTTTAACCTTCAGACGACACTTTTGGACTCACCCAGTACTGTGACCACAACTGTGACATTTCGATCGTCCTCGGGCCGTCCAGCTGCTCACCCACTATCGTAAGCACTCAATGATGTCTTCCAGAAATGCTGGCGTACCACACGGAATGTCGCACTAATTTTTTCCACAACATCCTCATCAAACACTGTACTGCATGGTCTGTCGGATACATACAGAGCGTTTCGCTGGAGTTAACATGTCCCGCTCTCTACATTTACATTTACTATCATTGGCTAGTTGTCCCGTAGCAATTGTTGGTTGTTCCGTAGCACTTGGCAGTTGTTCCTTAGCAACCATCAGTTGTTTTATCAAGTGTCAATCAGTATATCATTCGTTCTCGGGAGCTTTTATCCCAGTCAACTTATGCTAGTTAATATCATGAGGAATAGGCTAATTAAGGTGGAAATTTGCTAGTTGGCTTTGGGACTCGAGGTGTAATTTGTATACGTTTCAGAGTTCTCAATTCTGCTATCCTTCTGGGTATGCATAGACAGTTAATGATTACTCATACTAGTAATGACACAGAGACCAGTGGACTGAACAGACAGTTCCTGTGGTCGATGGTGGCAGAGTTCATCAAGGGAACGACTAGCCAGAAGCAAAGTCCAACGCATATCGAAAGTCGTCATAAGCTTGCACAAACAGCACAGGGAACGATTCACATCGAAAAACATAGACACAAGCAAGGTTAATCACACCGAAAGCATGAGAGGACAATGAGAACTGCCGGGCGAGTGCGGGGCTGCGGTGTTTATAGACTGCGTGGGTGGCCCTACGTGACATGCCCACGGTGGCAGCGCCCTCCATATGAGTACCTGTGACCGTGGAAAGGAGTTCGACTATCTGCGACCTTTCTCCGTACCAATAATCGTGCTAGTTGGGGAATCCGAATCGTTATCGGATAATAATGTATTCCAGTCACACTTTGCTGGTGGGACAGTTGTGGCGTCCCACTGACGAGTCCTGAGACGGAGTAGGAAGGACTGCAAGAGTGTGCGTCATGGAACTCGCCGACAAAATACGTCGAGAACAATTTCTGCTAGTGGGCCGCCTGCTCTTCGCTTGCCTGGCTGAAAAGTAGGCTATTGGTGGGTTAGAGTACGGAACTCGGCAACAATCTCGGGGAGCCGAGGAAGATATCAAAAAGCAGGAGATATGGTTACTACTACTGGAAGCACCCCCTGGCACATTCCCTGGTACAAGTCTATCTACAAAGAATCTTCATTTGGTTATAAGGCTTCCTATCCGTTCCTGAGCCCAAGTCTCTTGGTGCAGAGGCGAGCGTGCCGGGCTAAGTATCGACTACATGGGATTCTTCCAAGGCCAGCCCCTGCCACACCGCGACACTCGCTAACCTCTTCCCGACGGCTATGCAAAAACACCCTCACAGTAGGGTGTGTAGTCCTTTTATAGGCATCTTTGCGCACGGCCCCATTCTTCTGGAAGTTTCTACCCCTACATATACGGGAGGGCTGATCACGAGGGAGCGCGTGACATCCACGTGGCGTACACGCGTGATATTTCCACACTGACTGTGTTCAAAGGTCACTTTTCCTCGCTTACTCCGAGCCTCGTGATGCTACAATCCGCCCTTGTTGGCAGAACAAATAGTAAATAGTGGCTGCGTCCGGTCACGTACGCTTCTCTGCTGCTCTGGCTAAGAACTTATGTTCTACTGTACTACGGAACTTAGCTTGTTTTTCTGCTATTCGCGACACAGTGATTATAGTGCTCAATAGAAAATTAGTTATTGTATGAGTGAAATTGGCTTAAAGATGTGACAAACAAATGAAGTACCAAAAAAATTTAGCCGACCTGAAAAATCGAATCTGCATTGTTGTTGCACAAGTTACGCCCGATTTGCTGCAGCTGGCGTGGGAAGAAATTGATTACCGGTGAGATGTTTGCCGCATCTCAAATGCTAGTCATATCCAACCAAAATAACACTTGACACTTTTATATGAAACTTGAGGTTGTTTGTTACAAATGACTTTTTTGCCGATTCTGCAAGTTATTTCAATAAATTTCTATGTCGTTCCAAAGTTGTAAAGTCGTTTTCGGCTCACCCTATACAGTACTGAAGAATCATAAACGGTGTGCTGTGACTAGTTTTATCGTGGCCAGAACAGCACTGTTGGGTAGCAGAGTTCAGGTTCCTTATTAATTTGAGAGCATTTGGGCACATTTGTACAGTTTTATCTTATTTTTATTGTTTTTTGTTAATTATTGTGTGTTAGTTAACAACAAATTTGTAAATTTGTGGTAAGGCCTTATGGAACCAAACTGTTGAGTTCATCGGTCCCTAAGCCTACACACTACTTAATCTAACAAACTAACTTACGCTATGGACAACACACACACACACACACACACACACACACGAGGGAGGGACTCGAACCTCCGACGGGGGGAGCTGCACGGATCATGACTGAACGCCCTAAACCGCGTGGCTACCCCGCGCGGCGTTAACAAAAAAGAGAGAACTTTTAAGATTCATATACTACCATAGTCATGCTACGTAAAGAGACCGATGTGTTCATACGGCCTGTTATAGGCAACTAGTAAATACGACATTGAACTTATACTGGGTGGTCCATTGATAGTGACCGGGCCAAATATCTCACGAAATAAGCATCAACCGAGAACGAAACTCTTCTAGCTTGAAGGGGGAAACTTGTTGGCGCTATGGTTGGCCCGCTAGATGGCGTTGCCATAGGTCAAACGGATATCAACTGCGTTTTCTTTTTAAATAGGGACCCCCATTTTTTATTACATATTCGTGTAGTAGGTAAAGAAATATGAATGTTTTAGTTGAACCACTTTTTTCACTTTGTGATAGATGGCACTGTAATAGTCACAAACGTATAAGTACGTGGTATCGCAGAACATTCCGCCAGTGCGGACGGTATTTGCTTCGTGATACATTACCCGTGTTAAAATGGACCGTCTACCAATTGCGGAAAAGGTTGATATCGTGTTGATGTATGGCTATTGTGATCAAAATGCCCAACGGGCGTGTGCTATGTATGCTGCTCGGAATCCTGGACGACATCATCCAAGTGGCCGGGCCGTTCGCCGGATGGTTACGTTATTTAAGGTAACAGGAAGTGTTCAGACACATGTGAAACGTCAACCACGACCTGCAACAAATGATGATGCCCAAGTAGGTTTCTTAGCTGCTGTTGCGGCTAATCCGCACGTCAGTAGCAGATAAATTGCGCGAGAATCGGGAATCTCAAAAACGTCGGTGTTGAGAATGATTCATCAACATCGATTGCACACGTACCATATTTCTATGCACCAGGAATTGCATGGCGACGACTTTGAACGTCGTGTACAGTTCTGCCACTGTGCACAAGAAAAAAATGTTCAAATGTGTGTGAAATGTCATGGGATTTAACTGCTAAGGTCATCAGTCCCTAAGCTTACACACTACTTAACCTAAATTATCCTAAGGACAAACACACACAACCATGCCCGAGGGAGGACTCGAAACTCCGCCGGGACCAGCCGCACAGCCCATGATGGGCACAAGAGAAATTACGGGACGATGACTTTTTCGCGCGTTCTATTTAGCGACGAATCGTCTTTCACCAACAACGGTAACGTAAACCGACATAATATGCCCTATTGGGCAACGGAAAATCCACGATGGCTGCGACAAGTGGAACATCAGCGACCTTAGCGGGTTAATGTATCGTGCGGCATTATGGGAGGAAGGATAATTGGCCCCCGTTTTATCGATGGCAATCTAAATGGTGCAATGTATGCTGATTTCCTACGTGATGTTCTACCGATGTTACTACAAGATGTTTCACTGCATGACAGAATGGCGATGTACTTCCAACGTGATAGATGTCCGGCACATAGCTCGCGTGCGGTTGAAGCGGTTTGAATAGCATATTTCATGACAGGTGGATTGGTCGTCGAAGCGCTATACCATGGCCCGTACGTTCACCGGATCTGACGTCCCCGGATTTCTTTCTGTGGGGAAAGTTGCAGGATATTTACTATCGTGATCCACCAACAACGCCTGACAACATGCGTCAGCGCATTGTCAATGCATGTGCGAACATTACGGAAGGGGAGCTACTCGCTGTTGAGAGGAATGTCGTTACACGTATTGCCAGATGCATTGAGGTTGACGGACATCATTTTTAACATTTATTGCATTAATGTGGTATTCACAGGTAATCACGCTGTAACAGCATGCGTTCTCAGAAATGATAAGTTCGCAAAGGTACATGTATCGCATTGGAACAACCGAAATAAAATGTTCAAACGCACCTGCGTTCTGTATTTTAATTTAAAAAACCTACCTGTTACCAACTGTTCGTCTAAAATTGTGAGCCATATGTTTGTGACTATTACAGCGCCATCTATCACAAAGCGAAAAAAGTGGTCCAACTAAAACATTTATATTTCTTTACCTACTACACGAATATGTAATAAAAAATGGGGGTTCGTATTTAAAAAAAAACGCAGTTGATATCCGTTTGACCTATGGCAGCGCCATCTAGCGGGCCAACCACGGCACCATCTGGTTTCCCCCTTCAAGCTAGACATGTTTCGTTCTTTGTAGTTCTTTCGTTTGACTTTTATTTCGTGAGATATTTGGCCCGGTCACGATCAATGGAACATCCTGTATATTGTTCAAAAGAGCAAACTCTAGAGTTGTACATGGTTCCCGCTAGCAGCGTGAGCCCACTTCAGTTCTAGGAAAAATGGTGTCGGGACAACAGAAAGCGTTTTGTGTTCTACATTTTGCACAGTGCGGGTCAGTAAAAACTGTTCAACCTGATTTTCGTTCTAGGTTTGGTGTGGATTCTCCTACAGCACAGAGAATTAGACGATAGCATGAACAATTGTGAGAAACAGGTTGTTCATGTAAAGGGAAATCGCTGGCCATCCCCGAGTGACACAGACATCGAACGCATCTGCCATAGTTTCGCAAGGAATCCGCAGAAATCCGTTCGCCGCGCAGCTTCACAGCCCAACACGCCCCAAATGTCCGTCTGGCACGTGTTGTGACAACCCCTTACACATGGAATCAAATAAAATTCAGCTACAGCAGGCTCTTCGTCGAGGTGACAAACAACAAAGTGTCGATTTCTGTAATTTCGTTCTTGGCAAGTGGAGGATGACAGTTTTCATTCACGCTTAGTATTTAGTGGCGAGGCAACATTCTGTTTAAATGGAAAATTGAACCGTCATAACCTGAGAATATAGGGTACGGAAACAACCACATGAAGTTGTACAACATGAGAGGGACTCTCCAAATTTTAACGTGTCTTGTGCATTTTCACAGGAAAAGGTGTATGGTCCCTTTTTCTTTTCCCACGGTTGGAGACTGATTCGAACGACTTCATTTACCAACAGGATGTGGCACCGCCACTCTGGCATCTGGAAGTGCGGGAATTTGTAAATCAAACGATTACTACTGAACGATGGATCGGTCGCACTGGACCAAATGATTCAGCCTTACATTACTGGCCTCCAAGGTCACCGGCTCTGACAGTAGGTGACTATTTCTTGTTATTATTTTATTTGTTATTTTGCGTATGGCAATACAGCCACAATATTTTATATAAGTACAACAATATGTAAACGAAATGTATAAAACAAAACTACGTGTAAATAGTAAATGTGTAAAAAAACAAGCAATAGTACAAAGGGATAAAGTACAAGCACTCAAGACAAAATAACTACACGTTAAAGGTTGGCAAGCCTGACTAGAAACTCATTCATATATTTAAAGCTCCATATCTAGATTGCCCAGCCAATCCAAAGCAGAAGGTTTCACATATACAGGGTGTTACAAAAAGCTACGGCCAAACTTTCAGGAAACATTCCTCACACACAAAGAAAGAAAATGTGTTATGTGGACATGTGTCCGGAAACGCTTACTATCCATGTTAGAGCTCATTTTATTACTTCTCTTCAAATCACATTAATCATGGAATGGAAACACACAGCAACAGAACGTACCAGCGTGACTTCAAACTCATTGTTACAGGAAATGTTCAAAATGTCCTCCGTTAGCGAGGATACATGCGTCCACCCTCCGTCGCATGGAATCCCTGATGCGCTGATGCAGCCCTGGAGAATGGCGTATTGTATCACAGCCGTCCACAATATGAGCACGAAGAGTCTCTACATTTGGTACCGGGGTTGCGTAGACAAGAGCTTTCAAATGCCCCTCATAAATGAAAATCAAAAAGGTTGAGGTCAGGAGAGCGTGGAGGCCATGGAGCTGGTCCGCCTCTACCAATCCATCGGTCACCGAATCTGTTGAGAAGCGTACGAACACTTCGACTGAAATGTGCAGGAGCTCCATCGTGTATGAACCACATGTTGTGTCGTACTTGTAAAGGCACATGTTCTAGCAGCACAGGTAGAGTATCCCGTATGAAATCATGATAACGTGCCCCATTGAGCGTAGGTGGACGAAACTAAAATGAGCTCTAACATGGAAATTAAGCGTTTCCGGACACATGTCCACGTAACATCTTTTCTTTATTTGTGTGTGAGGAATGTTTCCTGAAAGTTTGGCCGTACCTTTTTGCAACACCCTGTATAACCTCAGAGACAGGTCCGGCGTATTTTCTTAAGGGGCATTCATCAATAATATGGCGGACGTTCTGTTCTGGTGCTCCACAGTCACAGGCTGGTGAATCGCATAAACCCCACTTGTACTTATATACATTGCATCTTACATGGCCCGTTCTGATACAGTTTAATTTAGTCCAGGTACATCTCTTCAGGTCAAAGCCCGGTAATTCCAGAGTAGGATCTTGGATACCTTTTTTATTAATTCCAGAATCATCCCAAAAGTGCCGCCATTGCTCCTTGATATCAGGTTGATGTTCTTTTGTATTAACCCATATAGGCTTCCGTGACTTCAAGCGGGTCGATTGTATTTCGTTCAAAACATCATGGATTGGTAGATTCTGTGGGTAATCTGAGTCATGAATTTTTGACCACTCTCTTGCTGCTGCTTCTTGCCTTCTCAATTGTGGAGGTGGGATATTGCTTAGAGTATGCAGCCAAGGGACTGGGGTGGATTTGATAGTACCCGTTATTATCCTCATACACTCGTTCAACTGGACGTCGATTTTCTTAGTATGAGTGCTCGAATGCCAGACAGCAGGGCAATATTCGGCAACAGTACGTACCAGGGCTATTGCGGCAGTACGTAAGGTGGATGCTTGAGCTTTCCAAGTCGAGCCAGTCAATTTTCTCAGGATGTTGTTGTGACTCTTTAGCTTTTGGCTTACGTTTTTTGTAAGTCAGAGAGCAGTCTAGTGTTATGCCAAGGTATTTGGGGTTGAAGTTGTGTTTGACTCTTTGTTCACGTAAGTTCACATTCAGTTCCTGGTGGGCCATTTTATTGTTCAAGTGGAAAGCACACACCTCGGTCTTGGTTGGATTAGGGTAGAGTCGCCATTTTTTATAATAGGAATTCAAGGACTCCAGATCTTTTGTGACTACGTTCGCTCCTTCCCCAAGTGTTTTAGTTTATACGACTAATGCCAAATCATCGGCGTAGCAAAATTTCCTGCTGACTGTATTTGGCAAGTCGCTAATACACAAATTAAAAATGGTTGGAGCCAACACAGATCCTTGAGGAAGGCCATTTTTTACCTCTGACCTAATGGAAAAACGTGGCTAAGAAACGTTTTAAACATTGGAATAGTCCCACCACAATTTAAAATAGCCCACACGCTAGCAATCCTTAAACCTGGAAAGCTACCAGAAGATCCAACGAACTACCGCCCCATTGCCCTCTTGAGTGTATGCTCTAAGTTTTTGAAACGCCTAATACTTAATAGAATTCAGGACATGGTGGATGGAATAACCCCTCCATATCAGGCAGGTTTCAGAAACAAGCGCAGATGTTGCGAACAAGTTTTAGCCCTAACATCATATACAGAAAACTGATTCCAGAACAGGATGAAGTCAAGTGTTGCTTTTTTTTATCTGTCGTCGGCATACGACACTATGTGGCTCCAGGGTCTTATACTTAAGTTCAAGAGACACATACCTAGTTTAAAACTGGCAACCTTAATGAACAACATGCTGACGAACAGGTCTTTCAAAGCGAGCATCGGCCACAACGCCAGCAGATCGATTATTTCTTGTGGGGGTTTATAAAAGACTCTGTTTATGTGCCTCCGTTACCAGCAACTATGAATGGACTGAGACATCAAATAACAGCAGGTGTGAAAGCTGTAACTCAAGACATGCTCGCTGCAATGTGGGAACAATTTGAATACCGCATCTCGAAGGGGACGTATTGAACACCTACGAAAAGGTATGAAAAAAATTTGAGTTTCCCGTTCATCAAAAACAATTCATTATATACGTTTATTAGTTTCAGAAATCCAAATCGGATAAATCTTTTATAAAAAAATATTGTTCGTGTTGACATGAGGTACCAGCTGTCAGACTTTAAAAAAGCAAGTCCGATAATGAGAACTAATCCCTTCTTTTGTGTCCCCAGTTAATGAATCCGCCGAATCCTCGACTCTTGCAGGGCGCATGCAGTATGAACTGAAGAATAGGGAAGCAGCAGTATCCCCAGCCCGGAAGGAAGCGGCTGGCAGATAAATCAGGGCAGCCGTGAAAGACTGCTTACAGGTCATGGCCGCCATCTCGTATGGCGGCGTGCGGGGTGCTGTGTGGCGCCAATTAACATGCCGAGGGCGCGGCGGCAAAAAGAAACCGTTCCCCGTACCGACTTTGTACGGGGCAAAGCGCAGCTCCGTCTGGAAACTTAATCATTCTGGTTTTCTGTTGTCGACTTCGGAGGCTCTGAAAGAACGTCTAAGGGATTCTACAAAAACGTGCTACCTCAAAAGCTAAATACCTTCCTATTCCTCGCGAAGGTGTCATACAGTATTTGAATGACCGACTCAATATGCCTTTCGTTAAGAAAACATCCCCGCAGTGCCCTATATAGAAGGAAGGAAATGAAGAACACACTTCGTGCGCCGCGATCGCTGTGTATACACCTTTATTATTCCAACAAGCCCGGTTTCAGTAGTCTTAATCTTTCACGCTTCCATCATCTGATCTTATTGAACTTGTTATAAAATTGTCATGGTATTTACATGATGTCAAAGCATGAAAGGCACTCCAGACGTGTAAAAAACCTTGATGAAAATCCAGTTGATAAAAAGCACATAGCTGAAAATCCTCGGGCCGTCTATGCATACTGGCGACGAACATGACACTCCCAAGCTTGCCGCACAGCACCGCGCTACCGGCGTAGTGTTAGTACAGAGGCGGCAGACCGACCACTATAAAGTTATGTATCTCGCCGCCGGATGGCGGGTGTAGCATAAGCTAAATGAACGCATGCTGTGGTTACAAGCTATGAAAAGCGATGCACCAGAAATAAACGTGTCCGATGTAACAATTAGGCATACCACCTACCACTGTGTGTGCATTTTATGAACTGGATCTTTGTCAAGATATGAACCATGGACCTTGCCGTTGGTGGGGAGGCTTGCGTGCCTCAGCAATACAGATAGCCGTACCGTAGGTACAACCACAACGGAGGGGTATCTGTTGAGAGGCCAGACAAACGTGTGGTTCCTGAGGAGGGGCAGCAGCCTTTTCAGTAGTTGCAAGGGCAACAGTCTGGATGATTGACTGATCTGGCCTTGTAACAATAACCAAAACGGCCTTGCTGTGCTGGTACTGCGAACGGCTGAAAGCAAGGGGAAACTACGGCCGTAATTTTTCCCGAGGGCATGCAGCTTTACTGTATGATTAAATGATGATGGCGTCCTCTTGGGTAAAATATTCCGGAGGTAAAATAGTCCCCCATTCGGATCTCCGGGCGGGGACTACTCAGGAGGACGTTGTTATCAGGAGAAAGAAAACTGACGTTCTACGGATCGGAGCGTGGAATGTCAGATCCCTTAATCGGGCAGGTAGGTTAGAAAATTTAAAAAGGGAAATGGATAGCTTAAAGTTAGATATAGTGGGAATTAGTGAAGTTCGGTGGCAGGAGGAACAAGACTTTTGGTCCGGTGAATACAGGGTTATAAATACAAAGTCAAATAGGGGTAATGCAGGAGTAGGTTTAATGATGAATAAAAAAATAGGAGTACGGGTAAGCTACTATAAACAGCATAGTGAACGCATTATTTTGGCCAAGATAGACATGAAGCCCACACCTACTACAATAGTACAAGTTTATATGCCAACTAGCTCTGCAGATGATGAAGAAACTGATGAAATGTATATGAGATAAAAGAAATTATTCAGGTAGTGAAGGTACACGAAAATTTAATAGTCATGGGTGACTGGAATTCGATTGTAGGAAAAGGGAGAGAAGGAAAACGTAGTAGGTGAATATGGATTGGGGCTAAGAAATGAAAGAGGAAGCCGCCTGGTAGAATTTTGCACAGAGCACCACATAATCATAGCAAACACTTGGTTTATGAATCATGAAAGAAGGTTGTATACATGGAAGAACCCTGGAGATACTAAAAGGTATCAGATAGATTATATAATGGTAAGACAGAGATTTAGGAACCAGGTTTTAAATTGTAAGACATTTCCAGGGGCAGATGTGGACTCTGACCACAATCTATTGGTTATGAACTGTAGATTAAAACTGAAGAATCTGCAAAAAGGTGAGAATTTAAGGAGATGGGACCTGGATAAATTGACTAAACCAGAGGTTGTAGAGAGTCTCAGGGAGAGCATTAGGGAACGACTGATAAGAATGAGGGAAAGAAATACAGTAGAAGAAGAATGGATAGCTTTGAGAGATGAAACAGTGAAGGAAGCAGACGATCAAGTAGGTAAAAAGACGAGGGCTAATAGGAATCCATTAGAGGATAAAAATACTGAATTTAATTGATGAAAGGAGAAAATATAAAAATGCAGTAAACGAAGCAGGCAAGAAGGAATACAAACGTTACAAAAATGAGATCGACAGGAAGTGCAAAATGGCTAAGCAGGGATGGCTAGAGGACAAATGTAAGAATGTAGAGGCTTATCTCACTAGGGGTAAGATAGATACTGCCTACAGGAAAATTAAAGAGACCTTTGGTGATAAGAGAACCACTTGTATGAACATCAAGACCTCAGATGGAAACCCAGTTCTAAGCAAAGAAGGGAAAGCAGAAAGGTGGAAGGAGTATATAGAGGGTCTATACAAGGGCGATGTACTTGAGGACAATATTATGGAAGTAGGATGTAGATGAAGATGAAATAGGAGATACGATACTGCGTGAAGAGTTTGACAGAGCATTGAAAGACCTGAGTCGGAACAACGCCCCCGGAGTAGACAACATTCCATTGGAACTACTGACGGCCTTGGGAGAGCCAGTCCTGTCAAAACTCTACCATCTGGTGAGCAAGATGTATGAAACAGGCGAAATACCCTCAGACTTCAAGAAGAATATAATAATTCCAATCACAAAGAAAGCAGGTGTTGACACATGTGAAAATTACCGAACTATCAGTTTAATAAGTCACTGCTGCAAAATATTAACACGAATTCTTTACAGACGAATGGAAAAACTAGTAGAAGCCGACCTCGGGGAAGATCAGTTTGGATTCTGTAGAAACACTGGAACACGTGAGACAATACTGACCTCACGACTTATCTTAGAAGAAAGATTAAGGAAAGGCAAACCTACGTTTCTAGAATTTGTAGACTTAGAGAAAGCTTTTGACAATGTTGACTGGAATACTCTCTTTCAAATTCTAAAGGTGGCAGGGGTAAAATACAGGGAGCGAAAGGCTATTTACAATTTGTACAGAAACCAGATGGAAGTTATAAGAGTCGAGGGATATGAAAGGGAAGCAGTGGTTGGGAAGGGAGTAAGACAGGGTTGTAGCCTCTCCCCGATGTTATTCAATCTGTATATTGAGCAAGCAGTAAAGGAAACAAAAGACAAATTTGGAGTAGGTATTAAAATCCATGGAGAAGAAATAAAAACTTTGAGGTTCGCCGATGACATTGTAATTCTGTCAGAGACAGCAAAGGACTGGGAAGTGCAGTTGAATGGAATGGACAGTGTCTTGAAAGGAGGATATAAGATGAACATCAACAAAAGGTAAAAGAGGATAATGGAATGTAGTCGAATTAAGTCGGGTGATGCTGAGGGAATTAGATTAGGAAATGAGATGCTTAAAGTAGCAAAGGAGTTTTGCTATTTGGGGAGCAAAATAACTGATGATGGTCGAAGTAGAGAGGATATAAAATGTAGACTGGCAATGGCAAGGAAAGCGTTTCTGAAGAGAAATTTGTTAACATCGAGTATAGATTTAAGTGTCAAGAAGTCATTTCTGAAAGTATTTGTATGGAGTGTAGCCATGTATGGAAGTGAAACATGGACGATAAATAGTTTGGACAAGAAGAGAATAGAAGCTTTCGAAATGTGGTGCTACAGAAGAATGCTGAAGATTAGATGGGTAGATCACGTAACTAATGAGGAAGTATTGAATAGGATTGGGGAGAAGAGAAGTTTGTGGCACAACTTGACCAGAAGAAGGGATCGATTGGTAGGACATGTTCTGAGTCATCAAGGGATCACCAATTTAGTATTGGAGGGCAGCGTGGAGGGTAAAAATCGTAGAGGGAGACCAAGAGATGAACACACTAAGCAGATTCAGAAGGATGTAGGTTGCAGTAGGTACTGGGAGATGAAGCTTGTACAGGATAGAGTAGCATGGAGAGCTGTATCAAACCAGTCTCAGGACTGAAGACCACAACAACAACAACGTATAGGGTGTGGAGTGCCTTCAGTACTTTGCCTTCATGTAATGTAACGTGGCAATTCTACACTGAAGCGCCAAAGAAACTGGCTATAGGAATGCGCATTCAAATACAGAGACATGTAAACAGGCAGAATACGGTGCTGCGGCCGGAAACGCCTATATAAGACAAGTGTCTGGCACAGTTGTTAGATCGGTTACTGCTGTTACAGTGGCTGGTTATCAACAATTAAGTCAGTTTGGACGTGGTGTTATATTAGGGGCACGAGCTGTGGGACACAGCATCTTCGAGGTAGCGATGAAATGCGGATTTTCCCGTACGACCATTTCACGAGTGCACCGTGAATATCAGCAATCCGGTAAAACATGAAATCTCCGACGTCGCCGGAAAAATATCCTGCCAGAACGGGACCAACGACAACTGAATAGAATCGTTCAACGTGACAGAAATGCAACCCTTCCGCAAACTGCTGCAAATTTCAATGCTGAGCTATCAACAAGTGTCAGCCTGGGAACCATTCAACGAAACATCATCGATATGGGCTTTCCCAGCCGAAGGCCCACTCTTGTACCCTTGATGACTGCACGACACAAGGCTTTACACCTCACCTGCGTCCGTCAACACCGACATTGGACTGTTGATGACTGGAAACATGTTGCCTGGTCGGACGAGTCTCGTTTCAAATTGTATCGAGCGGATGGACGTGTACAGGTATGAAGACAACCTCATGAATCCATGGACCCTCCATGTCAGCAGGGGACTGTTCAAGCTGGTGGAGGCTCTGTAGCGGTGTGGGGCGTGTGCAGTTGGAGTGATATGGGATCCCTGATAGGTCTAGATACGACTCTGACAGGTGACTCTACGTAAGCATCCTATCTGATCACCTGCATCCATTCATGTGCATTGGGCAATTCCAGCGGGACAATGCGACACCCCACACGTCTATAATTTTAACATAATGGCTTCAGGAAGACTCTTCTGAGTTTAAACACTTCCGCTGGCCACCAAACTCCTCAGACATTAACATTATTGACCATATCAGAGATGCCTTGCAACGTGCTGTTGAGAAGAGATCTCCACCACCTCGTACTCTTACGGATTTATGAACATCCCTGCAGGAGTCATGGTATCAGTTCCCTCAAGCACTATTTCAGACACTAGTCGTGTTGCGACACTTTACGCGCTTGCGGGGGCCCTACACAATGTCAGGCAGGTGTACGATTATCTTTGGCTCTTTAGTATATAACAAGTTCCATAAGATCATATAATGGCAGCATAAGACTGTTGAAACCAATCGTCTTGGAACAATATCGCGGCGTACGAAGTGTGTTCTTCATTTCCAACCATACCGATCGCCCCACAGCACGGAATATGTACCTCCCAATATAGAAGGAAGACCTCACATGAGAAAAACAAACGAAAAAAGTATCGGTCGTCGACGAAATCAGACAAATAGGCTTACTCATAGTCGTCTGTGCAGGTGGAAACGTGTCTTTCTCGTTTATAAAGACCTTTCAAGACAATTTCTCAATGAGCGACACTACAAACATTGCGAAAATTGTATAACTTCGTATTCTTTAATAACCGCACTGAGAATGTACGTCCCAATGACGATGGCATAAATTTCTCTTTTTATAACCAGTAGGAGGTACAAACCAGTTGATCTGAAGTTTAGGTATTTAGTTACCTTACATCGACCACCATCAGTATAATTTAATGTGGGGCTGTATGAAGCTAGCGAGTGTCTTTGCTGACCTCATGGAAATTATTTCGCAGGAAATTATGTAAGGTAATGGAAATTAACGGTTAATTTCAGAGAGAACAAGAATAGTGTTCGGTCGTTTCATCATCGCACTGGACCTCTGAAAATTATAAGAACACATACTAATTATTTTCCTGACAAAGAGATAAGGAAGGTGATTAATCTTTCACACAATTAACACTAGAACATGTAATAAATGACGTGGTTACTAGCGGGCAAATAGAGGGAACAAACTTACATCCGATCTGTGAGAGCTCGCACAAGCGAAAGGTACAAAAGTAATTATATGATAACTGAATATCAATCTCTTTATATGTTACCAACGATATAAAACAGGGAACCGACAAAATTCAAGAATCTTGGTCGTGAACAAAAATGCTTTCTGTGATTACAAGAAGAAGAGTTCTTTGATTTTCTACCAATGCAACATCAAAAGGCATTATTTGCAGAATACACTTCAGAATCCACTGTCCTTTCTTTATTCACACGGTACATTTTAAATGTCACTGTAAAAGAAAGGAAAATAACGCTACAAGCTACTCGTTGATCATGATGACACCGATGCAGAAGTTTATAATTGGAAGCCTGAGATAGTAAATTCTGTTTTCTGGTATTGCTTCATTGAACAAGATGACTAGATTCTAGCCCTGTTTACAAAACAAAGACTGAACCCGAACTCCACCGGCCAATTTCATGTCACACTATATCTTCTTCTATATATGGAAGAGTGTCCGTTTGTTTGTTTGTTTGTAATTTGTACAAATGTACAGTTTTATTTAGCCCTTGATTAAATTTCGCATAATTTACCTTTGACAAGAGAAAGGTCACTGTCTACATAAGATTTCGGAATCTGACTTGAAACATATACGTATGAAGCTCTTGACCGATACACTTCAAATTTCTATATGATCCCCTGCCGAACATTTAGGTGGACATAAGCTATATATATATTTTTTTTAATTTACGCAATAGACAAGTACATATACAAAATATATAAAGGAGGAAAGTTGCTACCAAACATCTCGAAAAATACTTGATCTGCTTACTTCAAAGTTCTTGGCCGATTTACTTCAGATGATCCAATGAAGAAAATTAATGAAAAACTGAATGCATGTTGTTGTTGTGTTCTTCAGTCCTGAGACTGGTTTGATGCAGCTCTCCATGCTACTCTATCCTGTGCAAGATTCTTCATCTCCCAATACTTACTGCAACCTACATCCCTCTGAATCCGCTTAGTGGATTCATCTCTCGGTCTCCTACGTTATTTACCCTCCACGCTGCCCTCCAATGCTAAATTTGTGATCCCTTGATGCCTCAGAACATGCCCTACCAACCGGTCCCTTCTTGTCAAGTTGTGCCACAAACTCCTCCCCTATTCTATTCAATACCTAATTAGTTACGTGATCTACCCATCTAATCTTCAGCATTCTTCTGTAGGATCACACTTCTTGTCCAAACTATTTATCGTCCATGTTTCACTTCCATACATGGCTACACTCCATACAAATACTTTCAGAAACGACTTCCTGACACTTAAATCTATACTCGATGTTAACAAATTTCTCTTTTTCAGAAACGCTTTCCTTGCCATTGCCAGTCTACATTTTATATCCTCTCTACTTCGACCATCAGTTATTTTGCTCCCCAAATAGCAAAACTCCTTTACTACGTTAAGTGTCTCATTTCCTAATCTAATTCCCTCAGCATCACCCGACTTAATTCGACTACATTCCATTATCCTCGTTTTGCTTTTGTTGATATTCATCTTATATCCTTCTTTCAAGACACTGTCCATTCAACTGCTCTTCCAAGTCCTTTGCTGTCTGACATAATTACAATGTCATCGGCGAACCTCAAAGTTTTCATTTCTTCTCCATGGATTTTAATACCTACTCCGAATTTCTCTTTCCTTTACTGCTTGCTCACTATATAGATTGAATAACATCGGGGAGAGGCTACAACCCTGTCTCACTCTCTTCCCAACCGCTGCTTCCCTTTCATGCCCCTCGACTCTGATAATGCCATCTGGTTTCTGTACAAGTTGTAAATAGCCTTTCGCTCCCTATATTTTACCTCTGACACCTTTAGAATTTGAAAGAGTATTCCAGTCAACATTGCCAAAAGCTTTCTCTAAGTCTACAAATGCTAGAAACGTAGGTTTGCCTTTCCTTAATCTATTTTCCAAGTTAAGTCGTAGGGTCAGTATTGCCTCACGTGTTCCAATATTTCTACGGAATCCGAACTGATCTTCCCCGAGGTCAGCTTCTACCAGTTTTTGTATTCGTCTGTAAAGAATTCGCGTAAGTATTTTGCAACTGTGACTTATTAAGCTGATAGTTCGGTAATTTTCAATGTGTCAACACCTGCTTTCTTTAGGGTTGGAATTATTATATTCTTGAAGTCTCAGGGTATTTCGCCTGTTTCATACATCTTGCTCACCAGATGGTAGAGTTTTGACAGGACTGGCTCTCCCAAGGCCGTCAGTAGTTCCAATGGAATGTTGTCTACTCCCGGGGCCTTGTTTCGACTCAGGTCTTTCAGTGCTCTGTCAAACTCGTCACGCAGTATCTTATCTCCCATTTCATCTTCATCTACATCCTCTTCCAATTCCATAATATTGTCCTCATGTACATCGCCATTGTATAGACCCTCTATATACTCGTTCCACCTTACTGCTTTCCCTTCTTTGCTTAGAACTGGGTTTCCATCTGAGGTCTTGATATTCATACAAGTAGTTCTCTTTTCTCCAATAGTCTCTTTAATTTTCCATTAGGCAGTAACTATCTTACCCCTAGTGAGATAAGCCTGTACATCCTTATATTTGTCCTCTAGCCATCCCTGCTTAGCCATTTTGCACTTCCTGTCGATCTCATTTTTGAGACGTTTGTATTCCTTTTTGTCTGCTTCATTTACTGTGTTTTTATATTTTCTCCTTTCATCAATTAAATTCAATATTTCTTCTGTTACCCAAGGATTTCTACTAGCCCTCGTCTTTTTACCTACTTGATCCTCTGCTGCCTTCATTATTTCGTCCCTCAAAGTTACCCGTTCTTCTTCGACTGTATTTCTTTCCCCGTTCCTGCCAATTGTTCCCTTATGCTCTCCCTGAAACTCTGTACAAGAAACTAAATACAGGACTCAGTGTAATTCCTGTCGCCAGAATCAATTACAGCTGCGTTACCCGTCTTGGAGATAGTGCACTCAAATGTTGCTAGATCGCGGGACGAACGAAAGCTCGAGAATTTGACAGAAACTTGATTACAGACTCTTATTTGTTAATTAGTTGCCGTTCTTATAAATGACATATACCCCAGAAGATTCTTTATTCAAGCTTCACAGTTATCCACAATGTCGTACAAATGCTTAGGCAGGTCGTGGATATACTACTAACAAAAGTCACTACATCTTGGGCCGATCAAAAGGTCGAACAGAACCCAAGATTTCCGGAACCAGGACATGAACTGTTCGAATAGTTCCAGTCATGCTCAAACCCAGCCCTACTAGAAACAGTGAAAACTGAGCTCAAACAACAGTTCTGCAGCCGGCCGGAGTGGCCGTGCGGTTCTGGGCGCTATAGTCTGGAACCGAACGACCGCTACGGTCGCAGGTTCGAATCCTGCCTCGGGCATGGATGTGTGTGATGTCCTTAGGTTAGTTAGGTTTAAGTAGTTCTAAGTTCTACGGGACTGATGACCTCAGCAGTTAAGTCCCATAGTGCTCAGAGCCATTTGAACTATTTTTGAACAGTTCTGCAAGGTTCGCAGGAGAGCTTCTGTATAGTTTGGAAGGTAGGAGACGAGGTACTGGCAGAAGTAAAGGTGTGAGGAGGAGGCTTGATTCGTGCTTTGGTAGCTCAGTTGGTAGAGCACTTGCCCGCGAAAGGCGAAGGTCCCGAGTTCGAGTTTTGGTCCGGCACACACTTTTAATCTACCAGGAAGTTTCGTATTAGCGCACATTCCGCTGCAGAGTGGAAATCTCATTCTGGAAACAGAAGACTAATACTCTAAAACCACAATGAGATACTTATCGCAAAATGTACCAGCAGATGGTGTAACTAATCGTCTTTTCATACCGCACATTTTTCAAGAGTCAAAATATTTCTTGTAGAAAATCAAGTTTACTGAAATGATAAAAGTATGTACTTTACAATTATATTCCAGGTACATTCTGCGTCAGAGATATATTACTTTAATTTGTAATTTAAAAAGGGATCAAAGCATAATCTATAATGTAATTGTTAGTAGTGAACTGTTTGTTTGAAACTGGTGTATGTTTGGAAAAGTCAGGACCAGAAGCCTAGAACCCGATTTTACGAATGCCACAGGTAAAGACGTATACATTTTTCGCATTCTGTTGACACCAAGTGATTCAAATATGCTCTTAGATTTGAAGCGATTGCAATTTCTCATGTAGCTTGCATTCACTACACCAACAACGCACAGGGCCAGTCACTTAGTGTGGCGGGTATTAACCATCCCGCGTAGCGCCAGGCATGTGCAGCGTTTTGGCCATGGCTACAGTGGCCTTGGCAAGAAGAAGGCCTCTAGACCCAAAAGGCCATTGTAACCATGGCCGAAACGTCGCTTTCATCCAGTGGCATTTATTTTACAATATGATGTGGCACCATAACCAGAAAACCTGTACTGTCAACTGACTCTGGCCACAGAGGCCTTTGCACATATAATCGCAGTTTGTTTGATTGCATTGTGCTTCTTGGTTGGAAATTAACTCGCTCCACTCACTCACAGTACATGCTGTTGATAGCGTGTATGACTTTGTACGCAATGGTGTGGAGAGGTGAACTACAGAGTGGTGGGACAACTGTCATCTAATAAAACTGGACAGGAGCAGATATGATTAGTGAACAAGTGACACAGCAGACAGAATGTTTACTTAACTACACTACTGCCCATTAAAATTGCTACACCAAGAAGAAATGCAGATGATAAACAGGTATTCATTAGACAAACATATTATACTAGAACTGACATGTGATAACTGCATCCAGAACAACCACCTCTGGCCGTAATAACTGCCTTGATACGCCTGGGCAGTGAGTCGAACAGAGCTTGGATGGCGTGTACAGGTACAGCTGCCCATTCAGCTTCAACACGATACCACAGTTCATTAAGAGTAGTGACTGGCGTATTGTGACGAGCCAGTTGCTCGGCCACCATTGACCAGACGTTTTCAATTGGTGAGACATCTGGAGAATGTGCTGGCCAGGGCAGCAATCGAACATTTTCTGTATCCATAAAGGCCCGTAAAGGACCTGCAACATGCGGTCGTGCATTATCCTGCTGAAACGTTGGGTTTCGCAGGGGGGCGGGTGGGGAGGGGGACACCAGAGCTCGCGTTCTTATTCGCACCAGCGCCGTCGCGAGGATGAGCCTTCCAGGCACCAAACGAGGTCACCGAAGCCCGGAAAGCGCATTGGGCAATCTTTGAGGCCCAGTCTACCAACAAAAGTAAACTCGTGACTGAATAAATCAAAAATATGACAGAGCAAAGACTACAGCATGTGCCGTTGGTGAACTTCTGCATCTCAATATTTCTACGACACAGAACCATCCCTCAATTAAACCACCGAAAATTTAAACGCAACAGAATCGAAACGCAGATGAAAAACGTATTTAGCACCAAGCAGTGTTCCTGAAGTTGACGTAATGTACTCAGCACCAAGATTACTCGTGCTATTCCCCACATAGATTAATAAAATAAAACTATATGACGGTAGTATCTGTTCCTTAAAGAACAGTTACCGTTGATGACCATGCAGCTTTGCTTGAGTGAAATGATAATTAAATGGACACCCTAGCTGCAAAGAGGCGTTGATATACTTCATTGGGGGCATGTTGAAAATGTGTGCCCGGACCGGGACTCGAACCCAGGACCTCCTGCTTACAGGGCAGACGCTGTATCCATCTTTTTTTCCTTTTTTTAATTTCATCTTGTTTTTTGTTTTTTAATATACAAAAAGATTTTTTTTAAATTGTTTGTTTCCACCATTCATTCCATCTGAGCCACCGAGAGCACAGAGGATAGTGCGACTGCAGGGGCTTATCCCTTGCACGCTCCCCGTGAGACCCACATTCCCATTATGTCCACACCACTACATTCGTAGTGCGCCTAATGATCGGGTTCGAGTCCCCGTCGGGGCAAACATTTTCAACATGTCCCCAATGAAGTATATCAACGCCTCTTTGCAGCAAGGGCAATTATTTCAATGAAATAAAAGTTACCAAAGGAATGCTGTTGAATTGAAAGCAGGTGACATTCAAGGTAACGATATATTTATTTCCAAGAGACATGAATGACATGGTACATAGATCAAGATAACACAGATTACTTTCATGCACCTTTTTATTAAAATGAAGTGTGTACCGATGTACGGTTGAAAATATTGGAAAAACGGTCACAAATTGAGTCTGCGTTAGTTATGAATAATGCTATTGGAAATACTTTTTTAGCCAGTGATTGAGAACTGCTAATCGAAAAACTACCACAATATGCTTAAATCGGACAGTACTGCTGCTATTTTAAGAGCACGCTGTGGTTAGTAAAATTTACCTTAAAAATACCTAATGTGAGTGCTGTGAAATGCTCACTGTATGCATGTAGATGTCTAGAATGTGGTGATAGCGCGCCTCTGTAATGGCTCGAACAGTGGACCGCTGTCTCCTCCTCTCGTCAGGTTCCACCTTAACGACCTGAGTCTGAATCGGTCTCTCCTAGCCACCACCCTGCTCCACTCGCCAGCACTTCTCTCTCCATCGTGGCCGCTGCGCGAATCCTAAACGTTCTCTTATTCTACTCAAGTCCGCAAGACATTCCATTTCGAATACGCACCAAAAAGCTAAAAGTCACCGATCGAAAATGGTAGCATTCTCATGCGCCAATCACATATATCACTGCACACAATACAGTCTTCCTCTAGAAGACAGGTAATATACTTTCTTCAATTGTAACACATCTCGTGGCACTGAACAGGCATTCACTGGTATGCTTTCTGATGTCAAAGCCGTCGTCCCAATCGAAACACTTGTTATTTTGCACACACGGGAAGCAGAGTGGTTTGGGTGCCTCCATGGCCCCGAAAAAACGGAACAGCTATGCTGGTGACATAGTATCGGGCGTTCTGCAGTGCTGGCCTTTTCAGCCAGTGAGATGAAACATTTTCACAAGCCTAACACCTGCAGAATCAAAGTAATACACTGTCCTTAGCAGAGAACAATTCTCAGGGTGCCAGTCCGTCGCGAATCGACGAGAGCAGTTGTAAAATGTTCTGCCACTGTCTCCAAGGACAGTGCATCATACCCCACTACGAGCTCTTCTCTGCCTGTTGCTATCAGACGTCTGAAGCTCGGACCACGTCCTTCACCTTGCCTTCTGTTGGCGGGGGGCGGGGGAGGGGGTATTCACTGGTACTTTTTCTGATGTCACAGCCAGTTCCGCAATCAAATCACTCTTATTTCGAGCACCCAAGAAGTAGCGCAGCTTGGGTGTCTACGCCATCCCTAAAAAAGCACAGCAGTTACCCCGAGGACAAAGCGACAAGAGTCCTGCAGTGCCGGCCGATTGCAGCCGCTGAGACGAATCTTTTTCACAAGCCTAACAGATAATGATCTCGTAAAAATCTCCACATCATGGGGACACCTACAGAATCAGAGAAACGCACTCACCTCACCCGAGAACAATTGCCCGTGTGCCGATCCATCGTGAGTCAGTGCAAGCAGTCGTAAAAATTTCCGCTAGAACAATATATCCTAGTCTGTTACAAACTCTGCTTGCGGCTAGTGGACCACTGTGGCTCAGGCCATGTTCTCCATCTTGCCTTCCGTTGCATGAAAGTGCTACTCCAGCTGATATACCTCTTCTCACGCCCCTCCTGGTTCCCTGAACTGGCACCAATAAAGTGGCCCTGTAGCAGCTGTGACTGTCCGATAAAGCATGCGCTCAGTTCTATCAGCTTTAATACCTTCATGCAACTAGCTATCATTGAATTCATTATGACAACTACTGTCTATCCTCTTTAATAAGCATCATTGAGTATTGAGCCTTCCTAACCTAATGCAAATATTCTAATTATGTGTGTCTGCTGACTAAATAAATACAGTGGAAGAAAAGGCCAGTCCAAGGACTTGCAGTTTTTTTGAACTCTCAGTAAATTTTTGCTTGGGGCATGTTGCACTTAAGTCGTGGCAGTGGGGCATGGACAAAAAAAGTTGAACTTCATGATTACTCACACATCGGTTAAGCTGAAAAAATAAAAAAAGTAAGGGGACAAATTTGCCAACCATAAGAAAAATAAAACATAATGAAGCAACATCCAACAGAAACATTCGCAGGGATCCAAACAGATCTAAATAATTATACTCTACTATACTCTACCGCTGAATACAGGGTTGATGGGCATGCTGGATGTTGCTGACATTTTCTATATAGGACTGCATGGTCTCTGCAAGGATCTCACTCACACAGTTAGACAATTAAAATATAAATGAAACATATCCATTGTGACAAAAGCCCTAACCCTTTTACTGATACTAGAGTAGAAATATCTAAAACAATTTAAAATATACTAAAGAATCTCTGTCTCCCCATCTCATTGCAGCCCAAAGGAATAGAACTTGTACTGACTGAAGGTTCAAATATTCAATAATCCTCTCTCCTCAGCATCATTCACCCCTGACAAATGCAATAATGTGTATGACATGTGACATGTGTCACATGTAAGTAATACTATCGTGGACCAATTAGTAAGTACATTTGTAAATCATAGTGTAACTGGACAACGTACATGCTAATAAACGTGAACATAACTGAACATTAAGCATGTGCCTAATGTGACTAAACTCAAATCAAATGTACAACTGAGCGAGCACATAAGGTAAATTATAGTACGTAAGCACCAAACTAAACATTGATCTTAAAAAAAAAAAAAAAACACACACACACACAAACAGTTGTGTGAAACGTGTGTGTTTCTAAATGGTATAACTGAATTGCAACCTAGTAATGCAAGAAATTATATATTTGTGCATTCGAATATAGATACACCTGAGAATAACAACAATAAATGTATGTCAGTGGATACATGGTCAACACGTGGTCATCCAGTGCATGTCCAAGAACACTGTTAAGCGCTATAACTTTAAAACATAAGAATAAGATACTACAAGAAAAATATTAATTTTAGAGGTAATATTTCACAGGAACAACATCAAAATTATCACTGTGCCCTGTAAGCAAGGTCAGAAATCTTTGATACCCTCACAACCTAGAATTCCTAGCACTGAAAGCCTCAAACAACTTCACAACAGTCAACCTTTTATTTCATTGTGCATGTCACTATCACTTAAACGTAATAATGAATCATGGCTGGAGTTGTTGGGCACGTGAGTGTTCGGCTGCTGGTGGGCAGAGGCAAGGACCTCCTCGAAGTAGTGTCTCCAGGTATGGGACAGCTGTGAGCAATAGTGAACATCCTTCCCTCCTATCACAGGCAGCATGAAATGGAACAGCATGCACTCCTCTACCTACTGGCAGCGCAGTTTCATGGATTTGCAGTTACGACAGTATGGGCAGCCAATTGTATTGTCTCCACTGATGCATTCTCGGACATCCCATCTGTGATGCACTGCCTGAAGTTGACCTTGTTTGTGAGTAGCTCATAAGACTGATCACCAGAGTATGTATTGAGAAGAGAAGTAGCACAGCAGTCATGTTGTTGCTATCCAAATGCCAACTGATATAAGTTGGTCCAGATTGGTTGCGCTTTCATCGTCGTTAGGAGGTGGATATTCTCGCTAGGAGAAAAAATAGATGTATGTTGTAGATGTCCTGATAAAACAGAACTACGTTTGGTTACAGCCTGGCTGAATGACTGAGTCACAGGAAATTAATTGTCAAGAGGGAATTAGCCAAATGGGTGTTAATCCTTTCACGAATCCTCCAAGCGTAGGTGTGATCAATAAGCGCTTAGTATTTGCGTCGCTCCAGGCACCATGCTGTCTACTCCCTCTAGTGCTTGCCAACACGGCCATTCTCGCCCTCACTGAGTGCATGAAAGTACGGAAGGCCACGTGCCTCGGATGTCCCTCTGCGTTAAGATCTGCCATTGGCTGCCCTGAATTTCTGACTGTCATCAGCTGGGTCTCCTCCAGCCCTCACTGTCTGGTTGCTGAACCTCCGTGCTAGCTGCACCAGTCTTTTTCGGTGTGCTGCGAGTCCGTGCCACAACACTGCAGGCCCAAATTTGCACACATCTTATACATGCCATCAGTTATCGACTAGTAACATTTTGTCTACCCAACAGTTCACAACAAAAGATGGGCAATTAATATGTAAATACGAAAAATGAATTTCCTAATATCTAGTAATAAAAATTAATTTTAATCCAGTGTTTATCAGGTATCCCTAATACATACAAGTATCCAATGTGTTCCAAGTATAAAATATGGATATGTGAGGGTACTGGATCATGTGGGTCTGAGTGTCCATGGTGCAGTGTCTACATAGAACTATACCAAACCCTGTTACTTATCCAGTGACAGCGTGCATACACATGCAATTACTGTGCTTCACCCATAACTTATTACCTCTTAAGATGACGTTTAACTATGGCCTCCATGACTAAGTCAGTGTTTACCTATTCTAACACACACACACACACACACACACACACACACACACACACACACACACACACACACACATTATAACATTACAGTGTATCTGTGTGCAGATATCTTGATTAACACTTTTGTTGCGGTGGAGTACGCAGTCAGACATCAGCAGCACTACCTGTGGACACATTCTCACACAACACACAAAAAACAAAAATTTATGGCAAAAATTATATGAATATATAATGTGCGATCGTAGTGACACCGAAATATTGCAATGTACTAAAACCTAATAACGATAAGACTCTGCTCTCTTACCTTCATGGGGCTACAGCACTCTGGTGATGATAGGCGCAGATAACCAGTCTCAATATAGTTTTGGTAACTCATGTATGAGTTCTTTTTTTAGTGTAATTCTACGCACATCTGCTGCTTCCTGAACCTCATAGTTGTGTATTAGTAACATGATAAAAACTCTTGTATACGTAATTGTAAGGCGGTGTGCTCAAGATTCCATTGACAGTTGGTAAACAGATAAATACACTCATGTTGTACATAGTGTCCGGTTTGTAAGATCCCTAGTTTTGGTTTACCTAATCATTTGATGCTGCATGATGCATCACCTCTCCAAATAAGTCACACTGTCAGTGCTATCCATTAATCCTCCTAGTAAACGATACCAACAGCCTCACGCATGTTCCATATCGAGGGGTGTTTGCAAGAAACAAGTTGACTTAATTGGAAAGAGAGTAGAAAATTAACTCTATGACTTTTAAGTATGGATAATTGCGATCTGAAGCAACTAATTCGCTTGACAGTGATTGTGCACTGTTAATTAGAAAGTTACCACAATATACTTAAATCGGGTAGCAAATACTGATGTTGTAAAAGAACATTGTAGTTAATGAAATTCACAGTAAAGGCTAACGCTGCAAAGTGCTCACTGACTCGTGTAGATGTGTAGAATGTCGTGACTAGTGCGCCTCCTTATCAACTTCCGCCTTCACACCCTGAGCCCGAATAGATGTCTCCTCGTTTGTGACCTCTCCCTGAATCCACCCTCCGACACTCCTCTCTCCTTCGCAACCATCACACACATCCCAAGCTTCCTCACACTCCACTCAAGCCCACAATACACTTATTTTGAGCACTCAGGAAGCGGGGCGGCAGCTACCCCAGCGACATAGTGTTAAGTGTCCTTCAGCACTGACCAATTTCGGCCGCTGAAGCGAAACGTTTTCACAAGCCTAACAGATAATGATCTCGCAGCAAGCTCCATGAGAAACATCAGGAGGGCACCTGCAGAATCGCAGGAATGCGCTCACCTCAGCTAAGAATAACTGCACGGGTGCCGATCCATCGTCAGTCAGTAGAAACAGTCGTAAAAGGTTCCGCTACAGGCGCCTGGGACAACGTATCCCAGCATGTTACAAGCTTTCTTCTACCTGTGGCTGGTGGACCTCCGTGGCTCAGATCGTGGCCTCCACCTTGTCCCCCGTTGCATGAAAGTGCCCGCCCAAGCCTTCTCTAGCCGGGCTGATACACCTGCTCTTGCGACGCTCCTGGTTCTCCGAACAGGCAACGATAAAGCAGCCAGAAGCAGCTGTGACCGTCAAAAAAAATGTACGCTCAGTTCCACCACCTCTGATCGTTCATGGAACTACCTATCATTGAATTCATTATGACAATCTCTGCCAACCCTCTTTCAAAAGCATGATTGAAAACGGAGCCTTCCTAACCTAATGAAAATTCTTGACTAAATAAATAAAGTGAAAGAAAGGGCGAGTCCAGGACGCAGAAGAGTTCCAACATATTGAGGTCGGCACTTTCTACAAGAACCTTCATGTACACAGGGACTTCAAAAGGTAAGTTATACTTGTCGTCTTCCCACAAACGACTGCACAACAAGAGTGGCTCATTGCCAGAAGAAGAGAGTACATGTTCTGTGATTCCTGCAGGCGCAGTTCTGCTATGGTATGGACAAAAGGTGCATCACAGTTGTGAATGAAATGACGCAGCAACTGCCGACCGGGTAGGCCGAGCGGTTCTAGGCGCTACAGTCTGGAACCACGCGACCTCTACGGTCGCAGGTTCGAATCCTGCCTTGGGCATGCATGTGTGTGATGTCTTTAGGTTAGTTAGGTTTAAGTAGTTCTAAGTTCTAGGGGACTGATGACCTCAGAAATTAAGTCCCATAGTGCTCAGAGCCATTTGAACCATTTTTTGTATAAAATTACTGCTGCTGGAGAAAAACCAACGTTTCGGCCACGGTCGCAGTCTAGTAGACTCAGAAGAAGGCCGCTGCAACCGTGGCTGAAACGTTGGTTTTTCTCCAGCAGTAGTAGTTTTACACATTATGATGCGATACCATACCCAGAAAACTTATATGTCGACTGATTTTCTGTTGTCAACATACACTGCCACCGTGGCCACGTGATCTCGGGATTTCTTAGGTTTGTATGTAATGCATCCTATGAATTTTGAATGTCGTCATATCGCTAGTAAAGACAGATTCTTATCGTAGGTACTGTGGATTTGGTATAGGTGTTTTGTAGACACCAAAACGATTTGCATTTGATACCCGGAATAAACTGTACTCCTGGCTCTGATGAGCAAAATGAACGGCCATCGCGCCAAGACACAATCACGTCAGTGCGTGTTCCCACTGTCCGTCGCGTCATGTCACGTCATTTCGCTTATCCAGTACCGAACGGTGAAGCTGAGGTTATGAGTCATCATCTGTGATACAAAATGTCTGAATACAGTGTTAGAACTGAGGAACTAAGAGCGACAAAGGTTATTAACAGCCAAAGCAAACTTCATAGCGTATGTTCTTGATTAGTTTTGTTTGGTAAAGTGCTGAGAAGTGAAACAGAATTTCAAAACCTCGACATTTATTTGCTAGATGCAATTTATATATACGAACACGTCAAACAATAGTTATGAAAGAATGAATAGAGCCTGTTTACCTTATCCATTATTTTTTCCTTACGTAAGTAATAAGTCATGAACAACTGTGTTTTTCTCCTTCATTAAAGATGACCATTTCACTTAAAATATTACGTAATGGAAATTGCTTCGTCAACTTCCCTTCTTATCTATATATATTGGGGACGTCAGATCTGTTCTGCTATTGTAAAACCTAAATAATTTTTTGATTTCAGGTATCTGACCTCACTTGTATAAGAACAATTAATGGGAAGCATATCTAAGTCATATGGAATATTTGCAATTTGCCACAAAAATAAATTATAATAATAAAATAAAAATTACGAAGACATAAAAGCATGAAATTCACTACTATGACACGAGTGAGCGCTGCGAAAATAGATTAGCACATGACAATACCGTCAAAACTTTCTTCCGCAGAAACCTTGGCGTGACATGCCGGCCAATGCGAATTGACCTTTACAAGAAAAAAAAGAAAAGCAGCGTCTTCCCGGGATCACGTGACAATTCCAGCTCTTAATGCTGACAATATGTACAGAATGCAATGCTAACTTCAGAGATGGTTCAAATGGTTCAAATGGCTCTGAGCACTATGGGACTCAACATCTTAGGTCATAAGTCCCCTAGAACTTAGAACTACTTAAACCTAACTAACCTAAGGACATCACACACACCCATGCCCGAGGCAGGATTCGAACCTGCGACCGTAGCAGTCCCGCGGTTCCGGACTGCAGCGCCAGAACCGCTAGACCACCGCAGCCGGCTAACTTCAGAGATGTTTCCGATATATGTATTATGTAAAAAGTTTAAAATCCAAAAAGTCTATCAATTCCACAGGGTAAATAATTCCTCCCCGGTTCACGTAACATTCTTCATTTTAATAAAGGCCTTGCGCTGCATGTAAGTAACTGAAAATACACATATCGCTCATACTTTCTGAAAATAGCTAGAAAAAATGACATACTACCTGTGTAACACACTTCAAAGTATATTCTGTAAATAACCCTTAGGATATAAGCACTGCGGCTCGTAACTCATTTATCCTAGAAATATTTTTAAAAAAAATGGTTCAAATGGCTGTGAGCCCTATGCGACTTAACTTCTGAGGTCATCAGTCGCCTAGAACTTAGAACTAATTAAACCTAACTAACCTAAGGACATCACACACATCCATGCCCGAGGCAGCATTCGAACCTGCGATCGTAGCGGTCGCTCGGTTCCAGACTGTAGCGCCTAGAACCGCACGGCCACTCCGGCCGGCAGAAATATTTCAATCAATATTAGTAACAAGATAATTCAAACAAACTAGCCTGGCACAGGCAGTGTCATTACGCCTCTCTGATAAGTACAGTGCAGACTGACCCATTCCAAAATTTCTCCATGGTGCTGTTCACAGCGAACATATTGAGTGACATTGGCGATAAGCGATAATCCTGTCTCCCTCCTTTTCAGCTACTGCTTCGATTATCGTTACAGCCCAGAAGCGCTGTAACAAAATAACATGTCTGAAAAGGTCACACGCAGAATCGCGGTTTGGGGGATGGGGGGATGGGGGGAGGGTTCGCGGTAGGTTACTATAACAACTAGAATCATGAAGTAAACATTTTTTTATTTTAGCCCGGACCAGCGGTCATTTGTAGAGCCATTAGAACATCTGTTCTAATGTACCTATGTTACAGTACATTAAGCAAGGTTTGAACGACGAACGCCCAGGCATTTTGTGCGAATTGATCAATTTCATTTGCAAAAGATTTTTAATTAGGCTGAAATTAATGCTCAGCAAATGGCACAATACACACCGTTCGTATTTTAAGTACAAAAACATTCACCCTCGTTTGGATTTTACGTGCAAACAAAAAGTTTTTATACCTGTCGTTTCAAACTTTGCACGAAGATAGATAAATGGATAAAGTCAAAACGTATTGCTTTTTATCCAATGATCTTTATCCGTTTTCGAGGTACAACGGTGTAAAGTGGAGCTAAATGTAGCACTCAAAACTCGTTACGTGAATTGAATATACGGAAACAATTTAAAGCGAAAAAATAAATAATAAATGCATTCTTATGATAAAAAACGCCTTCAAAAATCTAGGTTCATTCGAATTTTGGTGCAGAAAATACGCTTTTTGTGTACCTCTTTACGCGCGAACTTCTATATTTCAGACTTGTGCAAATCGTTTCCGATTTAACAAATACGTGTCAGCGGTCGCCCTGTTATTTTGTGATAGCTTTATCCAGTGCAACGCTATAAGCAACATTGTTCAAAGCGTTAAATAACCCTATTTCGGATTAGTCGTCTCCCGGAGTAGCAAAAACTCATCGGTTCCCAAGCTATGGCGGTCTAATGTCGAAATTATGATGGGGTACACGTTGGGAATCAGAATGAAAAATGCTCCTATCGCAGCACAAGAAATGATAGAATTAGAGATGTAATAGACAGGAACTAGCTTTTTGACTTATCTAGCAGCTTCAAAGACAATTAAATTAAAATTTCTTGACATATTCGCGCTTTTTTACGACTTAACTCCTCTTCCCCAACTCTGTGAGCTCTCTTTTTGTGAACCTTTTTACGAGGGCAATTCTATATTTCAGACTTGTGCAAATCGTGGCTATAATTTTGCACCTTACAAGCATCCATCCACATACTTTGCCGTGATCTACAAACATAATTAGGTATCATGTGATAGGTGGTACATGATATATATGAATATTTAAAGGAGACTAACATTGTCACATACGCCTTGTAAATAATTGTTAACACTTATTGCATGAAAGGTGACGGAGTGTCTTTATTATAAAAACTGAGTAATGAATGATGGCCTATACTAGTAGAGGTTGGAACGCCAGTGGAGATGAAACGGCAGGCAGAACTCAAGCTCTGAGTGGAAGGCCCACACAGGTGTTGGTTCTGCTTAAACACAGGAAGTAGCTAGACGGACGTCGTCGCACCTGAGCTCTGGAGCTCAATAGGGTGACGGGCGGCCGCTGTTGTAGTAGGGGCGGAAGGATAGCCGGATAATACTTCCGAACTCTGCAAATTTTGGACGCAGGTGAGAGGAACGAAGAAGCGGCACCTCGGAAACCATGCAGGCTCGGAAAATTTCCAAGGATTTTTACTCAGAAACGTAGCATTGTACGAGTATAGGTTTTTCCTCGCAAACTTTCCGCGCTGGACGACAAAGGACTAAAATATGGTTGGTCTGCGTTCAGAAGAATCTGTAGAGAGGGAGAATATTCCATGGTTTTGGGAATATGATTCGTTGGGGGGAGATGAGCCTTGCTCGGAAGCCAGCGGTGGAGAAATGTGGACTTCCGTTGTGAGCGCCCGTGTGTGACGATCGCTCGATATCAGCTTTTTTGGTACAGACGGACTTGCTGTCTTTGCTTTCAGGAGAGTTTATACTTAGAACAGTTAGGAGGAGGAGAGGAGGCGATTAGTGTTTAACGTCCCGTCGACAACGAGGTCATTAGAGACGGAGCGCAAGCTCGGGTGAGGGAAGGATGGGGAAGGAAATCGGCCGTGTCCTTTCAAAGGAACCATCCCGGCATTTGCCTCAAGCGATTGAGGGAAATCACGGAAAACCTAAATCAGGATGGCCGGAGACGGGATTGAACCGTCGTCCTCCCGAATGCGAGTCCAGTGTGTTAACCACTGCGCCACCCCGCTCGGTAGAACAGTTAGGAACTGTACTGTTGCGAACCTATACGATTCTGGACTTCACCTCTGGGTTGGAAGCCGTCGATGTGTAAGCAGCGTTCAGTAATTGAGAGCACTTCATCTGCCTATGCTTACATTGAGACATTATCTGAACTCCGATCTTGGGGCTGGGAGATCGCGTTTCTCGTCTGTAGAACACAGAGAGGAGAAGACAGCATTAGAGTATATTAGTCAGAGGACCACCTTCTGCAGTCGTAATGTTTGAAAGAGTTTATTTGTGGCTGGAGCTCTTCCATCGTCGCAGAAGACAACGAGAGTCACCACTTCGACACACCAGACGCAGTACATACGGTGATATCACAGATTGCTTCATGTTGTGGCCACATGTAGTAAGCGTTGCTTCACGCAGTGGAGAATGACAAAACAGAGGCATGCCAGCGACCAAGGCGCTGCGAAGTAGGCAGGAACAGATAGTCTTGCTGACAGCAGCAGTCTACCAACAGACTGACGCAGGACGCACACAGACCAAGCGCCGAGCAAAGCCTGGAGAGTTGTAAGGGGAAGTGAGGCCAGCACGCTAAGTTACGCTGCAATATACTGCGGGAGTAATAACAAAGAGCTACCACCGAGGGTAAAAAACGTCCTCCTGCTGGTTATAAATAGTGGGGTGCAGGCAGCAACAGACAGGAGCCATTAGGAAGCAGTTCGGATCTGAGGACGGATGTGGTCCGTGTCCGAATGTTCAATCTTCATAGGTGACGATTCCAGAAGTCTGTTCCAGCTTGCAGGAGTCATCCGTTCACCGTCAGATGTCAACTTCAGCTCTGGAGGTCGGCCCGAGTTCAGTCGGCACCATGGCTGACTAACTACAGCGAGAACTTCCAGCAGAACCGGCCGCAGCGCGGTCTTGGTCAGAGGCGCCACCAGGGACTGACGCCCGGACCTCATGGCAGGTGGCCCCACGGCGCGTGGTCCGTCCATGACGGGACCTCGCGGACATCGCGACTGACGGCTTTCCAGCCGTCGGTGCAGCAGGCGTCGGCAGCTGACCTCACGGCGACGCGGGTCCGTGGGCGTGCCATACTGGGGCTACGAGTTCATCTCAACTACGGGGCATCCTGGCTTCAGCGAAGCACTGGTGGCCTGAGGCTCCCGAGTACGATCAGTGGCGTGCGTTGCGCGCATTTTCGGAGAATCTACACAGCAGCAGCCAGGTGGAGGGATCCGCAGGGCTGGGCAGCGACGACAAGGGAGAAATTGTAAAGATAATTGAATAAATAATTGTAAAACCCACGCCGTCTCAGTCTTTGGTGCAGCCACAGTGTCTGCTGCTAACAAGTGGTGCATAAGTCGTGCCAAGTGGTGTCAGGCGCACCCACGCCACGACTGACTAACACGGTGCGGAATAACTGAGAAACACCGAACAGGTTGAGTCCAGTAACTGCCTTCTCTCTATGTTTTCTGTGTAGCTATACATGTCGAGGGTAACGTTAAGGGATGTGAGAGCGTCATTTGAAAGGCCTAGCAGCCCTGTAGACTTATCGCAGTTTCGTGGGAAAGGTAGTCACATTAACTTAGTACCATCTAAATGTGTAGTGTGTGGATTAACAAGTCACATCGCTCCTTGCGATAAATTTGTACCAAGCACTTGTGATGTGTGTGGCTTCTATGGTCATGCAACGGGGCAATGTGGTAAGTCTAGATGGTTTGCCATTAGACATGCTAGGAATTAACTTGCTTCTGGGTAATACAATTTTATTTTTGTGAGGTGAGGTATACCACACGGAATATGCCAGAGACACGTGCAACCGGGACAAGTGACGCCATAGTCGCATTGACAGAGCAAGTTAAGAAACTGATCGAAGAAAATAAGTGGCAAAAGCAGCACACGCAGAGGATGGAGCAACAATTGTTGCAAAATACTCAATCAGGCTCGGGAAGCGATAGTGTAGAATGCAAGGGTACTGTCTTTTCCGGTGTGGTAGATTGTTCAGCGGCTAATTTGATACCTTCCTTCTCGGGTAAAACATCAGAGGATGTGAATGTTTTCATTGGTGACGTACGTAGTACAGCTAGACTGTGTGGCTGGTCGGATGAAATGTGTTTGCAAATGGCGAGATTACGGTTAGTAGGTGACGCAAAGACTTATGTGGCACACCACGAAGGGTTAAAGGATGCTACTACGTTCACAGAGTACTGAGGGATTATTGCAAAGGTTTAGGAAACAAAACAGTGCCAGATATTTAGAGAAAAATTTGGGAGGATGATGCAAAAAACGGGTGAAACGGTAGAATTTTCAGACAGAATTAGGAGAACGAATGCGCACACGTACGAGTTAACGCAAGATGCGAGTGCAAATGAAGTTCTATTGAAAGAAGCAGAGAATAGAGCTTTAGACGCCTTTTTGCAAGGGGTCTGACCGGATTTTTCACGCCGGATACGGATGGAAAATCCAAGTGACTTAGCAGCAGCATTGCGCATAGCTACACATTTGCAGGAAGTGGATAGCGCCACTAGAAGTCGCAATGACAAGAAAATTTTTTCGTCTTCCAAAGAGTGTTACCGTTGTGGGAAGCAAGATCATTTTAAGGGCAATGTCGGGAACCGCAGTGTTTCAATTGTCAGAAAATAGGGCTTAAGGCACGGTAGCGTAAATCCAAGAGACGGGTTAATGATAAAGCAGGTAAAAAAACTGTTAAACGAAAAAGGGCGTGTTCCTGCCGTCAGGAGGCATTCCCAGTAAAAAGAGGTACTCAGAGAGTGCACGAAGAGGCAGATTGTAGTTTGATGGTTTGTATAAAAGATAAGTGGCGAAGAGTTTTGGTGGATACTCGAGCTCATGTATCAGTTATCAGCGCAGCTCAAGTTTAAGATAGGGAACGTGTGCTTTCGGGAGCAAATCGAGGTGTTGTCAACTGTGGGACAGGAATTTTCAGCGATACTTGGGTTGGACTTTCTGATTAAACATCACGCCAAAATTGACCTTTCGCAACATACGTTGGAACTTGATGGGAACTTGTTCTCAATGGGTACAGCCGTTGCAAATGTTTCAGAGTCGCAAGGTGCACCGATAGTCACCAACTAAACTGCGTACAAGTGCATTAAAGGTGATTTCATGTGACAAAGTACGAACAGGTGCAGGGAAGTTGATCTGGGTACCGGTGGATATCGATGTGCCACGGCAGGGGTTATTCTTGGTAGAGCCACTACCGAGTAATGAGGTTTTAGACGAAAAGCATTGCTTTATTCGTAGGAGTGTATCACGGATAACGGACATAAACGGGTAGTTTATGGTTCCGGTGAGTTTAGATAACTTCGGGCGGGATGATGTCGATCTGCCGAAGGGATTAGTAATAGCCACAGTAGAGTTAATGGATGAAGAGGACATCGATAGTTCGAGGCTAGACTATGATGTTAAGCAAACCGTCAGCACGTCTGCACTTCGTGACAAGGTAAATCATTTGAGAGGAAATGATCGTTTGGGTGTGGAAGCATTGTTACTAAAGTACAAAGCATTGTTTGAAGCACAGGGTACGTTACCCGCTACACCAATAACACAGCATCGTATTCCGACGGGGAATCACGCTCCGGTGTATCGTAAGCCATACAGACTACCGAAACAATTACAACCAGTAGTAGAGTAATTAATAGAGCAGCAACTGGAAGATGGGATAATCCAGCACAATAATAGTCCTTGGTCTAGTAGCGTGGTCCTAGTTCCGAAGAAGACACTGGACAGGTCGAAAAAATTTCGCTTTTGTTGCGATTACAGACATTTGAATGAACGGACAGTGGCGGACATATATCCAATTCCGAATATCACAGAAACGTTAGACAACCTAGGGCAGTGTAAATTTTTCTACACTATGGATCTGCGAAGCGGTTATCACCAGATTGAAGTATGTCCGGAGGACAGGCCAAAAACAGCATTTACGACGCATTGTGGTCACTTCGAGTATAAAAGAATGCCGTTTGGACTAAAAAACGCTCGAGCAACATTTCAGAGGTTGTTGGATGAAGTCCTTCACGGGTTGAAACCGAGAAAATGCATGGTGTATCTGGATGACAGTTTTTTCAAGAGATATAGAGCAGCATGTGGAATGGGTAGAGGAGATGTTTAAAAGATTAGAGGCAGTGCGGCTAACATTAAGTTCGGACAAATTCCATTTTGCGCAAGCACAAGTAAATTATCTCGGGCATGTTATTAGTCAGGACGGGGTACACAGATCCTCGTCTCACTTCTGCAGTACGAAATTTTTCGGTTCCGCAAACGGTTAAACAACTGCAATCGTATATTGGTCTGGCAAGCTATCATCGAAAATTCGTACAGGGGCTCACAGAAATAGCAAGGCCATTTACTAAGTTGCTAAGATAAGGTGTTGCCTTCCAGTGGACGTCAGAGTGCGAGAAACCATTTCAAGAGTTGAAACGGATACTGACATCAGATCCAGTTTTAAAGTTTCCAGACTTTTCAAAGGAGTTTATACTACAATGTGACGCATCTAATCACGCTCTTGGGGTTGTACTTGGCAAGAAATTGATGACAAAGAACTACCGATTGCGTTCGTGTCTCGTCAACTTAACAAGGCGGAACAAAATTACTCCACGACGGAGAAGGAATTGTTAGCGGTAATATACGGGATTTCGTACTTTCGATGTTAACTGTATTGTAGAGGGTTCAAGGTTGTGACGGATCATTCAGCTCTGAAATGGTTATTAGGTCTGAAAGACCCAGCGAGTAGGCTAGTGAGATGGGCGCTGAAACTCAGTGAGTTCGATTATGAGGTAATACATAAGCCAGGTGTGAAACATGCCAATGCTGAAACATTGAGCAGGAAAGTTGCAGTATTACAAGTAACAGGGTGAGTGACGATGAGTGGAAAAGGGCACAAGCCATAGATAGTGATTGCCAATTGTTCAGAAAGCAACCGCAGTTCCTAGCAGAGGACAGGTTACTTTGCAGGTCGACAAAATGCGGCCCGCGCGTCGTCGTACCAGCAGCCTTAAGATCTGAAGTTTTGCAACAGGTGCACGACCATTTTCTTTCAGGACATGCTGGGAGAGGAGCTACGGATAGGCAGATAGTGTAGAAGTTTCGGTGGAGGACACGACGTCAAGACGTGGAGGAGTACGTCAGGAATTGTGTGCCATGCGCACAGCGTGCGGACTTGAGCCATCAAAAGATTCAGCTTCAAAGATTACCAGAGCCAGACAGACCTTTCCAACAAATCGGAATTGATGTATTAGGCCCATTTAATAGGAGTGCAGTAGGGAATAAGTATGTGTTAACAGTGGTTGACCATTTAGTCATGGTCGCATTACCAGATCAGAAAGCAAGTACGGTGGCACAAGCTTTAGTTAATAATTGGTTACTCAGGTATGGGGTACCTTAATCTCGGATCAAGGTATTGATTTCACGTCTGATCTGATGAAGCAACTGTGTAAGTTACTGAAGGTAGAGAAACTACGGACTAGTCCATTCCAACCGCAAGCAAACGGACGAATAGAGAGAGTGCATCGCACAATCGCTAAGATGTTGAGTCACTATGCAAATAGCCAGCACACCGACTGGGATGTGTACTTGCAATTCATAACCAGTGCATATAATAGTAAGGTACATACATCGACAGGATTGTCGCCATACGAAGTGGTGTATGGGCGGAAGATGCCATCACCTTTTGGATGATTCGTCCAAGGCTAGGAGCGGAGGGCGACCATGTAAGGCAATTTGCGAAAACCATTAAGGAAGTGTGACAGAGTGTTAGACGAGCTAACACGAAAGCGTTGGAATGACAAGAACGGATGGGAGGTACAACAGGGAAGTTGCCACAGTACAGAGTAGGCCAATGGGTGCTACTAGGTAATCCGTATGTTCCAAAAGGAAGAAACAAGAAGTTCGCAAACAAGAACAGAATATTACGGGACGTGCAAGAAGAGTACAAGGCTTTGGATAGGTCATGTAAGGAAATAAGGGAACAACTGCTCCAAGTCGTGAGCATGACTCCAGTGAGGAGAAAGACTAAAGAGGGGTTGGTTGAATGCAGGTGAGAAGTCGCTGAAAACAATTTTTGGAACAGCGGATACAGACGATATTGAGGGTTTGAACAATTCTTTAACAGTTATTCACGACAGGGAGGAAAGCATAGGGAAGTTAGTGGATATACACACAACAGAGATATGGGGATTAGGTACAGAGTTGTTGAATGTGACATGTGGTGCGTGGGATGGCTACAGGGTTACGAGCATATATAGAACAAACACAGAAATTATTGAATACGGATCTGGAACAGGTAGAAACGCAATTGGATATAGTTGAAAGGAAGTTGGAAATAGCTAAATTGCTGTGGGAACTGGTTAACAGCATTGGTGATGCTTGAGTGAGGACAGATGAATGGCAAGAGGCAGTACATCACGCATTGCACGGGTAGGTGAGTGTGTCGTTGCTATCACCAGAAATATTCAGACAGAGTCTGAAGCAGGCAGAGGGAGAGTTTCCAGAGGGGGTAGAGCACGTAGTACCGATAATTGAAGCAAGTATGTAACTTTTTTATCATATGTCTAGGATTAAGGTAATAACGGATCTAGTTATGATGTATATAGAGATTAGATTTCCAGTAACTAGTGTGGGGAGACAGTATCACTGTTACACAGTGCATCCTTATCCGGTCATATGGGAGCACATGGGGAAGGGCATACAGTTCAGGATACAGGAGGTTTTATTAATTTCTAAAGAGGTGGATACTCAGGCTGCTACGTCGAATTTAGAGTTGAGTAGATGTCTAATGGAGTCAGCTTCCACTTGTCCACCATGGGTTGTTTTCACGGGCAAGGAGTCGTGTGAGATCCAGTTATTTAGGCAGAAGCAGAAGCTTCGGGGTGTCTGAGAATAATAGTGAAGCCTACGCCACATTTTCAGCAAGTTGGGAGGCATTGGTTGTATTCAGTATTCACTACGGAGAGGATATCAGCCAAGTGTTATGACAATGGGAATTGGACAGCAACCACACAGATGGAATTACAGGACAGTGGTCTGCTAATCAATGGGACAAATTGTGAAATAGTGGGGGATCGTTTCAGCCTACCAGCGGCAGTCAAGGGAGTCACCAAGGTTACAGATACTCATCTGATGTTGTACTGGCCAGATGCATCATTCAGCATCGCTCCAGGAGAAATTTGACGTATATTAACACCACCTTGGATGCTACACTATTGAAAACGATAGATAAACTATTAGATTCGGAGAAAGGTCAAATTTCAATGCATCAATTATTAAGGCATGTGGAGGAGTACTATAACAGGAGGAAACGTAGCCTAGTGACCATTGGTACTTCAACCAGTACTGTTACCATGTAGATTGTATTTATTGGTGTGGTATATGTCTTATTAAAATGGAGGATTAAGCATGTTAATGCAAGACTGGTCCATGAGATTCCTGTAGAATGGATTACCAGTAGGGCATGAGTCAGGGCAACCTGGATGTATATAGGGAAGAAGTACACTAAAGAATAGAACTGGAGTTAACGTATAGGGTAAATTCGTGGACGAATTTAATTTTTAGGAGGAGGCAGCGTTGCGGCCACATGTAGTAAGCATTGCTTCACGCAGTGGAGAATGGCAAAACAAAGGCACGCCAGCGACCGAGGCGCTGTGAAGTAGGCAGGCATAGATAGCCTTGCTGACAGCAGCAGTCTACCAACAGACATGCAAGGACACACACAGACCGAGCGCCGAGCGAAGCCTGGAGAGTGCTGAGTAAGGGGAAGTGAGGCCAGCACGCTAAGTTACGCTGCAATATATTGTGGGAGTAATAACAAAAAGCTATCACCGAGGGTAAAAAACGTCCTCCTGCCGGATATAAATAGTGGAGCGCAAGCAGCAACAGACAATAGCCATTAGGAAGCAGTTCGGATCTGAGGATGGATGTAGTCCATGTCCGAATGTTCAGCCTTCGTAGGTGACGATTCCAGAAGTCTGTTCCAGCTCGCAGGAGTCATCCGTTCACCGTCAGATGTCAACTTCAGCTCTGGAGGTCGGCCCGAGTTCAGTCGGCACCATGACTGGCTGACTACAGCGAGAATTTCCAGCAGGACCGGCCACAGCGCGGTCTTGGTCAGAGGCGCCACCAGGGACTGACGCCCGGACCTCACGGCAGCTGGCCCCACGGCACGTGGTCCGTCCATGACGGGACCTCGCGGACATCGCGACTGACGGCTTCCCAGCCGTCGGTGCAGCAGGCGTCGGCAGCTGACCTCACGGCGACGCGGCTGCCGAGCGGCGACGAGTTCATCTCAACCATAGGGCATCCTGACTTCAGCAGAGCACTGGTGGTCTGAGGCTCAGAGTGCGATAGGTGGCCGGCCGAAGTGGCCGTGCGGTTAAAGGCGCTGCAGTCTGGAACCGCAAGACCGCTACGGTCGCAGGTTCGAATCCTGCCTCGGGCATGGATGTTTGTGATGTCCTTAGGTTAGTTAGGTTTAACTAGTTCTAAGTTCTAGGGGACTAATGACCTCAGCAGTTGAGTCCCATAGTGCTCAGAGCCATTTTGCGATAGGTGGCGCGCATTCTCGGAGAATCTACACAGCAGCCAGGTAGAGGGATCCGCAGGGGTGGGCAGCGACGACGAGGGAGAAATTATAAAGGAAGTTCAAAAAATAATTGTAAAACTCCACGCCGTCCCAGTCTTTGGCTCAGCCACAGAGTGTGCTGCTAACAAGTGGTGCAGAAGACGTAACATTCGGCTTATTAGGGCTATAAAATCTAAACAGCTGTGATCACGTTAGTTTATTTCTACTGAGGTTGCACACCACCGTAGATCATCTTTGAAAGTAATGTCTTAGTGTTTGGTACGTAGCTGATGTAAGTCATTTCGCGTTATTGAAATTAGATCGTGCAGTCGTAATAAAAGGCAGAGTTGGGCAATGGATTAGTAATTTTACTTAGGAAATTTAATCTACAATAAATATAAAATCAAGAACAATGTTTATCATTTAGTAGTATTAGATGCCTTAATCATTCATTTATGTTTAGGTTGTAATTTATATGTTAAAGTCCGTTAAGAGATCCTAAGATCTGCTTCAGGGGGTAGTCAGACAGGGCCAAATCTTCATTTTAGCGTTTATTATTTTCCGTTGCGCACATTTATTTTTACACCCGGCTGCAGTAGCATCTTGGAACCCAACACCCATTCTGTGCATTGTGAGGAGTGTAAGAAGAAATAAACACTCATTTATGTGCTTCTAGAAACTGGAATGGATCTACAATAAGAACTATCCTAGAGTAGTGGTTGATCCGCAATAGGAAGATTCCCAGAGTTTAACGGTAAGTTGTATCATACTGCACGACATGGAAAATGCCATGTTGGATGACATGACATCATGTTACATTACTTGACAGGATAGATAATGTTACATAACGTGGGTACTAATGCTTTTTTTGTCATTAGACTAGTCTGATGCAGGCCGCACGAATTCGTCTCCTGTACAAACCTCTACCTCCCAAAGTAGCATTTGCAGCCCACTTCCTCAATCATTTGCTGGTTGTATCGCGATCTCTGTCTTCTACAGTTTTTACCCTCTACAGCTCCCTCTAGCGTCATAGGAGTTGTTTCTTGATGTCTTAATAGAGCCGGCCGGAGTGGCCGAGCGGTTCTAGGCGCTTCAGTCTGGAGCCCCGCGACCGCTACGGTCGCAGGTTCAAGTCCTGCCTCGGGCACGGATGTGTGTGTTGTCCTTAGGTTAGTTATGTTTAAGAAGTTCTAAGGTCTAGGGGACTGATTACCTCAGAAGTTAAGTCCCATAGTGCTCAGAGCCATTGTATTTGAACTAAAACATATTTTCAACATTTGGGAATCAACCATTGAACCATTTTGTCTTAATAGATGTCTACCACCCTGTCCTTCTTGTCAAGTGTTTTCCATATATTCCTTTCGTCATTGATCCTGCAGAGAACCTCATTTCTTACCTAATCAGCCCAGCTAATTTGCAACATTTTTCTGTAGCAGTACATCTCAGATGCTTCTATTCCCTTCTGTTCCCGTTTTCCCACACTCCGTGCCTCAGGACCTATGTTTGATACTAGTGGACTTCTTTTGGCCAGGTATGCCCTCTTTGACCATACTAGTCTTCTTTTTATGTCCTCCTTGCTTCGTCCGTCTCTGGTTTTATGCTGTCTAGGTAGGAGAATTGCTTAACTTCACTCGCTTTGTTTGGATATTAAGTTTCTCGCTGTTCTCATTTCTGCTACGACTTCTTACTCTCATTCCGTATTCTGTACTCGTTAGACTGTTCATTCCATTGAGAAAACCCTGTAATTCATCTTCACTAAGGATAGCGCCGGCCGCGGTGGTCTAGCGGTTCTGGCGCTGCAGTCCGGAACCGCGGGACTGCTACGGTCGCAGGTTCGAATCCTGCCTCGGGCATGGGTGTGTGTGATGTCCTTAGGTTGGTTAGGTTTAAGTAGTTCTAAGTTCTAGGGGACTTATGACCTAAGATGTTGAGTCCCATAGTGCTCAGAGCCATTTGAACCACTAAGGATAGCAATGTCATCAGCGAATCTCATCATTGATATTCTTTCAACTTGAATTTTAATCCCACTCTTAAACCTCTCTTTTATTTCGGTCATTGCTTCTTCAACCCATAGATTGAACAGCAGGGGCAGACATCCTTGTCTTACACACTTTTTAATCCGTGCAATTCGTTCGTCTTCGACATTTGTTGTTCCCTTTTGGTTTTTGAACCAATACTAACAAGCAAAAAAAACGCGAATATGTCAAAACGTTTAGATTTATAAAGTGGAAAAACAAGTTTTCTTCTTTTACATTCCTAACTCTTGTCCATGATGTATTTATCCTTTTCGTGCTACGATAGGAGTATCTTTCATCTGGTTAATTTGTGTACGTGTTTGTGTATCTGTTGCAGAGCGCCATACAATACGCTCTGGAAAGCATTACTCGCCATAATTACATGCCTCGGCAGTACACAACAGAGCGTGAGCTGCCGCTGACTCTTAACGCTCTTCGTGTAGAACGCGCTTGACGGGCTGCATCGACACAACACTCGGCGCCGCCGACGATAAATCTGGCCGCTAATTGGGACAGCGAGCAGCGCAGCCAGCCACAGGTGGCGTTGTCGCCGGCTCGTTACCACGTGCCCGCCAGGCGGCAGCCGGCCTGCTCACAGCTGGTCCCAGCGCCCAGCCCCGGGCGCTTCTCGCCGCCTCTCCACGAGACACCGACAGCGACAGCGCCAATGCTTTTTGTCAAGGGTGTCGGTCTCGAAGATCTACGTCTGCGTCTGCCGTGAACGAAAAGGATACGAAGAGTTGATCAGCTCGCCCTCACATTAGGAGTTTGGAGAAACGGTGGTGTGAAAATGGCGGTTTCCAGACCAACACAAAATCTTAAGGAGATATTTCGCACCAGCAAAATTTTCATCCTCCCCAATGAAGCACTGAAAGCCCTAAGTCGAAACAAGGCCTGTTAGAACTATTGACAGCCTTGGGAGAACCAGCCATTACAAAACTTCAAAAAATGGTCAAATGGCTCTGAGCACTATGGGACTTAACATCTGAGGTCATCAGTCCCCTATAACTTAGAACTACTTAAACCTAACTAACCTAAGGACATTACACACATCCATGCCCCAGGCAGTATTCGAACCTGCGACCGTAGCGGTCGCGCTGTTCCAGACTGAAGCGCCTAGAACCGCTCGGACACACCGGCCGACATTACAAACTCTTCCATCTGGTGAGCAAGATATATGAGACAGGCGAAATACCCTTTGACTTCAAGAAGAATATAATACTTCCAACCCCAAAGAAAGCAGGTGTTGGCAGGTGTGAAAATTACCGAACTACCGAGTTAATAAGTCACGGTTACAAAATACTAACACGAATTCTTTACAGACGAATGGAAAAACTGGTAGAAGCCAATGTCGGGGAAGATCAATTTGGATTCAGTAGAAAGAAGACAGGTTAAGGAAAGGCAAACCTACGTTTCTAGCATTTGTAGACTTAGAGAAAGGTTTTGACAATGTTGACTGGAATACTCTCTTTCAAATTCTGAAGGTGGCAGGGGTCAAAAACAGAAAGCGAAAGGCTATTTACAATTTGTACAGAAACCAGATGGCTGTTATAAGAGTAGAGGGACACGAAAGGGAAGCAGTGGTTGAGAAGGGAGTGAGACAAGGTCGTATCCTACCGCCGATGTCATTCAATCTGTATATTGAACAAGCAGTAAAGAAAACAAAAGAAAAATTCGGAGTAGGTATTAAAATCCATGAAGAAGAAATTAAAACTTTGAGGTTCGCCGATGACGTTGTAATTCTGTTAGAGACCGCAAAGGAGCTAGAGGAACAGTTTAACGGAATGGATAGTGTCTTGAAAGGAGGATGTAAGATGAACATCAACGAAAATTAAAACAAGCTAAATGGAATGTAGTCGAAGTAAATCTGGTGGTGCTGCGGGAAATAGATCAGGAAATGACACACTTAAAGTAGCAGATGAATTTTTCTATTTGGGAAGCAAAATAACTGATGACGGTCGAAGGAGAGAGAATATAAAATGTAGACTGGCTATACCAAGGAAAGCGTTTCTGAAGAAGAGCAATTTGTTAACATCGAGTATAGATAACATCTTGTATACACTTAAGTCTCAGGAAGTTTTTTCTGAAAGTATTTGTATGGAATGTAGCTATGTATGGAAGTGAAACATGGACGATCAATAGTTTAGACAAGAAGAGAACGTGGTGCTACAGAATAATGCTGAATATTAGGTGGCTACATCACGTAACTAATGAGGAGGCACTGAATAGGAATGGGGAGAAGAGGAATTTGTGACAGAACTTGACTAGAAAGAGAGATCGGTTGGAAGGACACGTTCTGAGGTATCAATGAATCTCCAATTTAGTATTGGAGGGAAGCGTGGAGGGTAAAAATCGCAGAAGGAGATGAAGAGGTGAATACACTAAGCAGATTCAAAAGGATGTAGGTTGCAGTAGTTACTCGGAGACGAAGAGACTTGCACAGGATAGAACAGAATAGGGAGCTGTTTCAAAGCAGTCTCTGGGCTGAAGACCACAACAACAACAATGAAGATTTCTAATATCACAGTGTTTCACTGAGATAATGATGAGATAACAAGTCTTCTATTATCTTAAGGACAGAATCGCACCTTCAGCCGGCAGACGAGCACTCTGTCCTTACTGCGTTCGAGTGACATCCCTTTTTTCTGCTAATCTTCCACCAAAGACTTGGATTGCTACAGCCTGCGAATAAAAATGTTTATCATAATGGTGCATTCGGAGCGAGATTCGGTAAGGAATTTCGATAAAAATCAACATTTATTGATACATTGACTGATGTAGATAAAAAGCTACCGCAGTAATATTACACTTACAGTTCTTCGTCGTCATTGCTAGGCCGTACATCGCATTGTCCTTCTGGTAGATACCATTTTGACGAGGACGAACAAACTATATATAGGCGTGGACATGGTGCCCAAGGATACATGCATACTCGTGTCGATCCATTGTGCCTTTCAGAATAACGAGATCGGCCACTAACGGCACGAACCCATTCCTCAGACCACAACGCTCCTTCCTGCGGCCTGGAACTTTACATCTATTCTTGCAAGGTGTTTACTTTCAGTCCGATGGAGCATAAAACATTATTCATCTGAGACCACACTTCTCCTCTCAGTGAACGTCGAGAAGGAGTAATGGCGTACAAATTCCTGCCTTCGTCGCCAATGAACAACAGGCAGCATGGGAACATAAACCAGGTGCCTGGTGCGTAGACCCATACGCAGCAAAGTTTGCTGAACGCATGTTGAGGAGACACTGTTGGTTCATCTGGGAGATCAGTTGCTCAACAGTTGCACGTCTATTCGCCAGTCCACATCTTGCTCCGATGTTGTTCACCCTTGTCACTTGTGGCCCATGGTGCACGACAGCTGCCTCGGTGCTTGGGTCGGATAGCGCCATTTTGCAGTGCACAGTATACTTCAATCACAGTGTCACAAAAACAGTTTACGAAGAGCCGTTTCTGGTATTTTTCCACCCTTGGCCTGAAAGCCAGTTGTCATGCCCTTCTGGACGTAAGATAAGCCGCTCCTTCTCCGCATTACGACAACGATTGCACTGTTTCCACACTTTGTATACCCTCCACTGCTAGTGATGCCACCTGCCGTCTGTGGGCGCTTATTGGAAGTAAGCGGCCGGTACCCATCCAAAACCCCGCTGTGTGTGATGTGAAATCGTACTGGAATGATGGAATTGCCCAGACTTCGTCACACAACCTTAACGCTCCGAAGTAAAATTTAAATAAGCCAACGGAATTTCTATCGGAAAAATGATCTTAACATGGAATCCTAAGATGTGAATTGCTAAATTCTTTTCACGCAAGCTGTTTAACAATATATAAACTGTTTTACAGATAATCGAAGCATTTAACCATAAAATTTTCTTTACAAAATGGGCAAATTTTCAAAATTCTTTTGACGTTTAACCTTAAGTTGAATAAGCAATAAGCTGAATCTTTGCAAAAGAAATCTGAAGTACTGTATTGCAAGACAGCAAACAATATGACAATGATTACAAGACGGCCGGACCTGCAGCCCGCCCGTTATCGGGTGAAAGAACGGTGTTTACTACCGCGCTGGACAGTCTATCCTATTAAATGCCCTTCTGCAACACGTGAAAACTATATAAGCACCACTGATGACAAGAGTGATACAATTACTCAAAACAGATTACTTTTAATCTGAAAACCGTATGTCGAAAGGTTTGGGGTTAAGGTGCGCACCTGTGCTTGGAGGTTAAACAGATTAGCAAACAATATGACAACGATAAGGCTTAGTTCAAAGCAACCAACCTCTTAATATCAATCGGCAACCAAGGTGCTACTGGATGCCAACCCCCTCCCTTCTGGCAATTTTATTTTGACTAAAGCCCTGGTGACAGTTGGCTGTTAATATTTTCAAAGTTAAACTGCTTGTCAGTCATTAAGGCCGCTCTGAAGGAACGTCTTAAAACTTTACTTGTGAACACTTGTTACAAGAGAACTCACTCGGCGGAACCACAAGATCCAGCTAAAATACACCAAAAATGAGCAGGTCTTTCAAACACAGAAACGAACACCTTAGTACAATAGGTTGTCCAAATTATACCTAATGACTGAGAAGTGCAATTACAATCAAAGAATTGAACCGGTTAACAGCCAAATCCAACCACAAGTCCCTCTTTTGTTTAACAGCAACCTGTGCCTTATTACAATTGTTCCGGCTGTATTTACGACCAGGAGCTGACCCACTGGAACATTAACAAACCAGAAAGGAAAGGTAATATAATAGCGGGAAAAATTTTTAAACGGCAACTAGTGTCTCAGTACAATACCACGGCCTGTATTTACGATCAGAGAGTCGACCGGGTAGAACTCTGAGGGTCGGGTCAAACCAGAAAATAATGAGAGCAGGTAGAGAGTGAAACAAATCACCACGAGGATTACAGAATGTTACTCCCCTTTATCAGCAAGCAGTTCCATGGATCCATGGCGCGCTGCAGCGGTTACTGACAAGGGAACCTCCCCATCGCACCCTCAGATTTAGTTGTAAGTTGGCACAGTGGATAGGCCTTGCAAAACTGAACACAGATCAATCGAGAAAACAGGAAGAAGTTGTGTGGAACTATGAAAAAAATAGTAAAATATACAAACTGAGTAGTCCATGCGAAGATAGGCAACATCAAGGAGACTAGCAGTCAAGGAGCGCCATGGTCCCGTGGTTAGCGAGAGCAGCTACCCACAAGAAAACCTAAATCGGGCAAGGTAGAAGAATCTTTTTACCCATTCGCTAAGTGTACAAGTTAGGTGGGTCGACAACATATTCCTGTCATGTGACGCACATGCCGTCACCAGTGTCGTATAGAATATATCATACGTGTTTTCCTGTGGAGGAATCGGTTGACCTATGACCTTGCGATCAAATGTTTTCGGTTCCGATTGGAGAGGCACGTCCTTTCGTCTACTAATCCCACGGTATTGCGGTGCGGTCGCAAAACACAGACACTAAACTTATTACAGTGAACAGAGACGTCAATGAACGAACGGACAGATCATAACTTTGCGAAAATAAAGAAAGTAAAATTTTCAGTCGAGGGAAGACTTGAGCCAAGGACCTCTCGTTCCGCAGCTACTCACGCTAACCACGGGACCACGGCGCTCCTAAGATCAGATTCTCCTTGATGTTGCCTATGTTGCACATGGACTACTCAGTTTGTAAATTTTAATAATTTTTTTCATAGTTCCACACAACTTCTTCCTGTTTTCTCGATTGATCTGTGTTCAGTTTTTCAAGACCTATCCACTGTGCCAACTTATAACTAAATCTGAGGGGCGTGCGATGGGGATGTTCCCTTGTGAGTGGTGCCGATGAAAGCCAGGTAAAAGAGGGCAGACAGGCCACGAGCGATCGTCCGACACGAATGTTGCCACCCAAGCGACGGGATGTCGGCCTGCTGCTAGTAGCCGACGCTGACCCCCGTGAAGTACTCCGGTGTTTTCGCGCTGCACAGGCCCTCGTTGCGCAGCTCGTGGCTTTGGCTGCTCGGACCTCATGACCACCCCATGCGACGCTACCGCCAATCCCCAAACTACGAGGGCTATCCACAAAGTACATTACGTTTTGGAATTAAAAATAAATAAAGTATTGGAATTTTTTTATTATATACAGATGAAAGCCACACTTAAATACTACTTTTCTACATAGTTGCCATTTAAATTAAGGCACTTATCGTAGCGATGGACGAGCTTGGAAATTCCTTCGTCGTAAAATTCGGCCGCCTGCGCCTTCAACCACGTGGTTAATCAGTAACCCGGTAGAAATACGATTTTTTTGGATTTCCTGGAAAGAGGCACTACAATAAACTCTCAAAGGTATTGCCAAACTGCACAACCTCAGAAGAGCAATACAAAACCAGCGCAGGGGAAAGGTGGGCTCAAAGATCTTGCTGATTCATGACAACGCCCAGGCCCACACGGCAAATGCCACTCGTGAAGTTCTCGAATCTTTTCAGTGGGAGTTGTTTCCTCATCCGCCGTACAGTCCCGACCTGGCACCGAGCGACTTCCACTTATTCCCAGCAATGAAGAAGTGGTTGTCTATGCAGCGTTTTGATGACGACGCACAGCTTCAAGAAGAGGTAACCACGTGTTTGAAAGCGCAGGCGGCCGAATTTTACGACGAAGGAATTTCCAAGCTCGTCCATCGCTACGATAAGTACCTTAATTTAAATGGCAACTATGTAGAAAAGTAGTATTGAAGTGTGGCTTTCATCTGTATATAATAAAAAAAATTCCAATACTTTATTTATTTTTAATTTCAAAACGTAATGTACTTTGTGGATAGCCCTCGTATGTGCCTCCTCCTCTCGGGAGCCGGTGGCGCCAGACAGAACAGTCTACTAATTCAATGGCGCCACCGCGCAAACCAATTTGTCAGCAGGGGAGTGTTCGAACTGGTGGAGGCTCTGTAACGGTGCGGGGCGTGTGCAGTTGGAGCGATATGGGACTCCTGATACGTCTGGATAGGATTCTAACAGGTGACACGTACGTAAGCATCCTGTCTGATCATCTGCATGCATTCATGTCCATTGTGCATTCCGACGGACTTGGGCAGTTCCAGCAGGACAACGCGACACTCCAAACGTCCATAATTGCTACAGAGGGCTCCAGGAACACTCTACCGAGTTTAAACACTTCCGCTGGCTACCAAACTCCGCAGACATGAACATCATTGAGCATATTTGGGATGACTTGCAACGTGCTGTTCAGGAGACACCTCCACTCCCTCGTACTGTTAAGAATTTATGGAAAGCGCTGCAGGTTTCATGGTGTCAATTCCCTCATCACTACTTCAGACATTAGTCGAGTCCATGCCATGTCGTGTTGCGGCGTTTTTGCGTGCTCGCGGGGCCCTACACGATATTAGGCAGTTGTGCCAGTTTCTTTGGCTCTTCATTGTACATGAGGATATCATTCCTAACAGATAATGGAACATTGCGAAACTGTCAGAAGAAACAGAGATACACATAGACCAGAACAATTTTCCTGACCACATTCTCAACAACTACATTGACTTGGCTAGTATTTCGGTAGGACGGCCTAGCCATTCTAACCCATTCCTCAGCCCTGGATTCGGATCTCACGATCCCGCCCACAAAAAACAGTAAGAGCTGCTTTGCCAATGTATGCGAGTTGACCAAATGCAGGGGCAAGTGCTATGACTTGTAGTCCAGTATTACGGGTTGCAAGATGGAACTGACGTGAAATTTAAAAAAAAAAAAAAAAAGACATTTCATTTTTATTTATTTATTTATTTACTTATTTATCTATTTATTTAACCAGATCTGATTAGAGGCCATTGCCATTAAAATACCTTTGCAGCCGTGTATTTTTGTTTGCGCTTAGACAACTTATCTTAAAAGCAACATCGACGTGTTTTGACGAAAGCATGTAATCTATCTGTCGATGAACGTACAGATTCGCGACTGGTAGCAGTACTATTTTAATAAAGCAAATAAAAACCAAATAGTGGATTGTTTGTGCGGTATACTATCAACATTACAAAGACAACTGTTCCACGGTAAGAAACTTCCTGGCAGATTAATACGGGGTGCCGGACAGAGACTCCGACTCGGGACCTTTGCGTTGCGCGGGAAAGTGCTCTATCGACTGAGCTATCCGAGCACGACATGAGACTCGTCATGACAGCTTTACATCGGCCAGTACCTCGTCCCATACCTTCCAAATTTCGCAGAAGGACTCCTGAGGAACGTGCAAGACTAGTACTCCAGGAAGAAAGGATACTGCGGAATATGGCTTAGCCACAGCCTGGGAGATGTTTCCAGAATAGAATTTTCACTCTGCAACGGAGCGTGCGCTGATCTGAAACTTCCTAGCAGATTAAAACTGTGTGCCGGGCCGAGATTCGAGTATTAATCTTCCAGGGAGTTTCAGATAAGCGCATACTCCACTGCAGAATAAAAATTCCATTCTGGTGTTCCACGATATTTGGATCATAGGAAGAATATTGTACCATTACTGCCACAACATAGGTTATAATTTCAGCCAAGTGTTTTCTTTACTTACGTGACAAATTACGACAAGTTAAGCGACTGTCTAGAAAACAATACCATAATTTACCACATAAGTGCCATGTGCTGCTCCGAGTCCTATTTAATTACATCCACTTTCACACTCACTCCATTACATAAACTTCTTTCACATAACAGCGTTTTCAGAATTGTTCCTCCAGAAAACTCCGTTTGGTTCTCAAATGAACCTATTTCAGTCACACTAAACCCACAATCCTATGCTCACTGGTTAACTCAGAAAACATTATCATGAAGAGCTGTAAACGAAGCGTTTGAAAACAACAGGTTCAATCTGGAGAATAAATATAGCTCTTCTCCATTGCATACATTGGATTTCAGTGCAGATCTAACTACAAGACACATCTAACTTTATAACCACAGTTCTTGGAGGACTTTCACTTTTATCCTTATACGTTAATTCCACTATGTTTTAATTTTCTCTCTAGCAGTTCTGACAACAAAATTGAGTTTTATCGCGCCTCAATAAACATCTTAAATAAAAGAGCACTTTTTTGTATAGATAAAAAAACGCATTTTTATAACGCCGCCGATGCCTCAAAATTAAACTATCTTCTTTGAATCTTGAATTTCCATAGCTCACTCTCTCAATAGCGTACAACACAGACAAGTTTGCTTAGCAGCATGAACACAAAAGAAATAATAATTAACTTCTACTATCTTAATTCCTATCTAGCTTATAAAATAAAACATTTAACCTTAAACTAGCTGAGCACTCGACGTTGACAGGGCATTTATTTGTTTCAGTTCTATTAGTCAGTCTCTTTCCTTCCCCCTTTCTCTGGTCATTTCCTCTGCCCCCTCTCTGTCCATCGCCTTCTCCTCTAATCCTCATTCTCTGTCCATCTCCCCCTTCTCTCTGTGTCCATCTGCTCCTACCCCCTCCCACTGTCCATCTCTTGACCCCACCGACTCTCTCTGTGCCCTACAGTGACATAATTTAGAAGGTATATTCAGCCGTACATGTGGATACTGTCTGCTAAATGGTTGCGTTAGTATCAAAGAAATGATAAATTCAAACACCATGCACTATTCGGCAGTCCGTCACACATCTCAGTATTTATGACGTCATATCTAATGAACTATGTGCCATACAACCATATAATTTTGCACTTACATTGAATGCTATGTGTGAACACTGTCTAGAAAATATAGTTTGTTGTAAAGTTTTGCTGCATGAACAGCGAAAATGTGACAAGCACTAAACTTTTTCCCTTTCATCATTTATTAGGGGTTAAACGCGAGACAAATTTTCGTAAACGTTTGAAATTATATGTAATGTTTGTTGTGAGTCACTAAATGCATTGGTTCTCAAATATTGAACGAATAAAATTTGCGTATTCGCGCGCTGTGGACTACACTTCTTTTCACCCCCACCGTTACCTCCCTTTTAGGTAAATGGTTCTTACCCACAAAGCGATTCTTTCCAGACAGTAAGGGTGTAAGTAGCCTGTTTATATGTGTGTATGTTGGCAGTGCGATAGACAGAACTAAATCTGACAGCGCTGTGCGCCCTCTGTAAGAGACTGTGTGGCTGGTCGGACTCGCAGTTGGAGGTGAATAGCCAGCAGTGAAGGCAGTTGGAGGTGTATAGCCAGAAGTGATGGCAGTTGGAGGTGAATAGCCAGCAGTGATGGAGGTTAGAAGTTTATAGTTAGCAGAGATGGAGGTTACATATCTGAAGTCATAGCGCGAGCGGACGGTCTGAACGTGACCGTTATAGAGATTTAAAATTATTGACCATTATGTAATATTTTGAACTGGATGTCACATTATTAAGGTAAAATTTGCTAAATACATTGTTTGCTCTGCAACGAAATCTTTCCTTTGCTAACCTCATGCCTATTAGTAGTTAGAGCCTACAGTAGTCAGAATCTTTTATTTAGCTGGCTGTACTGGTGCTTGCTGTATCGCTGCAGTTCGTGTAACGAAGATTTTTTATGAGGTAAGTGTCTTACGAAGTGTATAGGTTATTGTTAGGATTTCTTCTAATTCAGGGCCATTCTTTTGTGTTACTTATTTGCAATCAGATTGCGTTTCGTTTATATAGTAGGTCAGAAATGAAATAATAAAAACAATTAAAGAGACAGTACGTCAGTTTCACTCAGCAGTTTAAGAAGGTTCACTTGCATTAAGCAATTTCACTCAGAGTTTCACCTTCCCAGTTATTGCAATTTAAGTAAAAACTATGAAACTAAGAAGTTTCAAGTGATATATTTACCACGTTTTGTTGAAATCGGTTCAGTGGTTTCGGAGGATATGTGGTACATACATACATACATTTTATAATACTTATGAATATTTTTCGTGATGCGATCTTAACGAAATATAGTCTGCACGGTGATCCTAGCTACTCTGAAGTTATCAAGTTTTGGAGATTAGCGTGTTCAAAGACAAATAGACGTGACGGTTTTACAGGTTTATTATTAATATAGATTATAATTTCTTTTGTGTACTCAGATATTATCTGCACGTTTTACGGAAAAACATGGAGATTACTATTGAAATTCGCTAATCCTCACCAGTAAGAAAGCCCGCATGTAAAAGTGTTACCTTACAGTAGTTTATCGAATATTGTAGACGAATTTGACAGATTTGGAGTTCTTGCGAGAAGAAAAAGCAGAAAATACAGATAACATTCCCGCGAAAATTCTAAAATGATTGCGGAAGTGACAGCTAGATAATTATACAACTTGAGACAGATCCTCAGGCTCTCTGCAGCATGACATCCATATTTCCCCGACAAAAGCAAACGTAGATAAATGTGAGAACTATCGTGCAATCAGTAGCTAAAGTATCCAAGTTGTTGAAAAATAATATATAGAACGAAACAGAAAATTTAGGATCCGTAATATGACAATCAGTTTGGCTTCAGAAAAGGTAAAGACACTACAGAGGTAGATATAACATTGGGTTTGATATTGGAAGCAAGACGTGACACCTATAAAAGATTTATCGACCTAGAATAAGCTTTCAAAAAAATTGTTCAAATGGCTCTGAGCACTATGGGATTTAACATCGGAGGTCATCAGTACCCTAGAACTTAGAACTGTTTAAACCTAACTAACTTAAGGACATGACACACATCCATGCCCGAGGCAGGATTCGAACCAGCGACCGTAGCAGTCGCGCGGTTCCGGACTGAAGCACCTAGAACCGCTCGGCAACTGCGGCCGGCCAATAAGTTTTCAGCAATGCGAAGTCGTGCAATGTGTTTGAAACCTGCAGAAAAATTGGGATACACTGTAGGAAAATATGGCCAATATACATTATGTGCAGTAACCAAAAATTATGGAAGAATTTTTAGGATTAGAAGGGGTTGTTGTTGTTGTTGTCTTCAGTCCTGAGACTGGTTTGATGCAGCTCTCCATGCTACTCTATCCTGTGCAAGCTTCTTCATCTCCCAGTACCAACTGCAGCCTACATCCTTCTGAATCTGCGTAGTGTATTCATCTCTTGGTCTCCCTCTACGATTTTTACCCTCCACGCTGCCCTCCAGTGCTAAAATTTGTGATCCCTTGATGCCTCAGAACATGTCCTACAAACCGGTCCCTTCTTCTTGTCAAGTTATGCCACAAACTCCTCTTCTCCCCAATTATACTCAATACCTCCTCATTAGTTATGTGATCTACCCATCTAATCTTCAGCATTCTTCTGTAGCACCACATTTCGAAGGGGTATATATCAGTTATCCACTGTTTCTCATCCTCTGTTCAACTTGTATACCGAAGTGGCAACCAACGATTTCAGTTGTTTTTGTTCATGACTCCTAGTGAATTAATTAGTTTGTCATAATTTGATTGTACATTACTTATTCAAATTCACGCTACTTCATAGCAAGTATGCCTACTTTGTTGTGGTTTTTCGAAGGTACTGTTCCAGGTGATACGTTACGCCCATACTCATTTGCGAGTTTCATGACTGTTCTAATTTATGGTACTTATGATTGTTCTTACTAACCACGTTGAAATTCACGCGGTTAACTGTAACGATATTGCTTACAAACCCATGTGATGTCAACGGTGTTGCCTAATTTGGCAATCAATTCGTTTACATTATTCGGCCTGGAATCATACTGACTGGAGTAGAGTTGTCTTCAGTGATGAGTCCCGCTACGAAATGAGCCCCAATGACAAGTGAATAACTGCTTTTATACAAGGGCCAGAGGTGAATCAGCGCGCTGTAGACTTGAAAAGTCTGTGAGATTCTTTCTCTTGAATTAACCATCTAGTTTTTCTGAAACTGTAATCATTCGTTAGTCTGTACAGGTACCATTATTATATTTTTTGTGTACTTCCTGTACCGCGTCACATGCCCACAACGTCTCCATGCGGTACTCAATCCCCCGGTTTAGCCCTGTTCGTAATGTCTTGGTTCACCAGTGTATTAAGCTTCTGGTCTTCCCTTCACCCTTTTCCCTGAGGAAGTGTCACCCCGGTCATCCAGGTATTACTCAACAATAAGTCTTCCCTGAGCACCATATGTATTACATGGTTCTAAAACTGTGCCCTTCATGGCCCTCACAACTGTTGTTCTAGGCGTTCAAAACATTTAACACCGCTACGTAAGGTATTACTATCGATTTAATCAATTTTTCAGATACAATACAAATATTCACTTGACCGTTTTTCTATCAAAGGAAGTGTGGACGACAACGCCTCATTCAGCACTGAAAAGTGCAGAGTGGTTACAATTAAACCTACATTACTTCTTAGGGTCGCTTTAAAAACGAGTGATCGTGGACAATGAAACTTTACAGAAGGTTTTTTAAGGACATACGGAAGAGAAATAAAGAAAAATCGATTGGAAGAAACAATTTAATTTCCACATGAGGCTAAGATTTGTTAATTGCGAACCACGTTTAAGTTCCAGGTTACGAACGTTGCTCTGAGGGACTACCATATGCGTCGACGATAACCTGGAACCGCACTAGAAGCACCATTTCACAACTCTTAGAAGCATTTTTCGAACGGTGGATCTTGGAATGTATAGCTGTCGTGATACAGCTCACGCATTGCTTGAAGATCGCACGTTGCGTCCAGCATTCCCAGCCATGGCTACAGCAGTTTCCTCAATAATTTGTGGCGCAATTTGCTGGCGACCTCTCTCTGGAATAATTCCCAAATCGCCAGTTAATTTGAACTTCCCAATACTGTTCTTCAATACCGATGCGGATAGAAGACCTCTCCGTATTCCTTTAATGCGACGATATCCTGAAGGGCAGCAGCACTACAACTGCTGTTTTGATAAAAAAAAAAAGAGCTTTACGAGGAGAGCCCTGCTCACCCCGTGCAGATCCAAGTTGATTGTCTGCAACTATAATGCACACCGATGCTCGTGTTTCGATCCTACGTCGCCGTAACAGTACCGACACCTAACAGCGAGTCAATACTGTAATACTACTAATAACGCAAATCCAGCAGCGCCCAGTCTGATCGTTATTCCTACAAAGTCGGGTACCCATGCTGTAAATATGTTTCTATTTACACTGACTCAAGTAATTATAACCACCCTCTACTACACATAGAGCTCCTCACGTAACCTCTGCTTCCGTAGCAACTGTTGTGCGGGCTCTTGGCGTATGAAGGCAGTTGGAAAATCAAATGGAGTGTGGCGTCTGAGGGCGAAAGGAGAGGATCAGGTGGTAATCTGGCCGTTGGATAAACTTTGCATTTAAAAGCCGTGGACACACACACACACACACACACACACACACACACACACACACACAAGTACAACCACGCCGTTTTTTTTAAAGATAAATCTTACGTCATGTGAAGATCTGCCGACATAAGCGTAATACGTTAGTGCTGGTTTACTAGAGGATTGCAATCACGATGAAGAGCATAAATCTGAAAAACGGGAAAGCCTTTGGTAGATGTTCTACACTTAGCCGCAGTCTGACAATGCTTTTCCGCCTCACATCAAGTAGTAGTAGTAGTAGTAGTAGTAGTAGTAGTAGTAGCTTTATTCATCCATAGATCTCTTTTTACATGGATATAGGACATGTCAAAGTATTTACAAGTTTAGATCTATTTAAAATACGCTAAATCGTATACACGTTCATTTAAAGACTTCTAGTTAGAGACAATCATTAGATTTACTCCTGGTATACAATACTTCTTTTACAAATAACTTATTAAATAATGTAATGCCAAACCCTTCACTCATATCTCACTGTCAGTCACTGCACACACTATACACACATTGTTCAATAACACTTCACTCACTACACACATTTGCTATCCTGAAAAACTGAGTCAGCGTCCCTCTATAACGAGTGAGATGTTGAGCTCAGAAAGAGGAAAAGGCGTTAGTATTGCGCTATACATAGCTTCGGGGTAAGTCTTTCTTGAAAAGGAAAAAAGGAGGAAAAAACAGTGTGAAGGTGTCATGTGGAATGTTGGATGTTTTATAACCATTATTATTTATTTGTATAACTCTTTTTTACCAATCCCCTACTCTGTTTTATCTAAGTAATCCTTCAATGTTTAAAATGTATTGCATAACAGGTACATTTTAGCTGCCTGTTTAAATAAGTGTCTTTTTACAATTTCTTTAATCTCTTTTGGTAATTTATTGTACAGTTTTATTCTTTGGTAGAAAATGCTGTATCGAGTTGTATGTTTATTTTTTCTTGGTAAATGTAAGTTGAGTCTAGCTCTTGTTCCATGGTCCTGGAAACAGCTGTTTGTGCAGTAATTACCAATGTTATTTTAGATGTGTTCAACTGACTGGTAAATGTATTCACACGGAGCAGTTAAAATCCTCAGTGTTTTGAACAGATCTTTACAATGAGCTCGACTAGTTTTTTCGTTATTATTCTTATGGGTCTTTTCTGGAGTTTGAAAATTGTCTTCATATTTTGTGCATTTGTTCCCCCCAAAAAAGAATCCCATAGCTAAGAATTGAGTGTAGATATGAACAGTATATAGCTAAAAGTCACTGCATGTTACACACTGATGATTGGATTCTAAGAGGATAACATGCTGATGACATTCTGTTTCAAAGTACCTTTGTGGGTTCACACCACTTCAACTGAGAATAAATATTAATTCGTAGAAATTTTGCATTTGTTACACAGCCTATAGAGGTGCCATCTACATTTAATTTAACATTGTCATTTGCCCTCTTCAAACCGAAATTCATGGCATAGGTTTTCTTTATGTTCAATGTCACTTTATTGCTTATTGACCAGTCAAACTTCCTTGAGAGTGTCATTTGCTTTCTCTGCAATGAGTTCTCTTGTTTTCGCAGTGACTATAATATTGCTGTGATCAGCGATGAGAACTTCTTCACTATGAGTGACACTACTGGGAAAGTCATTTCTGTATGTCAGGATTAGTATTGGTCCTAATATGCTACCTTGTAGAACCCCTACATTAATGTATTTTGGTTCTGATAAGTGTTTTACTAAATACTTAAATCTATTTTAAGTATGTGTTATCTCTGTTCTTTGTACCCTACCTGCTAGGTATGATCTAAACCAGTCATTAGCTACTCCTCTTATTCCTAATGCTTCTAATTTATTTAAAAGAATCTTGTGGTCGACTGTATCATAGGCCTTAGAAAGATCCAAAAATATGCCTGTGACACGCTCATCTTTGTCAAGAGCTTCAAGTACAACTTTTGTGAATTCTACTATGGCCAACTCCGTATTTTTGCCGCTTCGGAAACCAAACTGTGATTCCCTTAAAAGATTGTATTTATTCAGGTAATTCCTTAATCTGTCTTTCATAATTGCTTCTATTATTTTTGAGAATGCTGACAGCAGGGAAATAGGCCGGTAATTTTCTATGTCTTGTGCATTACCTTTCTTAAGCAAATGTACAACTCTTGCCTGTTTTAATTGCTCTGGAAATGACCCTGACGTGAAGGATTCGTTTACTATATTTGTTAAGGGGCCTTGTATAATATCTATGCATTGTTTCATTATACACATTGGTACTTCATCTAAGCCTACTGACTTTTTTATTTTTTAGTTTTTCAACAGTTTTATTGACTTCATTCTCTGTGGTTGAAAGTAACATCATTGTATTTAGTGCAACATTATTTACAGGTGTTATATTTGTTTTGGGTAATTTTTGGTATAACTTCTCTGCAATACTTGAAAAATGCTCTTTTACATAGTTTTCTATGGTAGCAACTAAAATACCAATTTCATCAGAGCTGAGACACCGAAAACTGTGTGACTTACGCCGGCCTCGGTAGCCGAGCGGTTCTAGGCGCTACAGTCTGGAGCTGCGCGACCGCTACGGTCGCAGGTTCGAATCCTGCCTCGGGCTTGGATGTATGTGATGTCCTTAGGTTAGTTAGGCTTAAGTAGTTCTAAGTTCTAGGGGACTGATGACCTCCGAAGTTAAGTCCCATAGTGCTCAGAGCCATTTTTTTTGTGTGACTTACTTGACATGACTCTACACATAGGCTCACGTAATACTGTGGTTTCTTACCACATTTAACTTTGGTTCTGCGAAGTTACCTTCACAAAAATGAAAAATAATCAATAATGCAACACAAAACAACAGACTAACTCTCAGATGCAAATGTTCTGTGAAGTGGTTTGCCATCGCTGCGGGAATAGCTCAGCGTAGAGTCGTTAGGCCGCCTTTTCATTGCATTCAGTCAACCTATACACGGGGTTCATATCGGCCAACCCTTGACCAGCAATAATACCAGCGGAAGAAAGCTCCAACTGGAGCACAAAAAAGGCGAATATGTTTCTGTTTATTCAAAAGATTCTGACTGAAAAGTGAGATACCAGCTGCCTCATTCTAACTTCCTCAGCACCCTTGAAAATTTTCCCAAGGATTTTGGCATGCGAACTTTCTGGGTTCTTTTAACATGCAACTCAAACTCCCACAAGCTCCCTTATCTGTAACACACTCACACCAACTACTCCATAGCTGTAAGTCGCTCATACCCATCCATTCCCAGTTGCTCTTTCTGACTCATTCATTCAGCCCAACTCGTTGTCATTACCTCTTTGTGTCTCTCTGTCATTGTCTCCCATCACTGTCACTGTCTCGTTCTTACTCTCTTTTATTGCTGATATCTCATTCCTTCCTTCCTACTGCTTCTGTCTCTTCTCACTGTCACTATCTCTCTCTTCCTCGTTGTCATTGTCATATACTCTGTCTCTTATTAACACTGGCTCTCACCCACATCCATTTTCTCTTTCTCTTTATTTATCCCAACCCCCTCCCGGCATTGTCTCCTTCACTCTATTCCTAGCAGTTCTGTCACGGTCAACTATATTTCACTGCCACTGTGTCCCTCTCTCTCTCACGCTGCCGTTGTCTCCTTCGCTTTTTCCATAACACAACCATTGTCTACTACCTTGCAGTATTTATTACTTTACCGTCTCTTTGCCACTGCCAATGTCTTCTTCTCGCTCAGCATAAAAAAGCACAAATGTGTTCACATGCAAAAATTTTTAGGAAAATTTTTGAAGGCGTTCAGGACGATAGAATGAAGTAGATGGTACCCCACTTTTCAGCCAGAGTCTTTTAAATAAACAGAAAGATATTAGCATTTTTGAGATGCGATAGGAGCATTTTTACGCAGGTTCCCTTCTTTTCTCTGTTCCAGCAGGGCATGCAGTTCATATGAAGAGAAATGTATTGGTCAGTAGAATTTAGATAGTTTACTTAAGTCAAACTGAAATAACACAATACTAAGTTCACATATCATGCCGGATTTTATGTGCTCAAAAATTTTGCATATGCTTCAACATTACAATATGCTGTTCCCAAATGATACCGGAGACAATTTACAGCATATTTCTCCGTGCTACATCACATTATAAACTGCAGTTTCGCCTCACACTGGATTTTAAGTGCGTATTTTATGTGTACAAGTAGGGTAACTTTCAACCTCCGTATCTCGGAAACGGATAAATACATGAAGAAACTATTCAAGGCTGTTCGAGGTCGGGATCTTAGGAGTACATCGTAAAAATTACAGCCTCTTGCTTATATATCACTGCTGGGTTTGGTACCCAATAAACAAGTCTTTTGGGTGTTTTCGATAATGGATAATGATTTTTGAAACGAGGAGATGGCTTTTCTAGATAAATGCTTAGAGAGTATACCGTTAAAATTGGAGCAAATTGCTGCCGTTATTTATTACGTAGATTTCGTCTCATACGAGATTTTACGTGTTGAAGTAGAGTAACATTGAACCTCTTTATCTTGGAAACGGATAAAGATATCAACAAAAGTTTCGAGGTTTTCGAGATCGGGAGCTTAGGAAAATATCGTGAAAATTTCAGCCATTTCCTGTGCACAGCCGTCTTGGAATCCTCGGATTAGTTGTGGTCCGCTGGTGACGGCGGAAATTTAGTAAAAAGACCTTTTTTGGGTTTTTCCGAGGAACCGCCCATGACCTAATAGTGCCTCCGTAAGCCCCATCAAGCCCACCGAGACCACTTCAAGTGCAAAAAGAAGCAAGCGATTTTATCCATTTATCTTAGCTGGAGGAAGTGTGTAATACTCATACTTTGACTCCATACTGTGGGGTAGTGACACTAATAGGATCCTTCTGTTGGGAATACAAATGGTTCCTAGTCCAAGGGATATCCAAAAAATTTTGACCCTACCTTTTTATCGCCAAGAGAACCCGAGGTATGAGCACCGGAGAACCCCGTTTTGGCGGGAAAATAAACCAGATACAGAGCTGAGCTACACTGAATGCAAGCATGACGGCGTGTGCATAAAGGGTATTTCAATTGCCAAAATCAGTTACCACGACTGAATGGTGCAAGTTCGTTTCCAAAGAAGACATACAGCACATATCTTCAACATTCGCACTGTTGGCAGATATTTCTTTACTATACCGATAGAGAGATAAATGGATGCAATTACTCTAACAAGCCACCAGAGACAATGGATGTCTCACACCAAAATAGTCTAAAATAAAATATCCACCTCCGAACTTCTGTAGCTGGAGTTAAGGTACGACCTCTACAACCTTAATGCGAGATGAAATTACATAGGGAGAGCACGCTTTCACGCGGAAAATCGGAGTACGACCGCTGGTATGAATACATTGTTTTGATATCTTGAGTTTTGATTATTTTGCTTAAAAAAAGAAAGGCAGATCTACGTCTCCTGATGAGCGAAAAGATCATGACATCTAACTTAATAGCGATTTGGGCCACCTACAATCAGTAGCGATTCTGCCAGGCATGGATGCGACAACTCCTCCGTAGATTTTCAGAGATATCTCGCACCTGATGTCTACACCTAGGACACGCAATTCCCGTCGGTGGTTTGGAGGCGCACGTCTGGAACCCGATAACGTCCCGGATGTTTCCATCGGGTTCAGGCCAGGGAAATTTAGTGGCCAGGACTAACGTGAGTTCACTGACATGCTCCACGAACCAGTGTAGCACGATTGCGATCTTGTGGTATTTACAATTATCCTGTTGAAGATACCAGCGCCGTCGGGTAAGACGTCTAGCACGAAGGGATGTGGAGGATCCGCAATAATGTTCACGTTGTCCACAATTGTCTAGGTGCCTTTAATTACTCCTACAGGTCCTATAGAAGGTGAATGCCTTCAGTTACGTAACATTACCCCCACCGCCCGACTTTCGTGTGCAGATCACATTTAGAACAGCCGTTCGCCTAAATAATGACATATACAGATATGATTCTCCAAACGGTATAACAAGAAACACGATTCACGCGACCAGGCGACACGCTTCCATTCGATCCACTGTCCAGTCTCGATGGTCCCGTGCCCACTGCGATCGTAATTGGCCGAGTCTTTGAGTCAATAGGGGAACAACACATAGGGTCACCAACGGCGGAGCCCCATGTTCAAGAATGTGCGCTGAATGGTGTGCTCCGAGACACGTGTGGCTGCACCGTCATGGTACTCTAGCGTCAGATCCCCGCCCATCCTACTTTACACAGTGGGCAGGCCATCGACCTCCGCGTTCTGTGATGAGGTGTGGACGTCCAACAACCAATCACCTACCTTTGGCATCGTCTTCCTTCAACCAGTTTCCCCAGATGCTCACGAGAATAGCGCAGGAAGAGGCAACTACTTTCGCGGTTTCCGAGACGCTCGTTCGCAGGCTTCGGATCTTAACAATTTGCCCTTCGTCAAAATCGTTTTTGCCGGAGGACTACCGCACTTCTGGTTCGTATCGTCGCCAGAATGATCCCCCATGCGTCTCTGCTTCGGTTATGTATTTTCCTTACCACGTCAAGTCCCCGCATCGCTACCAAGCAGCTTTCAGTCTCGCAGTGGACAGTGGGCATAATGTTTTGGCTCATTAGCGCATTACCTCATATGTACAATATCCAAACTACAATATATGTCACACAAAGCATCTCTGCCGATCAATAATATCTTTGGCCACCAAAATATTTTAATGTCAACTAGCGTGTAAAAATGGTTCAAATGGCTCTAAGCACTATGGGACATCTGAGACATCAGTCCCCTAGACTTAGAACTACTTAAACCTAACTAACCTAAGGACATCACACATATCCATGCCCGACGCAGGATTCGAACCTGCGACCGTAGCAGCAGCGCGGTTCCTGACTGAAGCGCCTAGAACCGCTCGGCCACAGCGGCAGGCTAACTAGCATGTACATTGTGACACGATATCCGTATACAATGCATGATCCACCGTAAGAACAGTTTATACATAGAGTTTTAAGTGTTTGTACAATGTGCTGCGTTAATCTCTCTTTAAAAACATAGAGAAAAATGTAAAGTAACCAAAAACGTGCAAAAACTAATATGCAAACGAGGACACATACTCGACCATCACAGTAGACAGTCGACATACACTACGTAAGCCCGCATCTCGTGGTCGTGCGGTAGCGTTCTCGCTTCCCACGCCCGGGTTCCCGGGTTCGATTCCCGGCGGGGTCAGGGATTTTCTCTGCCTCGTGATGGCTGGGTGTTGTATGCTGTCCTTAGGTTAGTTAGGTTTAAGTAGTTCTAAGTTCTAGGGGACTTATGACCACAGCAGTTGAGTCCCATAGTGCTCAGAGCCATTTTTTTACACTACGTAATGAAGAATACCCGGATTAGACATTAATAAAGGGTGTCTCCACCCTTCCCTTTATGACGGCTTGAACTATGCTGAGAACACTTTCAGTGAGGTGTCTGAATGTCTGTGCAGGAATGGCAGCCCGCTCTTCAAGAGCCGAAACCAGGGAACACAGGTTCAAAATGGCTCTGAGCACTATGGGACTCAACTGCTGAGGTCATCAGTCCCCTAGAACTTACAACTAGTTAAACCTAACTAACCTAAGGACATCACACACATCCATGCCCGAGGCAGGATTCGAACCTGCGACCGTAGCGGTCTCGCGGTTCCAGACTGCAGAGCCTAGAACCGCACGGCCACTTCGGCCGGCGGAACACAGGTCTAGTGATGTTGAATGCTGTGGTCTGGAGCGAAATCGACGTTGCAACTCATTCCACCCCAAAGGTGCTCCATTGGGATCTGTCAGAGACTGTGGGGAGGTCAGTCCATTTCAGAAATGCTGCTGTCCGTAAACCATTGCCTCGCAAATTGTGCTTTACGAATGGGTGCATTTTCATGGTGATACAGTCATCGTCTCTGAACTCTTCCTCTACCGTACACGGGACATGGTGCTGTAAAATGTGTTCTTAACTTTCCGCACTTAGAGTTTTCTTACGCACAATAAGGGGACCACACCAGAGATGGGTGGTTCGCGAACTAACGGGTCCAAAGGAACAGTTCACCAAGATGAACGGAACGAGCGAGGAACGAATTCTAACTAACGGTCTTTCATAGTTGACTTTGATCGCTGCTTTCTACTTATAGTTCCCGGGAACGGGAAACGGTCGGTCTCGTTCCCGAACGGCACGTCGGCCGGTCTCGTTCCAGCCTCGATCCCGTTCCCGTCTGTCTCGGCTTCGGTCTCGCTCGGACGGACTCGTCCTTCTACGCGTGCCCACTCGTCGTAGTTCCACTGCCGACTGCTCATAGTTAGTTCAGTATCCAGTTGTTCGGTTCGTTCGCTTCGCACGCCCATTCTCGATCTGTTTCAAACCTTTTTTGAATTCTGAACTTCTGGTTCTTTTCGTATTGTAATCAGCGTCCACGACAGGTAATTAAAATGTATTTTATAATTACGTAAATTGCATAAAAACTGCTTGGTATGTAATATATACATCTTTTCAGGTAACAAAGCGGCGTAACAGATTACTTCACTATTTCGCTAACTAGCAGAAGAAATACTTGTAAAAAAGCAAGATTTTTTGTTATTACACGTGCAAAGTCGTAGCTCGTGGTCTTGCGGTAGCATTCTTGCTTCCCGCGCACGGGGTCCCGGATTCGATTTCCGGCGGGGTTAGGGATTTTCCCTGCCTCGAGATGACTGGGTGTTGTGTCGTCTTCATCATCATTCATCCCCGGTTGGAGGAAGGCAATGGCAAACCACCTCCGCTAGGACCTTGCCTAGTCGGCGGTGCGGGTCTCCCGCATCGTCCCCTACGCTCCTCGGAGTATGGGACCTCATCATCATCACACATGCAAAGGACGTCGGCACGGCACACACGAGTGGCCATTTTCCATCTTGTTTTGATCCAAGGTAAAAGAGCATGTTCATTGTTATGGCAGTCAGACCAACTTACAACCGAATGAAGCCCGAGCTTCGTAATCAAGTATATGGTATCACATTTTGTAAAGAGACTATGATAACTCCTACAATATTATTTCAGTGGTAGAGGGTGGCGCACGAAAAATCGGCCCCATGTACTAGACTGCTCATTGTCGCTTACCAATCGTCATCTATTGTTTCTAACTTGTTTGCATTAGCTTATTTGTTATTTCTTCATTGCCTAATTATTACATGTTTATCTATTCTGCTCGTAGCGGTCAATAAATTGTGCGTAATTGTCGAGTAGTCTGTACTCGGGGCCAGATTTTCGTGCGCCACCTTATATTATTTCCCTGCGATCAGCCACATAACGCTACAGTTGGTTAAACGAGATGTTTTGCAGAATCACGAAAATTACAAGTGTGTGAGAATTCTGTTATCAATAAAAACTCTGTACTACAGGGGGTGGGGGAGGGGGGGCAAGTACCCCCTCTTGGCGCCTTCCATCTTCAGTCACCTATGCTATTAATTTTCAATTTTTCATAAGAACCATATACCAAACAATAAACGGTGAACGAGTAAAAATGAACGGTTCGCAAAAAAGAGTGATCACCTGTGAACTAGTTCCCTAGGATGAACGACTTTCCCCATCTCTAGACCACACCATAACAACGAAAAGCACACGTGTACTGTAACACCACTTTCTTCGTACTTCACTGTTGCCGCTACACATGATGGCAGGTAAGGTTTTCCAGGAAATTGCCAAGCCTAAACCCTTCCGTCGGATGGCGACAGGGTAGAGCGTGATTCATCGTTCCAAATCACTCCATTCGTCCACTGCCCAGTGGCGTCGCTCTTTACAACACTTTAAGCATCGCTTAACATCAAATACAGAAATGCATGGCTTATGAGGAACTGCTCGACCACTGTATCCCATCCTTTTTGACTCCCTGAGCACAGTCATTGAGCTAGATTGTGCTGCAGGTAGCACTTCCGATCGCTGATTTCATGCAGTTTTTTGCAGTCATCTTCCCCAGTGGTCGACGGTCCCTGTCCATCAGCACATGAGGACTCAGTTTAGCTGTGGTTGTTCCTTCACAATCACATCAACAACAGTCGATCTGGACAGTGAGCTGGGCATTGTTACCCTAAAGTAGTTTAATAAGCTGTTAAGCGGTAGGGCTGGGCCAGAAGGCAAGAAAGCAGCTTTCACAGTTGAAGACATGCATAATCTTATTTAAATGAAAGTCAGAAAGCTTGTGACATCAGTTAAATAGCTTCTAAAAACCGGTAAGAAAGCAAACAAATTGTTGAATATTAAAGAGTAAATGAGATCAGCAATTGCTTTCAGCAAAAGATCTTTTAAACAGTTAAGAAACTAAGCAATTTGTCAAACATTAATAGGTACCTGAAGTCAGCACAGTTACATATTAATAATCAAAACCTTAACATTTGCAAAATTTTTCAACTGGTTTTAAATATAAAATCTTAAATGATTGCAACAGATTTGGTAAAACGGTAACCACACAAGCCAACGTCTGTTGGTGACATACGAGGGTTGGAACTTCAATAGTGGCAACTATTTATTTACAGAATGAGATTTTTCACTCTGCAGCAGAGTGTGTGCTGATATGAAACTTCCTCGCAGATTAAAACTGTGTGCCGGACAAAGACTCGAACTCGGTACCTTTGCCTTTCGCGGGCAAGTGCTCTGCCAACTGAGCTACCCAAGCACGACTCACGCCCCGTCCTCACAGCTTTACTTCGGCCAGTACCTCGCCTCCTACGTTCCAAACTTTACAGAAGCTCTCCTGCGAACCTTCTGTATAGTTTGGAAGTTAGGAGACGAGGTACTGGCAGAAGTAAAGCTGTGAGGACGGAGCGTGAGTCGTGCTTGGATAGCTCAGATGGCAGTCTGCCTTCGGCAGTGACACAGTGCGGACCGTGTTGCCTGCCGGCCGCGCTGTGGTGCGCGCGCCGGTTTGTTTACGCCGGAGCAGCTTCGCGTGTGCGGTGTTGTGTCTAGAACGAGATGGCACACTCGTACAGAAAAACGACTTTGAAGTTCAGTTTTGCGAACGACTACACACCACCAAAGGCACACGAGATTGAACGTTTCTTAAGAGAAGAGGTAAAAATCGATCCACAGGAAATCGTGGGAATCAATTTATCGATCGTTTCTAGCGTCGTCTATGTCAAGCTTGTTGACGAGGCGGCTTGCGAAAGACTTCTACAACGATCACCGAACGGGTATCGTTTCTGTCATGCCGACGGGAATGTTGGTGCGGTTACAGTCGATCACGCGGGAATGGGGATCCACACTACGTATACGAGTCTTCGAACTTCCGTTTGAGGTCCCGTCTGAACTTGTTACCGACGCCTTTCGACCATACGGTACAGTTCTATCCCATGTGGCCGAAAAATGGACGAGTTTTACCACGTACCCCGTTTTAAATGGGGTGAGACAAATACGGATAGAACTGCGAAAGCACGTCCCCTCTTATTTGTACATAGGAGGTTGTCGCGCGATTATAATCTATGATGGGCAACCTCGAACTTGCTCGGGGTGCGGGAAAGAAGGTCACGTCTGCTCGGAATGCCTCCAGCGACGTTTAGTACAAACTCCACATGATGACGTTCAGGCGCCACAACAGATGACTGTCTTACCGTTGACCTTTGTGGAAGCCCTCAGAGGCGATGTGAGGGAGATTTCCGATGGGCACCAGCAGCTGCCCCCTATAGAGGACATGGACACCAACGGACTGGAACTACGACCACCGGTTCCACCACAGCAGACACAGAACACCACACAAGAGATGCAGCTGACGACTGCTCCGGGCTCATCCGTGGTGGCTGCCAGTGCTTCCACCGAGAGCGTGGCAGGCCAGGACCAAGACGGAGGATACGAAACCCAAACGGCCGATGCGGAAGCAAGGCAACGGAAACAGCGTTCGCCGAATAGAAGAAAGAAGCGTCGACTGACTTCTGCTGACGATAGCCATAGTCCCGAGGGGACAGTGGACGACAACGACGGTATCGACTTGAGACCAGTGGATTCAACAGATACCGAGATGACGATGCAGGAATTACACAGCGACTATCACTTGAACTCTCCTTCTGGTGACCGGAAGGCGGAAGTGGTGATGACAACTGTCCAACATCAGAGCGGTGACGACGTTGCCTCCCATCCTTCGACCAGTTCCGGATATATGCTGGGGGACTGGGCGCAAGAAATGGACCAACGGGAACAGAATGAAAATACGAACGCGCCGATTGAGGATAGTCCTGGCCAGAGGCCGGGAGGGGTCGGGAAATGTTGAACAACTTAGTGTGGTGAGGGGCGCCGGGAGTGCAGATAGACGCTTAATGACACCGCCCTACAACTGATGAACACACGCCAGGCGTACCGCATTGCCACGATAAACATTAATGGCATTCGGACACCGCTTAAAATTCAAATGCTGAAAGAAATGTTACGCGCTGCGGACGTGGATATTGTACTCCTACAAGAAGTGCGTTTCACGTCGCCACCAGAGTTCTACGGCTACGAGGCACATTATTCAGTGCACGATGAAAGTGGATGCGGTGTGGCGATCCTCACCAGGGAAGGAATAGGGATGGAGGACGTCATGTCCCTCCCTTCGGCACGTGGCATAGCGATCACTGTCGACGGCGTACGTTTCATCAATTTATACGCGCCATCTGGCTCCACAAAACGCAGAGAAAGGGCGACCTTTTACACTGACGAGATAGCACCGTTGATCGCTGGACGCTATGATAACTATATAGTGGGCGGCGACTTTAATTGTGTCGTCGACAAAAAGGACCAAGTACCTCATTATGTGCCATGCATGGAACTGCGTGCGTTGATTACCGAAATGGCGCTTCTGGATGCCGGGGAACTGCAGCATGGCGACAGACCGGGTTATACGTTTGTAACGGGACATTCGGCGAGTAGACTTGATAGAGTGTATGTGACACGAGCTCTACGGACGGCGATACTGGATGCCGAAATCTGGCCAGCGGCTTTTACGGATCATATGGCGTACGTCTGTACGATTTCACTAACGCGTCAGAAAATATGGCGGAGTAAGGGTCACAGGAAAATGAATTGTGCACTTTTACGTGACACTGAATGTCGCCGGACGATAGAGACGGCCTGGGAGACCTGCGTTCGCCGCCAACGAGCATACACCTCGGTTCTCCAGTGGTGGATTAAATGCGCAAAACCAACGTTACGGAGAACGTTGATACGATACGGGCAGGACAAATCGCAGTGGAACCGTACGACGGCTGATTTTTATTTTACAGCCCTGAGGGAGCTGATGACCCAACAACCTTCGCCGGAAAGGCACACGGCCATGCGCAGGATAAAAGCCAAGTTATTACAGCTGACGAGACTAAGAATGGAAGGTATAATGGTCCGGGCGAGATTGGCGGACACAGTTGCTGCCGAAACCCCCTCCATGCACCACGTAGTACGTGAACGTCAACGACGACGCATGACATTGATCAGGGAACTAATCTCTGAAACTGGCCAGCAAGTTGTGAACCAGCGTGATATTGCGCATGTGTTTACTGACTATTTCCGCCAGTTATATGGACCTGTACAAGTGAACCACGAGACACTACATGATGTCATCTCGGAAATGCCAGATAGAGGACCACCACTGGATGCAGAGACTTTCATCACAGCGATAACGGAGGACGAGCTGACAGATGCAATTGCCAGGGGGGCTCCGAACAAGTCCCCAGGACAGGACGGCTTCCCAATTGAATTTTACCGCGCCTTTGCATCCCTCATGGGACGGACCTGGATCCAGATGTACAACGAACTCCTGTTACCGCAGACTGAGATACCTGCCGAATTCACGGAGGGTATCATCATCCCAATACCCAAACCACCGCGGTGGCAGAAGGCCAGGATATTATAGACCACTCACTCTCTTGAACTGCGACTATAAGATTTTCGCGCGCATCCTTGGGGCTCGCCTGCGGTCTTCACTTTCTGATAGACTCCTCATAGATCAAACTTGCATCGGCGGTAAGAGTAACGTACATACGGCGCTCGGTGACTACCGAGATATCATCGCATTAGCAGCGGCATGCCGAGTGCGTGGGGCACTCGTCGCAATTGACTTCGATCATGCGTTCGACAGAGTGGATCATACCTTTTTTCATGCGGTGATGGGCAGATTGGGAATCCCACAGGTCTTCATTCTAGTGATCATGCGACTGTTACACGGCGTGCCATCAAGGGTCTCGGTGAATGGACGTGGCACTGACTACATTGTTATTTCAAGGTCAGTTCGTCAAGGTTGCCCCCTTTCGATATTTTTATATGCAATGGCTTGGGAACCCTGTCTATATGGTCTCCGAAGACGGTTGGAGGGAGTGCCGTTGCCACAACTGACCTTTCATTGCCGCGCTTATGCTGACGATGTGATCCTGGTGGAACGTACAGGCGAAGAAGTACGTACGGCGTTGGCATGGATACAGCGATACGGGATGGCGGCAGGAAGCGTGCTTAATCTACAGAAATCACGCTGCATGAATGTCGGTCGAGGATTACAACCGGGGGAGGAAGGCCCGCTCATGTTAGTTAAAACCATAAAATGCCTAGGTATTACGTTCCACACGGATGTGCAGCGGACAGCAGCGGATAACTACCGACGCATATTGAAGCTGATGCGGACAATGGTGCTGTTACAGAAATTAAGAGCGTTGGATATGATTCAGAGGGTGAACTATGTTAACGTATACCTAGCACCGAGACTCACTCACGTAGCGCATGTCCTGCCTTTAACGCGCACAATGGCATCACGGATACAAGCAACTTTCGGAACCTACGTGAGTGTGGGACACCTATTTACGCTTACGCTACCACCTGGAGAGGGTGGACTTGGTCTAGTGAACGTATATGAAAAGGCACGGGCGTTATTCGTCAGTACAATTTTCCGACAGTGGCGCGGCCGATTTCGCAATATCTCGGGTGCGTTGGCCGATGTACTAGCGCCGACTTCAATGCTGCCCCCAGTCATTGTGGGCCATATTTCACCGAAGCTGACACATTTCAAGTCTTTTTTTTTTTTTTTTTTGAGCTTAGCTATGTCAGAGATTCCTTCCCAACCACACGACTACCGACGACGCGAGATGTATACCAACTCTTACTGCGCCGGTGTCCCAGGAATACCCTGGAAACGAAGTACCCAGACAAGAACTGGCGACAGATATGGCGCGTTATACGGAACGTTTACCTCCCAACGTCGGTACGCTCAACATGGTATGTGGTGGTAAATAGGAAGTTCGCAACGAATCAACGGCGGCACGCGATTCATTTGGCAGACACTCCACTATGTTTAGGCTGCGCAACAGTGGACACTGATGACCATCGTTTAGCGTGTAGTGGGACGGCTCCAGTGTGGCACTTGGCACAACAGATATTGGCGTTCCTGTTACGCTCCGCCCCTCACACAATTTCATCAGACACCCTTTTGTTCCCCCAAGAATCTTATTTTCCGGTCCAAAAAACCAATGCAGTGACATGGGTACGGGGAATGGTGGTGGACTACGTGTATAACGAATCGGAAAAGGACAAAATTGATTTTTGGCATTTTCTCCTGGATGGACACACGAAGCTGCAACAGCATAAGAAATATGGGCAAGACTTCGCTAATTACTTACGACTTACATTTACCGACCCGCCGGCCAGATGGGGTGTGACGGGTGAGAGATGAGATAGACGAAGAAGCCGAGATAGACATCGATCACACTTACGGACCCTTAGCTAATTTCGAGAAGACGACCCAGTCTTACACCAACGTCTGGAGAACGAGTCGATAGATGGCTCTCTTGCTCTATCGAACGTCGGGTCGTGAGCAGGTGTCGCCCCCGACACGAATTTCATTTCATTGCTACAGGAGCATGTTTCTTTTACATTTGTACTATCCGCAATGCCTTCATGTCTTTCATTTGGACATTTCCTTAATTACTTAATTTCCTAATTAGGCACTATTTGTCAACATATGGACATTGTAGACACTATTTATGCGGTAGTACAACAAAATGTATGTCAGCAAAGGTGGTAAGCCTGACATTGGGAAAAAAAAAAGTTGGTAGAGCACTTGCCCGCGAGAGGCAAAGGTCCAGAGTTCGAGTCTCGGTCCGGTACACAGTTTTAATCTGCCAGGAAGTTTCATATTTAATTACAGCTCGTACAAAATAGATACGTGAATAAAAATCTTTCGGTGTACATGCCGCGTCAAATGAGGATAAAACTTCAAGCTTTCGACCACTACCTCCATGGTCGTCGTCAGGGCTAAAACTGACTGTCGTGAACTAGCGAGGTTCCCACTTTTATATGCAAAGGACGGCTTCTGATTGGCTGGAATACGTCATAGCAACAGCGATATGGCGCGTAGTGAAGTGGTGCCCTCTACTTCCATGGATGTAGTTTCTATCCCGCGTTGCTTGTAGCGCCATCCCTTGAATCAGGAGGTAAAGTGCGGGAAGTTTTTCTCTGCGATTTTTCTTTATCCAGTGCACTCTTCCAAGTGTTGCTAAGTGCATAGCCGTTGTGTCTGTTAAAGTTACTATCGCTAAGTCTAATTTCGACTGCTTCCCGGATCACAGAGTCCCAGTAATTCGATGCGTGGGCTATTACTCTGGTTTCTTCAAATAAAATCTTATGCTTGTTAAGCAGGCTATGTTCAGCCACCGCTGATTTTTTCCAAATACCTGTATTTCAGGTGGCGCTGGTGCTCGATGCAGCGGTCGGCAACGGTTCTTACAGACTGGCCCACGTAATTCTTGCCGCATTCGCAAGGAATAGTATAAATTCCCGGCACTCTTAAGCCGAGACTACCTTTGACTGATCTCAACATTTCCTTAATTTTCCTAGGTGGTCGGAAAACTGGTTTTATTCCTTGCCTCTTCAGGACTCTGGCTATCTTGCTCGTTGTAGCACCGCAAAAAGGAAGCCGCGCTATGTGTTGGTCCTCTTCTTGTATATGGCCGGCATCGTGTCTTACTTTCTTGGACAATACTGATTTAATTTCACCGGCAGAATAACCATTCCTCTTGAAAACAGTTGTCAAATGGTTAATCTCGGGACCGAGGTGGTCCTTGTCGGAAATAGTCCTGGCTCTGTGTACTAAAGTATTCAGCATAGCTCTCTTCTGAGACGGATGATGGAAGCTGTGGCTATGCAGATATAAGTCTGTATGGGTTGGCTTCCTGTACACAGAATGGCCCAGTCGTCCATCCGGCTTTCGCTCCACCAACACATCTGAAAAAGGTAACTTCCTTTTCTTCTCTACCTCCAATGTAAATTTTATGTTTGGATGTACACCATTTAAATGTTCGACGAACTGCTGCAGGGTGTCGCTGCCGTGTGGCCAGATTAAAAAAGTATCGTCGACGTATCTGTAGAAGCATGATGGGCGGAGGTGAGCACTGCTCAACGCTCGTTCTTCAAAGTCCTCCACGAAAAAATTCGCTATTGCTAGTGACAGTGGCGAACCCATGGCTGTTCCATCCGTCATTTCATAATAATTTCCACTGTATAAAAAGTAAGTGGTCGTCAAGGTATGCCGGAACAACTTCAAAATTTCTGAGGAAAAATGAGCAGCCAACAGTTGTAATGTGTCATCCACAGGTACTTTAGTGAACAGAGAAACCACGTCGAGGCTGACCATGATATCACTTGGGCCTATCTTCATCTGTTTTATGATATCAACAAACATTTTTGAATTCCTAATATGATGTGGGCAGTGACCAACTATAGGCGCTAACAATGTAGTTAAGTGTTTTGCAAGCTTGTACGTAGGAGATCCAATATCGCTAACAATCGGTCTCAACGGGACGTTCTCCTTATGAACCTTTGGCAAAGGCCTTGGTGGCCTAGGTGCTCTCGGCCGTAAGTTCTTCACCAGTTCGTCGGAGAGGCCAGAGTTTTTTAGTAGCTCCCTTGTCTTCCTGCTGAGCGCCGATGTGGGATCCCGTCTGAGAATCCGGTATGTGCTGTCCTCCAGTAATAATCCAACTTTCTTGTGGTAATCTGTAGCATTGAGGATTACCGTGGCGTTCCCCTTGTCAGCAGGTAAAACAACTAGATCTTCATCCTTCTGCAACAATTTCGGTCCTTGTCTCTCCTCTCTGCTGATGTTTGACTTAGGCGGCTTGGATGTCGCTAAAATCCGGCTAGTAGCAAGCCTTACGTCATCCGATGCTTCTTGAGGAAGATGACGAACTGCTTGTTCCACTCCACTAATAATCTCAACCACCGGTAACTTACGTGGAGCTGGGGCAAAGTTCAATCCTTTACTGAGAGCCGAGATGGTAGCTTCATCAAGTTCCTTGTCCGAGAAGTTGATAACAGTGCAGTGAATGCCGTTGGACCCGATAGTTCCTCGATCACGGTTAAGCCGCTTGAATTTATCGGCCTGTTTCGCCGTAGTCCTGCTTAAATTGGCTCGTTGGTGTGCCGCCAAAGTCATATCCACCCATTCCCAGTCCAATGGTGAGAGAACTCGGGCCAGAAATAAATGGCACCTAAATAACAGGCGAGCGTTCATGTCTAGTTCATACCTGGTATGACGTATCCTCTCTTTCACAACAGCATGGCTGGTCTTTCGTAAAATTCTGTTTACTGCAGCGGTTCTGATGTGGTGTTTGACGACTGCAAACTTCGGAACTACCTCCTTGTTACGACAGCGTTGTAAAAACGCCAGATTGCTCAGCAACTGAGACTGTTTCAGGCGCAGCTTCTCCAGGTGACGAACGCTGCGCGCTATGTCCTCCCCGTAGAGGAAACTAATACGGCTTGGAGTTTTATCCTGATTTGACGCGGCATGTACACCGAGAGATTTTTATTCAAGAAATACGTCGCGAAAGACTTCGTAGCCGAAATAGATACGTGTTTCAAAGTTTTACTGACCTTCAAAGTAGTCACCAGCATTGTGTATAACCCGTTTCCAGCGATGTGAAAGTCGTAGAATACTCTTAGCAGTGCCAGTTGTGTTGACAGTTTGAGCGGCGCGGTCTATTGCCCGACGAATTTGTAGCAGTTCTGAAGCGAATGCCGTGAAGTGTTTCCTTCAGTTTATAAATAGAGTTGAACGCACGAGGGCTTAATTCAGAAGAGTGCAGTAGGTGGTATAGCACTTAGTAGCCCCATCAGTCAAACAAATCAGTAACAGCTTGCACTGTACGTGCTTGAGCACTGTCCCGCAAAATGATGGTCAGGTCCTGCAGAAATTATCACTTCTTTCTCTATGCTGTTCATTTTTGGAACACAGCATACGACCTTCTTAGAGACAGAAGTGATGACACTTTCTCCAAGACAGGGTGGGTGGTGTGGACTCGCCACACACGGGTGTGCTGGTGGTCCCATACAACGTGAACTACAGCGGACTAGGAAGTAACCTTATATGGAGTGTGTCAGAACTCTCCATTACATTGAAAACAATATACTCAACGCTATTTTTTGCTTGTGTAAACACTCAGATATCGATAGCAACAATCTGAGGGCGAAGCATGGGAGCGCGATTCTAAGCATTGTTGTGAGACGAGGTCTGTTGCGAGAGTGGAAATAGGAATGTCGGTCAAGAGACGTATCACGCTGCCCTCCCGTCGGTGATGGCAGATCTTACCATACTCAAGGCCTTGTATTATTTATATAGCCAGGAGAGATTTAGGTGGCTAAACTACGCTTGAAGATGGAATTCAAGGAAAAATCCGCAAGCATAGCGTCAAGCGCAATTGCAGGGTTAGGTTAGTGATTATTAGTCCGAGTTTGCAATATTCCAATGTTTTGCTTGTCAGTTAAAGAAGCCTCCTTATCCTTCAAATAATAATAATTGTTCTCCACGTCTGATTAATAACTATGCTGTGGTTATTAAATGTTAATGTAACTTTGAAATTGAAATAATTTGTTAATCTGGCACTCCGACATTATTTAAATGTATGTCATTATTGACATTGCCTATTATTGGTTTCTGAAGTTTTAAATAAACTTAATTAACGAAATCCCTTCGCACAAGTTATTTAGTAGTTAACAGGACCCAAAAATACTCCTTTTTATTAAATCCATTCTTAGTAACAATAAGCTTTAGCCGCTGGGGCTGCTGCATGTTACTGCGAATTGCTGTAAACCACGTGGCAAAAGGCAGTCATCCAAAGAGGTGAGTGCAAAACTTAGGGCGAAAACAGAGACGCTGACACCACAACATGTACGTACTCTAATCCAGTAAATTCCGTTGCACAAGTCAGACTCTGTATCACTTGTAAATTCTGGTTCAAAACCCTGTAATAATAAATACCTAAGTTTAGGTATTTACTATTACAGGTTCATTTGTTCCTGTGGTTTTTCCATATTCAAATACACAGTCAGCGTATCCAATTGTTAGTTTTAAGTTTTTCATGTAACGATCTGTTGAGGGCTTAAAGAACAGTGAAACTTACAATCATAAAACACGCACACAGTGTTATGCAGGTTAGATTCCATTTACTAATAGCTCAGGTTGCTTATCGAGTCCAGTTTCACAGGCGAATTAGTCACATATTAGTTGTATATACGTTACAACCTTAGAAAACTAGTAATTGCACTGCTTCACAAAGGGCAGCTCATATTTCGCCATATTACCATTTACGAGCCAAACAGAAATAAATAAAAAGCATCTGCCCAATCAGCGAATATGGTGATAAGCAAGAAAGCACTTAACAACTGGGTAGCACTCTTATTACTGGAATGAGCAAATCATAAATCTTATGTGCCCCCAAAGTAATTGTCAAACAGTTACTTGTACTAACTATGCAGTAGGAAAAGCTGGGTTGTCTCATCGGATTCGGAAAGGATGAGCAAGGAAGTCGGCCGTGCCATTTCAAAGGAACCATCCCGGCATTTGCCTGAAGCGATTTAGGGAAATCACATAAAACCTAAATCAGGATGGCCGGACGCGTGATTGAACCAGGTATTGAACCGTCGTCCTCACGAATGCGAGTCCAGTGTGCTAACCACTGCGCCACCTCACTCGGTAAGAAAGTCATTAAAACTATTTTGAAACGAAAGGAAATTCAAACTCGCTGACTTCTAACATGTTTTGCAGTAAGACATTAGCCATAAGTTACGAATCGGGCAGCTCTTACCAACGTAAACTCCATTTTTTCAAATAGCTAAGCAACAGAATCTCAGATGTCAAACTTGGTTTACCAGGCTGCCATTAACAACTACAGTGGAAAAGTACATCCCCATTTTACTATAATTTACCATAGAAAATCTCAAAGCGGGTCAACTTCACCAAAATGTTAAACTAATACTTAAATAGAATGACTGTAGTAAATAAGCACTCTGATTAAGTTAGATTTCACTGTATTTAAAAGAAATAACGCACAGTTCAGCCCTCAATATTGACCACGGTAAGTCACTCGAAATACGACTAATTTACACAGGTAGTTCTCATTAACGTAGCTCCACAAGCTCTGTAATACTGACCATGCAACTTCCACACATGTTACAAGTAGTTGCGATTAACGTCCGTAATGAAACAATTTGCTTTCATTACGGTAAACTTCACTTCCTTCGGAGCGAACCCGCATAAACAGCAAACACAGCAGACCTTCCGGGAAAGAGAAACTAGTCGAAGCACTACGGCTTTAACAAAACAGGGCGCAGAAACCTCAGAAAGAGTCTCTTACCAAAATCTCCGATGAACCGGTAGCAAGATGGCACTCAAAATCTCCACACGCTCGGCGCAGGCAGATTTCCAGAATCCCATCGCCACCACAGCCAACCCAAAACACCGTGTTCACGGGATCAGAACTGTGTTCTGCAAAAGCCGTTTAGTTTCGGCTCCAGACAGCGGAGGTAAACCGGCCTCACGCCCCGCAAGTGCTCCTTCCGATTTGACCCGCAAATTCTGTCACCTTAGTGCGGGTCGAAGCCCCTCATGCGGAGAAACACCAAAGATCGTGCCCCAATAACACGATCTAGCGATCGATTGATCGATGCGAGCCGGCGTGGCTCAGGCAGGTTTAGAATTGTTGAAATGTCCTGGAAATGGATCTGTTTCTCAGGCGACATCCACTACTCCACGTTCGAAGTCCACACGTTCTCCTGAATTACGTATTTTGCAGTTACTACTTCTCTACTGACTACACAGTATTTCGCACCACCTTTTAAGCTGAAGGGCCCGCCTCTCGTGACATCTAGTGGTTAACTCTGCATTACATAGACGTGTCCGGATGCTTTTAATCAGACAGTTTATATGCACGAAGTCATTAGCATAGTACCATCAGAAACAACTACACGACAGCATGTCTTTGTCAAGAAATACGCCGTATATGTTTTCTATTTCTGAGTAGAGATACATATGCTGTGGGCCGAATGAAGACTTTGGCAACTCAAGAAATTAGCGCTAACGTAGTTAACAGTAGTAGTAACATAAATAATATTTAAGTGATTTGTATGCTTTGATGCGCACTCGAAACGCGTTACTAATAAATAAACGTCATAATATCGAGGACCTTAAAATGGTTGCGGTACTTACATATATCCTTTATTACATCACAGTCACGCAATTCTTACATTTATATCTGCAACATATTCCACAAGCCACCTAACAGCGTGTGGCAGAGGATGCTTCGAGTACCACTAACTTCCCCATTCTTCTCTTTCCACTTGTCAATGACTGCCGGTAAGCCTCTGTAGTATGTCTAATTTCTTGAATTTTCTTGTCGTGGTAATTTCGTGAGATGTATGTGGGAGGAAGTAATATGTTGCCCCACTGTTCCCAGAGAGCGCTCTCTCGAAATTTCGATAGTAAACCTCTGCTTCATGCACAACGATGCTGTTGTAGTGTCAGCTCAAAAATGGCTCACATGGCTCTGAGCACTATGGGACTTAACTTCTGAGGTCATCAGTCCCCTAGAACTTAGAACTACTTAAATCTAACTAATCTAAGGACTTCACACACATCCATGCTCGAGGCAGGATTCGAACCTGCGACCGTACCGGTCGCGCGGTTCCAGACTGAAATGCCGAGAACCGCTCGGCCACACCGGCCGGCGTAGTGTCTGCCACTGGAGTTTGTTGAGTATCGCTGTACTACTCTTATGACAGAACGCGCCGCTCTTCGTTGGATGTTATCTGTCTCTTCTGTCACTCCTACCTGGTAAGGAACCCATACTGACGAACAATTCTCAAGAATCTGTCGAAGAAACGCCTTGTAAACCAGTTGCTTCGTGGATTAGTAACATTTTCTTAAGATTCTTCCTATAGAGCCTATAGATACTGTTTTCGGAAATTTGTCATGAATAGTGTAGTCGTGCAGTACTGGACTTCTTTTCCTATCTATGTGCAATATGTTACATTTACTGTTCATGGTCAACTGCCAGAGCCTGTACCATTCATCACTTCTCTTCAGGTCGGCCTCCAAATCGATACTGTCTTCTGTCATTGCCTATAATTACGTGCATCTGTTATACGACCCTTCTTGAAAACAGGAATGGCCTGCACTTTTTTCCAGTCGCTAGGTACCCATTGCTGCTCCAGTGATGTACGCTAAACTGCTGCAAGAACATAAGCTCTGTGAAATCTAGGATACGAGGTGCGACAATAAAGTAATGAGACTGACGTGAAAAGAATGGTGCTTACCGTTTTAGTCAAGTTTAGTGTTGTCTCCTTCAAAGTAGTTCCCTTCTGATTGCACGCACTTTTTCCAACGCTTCTGTGCCCGCATCTCGTGGTCGTGCGGTAGCGTTCTCGCTTCCCAAGCCCGGGTTCCCGGGATCGATTCCCGGCGGGGTCAGGGATTTTCTCTGCCTCGTGATGGCTGGGTGTTGTGTGCTGTCCTTAGGTTAGTTAGGTTTAAGTAGTTCTAAGTTCTAGGGGACTGATGACCATAGATGTTAAGTCCCATAGTGCTCAGAGCCATTTGAACCAACGCTTCTGCCATTGATGGTAACATTTCTGGAACTCATCATCTGTAATATCCTCCAAGACCCTCGTCACAGCTCTTTGGATATCTTGTGTTGTTTGAAAATGGTATCCCTTGACCGCCGTTTTGACTCTTGGAAATAGAAAAAAGTCGCACGGAGCGATATCTGGTGAATAAGATGGCTGTGGTAGTAGTGAAATTTGTTTTGAGGTTAAAAATTGCTGTACTGATAGAGCAGTATGCGATGGTGCATTATTGTGATGCAGAATCCAATCATCAGCAATGTTGGCGCGGACACGAAAAATTCTTTTACGAAGTCTTTCTCAAATTTCTTTGTATTAATATTGGTTAACTGTTTGTCCAGGAGGCACCCATTCTTTATGAACAATTCCCTTGGAATCAAAGAAGCACACAAGCACGCATTTCACTTTTGACTTTGACATGCGACCTTTTTTTGGTCTGGGTGAGCACCATTGCGAACTTTGGCGTTTTGTCTCTTGATCGTACTGCAAAAACCAACTTCCATCACCAGTGATAACACGGCTCAACAATTCTGGATTGATTCCGTTTGCTCTAACAAATCGGCTGCCACATTTTTCCGTGTTTCTCGCTGTTGTTGTGTGAGATTTTTGTGGATCATTTTTGCACAAATCTTTCTCATACCAAGATCTTCAGTTATTATTAGACGAACCGTTCTCGATTGATGTACAGTGCTTCTGCAATGATTTTCACGGATAATCTGCAATCAGATCGTACGAGTTCACACACCCTGGCCAAGTTGACATCCGTCCGTGAGGTTGATGGTCGTCCACTGCGATCTTCATCTTCAACATTCGTTCTGCCTTCACTAAACACTTTATGCCAACGAAAAACTTTAGCTCTTGCCATAACCTCCTCTCCAAAAGCCTTCTGAAGCTTACCGTAAGTTGTCACGTTTTCATCCCATCATACGCAAAAAGAAATGCCATACCGTTGTGCAATATTATGCTGTTCCATTTCCGTGACGAGAGACTCGTGTTAACTTATTACAGCACAACTCACGACTGAGCAGTTGCATCGATGTGCCGCTTGTACTAGAAGCAACTAAGCAGCTTATAGACCAAGGTCAAAGATATTGTGCCTACGTAAGCCTGCAGGATTGCCACATCTTGCAACGAAAATCAGTCTCATTACTTTATTGTCGCACCTCGTATATCTCATCTGGTCCTGACGCCTTTCCACTATTAAGCGACTGCAATTGCTTTTCTATTCCGCGATCGGTTATCTCAGTATCAGCTACTTCGACTTTCGCACTATGATTGGGAAGGAAGGACCGTATTACGATCTTCCGCAGTGAAACAACTTCGGAAGACCAAATTCATTATTTCGGTCTTCTCTCCGCTATCTTCCTTTTCGGTGCCAGAATGGCCACTGAGTGAATGAAACAGGATTTCGAACCGATTACCGATTTTATGTAAGACCAAATGCACTGAGGTGACAAAAGTCTTGAGATTGAGACATGCACATATATGTAGACATGGTGGCAGTATCGTGTACACAGGCTATAAAATGGGAGTGCATTGGTGGAGCTGTCATTTGTACTCAGGTGAGTCATGTGATCACGGCCGCACGACGGGATTAACAGACTTTGAACGCATAATGGTAGTTGGAGTTAGACACATGGGACATTCCATTTTGGAAATCTTTAGGGAGTTCAATATTCCGATATCCACAGTGTTAAGAGGCTGCCGAGAACACAAAAAAAAATGGTTCAAATGGTTCTGAGCACTATGGGACTCAACTTCTGAGGTCATTAGTCCCCTAGAACTGAGAACTAGTTAAACCTAACTAACCTAAGGACATCACAAACATCCATGCCCGAGGCAGGATTCGAACCTGCGACCGTAGCGGTCTTGCGGTTCCAGACTGCAGCGCCTTTAACCGCACGGCCACTTCGGCCGGCCCGAGAACACCAAATTTCACGCATTGCCTCTCACCATGGACAAGACAAGGGCCCACAGCGTTCACTAAGCGACCAGAGCTGCGACATTTGCATAGAGATGTCAGTGCTAACAGACTCATCGTGTGAAATGATGACAGAAATCAATTTGGAACGTACGACGAATGTTTCCGTTACGTCAGTACGGCGAAATTTAGCGTTAATGGGCAATGGCAGTAGACGACGGACGCGAGTGCCTTTGCTAACAGCGCGACATCGCCTGCAGTGCCTCTCCTAGCCTCGCGACCACATCGGTTGCGCCCTAGAAGACTGGAAAACCATATCCTCGTCAGATGAGTCCCGAATGCAGTTGGTAAGCGCTGGTAGTAGGGTTCGATTGTTGCGCAAACCCCACGAAGTTATAGACTCAAGTTGTCAACAACGCACTGTGCAAGCTGGAGTGGCCGCATGACGGTGTGGGATATGATTACGTGGAATGTGTAAGTAGGCTGTTTATGTTTTCTTATTGGCAACGTTACGTAGCGCTCTGTATGAAAATCACTGGCTGTGCTGTGTGCAGTCTGTGGCTAGTATGCATTGTTGTCTGCCATTGTAGTGTTGGGCAGCGACAGCTGGATGTTAACAGCGCGTAGCGTTGCGCAGTTGGAGGTGAGCCGCCAGCAGTGGTGGATGTGGGGAGAGAAATGGTGGAGTTTTGAAATTTGTAAGACTGGATGGCATATATATTATGATTATTAAGGTAAATACATTGTTTGTTCTCTATTAAAATCTTTCATTTGCTAACTATGCCTATCAGTAGTTAGTGCCGTCAGTAGTTTGAATCTTCAATTTAGCTGGCAGTAGTGGCGCTCGCTGTATTGCAGTAGTTCGAGTAATGAAGATTTTTGTGAGGTAAGTGATTTGTGAAACGTATAGGTCAATGTTAGTCAGGGCCATTCTTTTGTAGGGATTTTTGAAAGTCAGATTGCGTTGCGCTAAAAATATTGTATGTCAGATTAAGCACAGTCCTGTACAATTTTTCAAAGGGGACTTCTCAAATGGACTGGGCCCTCCGGTCCAACTGAACCGATCATTTACTGGAAATGGTTACGTTCGGCTATTTGAAGACCATTTTTCAGTCATTCACGGACTTCATGTTCCCAAATAACGACGGAATTTTTATGATGACAATGTGCCATGTCAATAGGTCACAGTTGTTCGTGATCGATTTGTAGAACATTCTGGGCAATTCGAGCGAATGATTTGGCCAACTAGATCGTCCGACATGAATCCCATCGAACACTTACCGGATACAATCCGGAGGTCATTTCGTACATATAATCCTGCAGCGCCAACACAGTTATGGAATGCTCAATATTTCTGGAGGGGACTTGCAATGACTTTTTGAGTCCATGCCAGGTCGAGTTGCTGCACTACGCCGGGAAAAAGGAGGTCCAACACGATATTAGGAGGCATAATATGGCATTTGTCACCTCAGTGTGTTTACCCTCAAACTGTCTGAATCTATCAAGAATGGCAGTTTTACACCCTTGTCCCCTCTTGTCATAAATTTCTACTGGCGCCCGTGTTCCAACCTGTCTAGTACGTTTCTAGTGTGAAACATAATATGGCGCGTACTGACGGTCCTATCAAGAAGTCGGCGCAGACGTTAAAAAGTGGAGCAGCGGCCAGGGGGAAGCGGGCGGCGGTGGCGCCGGCGGGCCGCGGCGCTTCTTGCCGGCGGCCACGCAGGCCCGCAGATAAGAGCATTAGCGGCGCGCCTAATCTGGAGGACCGGGTTATTTGTGGGGCCGCTCTGCCCGGAGTCTGCTCAGCGTCACACCAGCGCCTGCCGCCGCCCCCGCCGCCGCCCCCGCCGCCGCCACATTCGCAGCGCTCCGCCAGTCTCGGCACAATTGCTCCGCTGCCGCGATCTGCCTTCCAATTTAGTCCTTCTCGATCTCTGCTCTGCGCATGTCTCTATCATGTACATAAACTGATCCAAACCAATTTCGCACACTGTGCACATCGGAGAACGTACGGGGGTCAGTCCAAATGCTTTTTCTCCTTAAATAAAGTTTGTTAAGTGAGAAAGGTGGGAATTTAAGGAGATGGGACCTGGATAATCTGACTAAACCAGAGGCCGTACAGAGTTTCTGGGAGAACATAAGGGAACAATTGACACGAATGCGAGAAAAAAATACAGTAGAAGAAGAATGGGTAGATTTGAGAGATGAAACAGTGAAGGCGGCTGAGGATCAAGTAGGTAAAAAGACGAGGGCTAATAGAAATCCTTGGGTAACAGAAGAGATAATGAATTTAATTGATGAAAGGAGAAATATAAAAATGCAGTAAATGAAGCGGGCAAAAAGGAATACATCGGTCTCACAAATGATATCGACAGGAAGTGCAAAATGGCTAAGCAGGCATGGCTAGAGGACAAATGTAAGGATGTAGAGGCGCATATCACTAGAGGTAAGATAGATACTGCCTACAGGAAAATTAAAGAGACCTTTGGAGAAAAGAGAACCACTTGTATGAATATCAAGAGCTCAGATGGAAACCCAATTCTAAGCAAAGAAGGGAAAGCAGAAAGGTGGAAAGAGTATATAGAGGGTCTATACAAGGGCGATGTACTTGAGGACAATATTATGGAAATGGAAGAGGATGTAGATGAAGATGAAATGGGAGATATGATACTGCGTGAAGAATTTGACAGAGCACTGAAAGACCTAAGTCGAAACAAGGCCCTGGGAGTAGACAACATTCCATTAGAACTACTGACAGCCTTGGGAGAGCCAGTCCTGACAAAACTCTACCATCTGGTGAGCAAGATGTATGAGACAGGCGAAGTACCCTCAGACTTCAAGAAGAATATAATAATCCCAGTCCCAAAGAAATCAGGTGTTGTCAGATGTGAAAATTCCGAACTATCAGTTTAATAAGTCACGGCTGCAAAATACTAACGCGAATTCTTTGCAGACCAGTGGAAAAACTGGCAGAAGCCGACCTCGGGCAAGATCAGTTTGGATTCCGTAGAAATATTGGAATACGTGAGGCAATACTGACCCTACGAGTTATCTTAGAACATAGATTAAGGAAAGGCAAACCTACGTTTCTGGCATTTTTAGACTGAGAGAAAGCTTTTGAAAATTTGACTGGAATACTCTCTTTTAAATTCTGAAGGTGGCTGGGGAAAAATACAGGGGGCGAAAGGCTATTTACAATTTGTACAGAAACCAGATGGCAGTTATAAGAGTCGAGGAACATGAAAGAGAAGCAGTCGTTGGGAAGGGAGTGAGACAGGGTTGTAGCCTCTCCCCGATGTTATTCAATCTGTATATTGAGCAAGCAGTGAAGGAAACAAAAGAAAAGTTCGGAGTAGCTTTTAAAATCCATGGAGAAGAAATAAAAACCTTGAGGTTTGCTGATGACATTATAATTCTGTCAGAGACAGCAAAGGACTTGGAATAGCAGTTGAACGGAATGGACAGTGTCTTGAAAGGAGAATGTAAAACGAACATCAACAAAAGCAAAACGAGGATAATGGAATGTAGTCGAATTAAGTCGGGTGATGCTGAGGGAATTAGATTAGGAAATGAGACGCTTAAAGTAGTAAAGGAGTTTTGCTATTTGGGGAGCAAAATAACTGATGATGGTCGAAGTAGAGAGGTTATAAAATGTAGACTGGCAATGGCAAGGAAAACGTTTCTGAAGAAGAGAAATTTGTTAACATCGATTAGAGATTTAAGTGTCAGGACGTCGTTTCTGAAAGTATTTGTATGGATTGTAGCCACGTATGGAAGTGAAACGTGGACGATAAATAGTTTAGACAAGAAGAGAATAGAAGCTTTCGAAATGTGGTGCTACAGAAGACTGCTGAAGATTAGATGGGTAGATCACATAACTAATGGGGAGGTATTGAATAGAATTGAGGAGAAGAGGAGTTTGCGGTACTACTTGACTAGAAGAAGGGATCGGTTGGTAGGACATGTTCTGAGGCATCAGGGGATCACCAATTCCGTATTGGAGGGCAGCGTGGAGGGTAAAAATCGTAGAAGGAGACCAAGAGATGAATACATTAATCAGATTCAGAAGGATGTAGGTTGCTGTGAGTACTGGGAGATGAAGAAGCTTGGACAGAATAGAGTAGCATGGAGAGCTGCATTATACCAGTCTCAGGACTAAAGACCACAACAACAACATGTGAGGAATTTGAATTTGGCACTACTCCGCAGAGCTTCTTCTCCAGTCCACTGCAGTAATAACTTTCTGCGTCAACGAAAATTTCAAATCAATTCCACGACCTTTAGTAAAAATAGATACAGAATCATCTCTCGACAGTATACACATACGTAGATTCCTTACACACATAGGTTTCTCAAGAAAAAAATTAGCATACTTATCACTTCTCGTAAATGCTTAAGACTAAACAACTCAAACTCCGTCCGAGCAGGCCTCCGAAGACCCAACGGTACCTACTCAATGCCGTGTCATTCTCACCCGATTGGTGTCACTGGATGCGGATATGGAGGCTCATGTGGTCAGCACACCGCTCTCTCGGCCGTTGTCAGTCTTCGTGATCGGAGCCGCTACTTCTAAAGTCAAATAGCTCCTCAATGGGCCTCACAATGGCTGAGTGCATTTTGCTTACCAACAGTGCTCGGAAGACCCAGATGGTCACCCATCCACGCTCTTGTCAAGCCCAACAGCGCTTAAATTCGGTGATCTGCCAGGAACCGGTGTTACCACATCAGCAACACAGTTAAGATAATTGTCCTGTATGGAATAAGGTCACGAGGTGGAAAATTGTCCAAATTCATTGTCAACGAACCAAGAGCTGGATCAATCCGAAAAATAAACAACAGTCAATCAAGCTTGGCCAACGGCAGTACCAACATTAGGTAAGCAAAATCAATACAGCCACCACGAAACACTAATGTGCGATGTAGAACGTCAATAACCTTAGCAGAATCAACATTCATTATACAGGGTGGTCCATTGATAGTGACCGGGCCAAATATCTCACGAAATAAGCATCAAATGAAAAAACTACAAAGAACGAAACTCGTCTAGCTTGAAAGGGGAAACCAGATGGCGCTATGGTTGGCCCGCTAGATGGCGCTACCATGGGTCAAACGGATATCAACTGCGTTTTTTTTTAAATAGAAACCCCTATTTTTATTACATATTCGTGTATTACGTAAAGAAATATGAATGTTTTAGTTGGACCACTTTTTTCGCTTTGTGATAGATGGCGCTGTAATAGTCGCAAACGTATAAGTATGTGGTATCAAGTAACATTCGGCTATTGCGGACGGTATTTGCTCGTGACACGTTACCGGTGTTAAAATGTACCGTTTACCAATTTCGTAAAAGGTCGGAATCATGTTGATGTATGGCTGTTGTTGTTGTTGTGGTCTTCAGTCCTGAGACTGGTTTGATGTAGCTCTCCATGCTACTCTATCCTGTGCAAGCTTCTTCATCTCCCAGTACCTAATGCAACCTACATCCTTCTGAATCTGCTTAGTGTATTCATCTCTTGGTCTCCCCCTACGATTTTTACCCTCCACGCTGCCCTCCAATACTAAATTGGTGATCCCTTGATGCCTCAGAATATGTCCTATCAACCGATCCCTTCTTCTGGTCAAGTTGTGCCACAAACTTCTCTTCTCCCCAATCCTATTCAATACTTCCTCATTAGTTATGTGATCTACCCATCTAATCTTCAGCATTCTTCTGTAGCACCACATTTCGAAAGCTTCTATTCTCTTCTTGTCCAAACTATTTACCGTCCAGGTTTCACTTCCATACATGGCTACACTCCATACAAATACTTTCAGAAATGACTTCCTGACACTTAAATCTATACTCGATGTTAACAAATTTCTCTTCTTCAGAAACGCTTTCCTTGCCATTGCCAGTTTACATTTTATATCCTCTCTACTTCGACCATCATCAGTTATTTTGCTCCCCAAATAGCAAAACTCCTTTACTACTTTAAGTGTCTCATTTCCTAATCTAATACCCTCAACATCACCCGACTTAATTCGACTACATTCCATTATCCTCGTTTTGCTTTTTTTGATGTTCATCTTATATCCTCCCTTCAAGACACCATCCATTCCGTTCAACTACTCTTCCAAGTCCTGTGCTGTCTCTGACAGAATTACAATGTCATCAGCGAACCTCAAAGTTTTTATTTCTTCTCCATGGATTTTAATACCTACTCCGAACTTTTCTTTTGTTTCCTTTACTGCTTGCTCAATATACAGATCGAATAACATCGGGGAGAGGCTACAACCCTGTCTTACTCCCTTCCCAATCACTGCTTCCCTTTCATGTCCCTCGACTCTTATAACTGCCATCTGGTTTCTGTACAAATTGTAAATAGCCTTTCGCTCCCTGTATTTAACCCATGCCACCTTTAGAATTTGAAAGAGAGTATTCCAGTCAACATTGTCAAAAGCTTTCTCTGAGTCTACAAATGCTAGAAACATAGGTTTGCCTTTCCTTAATCTTTCTTCTAAGATAAGTCGTAACGTCAGTATTGCCTCACGTGTTCCAGTGTATGGCTATTGTGATCAAAATGCCCAACGGGCGTGTGCTATGTATGCTGCTCGTTATCCTGGACGACATCATCCAAGTGTCCGGACCGTTCGCCGGATAGTTACGTTATTTAAGGAAACAGGAAGTGTTCAGCCACATGTGAAACGTCAACCACGACCTGCAACAAATGATGATGCCCGAGTAGGTGTTTTAGCTGCTGTTGCGGCTAATCCGCACTTCATTAGCAGACAAATTGCGCGGGAATCGGGAATCTCAAAAACGTCGGTATTTAGAATGCTACATCAACATCGATTGCACCCGTACCATATTTCTATGCACCAGGAATTGCATGGCGACGACTTTGAACGTCGTGTACAGTTCTGCCACGGGGCACAAGAGAAATTACGGGACGATGACAGATTTTTTGCACGCGTTCTACGTATTTAGCGACGAAGCGTCATTCACCGACAGCGGTAACGTAAACCGGCATACTATGCACTATTGGGCAACGGAAAATCCACAATGGCTGCGACAAGTGGAACATCAGCGACCGTGGCGGGTTCATGTATGGTGCGGCATTATGGGAGGAAGGATAATTGGCCCCCATTTTATCGATGGCAATCTAAATGGTGCAATGTATGCTGATTTCCCACGTAATGTTCCACTGATGTTACTACAAGATGTTTCACTGCATGACAGAATGGCGATGTACTTCCGACATGATGGATGTCCGACACATAGCTCGCGTGAGGTTGAAGCGGTATTGAATAGCATATTTCATGACAGGTAGATTGGTCGTCGAAGCACCATATCATGGTCCGCATGTCCGCCGGATCTGACGTCCCCGGATTTCTTTCTGTGGGAAAAGTTGAAGGATATTTGCTATCATGATCCAGCGACAACGCTTGACAACATGCGTCAGCGCATTGTCAATGCAGGTGCGAACATTACGGAAGGCGAACTACTCGCTGTTGAGAAGAATGTAGGTCAGTCCGGTGGTTCAGCCAGTCGTGCTGCCTTTCATGAACAACACTTCAGCTGGTGGTTTCCAACTGAATAACGCTCGCTAACATGCCGCTGTTGTAACCCAACATGCTCTAAATGTGTCGACATGTTGCCTTAGCCTGCTCTATTACCAGACCTGTCTCCAATCAAGCATATATGGGACATCACCGGACGACAATTCCAACGTCATCCACAACCATCATTAACTGTCCTTGTATTGACCGAAATAACCACTGTAGCAATCTGTTTGCATCAACTCTGAAGAGATTTTACGTTTTTGGAAAGTCACATTTGCTTCCGACCAACAGCATTCGTTTGCAGGGGTCAAAACATGAAGTTCTGCTTGTTTTAAAAAGAATTCGCCACTCTGGTTTCTGATTTAGGGTGCATAGTCGAATTTGTGCTGTGTTGTTATGAGGACAGGAAGACTGTCTTTGCATGGTGCAGACCCTTGCTGTTGTATAGATTCACAGATAACTAAAGATTTGGGGCACACTGTTTTACTTTTTTTTACTTTGGTGAAACTTGCATTGCTTAGTTGTGATTACCCCACCAATGAACATAGGCGTCGTCCTTATGCACAATAAAATGGATGCTCGTTGGTTACTGATATTTAGTTGACTGGAATCAGCACCATAAATTAGGTTTGCTCCTCGTCACATAGTAAATATAAGGTGGCTGCCATCTCATGAGAGTATTAAGTTGTGTTTATTTGTCGTGAATCTGATTCTTGTGCTTGTAGTTTTGCGGGCCTGTGATGGTTTGTAAATTTGTTTGTTTGTGTGCTGAGACAAAAGAAATCTTCGTTGCTCTAATTTTTGCAGGTTTATTTAAAAATATATGGTCATTCCTTGTTATTTAATGCTGGAGATTTTGCCATATCGTATGATAGCCATCTTTTTAATGGTGGGAGCCCACTTCATGATCCATGTACCGTCTGAAGGATAAGCAGTCATCTGCTGAATTGCCGTTTAGAAATGTTAGTGTTAAATAATATCTCTCTGCATGCTATTAATAATCAGGTGCTGATAAAGGTAGGTCATCGAGTGGTGCCTTGTTTATTCCTATTTGCCAAACACTGTGCTGTATAATCTAAATCACAATTAGGATGTCATGTAGTGATAGTATTTAGTTCCTCATTCAGTCGATTTAATCGTACCTGCGCATCAAATTGGCGATTACAAAATCGTGGAAACATACTCGTAGCACAGCTGGACGCTATGAACAGAAGACTGACACATATTCATTTGGGGTTACTGTCTTTCTGAGCCAGTATTCATTATGCATTATACTACATATATAGTCCAGTTTGTTTCCATTGTGTGTATTTATGAGCGTATGTGCTTGCGTGTGTGTGTGTGTGTGTGTGTGTGTGTGTGTGTGTGTGTGTGTGTGTGTGTGTGTGTGTGAATTATTTCCAGTCAATTTTTACAAGTTAGATAGCGTTTCGAAATTGTTTTTCTAGAGCATTAGAATTATATGTTTTGCACATCTTTAAAACATCAGGGCTTGATTATCATTACTTACAGAAGCAGGCCTATGCTTTTTTTTAAAAAAAAATAAGCACACATCTTCCATTATGGGCGTCCTTGCCAGGATATTTCTTTCTTATGAACTGCCTGAATGCTTTTAACAATAGTTTTTCATTTAATGCTTTCATGTCACTGTTGTCTGATACAGTTATGGATTATCTTTACATAATTTCCTTTTCTTGTGGATTTCTGATTGCTCCTTTGACCATAAATTCTTTCATTCAATTGCAGTGCCTATCAGACATTTAATTAAAATTTTTATGTCACGGTGTTACTACTTGCCACAAGAACATACACCTGTAAATTTTTCATTCGTGTTTGACAAAGCCATCTAATGGGTATGTACATATTTGCTCGTATCTTTACCTAGGGGTATGCAATTACTGTGACTAATTTTGTGATATTGGTGATGTTCGATGAGACAAATTTAATTGTCAAGTATGATTTAGAAATATAATGCAAGCTATTTGTTATAAATTATTAATTTTATGCTCAAGTTTGAAGCAATACAGTGCAGAGAATTGATAGAACTTGATGGCACTGGACTATAACTGAATTTTTGTCCAGAGTTTAGTATATGGTGGAGAGTTTACATTATACTTTAGAAATACAGAGAAATACATAGTTCAATGAGTAGATTATTGTCTGAGGACTATAGAGTGAATTTTTATGCTTTCTGGATGAATTTCCTCATTAACTTTGATTTTTGTAATTTGAAGTAAGACTTCTTGCTGAAGTGTTGATATTTTTCTTTCAAATATCTGGTAGTCAGGGATATTTATTTTCACACTTGGATGCTGAGGGATAGTTGAATTTTGAATTTCTGTGTCTGACACAAGTCAACATCTTCAAGAGTTCTGGGCACCGGGGTGATGTAAAATTTTTTTTTGATGCGTGTGTAATAAAACCTTGGCACATATAACAGAGGTTTTGGGGGTAAAGATTCTGATAATTGCACAATTGAAATAATTGCAGTTGCCGGCCGGAGTTGCCGTGCGGTACTAGGCGCTACAGTCTGGAGCCGAGCGACCGCTACGGTCGCAGATTCGAATCCTGCCTCTAGCATGGATGTCTGTGATGTCCTTAGGTTAGTTAGGTTTAATTAGTTCTAAGTTTTAGGCGACTGATGACCTCAGAAGTTAAGTTGCATAGTGCTCAGAGCCATTTGAACCATTAATTGCAATTCAAAGGTGCATCATGATTGTTGTGATGTTAACTGAGGAGACAGATAGTACTGCAGAGGGAAATACATTGCACCTGTGGTCGTAGTTGAAAGCAGACTGTTCATTTAATCTATTGCAAGTCTTCAAAGCGAAGATGATCTCGTGCATGCGGCTCTATCCCACCATAGTAAATTGTAGGTGGAGGCTGAAGTGGCTGCAGACTCAATCATTGGCATCGCAAATGATCCTTGCCAATGGCAAAGTGCAAATCAGCATGAAATTTCTTTTTAAGTCGCTCTGGTGGCAACAGGCGAGTGGAGTCTATGTGTAGCAATTGAGACTCCCAAACATCAAGTCTCCTGAAGATCAAGTAATTCCTGATCAAAAGTTTAGCCTACTAACAGGAAACCTCGCACTGCCACGTCTTGCATCTCTCACTGCATTCAGAATGGCTGGGCTTTGGATCTTCCGAGTGCCAAACAGTAAAAACGCTCATTATAAAATGCTTGTGCCCTTTCCCTAGGCTATCCCTCTAGCCTGTCATTCATCATCATCATCATCATCATTTAAGACTGATTATGCTTTTCAGCGTTCAGTCTGGAGCACAGCCCCCCTTATACAGTTCCTCCATGATCCCCTATTCAGTGCTAACATTTGTGCCTCCTCTGATGTTAAACCTATTACTTCAAAATCATTCTTAACCGAATCCAGGTACCTTCTCCTCGGTCTGCCCCGACTACTCCTACCCTCTACTGCTGAATCCATGAGTCTCTTGGGTAACCTTGCTTCTCCCATGCGTGTAACATGACCCCATCATCTAAGCCTGTTCGCCCTGACTGCTACATCTATAGATTTCATTCCCAGTTTTTCTTTGATTTCTCATTGTGGACACCCTCCTGCCATTGTTCCCATCTACTAGTACCTGCAATCATCCTAGCTACTTTCATATCCGTAACCTCAACCTTGTTGATAAGGTAACCTGAATCCACCCAGCTTTCGCTCCCATACAACAAAGTTGGTCGAAAGATTGAACGGTGCACGGATAACTTAGTCTTGGTACTGACTTCCTTCTTGCAGAAGAGAGTAGATCGTAGCTGAGCGCTCACTGCATTAGCTTTGCTACACCTCGCTTCCAGTTCTTTCACTATGTTGCCATCCTGTGAGAATATGCATCCTAAGTACTTGAAACCGTCCACCTGTTCTAACTTTGTTCCTCCTATTTGGCACTCAATCCGTTTATATTTCTTTCCCACTGACATTACTTTCGTTTTGGAGATGCTAATCTTCATACCATAGTCCTTACATTTCTGATATACACTCCTGGAAATTGAAATAAGAACACCGTGAATTCACTGTCCCAGGAAGGGGAAACTTTATTGACACATTCCTGGGGTCAGATACATCACATGATCACACTGACAGAACCACAGGCACATACACACAGGCAACAGAGCATGCACAATGTCGGCACTAGTACAGTGTATATCCACCTTTCGCAGCAATGCAGGCTGCTATTCTCCCATGGAGACGATCGTAGAGATGCTGGATGTAGTCCTGTGGAACGGCTTGCCATGCCATTTCCACCTGGCGCCTCAGTTGGACCAGCGTTCGTGCTGGACGTGCAGACCGCGTGAGACGACGCTTCATCCAGTCCCAAACATGCTCAATGGGGGACAGATCCGGAGATCTTGCTGGCCAGGGTAGTTGACTTACACCTTCTAGAGCACGTTGGGTGGCACGGGATACATGCGGACGTGCATTGTCCTGTTGGAACAGCAAGTTCCCTTGCCGGTCTAGGAATGGTAGAACGATGGGTTCGATGACGGTTTGGATGTACCGTGCACTATTCAGTGTCCCCTCGACGATCACCAGTGGTGTACGGCCAGGGTAGGAGATCGCTCCCCACACCGTGATGCCGGGTGTTGGCCCTGTGTGCCTCGGTCGTATGCAGTCCTGATTGTGGCGCTCACCTGCACGGCGCCAAACACGCATACGACCATCATTGGCACCAAGGCAGAAGCGACTCTCATCGCTGAAGACGACACGTCTCCATTCGTCCCTCCATTCACGCCTGTCGCGACAACACTGGAGACGGGCTGCACGATGTTGGGGCGTGAGCGGAAGACGGCCTAACGGTGTGCGGGACCGTAGCCCAGCTTCATGGAGACGGTTGCGAATGGTCCTCGCCGATACCCCAGGAGCAACAGAGTCCCTGATTTGCTGGGAAGTGGCGGTGCGGTCCCCTACGGCACTGCGTAGGATCCTACGGTCTTGGCGTGCATCCGTGCGTCGCTGCGGTCCGGTCCCAGGTCGACGGGCACGTGCACCTTCCGCCGACCACTGGCGACAACATCGATGTACTGTGGAGACCTCACGCCCCACGTGTTGAGCAATTCGGCGGTACGTCCACCCGGCCTCCCGCATGCCCACTATACGCCCTCGCTCAAAGTCCGTCAACTGCACGTACTGTTCACGTCCACGCTGTCGCGGCATGCTACCAGTGTTAAAGACTGCGATGGAGCTCCGTATGCCACGGCAAACTGGCTGACACTGACGGCGGCGGTGCACAAATGCTGCGCAGCTTGCGCCATTCGACGGCCAACACCGCGGTTCCTGGTGTGTCCGCTGTGCCGTGCGTGTGATCATTGCTTGTACAGCCCTCTCGCAGTGTCCGGAGCAAGTATGGTGGGTCTGACACACCGGTGTCAATGTGTTCTTTTTTCCATTTCCAGGAGTGTAGCTCTGAAATATTACTTTGCAAACTTTCAATCGAATCTGCCATCACAACTAAGTCATCCGCATATGCAAGACTGCTTATTTTGTGTTCACATATCTTAATCTCACCCAGCCAGTCTATTGTTTTCAACATATGATCCATAAATAATATGAACAACAGTGGAGAAAGGTTGCAGCCTTGTCTTACCCCTGAAACTACTCTGAACCATGAACCTCAATTTACCGTCAACTCTAACTGCTGCCTGACTATCCATGTAAAGACCTTTAATTGCTTGCAAAAGTTTGCCTCCTATTCCAAACCTTGTAGAACAGACAATAACTTCCTCCTAGGAACCCGGTCATATGCCTTTTCTAGATCTATAAAGCATAGATACAATGCCCTGTTCCACTCATAACACTTCTCCATTATTTGCCGTAAGCTAAGATCTGGTCCTGACAACCTCTAAGAGGCCTAAACCCACACTGATTTTCATCCAATTGGTCCTCAACTAATACTCGCACTTTCCTTTCAACAATACCTGAGAAGATTTTACCCACAACGCTGATTAAAGAGATACCTCTGTAGTTGTTACAATCTTTTCTGTTTCCATGCTTAAAGATTGGTGTGATTACTGCTTTTGTCCAGTCTGATGGAACCTGTCCCGACTCCCACGCCATTTCAATTATCCTGTGTAGCCATTTAAGACCTGACATTTCACTGTATTTGATGAGTTCCGACTTAATTTCATCCACCCCAGCCGCTTTATTGCACTGCAATCTATTGACCATTTTTTCCACTTCCTCAAATGTGATCCTATTTCCATCATCATTCCTATCCCATTCTACCTCGAAGTCTGAAACATTACTGATCGCATTTTCACCTACATTGAGCAACTCTTCAAAATATTCCCTCCATCTGCCCAAGGCATCCACAGGATTCACCCGCAGTTTTCCTGACCTGTCCAAAATGCTTGTCATTTCCTTCTTACCTCCCTTTCGAAGACTGCTAATTACACTCCAGAATGGTTTTCCAGCAGCTTGACCCATAGTCTCCAACCTGTTTCCAAAGTCTTCCCACGATTTCTTCTTGGATGCTGCAATTATCTGTTTGACTTTGTTTCTTTCTTCAACATAACTTTCTCTGTCTACCTGGGTTCTGGTATGTAGCCATTTTTGGTACGCCTTCTTTTTCCTTTTACAGGCTGCCTTGACTGTATCATTCCACCAAGCTGTTTGCTTCATCCTACTTTTACACACTACTGTTCCAAGACATTCTTTAGCCACTTCTAGTACTGTGTCTCTGTACCTTGTCCATTCCTTTTCCAATGACTGTAATTGACTACATTCAACTAACTGGTACCTTTCTGAGATCGCTGTTATGTACTTGTGCCTGATTTCCTTATCCTGAAGTTTCTCCACTCTTTTTCTCCTACATATGGACCTGACCTCCTGCACTTTCGGCCTCACAATCCCAATTTCACTGCAGATTAAATAATGATCAGTGTCATCAAAGAATCCCCTGAATACACGTGTGTCCCTCACAGCCTTCCTGAATTCCTGATCTGTTATTATATAGTCAATGACAGATCTGGTTCCCCTGCCTTCCCAAGTATACCGGTGAATGTTTTTATGTTTAAAAAAGGAGTTTGTGATTACTAAGCCCATACTGGCACAGAAATCCAAGAGTTGTTTCCCGTTCCTGTTGGCCTCCATATCCTCTCCAAATTTACCCATAACCTTTTCATACCCTTCTGTTCGATTTCCAATCCTGGCGTTAAAATCACCCATGAGCAGAACACTGTCCTTGTCCTTTACTCTAACAACTACATCACTGAGTGCCTGTCATTTAATAGAGAAAAAGGTTGTCTTTCTCTCTCTCTCTCTCTCTCTCTCTCTCTCTCTCTCTCTCTCTCTCTGTGTGTGTGTGGGGGGGGGGGGGGGGGTGATCAGTGAGGCAAGTCCCAGTTGGCACAGTCGAGCTTCTCTTTCTGACCACTATTTTATTCGTGTTAGCCAATCGCTGCAGTTCTTATATTGTGTAAACTTTGGTTTTTGTGAGGTCAGGGATCCAGCGGCATCTCACGCTGTCAAACGCCCAAGACTGCAGCTTCTGATTCTATTTTCAAGATGTTTAACTGTGACATCCAGTACTTTCCAGAGAAAACATCAGCTTTCTAATTTTATGCACAGTAGTGCCTTCTGCTAAAAAGCGTTCCTCCTCTGTCGACTCCTAGATTGTAAGGTGGATGCGGCTGGGGGACTTGTACCACAGCACATCCTGTCTGTATTTTTCTGTGTTACTCCGGGTGTCCCGTGTCGACATTACAAAAGGCTATGTGGTGGCCTGCGAAGCATTGACCTGCACCTCTCGCCGGGTGTTCTTCTGCGTAACAGCTCCAAGGGTGGCAGAGTACCTAACCCCTGGCAGCCCGGGTTCTGCTGCAGAGCTCCAAATCTGATTTCAACGTCCTCTCATTTATACAAGGCTTACAAATCTGAATGAAACAATATAAGAAGAGGAAGATTATGTTGGTCAACTACCAACAGTCACTAGTACTGTTACGTATCACATTCCGTGGCATCGAGTAAATATTCTCATCTAATGGGTCTTCCATTAATTTCCTCAACTCAAAACTCAAGCTCATTATTCTTTTCCCAAGAATGGCAGGATTCTCCACAGCTCAACATTCAAGCAGAAAGGGAAACTCTTGCACAGCACAAGTCCCATGCGGGAATTGCGAGCACCAGCACATGATAATCTTCGCTCTTTCCCTCAGGACTCACCATCACTCTCCCCAGACTTCCACGTCTTGACTTTTGGTTGTGGAACTGCTTGCAGTTACAGCATTTTTGTTGCGCTCTTAACTCCAAAGACTGGTTTCATGCAACTCTCCATGATAGTCTACCCTGTGAAAGTTTCTTCATCTCTGCACGACCTCTGCAACCTCCATCCACTTGTACCTGCTCATTATGGTCAAGCCTAGGTGTCGTTCTACAGTTTTTACGCCCTCACCGTTTCCTCCTTCGTCAAATTAATTATCACTTGATGCTTTTCGATGCGTTCTATCAGCCTGTGCCTGTTATGTCATTTTTTCCGATTCCATTCCATACTTCTTCATTAGTTATCAAATATGTCATAACTAATCTACACCATTTTTCCGTAGCATAACATTTCAAAATCTTTTATTTTCCTCTTGTCTGCACTAATTACTTTCGACGTTTCACTCCCATATACGACTACTCTCGAGACAAATACTTAAAGGAAAGACTTCTTAACACTTAAATTTATATTAGATGTTAACTTATTTCTCTATTTCTGAAAATCTTTTTTGCTATTACCATTATACATTTTATATCCTGTTTACTTCTTCGATCATCTGTCGTTGTGCTGCCCAAGTAGGATACGTCGTCTACTACTTTTACTGTCTCATTTTATAAGCTCCAGTTAAAGGAGCACAAACGTCAGCTGATGTCGTTGCCCTTTTTGAAAAAATGTATTGGACAACAAGTTTTGGGATTAGCTGTCGGAATCGTCTCCAGTGTGTAGGGTAACGTGCGGCAGCTGGTCTCATGAATGATTTCTGCCACACGGACCGCTTGGTTACTAGCTGCTATACAATGTTCTATGCAACAATCTTGTTATCAACATTATCGTTATTGTATCGTTCTGCACACTGCTTTGAAAACAACATCATATTACTGACACAACACGAATAGTTAGCTTAGTTGCTAACTCCGCTTCATACTCTATCTGATAAAAAAATATTTGGACACCCTTATGCAATGCGGAGCTGAGCAGTAGGAGCCAGTAAAGGTGGGCCCGTCAGTATAAATGGACACGGGGAGTACTTTGTTGTCAGTAGAGAAGAAGTAACAACAGAACTGGTTGCTCAGCAGAGTGACTTCGAATGTGTACTGGCCATTGCATGTCACCTGAGTAACAAATTCATCAGAGGCATTTCAACCCTTCTAAGGCTGCCCAAGTAGACTGATGGTAATGTGATATCGATGTGGAAACTAGAAGGAAGAACCAGCTGAACAAATACCAGGCAGATCTCGTGTAATAACGAACAGGGACTATCGAACATTGAAGAGAATGATTGCAAAAAATTGCATGTGATCAGCCGAAGGAATCACTAGTGGCTTCCAAAATGCTTCCAGCAGTCTAGCCAGCGAGCTAGCACGATGGCCGTGCGTAAGAAGTTGAGAAGAATGCGGTACAATTGTGTAGCAGTTGCTCAAAAGGCACACATTTCTGTAGTGAATGCTAAGTGACACTTGAGCGATGTAAAGAACGACTCACTGGGAAGTGTATGAATGGAAACAAGTGATTTGGAGTCTTTAATCATGCTACCCATGCGGCAATCTCACGGAAAAGTTTGGGTTTCACGAATGTCTGGAGAACGTTATAAGCTATAATGTGTAGTGCCATAATGAAGTACGGAGGAAATCGTGTTAAGGGTATGGAAGTGTTTTTCGGGGATAGTGTGTGGTTCTCTCGTTGCACTTACGAATATGCTAAATGCGGAAGGATATTAACACAATTTACAGCGTTGTGTACTGCGTAAAGTATAGAAACAGTTCCGAGACGATGATTGTTCGTATCATCTTAACAATCCACCTTTTCGTAAAGCAGTATCAGTGAGACAATGATTTATCGAAGTAACATTCCTGATATGGACTGGTCTGCCCAGAGCCCCGACCTGAGTCTAATGGAACACATATGGGATGTGTAAGAAAGTCGATTTCGCTCCAGACCCGCAACGTCCAACATCACAACCTTCTTCGGGTTCGGCTCTTGAGAAAAAATTGGCTCCCCATTCTCCACAGACATTCAGATACCTCACTGAAAGTGTTGCTAGTGGAGTTAAATCCCTCGTAAAGGCGAAGGTTGGATACATACCACACAAATGTCCATTATCAGGTGCCTGGATACATTTGATCATATAGTCTATATCTAGGTATACCTCGAGAAAAAATGTGCTGGCTGTGGCTTGAGGATTTCCTCAACCGAGACGTTGTAAATGAGTTGCATTTGCCGGCCACTGTGGCCGAGCGGCTCTAGGCGCTTCGGTCTGGAACCGCTTGACCGCTACGGTCGCTGGTTCGAATCCGGCCTCGGGCATTGATGTGTGTGATGTCCTTACGTTAGTTAGGTTTAAGTAGTTCTAAGTTCTAGAAGACTGATGACCTCAGATGTTAAGTCCCATAGTGTTGAGAGCCATTTGAACCATCTTTTTTTTTTTAATTGTATTTTTCTTCAGTGTGTGAGTTCTCGAGGTGAAGGCCAGATCAAGGCATTGAAGTCACAGTCGGCTGCTCGTACTCCTCGTGCGACAAAACGCAGAAAAAATGTAATATATCGTGATACAGTTACTAAAGAGAAAACAGTCTCAGATTTTTCCAGAAAAGTAATTAATTACTTACAAATAATTTCATGATTAGTTGAGATTGGGCGAAGGCAGCCACTATCGTCTGCCATAAAACCACTGAGGTGACCACAGTCATGCGATATCTCCTACCATCCTGTCGGACCTCCTTTTGCTCAGCGTTGTGCAGCGACTCGACGTGGCAGGGACTCAACAAGTCGTTGGAAGTCCCCTGCAGAATTACTGAGCCAAGCTGGCTCTATAGCCGTCCATAATTACGAAAGTGTTGCCGGTGCAGGACTTAACGCACGAACTGACCTTTCGACTATGTCCCATATGTTCGGTGGGCGGCCAAATCATTCGCTCGATCTCTCCAGAATGTTCTTCAGATCAACTGCAAACAATTGTGGCAAGGTGACGTGGCACATAAAAATTCCTTCAGTGACCGGAAAAAAGAAGTCCACGAATGACTGCAAATGAACACCAGGTAGTCGAAGATAATCATTTCCAGTCATGATCGGTTCCATTCCACGTAAACACAGTCCACCATTACGGTGGCAAAACCAGCTTGCACAGTGCCTTGTTAACAACTTCGCTCCACGGCTTCGTGGAATCTGCGCCACACTACTATCGGCTCTTACCACCTGCCCCCCTACTAACAGCCGTGTACCGCAAGTCTCTAGAGGAACAAAAGGTTCCAAATGATTGGAAAAGAGCACAGCTAGTCCCAGTCTTCAAGAAGGGTCGTCGAGCAGATGCGCAAAACTATAGACCTATATCTCTGACGTCGATCTGTTGTAGAATTTTAGAACATGTTTTTTGGAACCCCAGAATCTACTATGTAGGAATCAACATGGATTCCGGAAACAGCGATCGTGTGAGACCCAACTCGCTTTATTTGTTCATGAGACCCAGAAAATATTAGATACAGGCTCCCAGGTAGATGCTATTTTTCTTGACTTCCGGAAGGCGTTCGATACAGTTCCGCACTGTCGCCTGATAAACAAAGTAAGAGCCTACGGAATATCAGACCAGCTGTGTGGCTGGATTGAAGAGTTTTTAGCAAACAGAACACAGCATGTTGTTATCAATGGAGAGACGTCTACAGACGTTAAAGTAACCTCTGGCGTGCCACAGGGGAGTGTTATGGGACCATTGCTTTTCACAATATATATAAATGACCTAGTAGATAGTGTCGGAAGTTCCATGCGGCTTTTCGCGGATGATGCTGTAATATACAGAGAAGTTGCAGCATTAGAAAATTGTAGCGAAATGCAGGAAGATCTGCAGCGGATAGGCACTTGGTGCAGGGAGTGGCAACTGACCCTTAACATAGACAAATGTAATGTATTGCGAATACATAGAAAGAAGGATCCTTTATTGTATGATTATATGATAGAACAAACACTGGTAGCAGTTACTTCTGTAAAATATCTGGGAGTGTGCGTGCGGAACGATTTGAAGTGGAATGATCATATAAAATTAATTGTTGGTAAGGCGGGTACCAGGTTGAGATTCATTGGGAGAGTCCTTAGAAAATGTAGTCCATCAACAAAGGAGGTGGCTTACAAAACACTCGTTCGACCTATACTTGAGTATTGCGCATCAGTGTGGGATCCGTACCAGATCGGGTTGACGGAGGAGATAGAGAAGATCCAAAGCAGAGCGGCGCGTTTCGTCACAGGGTTATTTGGTAACCGTGATAGCGTTACGGAGATGTTTAACAAACTCAAGTGGCAGACTCTGCAAGAGAGGCGCTTTGCATCGCGGTGTAGCTTGCTCGCCAGGTTTCGAGAGGGTGCATTTCTGGATGAGGTATCGAATATATTGCTTCCCCCTACTTATACCTCCCGAGGAGATCACGAATGTAAAATTAGAGAGATTACAGCGCGCACGGAGACTTTCAGACAGTCGTTCTTCCCACGAACCATACGCGACTGGAACAGGAAAGGGAGGTAATGACAGTGGCACGTAAAGTGCCCTCCGCCACACACCGTTGGGTGGCTTGCGGAGTATAAATGTAGATGTAGATGTAGATATCGGGACTGATATGACCAGGCCACTCCAGTCGTCTAGGGTCCTACCGACATGGTCACGAGCCCAGGAGAGGCGCTGCAGGCAATGTCCTGATGTTAGCAAGGCATTCGCATCGGTAGTCTGCAGCCATAGCCTAGTAACGCCAGATTTTGCCGCGCTGTGCTAATGGAGACGTTGGTTATAAGTGCCAGACTGATTTACGCGGTTATTTCACGCAATGTTGCTTGACTGTTTAGCACTGAGAACGCTAAGCAAACGCCACTGCTCCCGGTCGTTAAGTGAAGGCAGCCAGCTGCTGAGTTGTCCGTACATAGAGGTAATGCCAGCAATGTGGTATTGTCGGCACACTCTTGACATTGTGGACCTCGGACTACTGAACCCCGAACGATTTCTGAAATGAAATATCCCATACGTCTAGCTCCAATTATCATTCCGCGTACAAAGTCTATTATTCTCGTCGTACGGCCATAATCATGTCGGAAACTTTTCATGTGAATCACCTGAGTACAAACGACAGCTCCGCCCCTTTATACCTTGTGTACGCGATACTAGCGCCATCTGTATATGCGCATATCGCCATCTCATGACTTTTGTTGCCTCAGTGTAGTAACTCCCTACTCGACTGGAACCGGAAGAAACCCTAATACGTGGAACGGTGGCAACTACCTTGTGCCATGTACTTCTTAGTGGCTTACACAATGCAGATGTAGATGTAAATTTCGAACGACGCAGCAAAATGTCTTTTGTATTCGGCAGCAGCCTTGCACGCGGAATGGCGCTGTGTATTTTGGTCGTTAATCAAGGGATCAGCAGTAATCCGTAGCGGCAATCAGTCTGCACGACAGGCGAGGCAATCAGAGCCCCGCCGGGGAGCCGTGGCCGGCGTATATAAAGGGGTGGCGCCCGCCCCCGGGGGCAGACTCTGCAGCCAGACATGGCCGGAGCTGCCGCCCCAGCCGCCGCCGCGCTCGCCGCCGTCGCCGTACTAGCCGCCGCCTCTGCCGCCTCCGCCGCCTCCAGCCACGGTGAGTCCTGCCGCGGGAGCCCATGCGCGCCTTGCCGTGATAGACCCTCCGAGGCACTGACAGATAATGAGGCGTCTCCAACGGAATGACAACCTCTATGCCAAACAGTATGGATTCCGGAAGCATTGATCATTTGAAACCCAAGTCCAGCTATTCTCACAAGACATCTGGAAGCCATGGATCAAGGCAGTCAGAAGATACTAGCGAAAAGCATTTTCTCAATACCACATCTACGCTTATCGTTATCGAAAGTACCATCGTCTGTGGTATCAAGCGAAATTCTACATCTACTACTATAATCCGTAAGCCATCTTACTGTGTGCGGCGCAGGTTACTTTGTTACCTGCTCCAGTCGCAAATGGTTCAAGGGCAGATCGATTGCTGGTAAGCTTCCGTGTGGACTGAATCTCTCTAATGTTATGGTCTTTTCGCGACATGTACGTGGGAGGAAGCAATATATTAGTTAATTCTTCTAGGTATGTACGCTCTCTGAACATGAACAATAAACCAAATAGTGATGCTAAACGCCTGTCTTGTAAGGTCTGCCATTGGAGTTGGCTGAACATACACGTGATGCTTTCGCAATTACTAAATGAACCTATAACGAAACGTTCTTCTGTTCTTTGGATCGTCACTACTTCCTCTGTCAGTCCCTGTCTAGTACGGACCCAAGACTGACGAACAATATTCAACCCTATTAATGAATGTTCAGAATATTCTTAGTGCATAGAATAAGAACTGCACACACCAGAACCTCTCAGATTATTTAGTTACAAATAATTAGTACCTGTATATAAACGAACAGGAGGAATACACAAAACAGCACACCTGCAACGTATTTTAGGTTAAATTGCCAGCAAATGTAAGCGGAGAAACGACAAGGGTGCGTGAGCGAGTGACATCTACCTTTTTAGGTTCTGTGTGCTCGTAATGAACCACACGTTTTCGACCTGCCCTTAGTCTGCAATCGTTTTTACGCTGCACCCCAAATAGAGTGGCTCAGTTAATCTTTGTGTGACCCAACACAACTCAGGAGGAGGTTCATACATCACGAAAAAAATAACACGCTGATCTCTTAAAAACACACTATATTGTTGAGGCACTATGTCCTCCGATAAGTTGGATGGGTACTAGGAACAAGAAATATGCAGATATCCAATAGTCACACACCAGAATTCACAGAACCTCTACGACAGATGCTAATTCTTGTTGACAAGAAACACTTTTAAATTTATCTCACGAGTGACTCCCGTTTAAAATCACGATACTATTTCTGCTACCACGCGGTACTTGGAAACCGAAACGCCAGGTTAGTTCTGAATGTGCTTGGTAACAAGGCGCGTGATATTCTCCTGCACCAGATCATCCGCGACGATTTCATACAACAATCGAAAAGTTCACAATAGATAATAAACATCGTCCGACTTACCGAAAACAAGGTAATGAGGCAATGACGTCACGCAAGCTTCCTCAAATTACGCTGCCAATGTCTAAGTCGGTAGGTACTGTCACAATCAGAGTGCCAAGTAGGCACTACCTGTCCTATTGTTCGTATTCCACATTTGTCAACATGAAGTGAACAATTCCAAAGCTTGTTGTGCCACTGAGCTGAAACTGCCATCAGCTAAAGGCCCCGACTTTCTCCAACTCTCGACGCCTTCTGACTCAAACAATGGTCTGCTACCCCCGTTTATAACTTTACTGTCGACTATGACCTCAAACGCTTCACATTTCCTAATATTTACACTTCTGATGTTATTAAGTGCTACACTGGTTCCTCCAGTGACAGATCATTCGTAATACAGCCTGAAATAGTTTTACAATCATGCTAATTTCTTAAAAAATGTAACTTTCTTTTTCTTCTCCGTGGCTCCAGGGCTTGAGACGAGACCAACCGCTTGTTGGACAGAAGTGTCTGCCCACGCGAACTTCGTCTTACTTTCACTTCCTTCCCTTCGTATCCATACGCCAAGACTCCAGGACCCCTCCGAGGCAGCGGTCTGGTACTTGCGGTTTACCGGGACCTCAGCGGGCCACTGCGGTACAGTGGTCGGCCAACGTTCTCTCCAGAGAATTCTGATCCTAGTACTCAATTAAAACATAAATATCTACCGAACCAAATGTTGGATTACGATGCAGTTTGCACCAATCAGTCCAAAATTAGAGAAAAAACTTTTTGTTCTGCCTTACGGCAGGTCTTGTCATGGGGGGATGCCTCGTCAGAGAGGTCCATCGCATGAGTGTCTAGGGAAGTGATTACAGTGGTGCTTTCCCGTTGCCTTCCACTGATGATGAAATGATAATGAGGACAACATAACACCCAGTCCCTGGGCTGAGAAAATCTCCGACCCAGCCGGGAATCGAACCCGTGCCCCTTGGCGTGACAGACCGCCGCGCTGACCACTCAACTATCGGGTACAAATGGTTCAAATGGCTCTGAGCACTATGGGACTTAACAGCTCAGGTCATCAGTCCCCTAGAACTTAGAACTACTTAAACCTAACTAACCTAAGGACATCACACACATCCATGCCCGAGGCAGAATTCGAACCTGCGACCGTAGCGGTCGCGCGGTTCCAGACTGAAGCGCCTAGAACCGCTCGGCCACTTCGGCCGGCCAACTATCGGGGTGGACTCGAATTAGAGAGATCACACATTAATGATATGCTCCAGTATCCTTCCTTCCCCTAGTCTGCTGACTAGACTACGAACTTAGTTAATGCGAAATGAGCGTGGTCAATGAGAGCACAGATCTCAGCCGCGTCTTAGGCCAACAGCCGTTTAGTGCTTTTTCTTACATGTCACCAGAAAGATGCGCGCTCTGCCAACCAGGTACGAATCCATCACCCCCACTTTTAAAGTGCCTACGATTATAAAAATTATAACAATAAATTATATAATATGATTTAATATCCTCGTAATTACTATAACAATTATTACTTTTATTAAAATATTCTATTATTACAGATATATAATACTATATAATACTATATAATTATACATAATTATAATTTATTCTATTATATTGTATATTTATATTATTATTATTATTATTATTATTATGTCATTGTATCAGTGGTTGGTACAGCATCCGTCCAAAACATTCTAAGACTGATTTTATTTCTGGTATATCAGTGGCGTCAGCACAATAACAACACTGACTGCTTGAACTAGGAACTGTACACAACAGGTGTGCATTCGACCAGTCAGCTGCGAGCAGGCAGCTTCAGATAGTGTACGTGCATCTATAGTATGTCAATGCTGCTGGTTCATAAGCCATCATGGAGAACATCTCTAAATCAAGTGTTCAAGACATTCTCCAGAATATCTGAAGAGAAAAGTGTGTGTAAAGTTTGTCCTGTACACCTAGACTTTGAATAAAAGCGATGACGCGTGTACGCTTGCAGTGAAGTGACTGAAATGTAATATTTAGATATTTCTTTTCTAGAGAAAATAATTACGTGTGACGACATTTGGTGTTATCAATACGAACCTACCACAAAACGACGAAGTGCAGAAATTCACAAGAAAGGTGAATGCTTTGACAACGTAATTGATATTTAAGTCAGTGTGACGCAGGAGTTGAACAAAATCCCAAAAAAGTAACTTTTCTGACATTTTCAGATGGTTGTATAAACGTTGTGCGTGTTGTACTCAAGTGGTAGGGGGGGGGGGGGGGAGAGATTACGTTAAAACTAGAAACATTAAAATCACCGTCTTTACTTTTCCTTTTTTTATGAATCTAGTCCCGAAACCTTTTGAGCTCACTACCAAGTAACGGCGTTTCAGAGGACTCTATCATTTAAAATGCAGTCGACGAAAAATTTGAGAAATACGTGAGTCATGCAGGAGATCTAAGGATTATAATAGCTACAAACTCTCACAACTTTGTCAAAATCAAAATTTGTGCAATATAAAGTCGAAGTGCCCATTCACCATTATCAGCATGTCACTTAGCGCTACGATTGTGAACATATATCTGCAGATTATTGTTATATGAGCGTGTAAATGAGGGGAACGCAGTCTCAGTCCGTCACTTCCGTCTTCAACCTGGAAGTCAGCCTTTCTGTCATGTTTTCTTAGTTAATATCGGGGGGACGAGGACGGAGGCGACACTCGACGTCACGTGATTTGCGGTCCTACTGGTGGATCTCGAAAATCCTCAGGAGCCGGCAGAGGCACTTTCACTTGACTGAAATGATTCCTGTTAGGGCTTAGGAATGTAGGCAACCAAATGCGAGATGTTCTGGGTTAAACATAGCTTTTTATTTTCTATAATTCACTGACGTTGTCAAAATTCTTCAGTTTTGGTGTTACTGGATTCTTCGAGAGTTATTCGAGAAATTTTGAAACTGATAGATGTAAAATGTAGAGCCTTTTACTGAAAAGCTTAATTTGTAGGGGGGAGTTCGTTACCTCGACAAACACCCGCCCCTTCTCCCTTTGAATTGGAGCCTTTTGCCATCAGCAGTGGAGGGCGAATCTTTGACAGTGCTAGCCACTCGTGCTAGCGAAACAACAGAAAAACCAATAAACGATCGTCGACAAAAGATCCTGAGACGAGGGCGAATAGGCAATATGTCAAAACAAAGGTGCTTCAGGTACTCTATCTGATCACAACTATCTGGGCACCTATTAGTGGACATTAATATAGGGTGTGTCCACTCTTTGTCTTTATAACTACTAGAGCTCTGCTGGAGATATTTGCAATGAGGTACTTGAACATCTGTGGAGGAATGGCAGCCCATTCTTTCTCAACAGCAGAAGTGATGTTGAAGGTTGAGGTCTGGAGGGAAGCTGACGTTCCAACTCATCCGAAAGCTGTTCCATTGGGTTCAGATCGGGAAACTGGGCAGGTCAGTCCTCTTCTGGAACAATATTGTCCGTTAACCATTGCCTCACATATAAGATACTGCTTTACGACAGGGAGCATTGTCATGCTGACGCAAAAAATCATGGTCTCCGAACTACTCATCTACTGTACACAATACACAGTACTGTAAAATTTGTCCATGTCCTTCCGCATTTAGCGTTTTCTTCAGTGCAGTAGGGGTGACCACACTCTAACCACAAAAGACACCCCCATACCCTAGCGCCACCTCCTCATTATCTCAATGATGACACTTCACATGGTCGCAGGTAAGCTTTTCCAGGCATTCGCATTGACTTTCTATGTGAATAGTCCTTTTGGTGACAATTTCTTGTACAATTATTACCACACGGTCAGTTTTATTGATGCGGTTGGCCTGCAACAGCGACTTGCAGTCGTTTACATCGTGCTACAACATTCCTGCTACTTATGCTTGCTAAGCTTGAAAATGGCCTATGACCGAAACTAGAGCAGTGTGCAAAATAAAAGACAGCTAAAGTTTTTCACCATGAATCTCAACCAAAGCCTTCCATCGGATTTCCACATGGATAGCGGGCTAGCATGATCCAGATCACTCGTTTCCATTCATCCAGTGTCCAGTGGCGTCTCTCTACATCGCCTCAAGCGTCACTTAGCACTGGCTCCGGAAATATATGGCTTGCAATCATTGTATCCAATTATTTTTAACCCTTCACGCACAGTCATTGTGCTATCTGGAGTGCTGATAGCACCTTGGAACTCACGAGTGATTCGTTCTGCTATTTTCATGTGACTTTGTACAGCCAGCCTACACAATGTCCGACGGTCCCTTCTCGTCAGCATGTAACCTCCCCCTCACTTATCGACCTTAATGACAGTGAAAAATTAAACCGCGTGTACCTAATGGAAATTTGGGAAAAGCAATCGTCACCGAGGTTAATTTGTCGGTAAAGAGGGAGGAAAGGGTTACATCTAAATGAAAGGAAAAACGCTAATAAAACTGGTGTAAATTAATTTTGAAAAGGGGTAAAGTTAATAAAGAAAGTAAATGTGCGGCCGTTACGTTAACAGTTAACTAGCGGTATTTAGATATTTGAGATTGGGGGGAAATTACGGTCGCCAGTCCTAAGGACAATTACTATAGTAACTGAAAAAGAAAGGTTATTACACATATAATTAGCACTAGAAGCGTGGCAACTGAAGGTTGACACGTGTAGTGTGAAAACTGAAAGTTTGTCAGAAGTAATAAATTTCGCTACACTCTGACTTAATTTAGCAAAAGAATTAATAAAACCGGAAAATCGAAAGTTAATTTAGTGACTGAAGTTAATAGTGAGCTTTCTTTCTGAAGCACATCGAAATTCAGTAAAATACGGTTAGTCTTGGACTACCTCAACAATCATTTCAAAAGCTACTTGAATCTACGCAATTTAGAAATAAGAGATTTAACTTTGAACTTGAATTAAATGATTCTGAACAATTAACAATAGTAAAATTTAGTACGTACCAAGCTGAGCTGCAGTCACAGGTAAGCTAAAATACGGTAACAAAACTCGCACTCTTAATTTGTGCTTGTGTAATCTAAATATTGTAGCCAGCTATGAATACTTTAACTGAACTTTGAAATTAAAGCAGCGAAATTGAATTATGTTACTTTAATGCTGGCGTTTGAATTTCAACGACTCTCGGGTTCATTTCGGAAAAGGAAGGGACCCTGCTTGGCAATGCAATTGGGACAATGAGCAACAAAGGTTCATGCTAAGTTGCTGTAATTTTGTGATGCAACAATTTTAAAAGTTTGAAAAGCTGAGGTCTGCCATACAGCTCTAAAACTTTACGTGCTTCCAGTCTTCCTTGTTGGCTGATTGAAGGTTTGAAGCCGTCGATCGAGGAGGTGGCGACAGTCACTCATTGTCGGCCGTCGCTGTTGCAGAAGCTGGATGTTGGCGCGCCTTCTTCTCGACACGGTCACCAGACGAAACGGGCTCTTGATGTGCGCCAGCTAATGCTTCCCGTCCGCGACACCATGTCAGAAACTATCATCGCAAGTCGAGCGCAATTACATGCTGCCAAACCCCGAAAACGCGGCAACTCGCGAGAGCTTCAAACAACACACCTGCTCCACTCTCTACTCCAGCCAGACTCTCTCACTGCCCGCGCTCTACGCGACAGAGTTAACCCTACCAAAGATCCTAAACACTTTGATTCTTCACACGACCTATCGATGTAATCGTTCTATAGCAGTTTTCCCTAGGCAAGACCCAGCGTAAAAATACAAATAATATTTACGAAACAACCAATTATACATCGACATAAATGCGTAAATATATATATATATATATATATATATATATATATATATATATATATATATATATACAAACAGTGCAACAAATACAATATATAAAGAGACAGAAATGCCATGTATTCAGGTAACAAAAATAAGGAAAACAAATTTATAGTACAATAGATGGAAATAGGAGGATATGCATTTCCGGCGTTACACGTGCCCCACATTGTCTGAGGATGTTCGTGTAACGTAAACAGACTCAGAAAATGTCCCATAAAAGAAACAGCGGAAATGCATATGCTCAAAACATCAACAGAATTTAGCATTCGTCTAATTAACCATAAATCAATTTTTAGACCATAATAATTGAGTGGAGACACTCCTAATCTTATTCCACTCTGTCATCTTGCACAAAATAAAACAGGTTGACAACATATTAAAATTCATAGAAAACATTGAAAATGGTTTAGCTATTCCAAAATCATCAAAATTCGTAACACTATCAAGAAATGGAATACTATTTACAAAATTAATCAGAGTACATGGTCATAAAAACAGGTATATCAAAATACGCAAATTAATAATTAATGACATAGAATACACTTTTTATATAACCTTTTCATAACTAATACTCTCGCCATGAGAGTCCACTTAATGCTAAACAAGGAAATAATATTCAGCAGATCGAAAAAACCATAAATATTGACAGTAGAATTCTTTCAGCTGTCCAGGAAGAAAAACAATTCCGCCTTCCGTACTCGCAAGTACAAAGAATGCCGACAGCGGCACAAGAGCCGACAGCGGCACAAGAGCCGACAGCGGCTTCGCCTCGCAAGTATTGTTGCGCCCGCCTGTGCGGCACGCTTGATCTCACTCGCCTGCGTAACGGCATTTCCAGAACGTCCGTTTCACTGAATTCTTTAGGAAAACCTCACTCCCGAGTAATCTCAAGGAGTCCCTTAATACTATCACAGTGGATAACTCAACATTGTCCATCATCACACATGTACAAGCCTGAAACTTAAAACATCGTCTAAGTACATCGGCAATGACTAGTAAAACACATATTCATGAAATCTTACAGCTTGTTACAAAATCATATTTCCATTCCTTAATCTACTGTGACTCAGCTGAAAACTGAAACTAGCAGCTTGGATTTTTAAGTTGATTAGATCATGATTAAATTGATTAATCAAAATTAATTACTTAATAATTACAACTTCTTTAATGACCTTGGTCAGTCAAAAGCATGGCAATCTAGCAAATCGTTAAATCTTACACTCTATTTCACATACTGTACAAATTACCCATTGTGTGGTATTAATCGATCCTAGGTTGGTACAATTTCAAGTCTACAATGTTCCGTATACCTAATAGTTTTCCAGAGCTTGGATACTCTAAGCAATAAGCATTTGTGTGAGGTATACCAATGACTTTATATGGTCCATTATAAACAAACTTAAATTTAGAGATTTCATTGTCTATCTCGCTCGATTTCTCATGAGCTTTTACAAGTACTAAGTCTCCGATTGCAAACTTAGTAAAACGCGCTTTAGCGTCATGACGACGTATGCGAGCATCGGCTTTTAGCTTCATTACTTCTCGCAAACGATCTTTTTTCACACCAATAATAATGTCAATCCGTGGAGGGAATTTGATTATCTCTTACAATTCACTTTCTACTCTTTTGTCAATGCCGTGATTCCTCACGTTACGGCAGTTCAAATTCATTCCTACGTCAATGTCATCCGGCCAGTTAACAATGTGTATAGGCTGGTATTGCCTATGCACACCGTCTCCTACCTCGTCAAAACTAACTATTGTTGCTTTATCTTGTGACGTACATGTCAAAGTTTTGCTTTCGCAATTAATCACTGCACGGTTCTTTAATAGCCAATCTAACCCGATAATTACTTCCGTAGTTAAGTCTGGCACGACGACAAACTCTTGTTCAAATCGTGCCCCACATATCTCAAAGTTGACAAAAATCTGTTTTGTGACCGGTTTACTGGCCTTCCCAGTAGCACCGATAATTTTCACTCCTGTTACTGGCATAACTACGATGCCGGGTCTGTCTTTCAGTAACTCAAATATTTTCCCAGATACAGCACTCAATTCTGCACCGGTGACAATCAACACGTTTAGTTGTAGATCATGCATATTAACAGACACCACTATCTGTCTACACTTGTCCTCGACAGTTTCTTTATTTTCCCACAGTAAATCCTCGTCTATATCCAGATCATTCCAGAAAAAACCATCCGGCTTTGATCCTAAATTCTGCTTATCTGGCGGCTTTTTCAGCCTCTGTTCACATACAGTTTTAATTTCAACACGTTTGTCCTGAGGCTTAGTCTGTAGCTTCGCCTCCAATACCGAAACCTTTTCCTCTAACTCGTCAACTAGTGAGTGTTGCTTTGCTATCAATTAACTAATTGTCACCTTCGTTGATTCCTCTTTAGTCAGATTGATCTCATCTGCCAATCTACCTGGAGAAATGTGCCCAGTAGTATCTGCAATTACTTCCTCTAGATCTGCGCAATCCACACTGCTACCGTCTGACCGTATAACGTCAGCTCTAACCTCATACTCGCTGTAATCTACGTGCTTTTCTACCAATCGTGTCCGGCTATCACTAAAATTCTCGTAATCTTTCCCCTTAATACTTTCGCAATGCTTAAACTGGAGTTTTGCGTCGGATGGGTCGGCCACTTCTACCACTATAACTTTCGGTAAAGCCTGCCGGTCAGGGCCAGAACTTTCCGTTACTACTTCAACATCTAACTCCTGCGGGACGAAACACGACGAATCTTGCTCGTGCTCCCCATTAACACCAACTGTTTCTGGTAAAGTCTGCCGGTTAGGGCCAGAACTTTCTATCATTTCACAAACACTATCTTCCTGCGGGACGAGACGCGGAAAATCCTGCACGCGCTCCCAATAAACACTTCTCCCATACAGGCCCCTATAATCTCTTAGTTCGTCGTATAAGCGACCGAACTGCCTTAACCAGACCTCACCCCTCTCTGCATCCCCTCGCTCGATGACGGACGTTTTATCCGACATCTGATCTTCTCTCAACACTTGCGAATCATTCTTAAACTCAATCTCCAGTTCCGCTCTGGGTATTACAGCTGCGACTTTATTATCGATTTCCGGAACACTACTTAAATTGTTCTCACTGACAGTGAATGTACTTCCTACTGCCGTGTATACAGCTGATCTACTACTTGTGGGCGCACTCCTTTCTCCTAACACTGGCACACTCTCCCGCCGTGCCCGCATCTCGTGGTCGTGCGGTAGCGTTCTCGCTTCCCACGCCCGGGTTCCCGGGTTCGATTCCCGGCGGGGTCAGGGATTTTCTCTGCCTCGTGATGGCTGGGTGTTGTGTGCTGTCCTTAGGTTAGGTAGGTTTAAGTAGTTCTAAGTTCTAGGGGACTAATGACCACAGCAGTTGAGTCCCATAGTGCTCAGAGCCATTTGAACCATCTCCCGCCGTTGATTATTCCACACGGAATTTTCATAACGACGACACCTGGGTTTTCTCCTGTTATTGGGCCGCCAAAATTTCTCCACGCCCGGTCGGCCCCTCACCGGCGCGGCTAATGGTTTCCCTGTCTCGTCCCAGCAGATACGCTCCCCGGATGCTGCTGAGGCGACTGATCACACCCTCTGGCGTTATTACTATTCTGCGAAGCCCGTATCACGCTAGTATGATACTGGTTTCCGTCATTCCTGTTATTATTTGCAGTGTACCGATTGTTATTACGGTCCGAACCATTATTGTTATTGCTGCCATGGTTGCGGTATGCATTATTCCCATGGTTATCGTTGTTGTGGTTGCTGTGGTACCCGTTGTTGTTACCACGGCCTCTACCACTATCGCGATTATTGCGCCAATTGTCCTCGTCCTCAACTGTTTCCAGGAAATCATTGATTGTCCTGTAATTGCTTCCTATGTAGCGTTTTGTATCATCTGGAAGCTTCCTGTAGAGTTCCCAGACTATTTCGGATTCCGTGCGGCGATCACGCAAATATTCCAACTTGCGGATCCAGCCCTCACAAAACTCCTTCAATGAGCCACGCGAATGTGCATCGAAAGGCCTCGATACGACAGATTCGCGCCAGACACTTTGTTGTTTTTGCTCTGACCAGTATTCAGCCAGAAACAAATTTTTAAATTCGTCAAAAGTCAGGTTCGTAATGTTGAGGTTTAAGCCCCAACGCTTGGCATCACCAGCCAACACATCAATAATCGCATTAATTTTTCTCTCATTAGTCCATGATCTGGGTAAAACTCTTTCACAATTCTTAATGAAATCCGTCGCGTGTATACCGCCTTTTTTCAAGGGCTCGAACCGCTCCTCTTTCGTTAACAATTCCGAACTATGTGCACAGATTGGCACATAGCTCTGTTTTTCGTCGAGTTTCTTTTCTAATTCCGACACTCTCGTAATTACTTGGCAAGTGATTGTCGCAAGCGTTTCTACTTCCCTTTTTTTCTCTTCGCAGGTATTAGCCTGCTTCGTCACTTTGGTATCTACTTCGGATACTGAAGCCTTTAAAGTTTACACCTTCTTTTAATCCTCTTTTTTCACTAATTGAATTTGTTCCGTCACCTTATTCTTGATGATCGGAGCAACTGATTCTCCTACACTTTTCTCGATTCTGCTAATTTCGGAATAAAAACGAGTATTTATGCTCGCAATTTCCGCCTGAACGCCTATCATTTCCTGTTTAAGATTACCGATTTCGGTATTAATTACAACAATATCTTCTTTGATTTTATCAACTTTTGTGTTAACAACTCCAACATTGTTTTTAACAACGTTAATAGCTTTGTTCTGATTGTCTAGCATCCGTTCAATTTTTTCAGACTGAGCTTCTTGCTTGGCAGCCTGAGCTTCTTGCTTGGCAGCCTGAGCTTCTTGCTTGGCAGCCTGATCTTCTAGCTTGGCCGATTGACTCTTGATTTCGTTAATCAAAACATTCAATAAATCAGTTAAATTCCCGGAAACTACCGGTTTTACTTCCGTAGCGGTTTCCTCTTTAATTGTCCCCCCGTATTCGTCATCGAGGGATTCAGATTTGATTTTCACTTCCGATTCCGAAACATTTTCTAAAGTTTGGAATTCCATTTCTGCTCTTTGTTGCGTTTCGGCGATCGCGTCTTTCATGCTAGCCGCCTTCCCCTGAACAATGGGTACCGCGGTGCGCGTTTCCCACTGTTCGACCGATTGTTCCGTACCCAAGTCTACCAAATTTTGGCAATTGTTGCCTTCACTCATTTTAATATTTTTCAATATAAATGCCAAATCTCAAATGTAATTAGGATTCCTCACACTAATATTCTCGCTGACGTATCGACCATTTCGTAACCAGTACTTTGTTACGAGATTTGCACAATGCAAAATTCGTGTCCAGAACAACCTCAGATTCGAAGATTGTCCTATCACCAGGTCGCCACGTGTAACCTCCCCCTCACTTATCGACCTTAATGACAGTGAAAAATTAAACCGCGTGTACCTAATGGAAATTTGGGAAAAGCAATCGTCACCGAGGTTAATTTGTCGGTAAAGAGGGAGGAAAGGGTTACATCTAAATGAAAGGAAAAATGCTAATGAAACTGGTGGAAATTAATTTTGAAAAGGGGTAAAGTTAATAAAGAAAGTAAATGTGCGGCCGTTACGTTAACAGTTAACTAGCGGTATTTAGATATTTGAGATTTGGGGGAAATTACGGTCGCCAGTCCTAAGGAAAATTACTATAGTAACTGAAAAAGAAAGGTTATTACACATATAATTAGCACTAGAAGCGTGGCAACTGAAGGTTGACACGTGTAGTGTGAAAACTGAAAGTTTGTCAGAAGTAATAAATTTCGCTACACTCTGACTTAATTTAGCAAAAGAATTAATAAAACCGGAAAATCGAAAGTTAATTTAGTGACTGAAGTTAATAGTGAGCTTTCTTTCTGAAGCACATCGAAATTCAGTAAAATACGGTTAGTCTTGGACTACCTCAACAATCATTTCAAAAGCTACTTGAATCTACGCAATTTAGAAATAAGAGATTTAACTTTGAACTTGAATTAAATGATTCTGAACAATTAACAATAGTAAAATTTAGTACGTACCAAGCTGAGCTGCAGTCACAGGTAAGCTAAAATACGGTAACAAAACTCGCACTCTTAATTTGTGCTTGTGTAATCTAAATATTGTAGCCAGCTATGAATACTTTAACTGAACTTTGAAATTAAAGCAGCGAAATTGAATTATGTTACTTTAATGCTGGCGTTTGAATTTCAACGACTCTCGGGTTCATTTCGGAAAAGGAAGGGACCCTGCTTGGCAATGCAATTGGGACAATGAGCAACAAAGGTTCATGCTAAGTTGCTGTAATTTTGTGATGCAACAATTTTAAAAGTTTGAAAAGCTGAGGTCTGCCATACAGTTCTAAAACTTTACGTGCTTCCAGTCTTCCTTGTTGGCTGATTGAAGGTTTGAAGCCGTCGATCGAGGAGGTGGCGACAGTCACTCACTGTCGGCCGTCGCTGTTGCAGAAGCTGGATGTTGGCGCGCCTTCTTCTCGACACGGTCACCAGACGAAACGGGCTCTTGATGTGCGCCAGCTAATGCTTCCCGTCAGCGACACCATGTCAGAAACTATCATCGCAAGTCGAGCGCAATTACATGCTGCCAAACCCCGAAAGCGCGGCAACTCGCGGGAGCTTCACACAACACACCTGCTCCACTCGCTACTCCAGCCAGACTCTCTCACTGCCCGCGCTCTACGCGACAGAGTTAACCCTACCAAAGATCCTAAACACTTCGATTCTTCACACGACCTATCGATGTAATCGTTCTATAGCAGTTTTCCCTAGGCAAGACCCAGCGTAAAAATACAAATAATATTTACGAAACAACCAATTATACATCGACATAAATGCGTAAATATATATATATATATATATATATATATATATATATACAAACAGTGCAACAAATACAATATATAAAGAGACAGAAATGTCATGTATTCAGGTAACAAAAATAAGGAAAACAAATTTATAGTACAATAGATGGAAATAGGAGGATATGCATTTCCGGCGTTACAAGCACATGAGGTCTACAGGGCCCCGGTGTAACTAGTTGCTCCTTCATGTTTCCATTTCCCCATCACAACACCAACAGTCGAGTCGGGGCATCTTTACAAGATCTGTAGTGTCTCTGATGGATTTGTCATTCAGGTGACATCCAGAGACTAGTCCATGACAGCCGCGCGGAGTGGCCGCGCGGTTAGAGGCATAATGTCACGGATTGCTCAGCTTCTCTCGCCGGAGGTTCTAGTCCTTCCTCAGGCTTGGGTGTGCGTGTTGTTCTTAGCATAAGCTATTTTAATTTACTTTAAGTAGCGTGTAAGAATAGGGACCGATGACCTCAGCAGTTTGGTTCCTTAGGAATTCACGCACACCTGAACTTTTTTTTTTAATTTTTTTTAAATATGCTGATCTACCCATTCTCAACTGACAACACGTGCCCGTCGGTAGTTGGGAGGTCAGCAGATTCCTAAGCAGAGAGGCCGGGAGGTAAATTTTCTCCAACTGGAAACTTAGTGTTGTGTGGTCTTTATCTTCGTACTGTCTTAACTGACACGAAAATCGCCTGCATTGCGTCATAGGAGAAGTCTAAGTCTCTGTAACTTCGTTCTGGAATACGGCGCGGTCCCGATGAATGTTCTGAATTGTCGAAACACACTGTCGTCCCTTCCACTATTGAGATGGTGTAAGGGCACGTCCCAAAAGCCAATTTTAAACATAAAAAGTAAAAAAGTAACACAGTTCTCGCCACATCCTTTTATACTGCGGGTCCAACTATTGTGACACTTAATGGTCAATTCCACGTTATATATTTTTGATTAGATGCTATATGTTTCATTAACACGTATTCTTTCTTATTTTCTTAGTTTCACTTGAGTACTTCGTGTAGTGCTTCTGCGAATACTTTCGGTGGTGTTACTTAATGGCGGAAAAACCTGTGATCAAATCGATATAATGTTCTCAGGAACGACGGACAGTGGACGTCCCCGCATGGCGTGGGACTGGCTGCAGGCTTCGCCGCGCATGCGCCGTGATGTCCTGGGAGACATGATGCTGGCGCACGTCATCGAACACCCTTGGATTATATTTCCCCTCGCAGGTACGTACCCACCATCTCAACGTACCACGTGTAACTCCTTATGTGAGCAAATTACAACCTGTCAGATAACTGACAAAACTGCTACAGAAAAATATAAAAACTAATGACTTCTGCAAAGTAATTGTATCAGGAGACATTTCATCACATGTAACCTGTAATAATAATAAAAAAAGAATTAATCTTCAAGCGACCCATTCAAAGTGCTGGAATGTATTGCCTGTTTGACTGCTTGTGCTCCTGTTTAGATCTTCTTCTCGTTTTTCTTCTTCTACTACTGCTTCTTCCTCTCACAGAACTTTGTCAAAAGCATTTGACTGCGTAAATCACAATATCCTCTTAAGAAAACTAAAATATTACAGTGTAGCAGAAAATGTTGCAAAATGGTTCAGACCCTATATCTCTGACAGGAATCGAGGGTGATAATAGAGAACAGACATGTATTAAGCTATCAGGCATCATCAAACGACGAACTAACTACAAGGTTCGACCTTAGGGTCCTTATTTTTTCTCGTATGTCAGTGACCTTCCATTAGTAGCGTTACCAGATGTCAAGTTTGTTTTATTTGCGCATGACACAAACATTGCAATAAATAGCAAATCAAATTTTAGACAGAATGGTTAATGAATTGTTCATGCACCTCAGTAAATGCTTCATAGCCAATTCTTTTCCACTAAACTTTGAAAAAACACACTATATGAAGTTTAAAACTAGTAACAGGTTTCGCAGCAGTTTCGCAGCAGCATATGCCTAAAATTTGGTGACATGTAGACAGAAAAAGTTGAAAGTGTCGAATTCTTGGTAGCTTGATAATAAATTCAACTGGGAGTAGCATAGGAAAGCCCTGCTGGATTGCCTAAACAAATCTCTATTTGCAATGTGAATTTTGCTAAATATATGTGATATAAAAATAAAATAGCTAGCATACAATGCTTAGTTTCATTCTATTACGTCGTATAGGATTATTGTTTGGGATATCTCATAAAACCGAGCTCAACTTTTCTGAGTCCAAAAACATGTAATAAGAATTATTTGCGGTGTAAAATCAAGAACATCCTGGAGAGGCTTATTTAAGGAACTAGGGATATTAACATTGCTTCTCAATATATTTATTCGTTAATGAAATTTGTCATTAAAAACATATGGTGTTGGAGGTATAAGTGCAGATATTTGTATTGGGATTGATGAAATTGTAAAGAATAACATTACATCAGTTTTTATTTCATTTGCAGACTAATAAATTATGGCTATTACGAATAGTATGTTTTTAGGTTGGTTAGTACCTCCAAGTAAATGTGGCACAAGCAAGCCATTAATATTTATTTTTCCCTGGGCAGTAGGTCAGTTAAAGCGTGGACACATGGATGCAAAACGGATTGTCTATACTGACAGGCATAATCCACTTCCCAGAGCAGTTAAAAACATGCAGAAAACATCACGTAGTAAATTATGTGTTGTGTTTGAGGGAAAACTGTTAGATGCAAAGAGAAAACAACTAACTCACGGAACTGAGTACACATTAAGGTACCTATGTCCTTGACAACCTGTGTATTTGCTTCTCAAACCACCAGCTCAGTTCATGGAATCAGTACGAAAACCAAGAACAATTTTCACAAAGATTTAAAGTCACTTACTTTGGCCCAAAAAGGAGTCCATCATCCAGGAAGAAACATTTTCAGTAACTTCCCATCGACTACAGAAAAGTTAACTACTAATAAAATTCAGTGTAAGAGGAACTTAAAGGATTTACTTGTGGCCAACTCCTTCTACTCCACTGATGAATTTCTCACCATAATCGACTGACATGTGTATATTACTAATAATATTAAATCAAAGTGAGTGTTACATACAATTTGACTTGTGTAAAAATTCATAGCAGTAATGTGATCCTTGTAAATAAACATTGTAAAAAGATTTTTCTGTTTAATGATGCATGTCTACAGTTTCATCACAATTATCATATGCACCTAAGCGTGTTGAACAATTAACATGTTTTGTGACAAATTTTTATTACCCTTCAAATGAAAATGCGTGTAAGATTTTTTCTTTTATTCCGCACCCATGAGTACCACTTCACCTGAGATTTATGGAAGATACATTAATATAACTGTTTTTCTTTGTAAATATTTATTGTGTATTTTTGTTTGTTCACATATTCTACATCCTGGAGGACCTCCTCACTAAGGATCTATTGAAACGAAAAGTACATCTAATCTAATTTCCAAATGGCCGAAGTTACATACAATCCTTCCACTATCATCGGATTCCAGTAAGGTGAAGGGAGATATCCGCACGCCGAAGCGAAATTGTATTTGCATCAGTTAACTGTGACACTAACCGGTTTTACAACATATGGCCCGAACGATCACATCCATATTTAATTTCTGTTCTCCCACTGTTAGGCGTGTAATTCCAAACCTAGCGAGGTGAGATTCTTTACGACACTGGAAGGGGCTGTCCTCACATTCCTATCCAGGTACCCATATTCGGATTTTCCGTTTATTGGAAAGAAAGAACGGCTTCGTATAGGTAACGGATGTGCTAAGGAGCTTCGAGCGCTGTGTGTACAAGACTTCCCTATACAGAATGCAGCAGCTTGCAATAGACGTGGCATTGCCATTACCGTTCCGGATTGCTTAATAACATTTCACCAAAAATTATGTATGAACTGCGTGAAATTTCAGCACATTCAGTGCAAACCTAAATGAAAGTACTGCAAGATGACAATATCTACAGTAAATTCCAATGCTCCGAAGTCATCTTCCACTTGATTCAGTGATAAGTAATTGAACTTCGAAGCTGTAAAATAAAATATGTTACCCTTATTCAGACTCTAGAGTACGTAGTAGTTTAATTAGCTCAAAACCCCGCTCACGAAAAGAAATCATCGGAATAGTCATGCTCTCCTTGTTGTGTCATATGACGTAGGAACACTACCCCAGGGCGTCAGCCGAACAGACACACCCCTGAAAGCGCGCCAAGGACTGGAGGTGATTACGGCAGTAGACGTCGACAAGGTAAAGGCGACGTAAGTGGTACTGAATTAGATGAAGAAAGAGTGATACAGATGACGGTGTTAAGGCAGGATAATAAGGATAAAAGACAGTGCTGAATATAACCATGTTTTCTTATCTGACTGCGTTTACTGTTGCAATATCACTTCAAGGAAAGTGAGAGAATGAATTTAAATCTGACAGAGTGCTACATAGCGTGCACGCATTGTGGAAGAGATAATACCAGTGTAATACAACAGCTGGTGTATCAGTTGAAACAATAAGCCATAATGTAAAAAGAACAAGTGTAGATCTCTCTTATTTAACTGAGTCAGTTAACTACAAAATATCGCAAGAAATAACCGACCCAACACAACGCAGCGTGACCACACCAAAAGGTGACAAAGAGCTGAATAACACTGTATGTGTGTAAAACTTTTCGACAGACGAAGAAGACGACGGAAAAATGTTACTGATTTACATACCGCAGAGTGTTGAATAACTCTCCTTGAAGTGAGATTCAAATCGCAGAGTGGTATAACTTTCCTTGAAGTAATATTGCAACAGTAAACGCAGTCAGATAAGAAAACATGATTATACGCATAAATTGTGTCGCACAGACAGTAAAATTCAATAGGCAGTTGTAGAGACATTCTTGTTAACATGTGCCAGTGTCAGATGGCAAGCAGCTATACGTAATTGTTAATCAATACATTCACAAACAGTGATATAACTGTTGTCGTCATAACGACAAATAGTAGCTACATTATAGGGGAGATTGTTTTCATTTGCAAGTACACGTGTTCCATGGTAAAAGGCTTTCTTCTGTTTCAAGGTACAAGATGGTGCACGAACGAACCAGTGTTGCTTAACTGTCAACATGTAGTGTTGGTTCAGTTTTCTCCGCATTTAAGACCACCCTTCTGTTCAATGGAACACCCTCCATCCCCACCCCCGGAAGAACAGTGTCATAATTTAATTTTGCTAATTAATGAACAATTATGAGTTGCTCCACGATGTGCATTGTAACATGCTTGACTACTCCACTCCACAGAGTGGTCTAGATGAAGTTTCTCGAGCCTATCCTACTCTTTCACAGCGGTCGTCTTGAGGTCACCCCATGTGTGAGGAGGGTTTCTGTGACGACGCATTGTGAGTTTCAAATAGCACCAAGCGTGCTCAGTCGGGTTCACTTCAGCTCATAACGCATGCTATCGTAGGCCATCCCATTTGGTATATTTCTGGCGTTTCGAGGAAGGAGCTCATGAGTTGGGCGTAATGTGCTCGTAGAATTATCCTCTTCAAAGATTAACCAATGGCTGAAATATGCTGTGTAGTGCTAGACAATAGTTTGGAGGATCCTGCCCCAATACTGCAGAGCTGTCAAATTATCCTAATGAAACGGAAAGGTAGACAAGTATCCAGGCAATTAAATGGAGTTTTATGGAGCCCACATATCAGATCAGAAACGAAGACCAGAATACTTAATTTCAGAAAGTGTAGCAACGTATGGAACAGAAACAGTGATTTAAATAAAATAAATTTTCAATTAGCAGTTTTTTAAACCGGACTAAAAAATATAAAACAGTTTCTCCTAGCCCTATACAGATTCCGAACTCTGTACAGGTATTTCTGAAAATTTGTGATTGTGAATTTTTAATAGCTACGAAAATACTTGCAAAATTTATAACAAAAATCTAGGGGCACGAGCAACAGATTATGAACAGGATGTGAACTATTCATGCACTAGTCCCACGTTTTTCGCTTTAAATCTTATAAGTATTTTCGTGGCTATTAAACATTCACACTCACAAATTTTCTGAACTATCTGTATTGGGATAGGAATCTGTATGGACCTATGAAAAATTGTTTTACACTTCTTACTTCGATTTAAAACGTGTTATATTGAAAATTTATTTTTATTTAAATATTTGGTTTTTAGTCTTATGCGTGTGAAATTTCTTAAAGGATTTTAAACATATTGATGAGATTATGAAAGAGACTTACGTTTAATTTCAGGTTGATTTTAGTGTCTTTTCACCTTGCGATATATGAAATAGTAAAATATTACACCTGCCTACTAATAATATATCAATCTGTTTAATTGTTACTTTCTTGAAACGGAAAATAAAGAAGCTAGCAAAATTAATTTTACATGATCTTTTACAATATTTTTATTTCAATACTAGTTTTATACTTGCATCTTTACCGTTGCATGTTATGTCACATACACTGCACACATCTCTCCCCCCCCCCTCTCTCTATACCACTAATCATCCCCCTCTCTTTGTCCACCTCATCCTTCCCCCTCCCTCAGTCCATTTTCTCTCTGCCACACTCTGCCCATCTCCGGCTCCCTCTCTCTGTCCATCGCCTCCTTCCCCTCTCTCCTTCTCTTTGCATCACCTCCTCCCTCCATCTCTTTGGCCATATCCCAGCCCTCCTCTCTGTCCATCTCCTCCCTCGTCCACCCCCCTCTCTCTCTCTCCAATCCCTTCTGCCCCCCTCTCTTCCATTTTCTCCTCCCCCTTATCTCTTCCATCTATTCCTCCCCCCATGTCTTTGTCCATCTTTCCCTACTCCCTCCCTCTGTCTCTGTCCTCCACTGTCCTCTTGCTCATCCATCCCCTCCTCACCCCTCTTCCTCTTTCTGGACAGCTTCTCCTCTTCCCTCTCTGTCTGTCCATCTCCTCCTAGCCCTCCCTCTTTGTCCATCTTCCTCTCCCACCTCTATCTGCCAATCTCCTCCTCTGTTTCTCTCCATCTCATCTTCCCCCCTCCCACCATCCATCTGTCCTCACCCATCTCCCTGCTGAGCTGGCCGCAAGTGTACCCCCTGAAACGCATTCCGATACTACCCACAATACACACCAGTCTTGCAGGATAGGTGCTACCAACCGTAGACTGGCAATGGCAAGGAAAGCGTTTCTCAAGAAGAGGAATTTGTTAACATCGAGTATAGATTTAAGTGTCAGGAAGTCGTTTCTGAAAGTATTTGTATGGAGTGTAGCCATGTATGGAAGTGAAACATGGACGATAACTAGTTTGGACAAGAAGAGAATAGAAGCTTTCGAAATGTGGTGCTACAGAAGAATGCTGAAGATAAGGTGGGTAGATTACGTAACTAATGAGGAGGTATTGAATAGGATTGGGGAGAAGAGAAGTTTGTGGCACAACTTGACTAGAAGAAGGGATCGGTTGGTAGGACATGTTTTGAGGCATCAAGGGATCACAAATTTAGCATTCGAGGGCAGTGTGGAGGGTAAAAATCGTAGGGGGAGACCAAGAGATGAATACACTAAGCAGATTCAGAAGGATGTAGGTTGCAGTGGATACTGGGAGATGAAGAAGCTTGCACAGGATAGAGTAGCATGGAGAGCTGCATCAAACCAGTCTCAGGACTGAAGACCACAACAACAACAACAACCGTTTTCACCTCACTCACGTCCCTGCCGAACCGGCCAACAAGAAAGCGATTTAATATAACTACTGAGATATGTTTGAAATGTCAGCCCTCTAGCTCGCCCTCTAGCTCATCAGGAAATTATATTAAAATCAAATGCAAAATTTACACTGAACAGACAGACAGGAAAGATACTTAATAAAAACGTCAAACAGGAAAACAAATGAACGAACTAAGAGGAACTTATTCTCAATGTAGATGGGATCTCGGAGGTTTTGCTATAAGTTGACACTTCGAGATAAAATTAAAAATTAAAACATACACAAGAATGAAACTTGGCACAACTGTAATGGATACAATCGAAACAAAACAATTGAGGTAGTATGGGCATGTATGCAGTTTGTTGAGGATTGATGACCTAAGAAGATGAAGAAATGTCAATGAAATTCTTGTCCTTCCTTAGTAAGGCCACTTGCAATAGTGGTCGAAACGTCGGACGGTTTACACATTGACGTTGCGGTCATAGATCCAGAAGAATTTTATTGATTGTGACTATAGCCGCGGAAGACTGCTCTTACAAGATGGAATGCACTAAAACTGATAGAAGAAGACGAGGACGCTCTTAAATAGAGCGGGAAGGAGGAGCCAGAAGAGCTATGTTAGAGAGAGACATGTGCTTGTGGAAGTTTGGTAAGGTAAGACACTTTGGAAGGTAGGTTGCGAGAAACAACTATAATGTTGATTTATATTGCAATTAAGAAAAAAAGGAAAGCTGTTATGACGTCATGGTAAACTGAATTCTTCCCCGGTGTATGTGGTTGCTCTTTCTCGTGACTGCCTTACCATGTGTAGCACTGCATTGTTCCTTTTATCTGTCACAGTGCTCCATTACATTTAACGTAATTTTTCGGCCAGTACTGCGGATTACAGTCGAGGGAATTGACAGCGAATTGCGGGAAGGACCAGATACTTCCTCGTGGTCCACTTTGGTGAATAATATTAGTGAGTATCAATACACCGCACTCTGGAATGAACACTGCCGCACACAATGGTTACTGCAATGCTATATTACTTGGATGCACGATATTGTTTCATAGCAAAGGTTAGCAATGAGCGGAAACAATTTGTACCCGCTCAAAGTCACTCGACTCTCACACAACCCTTTGCTCCCAGAAAAGTGGCATATTATTATTTGACAAAGCGTAGCGTAAACCCTCGAACTAACTTGTACACGTTAACAGATACAGCGACGTTCCACTACCAAGTAGTGTACGTTGTAGCCTCGCATTGGAAGCACCGAAAATGATCACGAAAATGCCTTCACAGGCAGTCACAGAGGCTTGCTGTTAACATTACTTTTATTGGCGGTTAGAAGCGGTAGGGAGTGGCTATGTTGACGAAAACGATAACTGAATGCGTCAGCAAAATGTTAAAGTTGAGCAAGTAAGTGGTGTGCAAATTATGGCAGGAGGCACATGTTGATGAGCGGAGTGAATTTCAAGTATCTGCCACAAAGAAGATTTAGAAAAGTACACACACTAAATATCCCATACACAATATCAATAAATGTGTCATTAAGCATCAATTGCTTCGAGGTTAGGAAAAAGACAACGAAATACCAACTTTGCGAAAAGTTCACATATTTCATTAGACAAAACTGGACTTCAAGGCTAGCAAGAAAATTCTGACGAGGAAAGTGCGTGACCGCGATCGCTCATAACAACATGAAAATGTGCTTAAAGTACAAGTTGCTCATCGTAGAAACAACGGTACGAGCAATTCGCAGTCGGAACTGAAAGTCTCAGCACAAGAGACATTTGAATGATGAGCTATTCAACGTCTAAGAGAGGAACTTTGGTACCATGAAGAAGCAAAATATCGATATAATAGGACCAAAAGCACACATATTTCAATGTAGTGACTCCTTGTTATGTATTCCTCTGCTTAAAATAATTGCGCTGTCTGAAAAACAAACCTTTTCTAATGGCCTGATAGCGTAGCACAGCTATTCAGTCTTGAAAGTGCAGGTATGGGTTCTCAACGAAATGGCTAAAGCAAAGTGAAACAGAACAATATGTACATATGACTAAAACCACTTTTTCACATTCAGCATCACTTCTGTTAATTCCCCTTTAGAACACGTGGCAGGCTAGCTCGGACTTTAACTCCTTCCCAGAACCAGCAATCGGGATATCAAGGACCAGTTACAACAGCTGTTGTCCATCTAGCATCAGGAAAGGATACAATGGCTTTACGGGAAGCTTCTCACGCCGCCATGGCATATTGATGATTGGGCTCATACTGCCAATTCCTTTGTAAATTTCTCTTGATATTGTAATCACTGAAATAACATTTGATACCGTCTCAACCTGCGGAGTTTCATTTCGTTACCTCCTCCACTTCTAGATGCATCACTTCTTTTTTGGTTGCCAGTGTGCACTCAGAGATAAAGAAAACGACAAACCATTAAGGAATTATCCGAATGGGACAGAAATAGTTAGATTTGATGTACCAGTACAGACAAGCAAATAACTGCAGTTTCAGAAAAACTGGATGATTTATTCAAGAGAAAGAGTTCTACAAATTGAGCAAGTTAATGACGTGTTTGCCCACCTCTGTCCGTTATGCAAGCAGTTATTCGGCTTGGCATTGATTGATAGAGTTGTTCTATGTCCTCCTAAGGGATACCGTGCCAAATTCTGAGCAATTGGTGCATTAAATCGTCAGAATCTCGAGCTCGACCGAGGAAGGGTTTAGCAACCACGAAGACGAACAGTAGAGACACTCGCAGTGTGTGGGCATTATCTCGCTGAAATGTAAAGCCAGGATGACTTGCCATGAAGAGGAACAAAACGGGATGTAGAATATCGTCGACGCGCCGCTGCGCTGTAAGGGTGCCCCGAATGACGACGGAAAGAGTCCTGCTGTGAAAAGAAATGGCTCCCCACAGCATCACTTCTGGTTGTCGCGCCGTTGGCAAGCGACACTCAGGTTGCTAACCCACCACTGTCCGGGGCCTCTCCAGGCACGTCTTCGGACCGGAATCTCATTTACTGGAGTATAATTGTCTTCAGTGATTATTTTTACTTCTAAATGAGCGACCATGAGCAGCAAAGACTTGTCTGAAGATGACCCGGACAGTGGTAGGATAGCAACATCACTGTCGCCCACCATATGGCACGACAACCAGCAGTAATGATGTGGCGTGTTATTTCATTTCATAACAGAACCCCTTTGGTTGCCATCCGCGACAGCCTTACAGCACACAGTACGTTGACGACATTCTACGCCCGATTTTGTTGTTCTTCGTGACAAGCCATCCTGGGCTTATATTTCAGCAAGGTAGTGCCCACTCTCACACGTCAAGTGTTTCAGCTACTTGTTTCCGTGTTTGCCGAACTCTTCCTTGGCGAGAAAAACTGACTGGTCTCCCCTCAGTTGAGAACGTTTGGAGCATTATGGGCAGGTCTCTACAACCACCTCGTGATGCTGACAATCTAACGCGTCAATTGCACAGAATTTGGCACATTATCCCTAGGGAGAAGATTCAACAACTCTGTCAATCAGTGCCAAGGCGAATAACTGCTTGTAAAGATAGATTAACGCGTTATTGACTTGCTCAGTATGTGAAGCGCTTTCTCATAAATAAATCATCCAGTTTTTCGGAAACTGTAATCATTTGTCTGTACACGTACATCACATCTACCGATTTCCGCTCCACTCGGATAGTTCCTTCGTGATTCATCTTCTTGTATGTAGGAGGATTGGAACTTTAATAGTGGCAACTATTTATTTACAGTTCGTACGAAATAGATACGTGTTTCAAAGTTTTACTGACCTTCAAAGTAGTTACCAACATTGTGTATAGCCCGTCGCCAGCGATGTGGAAATCGTATGATACTCTTAGCAGTGCCAGTTGTGTTGAAAGTTCGAGCGGCGCGGTCTATTGCCCGACGAATTTGTAGCAGTCCTGAAGCGAATGCCGTGAAGTGTTTCCTTCAGTTTAGAAATCGAGTTGAACTCACGAGGGCTTAAGTCAGGGGAGTGCAGTAGGTGGTATAGCACTTATCAGCCCCAACAGTCAAACAAATCAGTAATAAAGAAACTTCATGGCAGATTAAAACTGTGTGCCGGACCGAGACTCGAACTCGGGACCTTTGCTTTTCACGGGCAAGTGCTCTACCAACTGAGCTACCGGCACGACTCACGTCCCGTACTCACAGCTTTACTTCTGCCAGTACCTCGTCTCCTACCTTCCAAACTAGTTCTGCAAGGTTCGCAGGAGAGCTTCTGTAAAGTTTGCAAGGTAGGAGACGAGGTACTGGCAGAAGTAAAGCTGTGAGTACGGGACGTGAGTCGTGCTTGGGTAGCTCAGTAGGTAGAGCACTTGTCCGCGAAAGGCAAAGGTCCCGAGTTCGAGTCTCAGTCCGGCACACAGTTTTAATCTTCCAGGAAGTATCATATCAGCGCACACTCCGCTGCAGAGTGAAAATCTCATTCATCTGAGCACAATGGGACTTAACTTCTGAGGTCATCAGTCCCATAGAACTTAGAACTACTTAAACCTAACTAACCTAAGGACATCACACACATCCATGCCCGAGGCAGGATTCAAACCTGCGACCGTAGCGGTCGCGCGGTTCCAGACTGTAGCGCCCAGAACCTCTCGACCACCCCGGCCGGCCTCATTCTGAAATCAGTAATAGCTTGCACTGTACGTGCTTGAGGATTGCCCTGCAAAATGATGGTCAGGTTCTGCAGAAAGTGTCATCACTTCTGTCTCTAAGCTGATCGTAGGTTGTGTTCCAGAATCCTCATATATGTAAACAAATGGAGCCCTTCCTCTAGAAGAGAGTGTCTTTTTGCCTTTTATTCCCAGTTGCATCCTACAATTCTGCGCTGCCCTTCTCTGTAGGATCACTCTGTAACGGCGCTGTGTGTGTCCGGTTCCAGAAGTGGGCTCGGCGCCAGTGGGGGCGGCGGCGCCCCCCGCGTCGCGGCGCCAGAGCATGCCCACGTTCACGCCGCGGCTGGGCCGCGACTCCGCGGGCGACGACCTGGCCGAAGAGGAGGCGGAGGGCGACGGCGACGCAGACGGCGGGCACGGCCAGGGCCAGCTGCAGCTGGCGCCGCCCTTCTGGCCGCGCCCCGGCCGCCACTCGCCGCCCCTGCCGCTCACCCCCAGGCTGGGCAGGGCCGCCCACCACACCACCCCGGCCGTTTCCGGCGAGCCCACTAGCGCATAGCTCCTAGCAGCCCAGCCACTCATGTAGTCACACAATAAAACACACCGTTGAGCACATTCTTTCGTCTTTAATTTCGACCCTCCCTCTGTCTCTAGGACACAGGCCAGCAAAATGTAATTTTGATTAAGAAAGGTTCCTTGGCTTACAGCCCATAGTAAGGGACCTCTCTTTAACCCTCAAATGGACAACCGGCGGATCCACTCCACGATTGGTTTCAATCCAACCCGTAGAAGAACCTCTGGTAGCTATTTCTTACTGTCGAAACTTACTGGAAGATTAAAACTGTGTGCCGAGACTCGAAATCGGGACCTCTGCCTTTCACGGGAGAGTTCTCTACCGACAGAACCACCTAAGCACGACTAACGAGCAGAACTTCTGTGAAGTTTGGTGGTAGGAGAAGAGATACTGCGGGAAGTAAAATTGTGACGATGGGTCATCAGTCGTGCTTGTATAGCTCAGCTGGTAGATTATTTGCCTGCTTAAGACAAAGGTCCCAAGTTCGAGTCTCGGTCTGGCATACACTTTTAATCTGCCAGGTATTGTATTGTATGTTAAACGGGGACCTAGAAACTACGGAGAGGCTCCGTTCCCGCCGCAGCCGCAGTGGTCCACAACCCCATGACGACTACCGCAGTCCACTCCACCCCTCCTCCGCCCCACACCGAACCCAGGGTTATTGTGCGGTTCGGCCCCCGGCGGACCCCCCAGGGAACGTCTCACATCAGACGAGTGTAACCCCTATGTTTTGCGTGGTAGAGTAATGGTGGTGTACGCGTACGTGGAAAACTTGTTTGCGCAGCAATCGCCGACATGGTGTAACTGAGGCGGAATAACGGGAACCAGCCCGCATTCGCTGAGGCAGATTGTTAAGCGCCTAAAAACCATCCACAGACCGGCCGGTTCACCGGACCTCGACACAAATCCGCCGGGCGGATTCGTGACGGGGACCAGGCGCTCCTTCCCGCCCGGAAAGCCGTGCGTTAGACCGCACGGCCAACCGGGCGGGCAATCTGCCAGGTAGTTTCATAACATCGCAATTTGAAGATGCCTAGCATCCCATCTTCAGATATTTACAGTTACTTACAATGATTACGTTTATTTACATGTTGTGAAAATTGTTTCTTTCGTGATGACTGGGTGTTGTGTGGTGTCCTTAGGTTAGTTAGGTTTAAGTAGTTCTAAGTTCTAGGGGACTGATGACCATAGATGTTAAGTCCCATAGTGCTCAGAGCCATTTGAACCATTTTGAAAATTGTTTCTTTACTTACGTTATTGCAAAATTTTACAACATATGTTTCTAGACAGCTACTGCAATACGTCGTAAATAAAAATTCTGTGTTCATGATGTGTAAACATTTGAAGATGGAGGGAACATAAAATGCTCGTGCTCTCAAAAACTTGTGTTTTGTGACGTAATTTATTGGGATGGCATGTCGGGAATGGAGTGTCATGCATATCGGCGCGTTAACCCATACACATTAGCGTCACGGACGCTGTAGTGTAGAGTCTATGGACTCCATGTGCTAGCAGCGCTGGTGTCACATCCGTCACGAGGCGACCCGTGAGCTGGAGTACATACGTGAATCAGGCATGTAAGTCACCAAACCTTGCCCAAGCCTGCTTTAACCTAAGGTGAAGATAAGATGTTCGCTTGGCCGAAACTGTTTGTCTGTAAATAAATACACATTACAGCAGCTGCTGACTGCTTTGTGATTCTGTCCTTTGCTGTGATGGTATAGTTTGTACAGCACTAAACACCAGCTCTGGAGGGGCTGGGTTTAATCTTGGATAGGGGTGGGGAACTTCCCTCTATCCAGTCCATCCAGGATGGTCCCAGATCCACCCAGCCCTCCATCAGACGAGCACTGGGGATCTTTCCCGTGGATAAAAGGCAGCCGGAGCGATGGGCCTGTCACTCTCCCACTCACAGGACCACAGCAAAGAAAGACTGTACTCTACCTGCACTTCTTAAACTTAGGTCAGTAAGCCACTGCAATGTTAAACTTGTCCCAAATAGTCCAGTACCACCAGCTCGGATTCTAAAGTTAGGATGAGTGGTCTGGCAGCCATGCATGCTGCACCAGCAGGGAAAATCCATGGTCATGTGCCTTCTAAAAACCCTACCACAACAAAGGTCAGAATTTAATAACGATTGTGGTGTTGCTCACGCTGCTAAATACTGCATTTTCGGGCAACAAGTCATATTATGTGGCAGGTGTCATTAGAGCACGGTTAATAAAGTCATTTCATGTAATAATCAAAAAACTAAGCACTCATCTTTTTGTGTTTCCCACGCTGGTCTCGTCGTAAAATCATGGCTCAATCGTTGAAAATCTAGGTGGTTATGATTCCAAGCTCGGATGCAGAGAGGCCTAGGTTTTATTCTGCTATATTCAAAAGTTTTGTAGATGCGCTTCACAAACCATTCTTGAAGATTACACTTCTACTGGACAATGGTGATGTAAAAAAATAATCAGCACTCCGAATTTAAGTTACACTTCCTTTTAATTGCAACATCACGTGACACACAAACATCACTTCACACTACAAAACATACTTGAAAACATCTTCCTCACATTTTATAAGCCAACTACAAAATGCATCTTTCCAACATGACGTCCAAGATTTGACCTTTTCAAGGTCCGACTCTCTAACAAGTTAACAACTAACTAATTATCGCTTACGCGCCCAAAAGTCCGAGTTACAAGTAAGTCAAAGATCATAGTGACAAAAAAAAGAATACACATAAGAATAATATTATTGCAATATAAACATATCGATGTATCACAAATGAAATCAAATCTGAATGTTGTCTCAGGAATATGTCAACTACTTTGCAGAAACACAGTAGAATATTACTGGTATCGAGAGGTTCAGGTGAGGTGCCGTAATGGTTGCGTAATTCAAGTACCATTACAGCCTGCACCACCGAAGTTTCTTTTATAATAGCTCAATCCCATATGTATAATCAGGTTTATACGTTCGTTACTGGAGGGATGGCAAGCCGTTCTTTCGTTTATCAGAAACGTGGCAGACCCAGCCTATGTATTTCTGGTTCAAACGACAGTCAAGGAGATCTAGGGCCAGTGAGCAAGACGCCAATTGCTGTGTTGAACACTTAAGTTCAACTTAAGTTTCTTTATAAATAAATTTTAAATTAGTGTTAATTATTTCGGTTCATGGTCCACTCAAAAAAAAGTTATTTATATGTTATTACTTTAAAAATTGTTTTATTAAAAAGTATATTCGCCATTAATATGTACGGTGAAATAATAACATATGCACAATTCTTATAGGTAGAGGGCACTTTTTACTGTTACCAGTCAGGTTTCTCTAAAACTGCGACATAAGGTTTTAACAGATAAAAATTTACTTTAGTTATGACAGCGAACCGATAGTTCTGTACTGACAAGTTACTCTGTAACTGCAATATATGGTATGTTGGCAATTAATATGTTCCAAAATTTATTTTTGTAAACTAAGGTATTTCTATCACTAACTGTATCTCTCTTGTTAATTATATTTTTCACTTTGTCTAACAGATCTGAAGATGGGAAGCTAGCCTGAAAGCGATCATTGAAAATAAAAAATAGCGATCAAAGACTGAAATGCCATATTTTAGTTATGAATTCTGTTAGCGGAGAAACTGTATTGCGAAATCAGCTCTTCTCATGTCACAAAGGAGAGCACAACTTGATGTCCTTTGAATCCCAAAGCCCTCTGAAGGCTAATACATTCAGGACATCTAAGTGACAGTTCAGGACATCGTGCCATAAAGTCATAATAAAACTGTTTGCCAGCAGTTTTCTTTTCTTTATTCAGTTGGTGAGGTACTTATAAGTGTTCCACCGACGCAAATCCTAACTTCAAGAATTCTTCCCCAGTAAGTGACATGAACGTGATGTGTACATCTTTCATGTACAGAACTAACTGTGTTTCCGTATCATCGTTGGATGTTTTCTTAAACGAGCCTGTTTGAGGTGTTAGATCCATAGGTGCACCTGTTCTAATTACTTTTATTCGATCACCTAGAGTGCTCCTCAGGATGAAAAGATTCAGCTGCCTGCCTTGCTGTTATTGTCCCCAATATTATTTCATTTATTGCCTTCCTCATATTCCTTTCAGTCCATTTTCCTTTTCTTTCCCCTCAGTCTCAGCCATTTCACATCGAACTGTGAACAGAAAGAGTTATTATTAATTTTCCCTAATGTTCTGTCTGGTGTGTAGTTGAAGACAATTATTCGACCGGTAATACACGACGATTACGCAATAAAATAACGCCGACAGTGTACTGTTTAATAGACGATGTCTCTAAAGTTTTACGGCTACAGTATTGTTAAACAAAACAGTTAAAGTAAATGTAAAAATAAATTCAGTTACTCACCTCATAATCGTGTACCACAGTCTTGAAAGTAAGTTCTTTGCGCGCTCCTCTCACACAAAAATTAAACTCTCACAACTCACAAAAAACAGAACGCAGGGCATAATGCCCAATGTATCATGAGCGGGATAATGGCGTCTTTCAGCTCACCCCTTGTATATGCTGCCACCTAATACCAGAAACAAGAACTAGCAATGGCCGACACTGTAAGACGATCAGTACTATAGGACCCTCCCCTACATATTATTTTTAAGATTAAATGTTGACTTTTTAAGAAATACTTTTCTTACTTAATTTTATAGGCCAAATACTAAACTAAATAAATGTGTTTTTAGAATAAACGAAAACCATGACTCTTTTTAAACTCCTCTTAAACAAATCGGACACTCCCCCCTTTTTGACAAAATCCTGGTTACATCCTTGCGAGTATCGAATATCAAAGGACGCCGACTTCTGGTCCATCGTCGGTGGTATTTAGTATCATAATGCTTAATTAGGATATTGAGCGGTTTTAAACCTCCATGGCGTGCAGATATGCATGCTCAGATACACACATTGGCTACCCAAAATTGTGGCTAATATACTGCACTTCATTCCATTCCTCAGTGCTTGCTGTTATTACTTCATGCAAGGTAGGAGCGGGGGGGGGGGGGGTATGGGGTCGGGGGGCGGCGGCAGGGTAAAGGGGTTCAGGCATGAACACTGCCCAAGTGGGGAGCCCTGTTTACTGCAAACTGATTACATAAAGTCTCGCAGGAAGCAAAAGACTTCCCGTGGGGCCGATCGTAGGGCCTCCCCAGTTCGATTTACGAACAGTTTTCGGACGTTATCTGTCGCTGACGAAGTCTCTGTGCCGGATGAAGTCGTCAACCCTGTTCCAGAGGAAGCTTCTCGGCCCGCAAGGTCTGGGCATTCACAGAAGGTGGGTTTGCTGGTATTTGGGAGCTCCAACGTTAGGCGCATAATGGGGCCTCTTAGGAACATGGCTGCCAAGGAGGGGAAGGTAGCCAGTGTGCACTCCGTATGCATACTGGGGGGAGTCATTCCGGATGTGGAAAGGCTGCTTCCGGATGCCATGAAGAGTTTAGCCAATTGCAGGTGGTGGCCCATGTCGGTACCAATGACGTGTGTCGCTTTGGATCGAAGGACATTCTCTCTGGTTTCGGGCGGCTAGCGGAAATGGTTAAGACTTCCAGTCTTGCTTCCAATATTAAGGCGGAGATCACCATCTGCAGCATCGTCGACAGAACCGACTGTGGTCCCTTGGTGCAGAGCTGAGTGGAGGGTCTGAATCAGAGCCTCAAGAAGGTGCTGTGACCGTGTAGGCTTGCGTCATGGGTTTCCCAGTTCCGCTTAATAGGTCAGGAGTCCACTACACACAGGAAACTGCTACACGGGTAGAGGTGGCTGTGTGGAAGGGACTGGGCGGTTTTTTAGGTTAGAGGGTCTCAGGAAACCACAGAAAGAGCGTCCGCCTAGAAGGGGGCAGGTTAAACACAGAAAGGTAGTTGTAGAAACGATCGGTATTGTAGTTGTAAATTGTCGTAGCTGTGTTGGGAAAGAAACAGCTATCCAAGCCCTAATAGAAAGCACTGAAGCTCAAATAGTTATACGTATAGAAAACTGGCTAAAGCCGAAAATAAGTTCAGCAGAATTTTTTTCAAACGATCTAACAGTGTTAAGGAAGGATAGATTACATACAGTTGGTGGTGGAGTATTTATTGCTGTCAGAAGTAGTTTGCCTTGTAGTGAAATTGAAGTAAATAGTTCCTGCGAAATAGTATGGGTAGAGGTTATACTTGATAATTGGATCGTTTTACCGACCCCCCCCCCCCCCCCCGACTCAGAAGATATAGTTGTTGAACAGTTCAAAGAAACAAGAACTCATTTCAAATATGTACCCCAGTCATACAATTATAGTCGGTGGTGACTTTAATCTACCCTCGATATGCTGGAAAAATTATACGTTTAAAGCCGGCGGCAGGCATAAAATGTCATCCGACATTGTACTGAATGCTTTCTCAGAAAATTATTTTGAACAATTAGTTCATGAGCCTACTCGGAGCGTAAATGGTTGCGAAAGCATGCTTGACCTCTTAGCAAGAAATAATCCTGGACAAATAGGGAGTATCATGACGAATACAGGGATTAGCGACCACAAGGCAGTTGCTGGTAGGCTGAATGCCGTAACAACCACAACCATCAAAAAGAAACACAAAGTACATCTATTTTAAAAAAAGCTGATAAAAATGCTCTTAACGCCTTTTTAAGAGACGGTCTCCACTCCTTCCGATCTGAAAATATGTGGAATGATTTCAAAGAGATAGTATCGAACGGCAATTAGCAAAAATTAATAAGTGATGGTACTGATCCCCCATGGTACACAAAACGGGTCAGATCACTGTTGCAGAGGCAACGAAAAAATATGCCAAATTTAAAAGAAAGCAAAATCCCGAAGATTGGCAAAGTGTTGCAGAAGTTCGAAATATAGCGCGTGCTTCAATGCGAGATGCTTTTAATAATTTCCGCAACGAAACTCTGTCTCGGAATCTGGCAGAAAACCCAAAGAGATTCTGGCCATATATAAAGCACACCAGTGGCAAGACGCAATCAGTACCTTCACTGCTCGATAATAACGGTGAAGTCACTAATGACACTGCCACCAAAGCGGAGTTATTAAACACGATTTTCCGAAACTCCTTCACCAAAGAAGACGAAGTAAATATTCCCGAATTCCAATCAAGAACAACTGCGAAGATGACAAACATGGAAGTAGATATCCTCGGTGTAGCAAAGCAGCTTAAATCACTTAATAAAGGCAAGGCTTCCGGTCCAGATGGTATACCAGTCACGTTCCTTTCAGAATAAGCAGATGCAATAGCTCCATATTTAGCAATTATATACAATCGCTCTCTCACAGAAAGGTCCGTACCTAAAGACTGGAAAGTTGCTCTCAAGTCACACCAATACCCAAATAGGGAAATAGGAGTTATCCGCTGAATTACATGCCCATATTACTAGCGTCTGTTTGCAGTAGGGTTTTGGAACATATACTGTATTCAAACATTATGAAGTACCTCGAAATAACGATTTACTGACACATATTCAACACGGATTCAGAAAATATCGTTTTTGTGGAACACAACTAGCCCTTTACACTCATAAATTAATGAGTGCTATCGACGTTGAACATCAAATTGACTCCACACTTTTAGATTTCCGGAAGGCTTTCGACACCGTTCCTCACAAGTGTCTTCTAACCAAACTGGGTGCCTATGGAATATTGCCTCAGTTGTGCGACTGGATTCGTGATATCCTGTCAGAAAGGTCACAGTTCGTAGTAATAGACGGAAAGTCGTCAAGTAAAACATAATAAATATTGTTCCTGGTATACCAGTCTCTGACCCTGAATAAAGAAAAGTGTGAAGTTATTCATATGAGTACTAAAAGAAATCCGCTAAATTTCGATTACGCGATAAGTCACACAAATCTGAAGCCAGTAAATTCAACTAAATACTTAGGAATTACAATTACGAATAACCTAAATTGGAACGATCACGTAGATAATGTTGCGAGTAGATCAAACTAAAGACTGCGATTCATTGGCAGAACACTTAGAAGGTGCAACAGATCTACAAAGAGACTGCTTACACTACACTTGTCCGACCTGTTCTAGAGTATTGCTGTGCGCTGGGTGATCCGTATCAGGTGGGACTGACGGATGATATTGGAAAAGTTCAAAGAAGAGCGGCTCGTTTTGTACTATTGCGAAACAGGGAAGATAGTGCCACAGACATGAATTGGAGTGGCAATCATTAAAACCAAGGCGTTTTTCGTTGCGACGGGATCTTCTCATGAAATTTCATCACCAGTTTTCTCCTCCGATTGGGAAAACGTTCTGTTGGCACCCACCTACATAGGGAGAAACGATCATCACGATAAAATAAGAGAAATCAGGGTTCGCACAGAAAAAATTAAGTGCTCGTTTTTCCTGCACGACGTTCGAGAGTGGAACGGTAGACAGATAGCTGGAAGGTGGTTCATTGATTTCCCAGGAGGGAGAAAAGAGGCTCAGAACTTAACTGGGGCAGGTGACAAAGAAAAGTGTCCCCTCTCCCAGAGGAGTGGAGAAGGAGAAGGGGGAGGGAGAGGGATGGGGGTTCCTCAGAAGGACTGATTATCCCCACGGTGTCATAAATCAACCCCAAGGGGTCATCTGTCAGTTAGCATAACAATAAGTTAAAAAGAGGTAGAGGGGTGGTTTAATTGATCGATTTAATTAATTCTCATATCAATTTTATATCAAAAGTGCGCGTTGATCATCCTTATCACGCTACTGTTAACCCAGACACAGTCTTAATAATAACACAATCATCATTAGCTTAACAAAATAACCTTCAAAATGTGCTGGTCTACAAAACTTCAGGATGAGAGTAACTTTTCTATGATGTTTTAACTTGGACCATATGCAGAACTGTTACAGGATAATACAGGAGGTAACTGGAAGAACTGTGCAATGAGACGAACTGAAATGACACTTTTATTCAAATACGATTATTACACTGAAGTCACTACGATTCATTGTGGTCACCTCAACATTTCAAAACAGGTGGGCACGCTTCTTAATAGGATGTGCGATCACCATGGACGGCAATGTACGCTGTGCAACGTGCTGCCATCCTGGCCACTAGGTTGGTTACGAGTTCATGTGGTAGGCCATTCCAGTCCTCCAGCATAACTGCTGGGTGGCCGTTGGTGCATGTTGGCGTGCTTCAATACGTCTCCCCAACGCATCCTGCACGTGGTCGATGGGATTTAAGTCAGTGCAACCGGCAGGCCAGTCCATTCGCAGAGTATTCTCTCATTCGACCTCGTACCGTAGTGTTCGACGAGCTCGTGCATTGGCAGGCATAAAAATGAAGTCAGGGCTGAATGTAGCTCTGGGAAGATGCACGTGGGCAAGGAATACAGTGTCACATTTACGTTGACCACTGAGTGAAGTGTGTTCAAAGATTTGCAGGTTAGCGTCCATGCAACATTGGGCCTCCCTACAACACAACACTATATATACATATATATCCTCAGCTCATGGTCTAGTGGCTAGTATTACTGCCTCTGGATTTCAGGGTCCCGGGTTCGATTCCCGGCCGGGTTGGGGATTTTTCCCTGCCTGGAGTCTGGGTGTTTGTGTTGTCGTCATCATTTCATTATCATGATTCGTGACAGTGGCTAGATTGGACTGTGTATAAAAACTGGACTGTATAAAAATTGGGACTTTGTACGGGTGCTGATGGCCGTGCAGTTGAGTGCCCACAAACCAAACATCATCATCACCCCCGCTATGTATTGATACGTCCTGAATTGTCGAAGATGACGGCCTTTGTGGTCCAGGCGCTATGGTACAATGTTGCATGAACCACTGAATTCAAAATCTTTGAACATACACTCAACAGTCAACGTTATTGTGAAACTGTGCTCCTAGCCTAGGGGTATCTTTTCAGGGGTGTATTAGGCTTAGATTTTATTTTTATGGATAACACTACGTGACCATATCGAATAGGGCAAGTGGTGGAATTCTTCGAACGAGAGGATATTCATAGAATGGACAGGCCTGCTCGTTCCCCCAACTTAATGCCATCGAGCACGAGTAGGATGAGTTGGGAAGACGTTCACACGCAGCAACGACCATCAAGCAGTTTTCCACCGCGCTGGTGGAGGAATGAAAAGCCTTACCAAAAGATCTCTTACCCAACCTTGTGGTCAGCATGGGAGCACGTAGCATGGCATCCATTGCCCTCCGTAGTGATTACACAACCTATTAAGAACCATGTTCCGTCTTTTGTAATGTCCAGAGGATCATTATGAATTACTGTGACTTAGTGTAATTATTGCCTTTGAATTAAAGTGTCATTTCTGTTCGTCTCATTGCGTACCTTTTGCACTATAGTGCAGCAGTTCTATAAGTCATCCAAATTTCATCGAATTATGTTACCTGGCAGTGATCTACATCTACATCTACATCTACATTTATACTCCGCAAGCCACCCAACGGTGTGTGGCGGAGGGCACTTTACGTGCCACTGTCATTACCTCCCTTTCCTGTTCCAGTCGCGTATGGTTCGTGGGAAGAACGACTGTCTGAAAGCCTCCGTGCGCGCTCTAATCTCTCTAATTTTACATTCGTCATCTCCTCGGGAGGTATAAGTAGGGGGAAGCAATATATTCGATACCTCATCCAGAAACGCACCCTCTCGAAACCTGGCGAGCAAGCTACACCGCGATGCAAAGCGCCTCTCTTGCAGAGTCTGCCACTTGAGTTTGTTAAACATCTCCGTAACGCTATCACGGTTACCAAATAACCCTGTGACGAAACGCGCCGCTCTTCTTTGGATCTTCTGTATCTCCTCCGTCAACCCGATCTGGTACGAATCCCACACTGATGAGCAATACTCAAGTATAGGTCGAACTAGTGTTTTGTAAGCCACCTCCTTTGTTGATGGACTACATTTTCTAAGGACTCTCCCAATGAATCTCAACCTGGTACCCGCCTTACCAACAATTAATTTTATATGATCATTCCACTTCAAATCGTTCCGCACGCATACTCCCAGATATTTTACAGAAGTAACTGCTACCAGTGTTTGTTCCGCTATCATATAATCATACAATAAAGGATCCTTCTTTCTATGTATTCGCAATACATTACATTTGTCTATGTTAAGGGTGAGCTGCCACTCCCTGCACCAAGTGCCTATCCGCTGCAGATCTTCCTGCATTTCGCTACAATTTTCTAATGCTGCAACTTCTCTGTATACTACAGCATCATCCGCGAAAAGCCGCATGGAACTTCCGACACTATCCACTAGGTCATTTATATATATTGTGAAAAGCAATGGTCCCATAACACTCCCCTGTGGCACGCCAGAGGTTAAAACATAAAACAGAGGTTAAAACATAAAACATAAAAGTTACTTTCGTTCTTAAGTTTTGCACACTAGTATGTATTCATACAGCATCACTAAATTTGCTTATAACATTGATAAAATTTATATTAACAATCGTTCTTGGTCAATAAGAGAGACGTAACAGTTGCAGAACTGAATGAAGATTTCCGGTGTTAAGATCAAAAGGTAAACAGCCGCATTAAAATAATAGAAAGTTAGATTCTTTGTTACCAATATATCCTGTCCTAACTTTGTCACTCTTTTTTATGCATACGTGTAGTTTTACTGAACAAATCTCTTTGTGGCTTGGTGTTCAGTATTCTGATGTGCAGTCATTATTCCTAGTGCAACACTGTTCTTCAGGAAAAGGGATTTTACTTAGTTTTGGTCTGGTCAGGCAGACGCGTGACGCGTGACGCGTTTAAACTATCTTGTACATGATATCTGAGAGTCAGTGTCATGTACAAAATTAACAAGAAGTGTGTTTCCTTCTGTAGTGGGAACTTCTGTCACTGAATGTATCAAGATGACCAAATGTAGCGGGAAGAGGTAGAACGCACCGCATTAAAACTCATCTGAGCTTTCCGAGTGATTTATTGTTTCCAACTGCAATGAAGCGTTCCCCTCGGTCTGCATCACCAGGTCCTGCAATGCTGAGGAAACGACTTCGCTTACTGCAAAACGGCTTGGCATGGAATTGCTTCCTCGGCAATCCATGCATGCACAGCTGCGTGTCGCCTTGTATGGCCCCAGCGCGGCGTCAGGATGCGCCGACAGTCGACTGAGTGGTCTTCGCCCCCGCCTCCTCAGCGCCACTCGCCAGGAGCCGCAGGTGGCCCGCTGCACGTGATTCAGATCGCGGCTGACAACAAGCACCTGCGATCCGACATTCCAATCTGCGGCCCACGCCTTGAGATGCCTCCAGCCTGTGGTGGAAGCAAGAACGATTGCCCGCGGTAGCGAGCTGTGGAGTGGCCCGTCGCTGGCTGGCTACGGACCCCACGTCGGCCTCAGAAGGTCGAACCAGCGACCTGTCATGGAATGGAACGCCGGCACCCCATCTGCTGCTGTGTGTAGCCGGTGGTGTGACATGCCCCGCAATCCAAGAGACCTGCTACACTTGAATGAATCTCGTTATTTTTTTTTTACTTTATTGTTATTTTAATACCTGTACAAATCAGGGAGGCTGGCAGCGGCACACTACGCCGCTCCTCAGCCATAGTGTTGACAAGAGTATAAGAATGGAGAATGATAATGAACATAGTGACGGGCAAAAGAGAAGGTCACAGAGACATAAAAAACATGGAGTCGTTCACACGTGACGATAACAACACTAAAAACACGTTGACACGGCACACAGAACACTGATGAATCCGACGGCACAAGTGAACATAGTAGCGGGACGGCGGACACTAAAAACACTAAACAACGTCACACACACGAGACACAGAAGGCGATGATCTCCAGCGCACGAATGTTCACTATGCGTGTGCGAGTCCGGGGACCTGCCAAGAGAGGAGGAGGAGGAAGGGGAGTGGGAGAGCGAGAGGGGAGAGCAGGGATGCCACAGGCAGGGGAGATAGGGGGGAGGGGGGAAGGGGGAGGGGAAGCCCGGGGGAAGAGGGGTGGAGGGAGGGGATGGGGGAAAAGGAAAGAGAAGGGAAGAGAAGAGAAGGGAGGGAGGGTGCCGAAAGGAAAGGACACCGGAAGTGGGGGTGGGGCAGGGTCAAAGTTGATAGGAGGGGTAGATGGAGGGGACGAGGACATCATCAGGGAGAGGGAGCTGGCGCAAGCCACCTTGGGAGAGGGTAAGGAGGGTGGAGAGATGGAGACCGGGTGGGACGTGGGAATACAGGCGCGGCAGCGGGCGGGGATGGGAGAGGATCGGGGATACGAGCGGGTGAGGAGGATGAATCTCGTTAGAAACTAGCACCTATTTATATGCGGCTGTGCGCCTCTGTTTTGCTAATGCGCCACTCCAAGTCACGTACTCACAACACCTGGGTTGCGCCAGTGGGGCCTCTTCTGCCTGTGACTTGCGACATGCAAACCACTGTATTTACTCTTTTCAGCAGTTCGATGGCCCTGTGGCCTCCATTCTACTTCGCAACTGCTGGTCAGCATAACTTACTGTCAATAGGCCCGCGCCTGGCTGTAACTTGTGTGCTGAGAAATGTTGCACCAAACCTAACTTTCCTATCTTAAACTGTGGTGCCGCTACACCTCAATAACATACTTTTCGTTCGAGCAGGATGTGATGCATTTACATATTCATGGGTGTATGTGTATTTCTAAATTACAGGGACCACCGTTCGGATGTCTAATAGGTCATACAGTAGAACTGTTCGTAGAGAGTTAAAGACAGTATTGTTTTGAAGTAATTATACAGGGACTCAATAAAGTTCTGCTATCTTTCTATAAATCATAACTTGGAAACTGTGGTATGTTGTTTAGCAGCTCTCAGAGTTCTTTTTTTCACCTTTGCTGCAGATGGGGAGTGCATCAGAATGACGACAGACTAGGGGAAGCCACAATGTTTCACCTGGTATACAGAATCGATATCAGTGAAAACGGTACCACGGTATTATCGACAATAGTACGGGAAGACACCACCTGCAAAAACAAGCGTAATGATGTGGTTCAAAATCTTTAAAAGGACAGGCAGTATCAAAGACCTTCCTCGAAGTGGACATGCCCTTGAGTCTCAAGCACGCATTGACAGAGTGCTAGCTGCATTTCAGCGCAGCCAAAGAAAGTTAATTCGTCCCGCATCACGCAAATTAGTTGCAGGAAACAAGATCAAACGCCCATAAAGTGTTACGTAAGTCGTTACGTCTTTTTATATACGAAGTCCAAATGGTATTCATTGGCGTGTTCCATGCTGGTCTCCATAGATGCTGACAATCATTAGCTGGAGAAGCGCTAGTTTTCAGATGAAGCAACGTTCGAAATTTCTGGACATGTGAATCGCCATAACAGTAGGATTTCGGGATCTGAAAATTCACACAGCACATGTGAATACATCCTGTAATAGCCCGAAGCTCAATGTCTGGTGTGGCCTAACGAATGATACAGTGACAGATCCAATTTTTCTTCTGAAAGAAATGTTTACGTGGACCTGCTCGAACAGTTCGCACCACCACAGATCGAAAAGCTGCAGCAATCCACCATCTTCCAGCACAATGGTCATACCGGTCAATGACGTAGATAGCCTTTGTGTATGAATCAATGATGTATTGAGAACTGTACTTGGGCAGGACTCTACTATCGCCTTGACGTTCTAGGAGTGACCAGGTGAGCACAAATTTAAATTCTGGCATAACATAAGAAACTCCTAGAGCTGCTAAACGTTTAACAACAAACTACGGTTACAGATCTGTCATGGCGGGACTCTATGAATACCCTGTACTCGTTCTCCCCTTGTCTTGAAAATAGTGAGCACTTCTGTCGTTTCAGCCTCATAGTAATTTGAACTATATTTAAACCAAATCATTACATATTGCTTTAGTTGAAGATGTGTAGGAAGGAGACAGTCGTTTTTGACAGCATATGTACATTTCCTCGTCTTTGATAAAAAATGTGAAGCCAGCATATAACTGATATTCAAGCAATATCGATGATATTTATCCCAGTTGTCAAACGTGTGATTATTACCACACCATGTTTTAAGGACAATGCTATCCCATTTTCAAGTGCTAAAAACAAGGAAAACAGATACAACAATACTCCTATACCGACAGACATAAAAGGATAATAGACGTCCTAAGTTTTAACTAAGTTTTAACTACACTACTAGCCATTAAAAGTGCTACACCAAGAAGAAATGCAGATGATAAACTGGTATTCAATGGACAAATATATTATACTAGAACATACATCTGATCACATTTTCACGCAATTTGGGTGCATAGATCCTGAGAAATCAATACCCAGAACAACCACCTCTGGCCGTAATAATGGCCTTGATACGCCTGGGAATTGAGTCAAACAGAGCTTGGATGGCGTGTACAGGTACAGCTGCCCATGCAACTTCAACACGATACCACAGTTCATCAAGAGTAGTTACTAGCGTATTGTGACGAGCCAGTTGCTCGGCCGCCATTGACCAGACGTTTTCAGTTGGTGAGAGATCTGGAGAATGTGCTGGCCAGGGCAGCAGTCGAACATTTTCTGTATCCAAAAAGGCCCGTACAGGACCTCCAACATGCGGTCGTGCATTATCCTGCTGAAATGTAGGGTTTCGCAGGGATCGAATGAAGGGTAGAGCCACGGGTCGTAACACATCTGACATGTAACGTCCACTGTTCAAAGTGCTGTCAATGCGAACAAGAGGTGACTGAGACGTGTAAACAATGGCACCCCATACCATAACGCCAGGTGATACGCCAGTATGGCGATGACGAATACACGCTTCCAATGTGCGTTCACCGCGATGTCGTCAAACACGAATGCGACCATCATGATCCTGTAAACAGAACCTGGATTCATCCGAAAAAATGACGTTTTGCCATTCGTGCACCCCGGTTCATCCTTGAGTACACCATCGCAGGCGCTCCTGTCTGTGATGCAGCGTCAAGGGTAACCGCAGTCATGGTCTCCGAGCTGATAGTCCATGCTGCTGCAAACGTCGTCGAACTGTTCGTGCAGATGGTTGTTGTCTTGCAGACGTCCCCATCTGTTGACTCAGGGATCGAGACGTGGCTGCACGATCCGTTACAGCCATGCGGATAAGATGCCTGTCATCTCGACTGCTAGTGATACGAGGCCCTTGGGATCCAGCACAGCGTTCCGTATTACCCTTCTGAACCCACCGATTCCATATTCTGCTAACAGTCATTGGATCTCGACCAACGCGAGCAGCAATGTCGCAATACGATAAACCGCAATCGTGATAGGCTACAATCCGACCTTTATCAAAGTTGGAAACCTGATGGTACGCATTTCTCCTCCTTACACGAGGCATCAGAAAAACGTTTCACCAGGCAATGCCGGTCAACTGCTGTTTGTGTATGAGAAATCTGTTGGAAACTTTCCTCATGTCAGCACGTTGTAGGTGTCGCCACCGGTGCCAACCTTGTGTGAATGATCTAAAAAACTAATCATTTGCGTATCACAGCATCTTCTTCCTGTCAGTTAAATTTCGCCTCTGTAGCACATCATCTTCGTGGTGTAGCAATTTTAATGGCCAGTAGTGTACCTTAAAAATTTTCATACCATTAGGCCTCGTCACAACTTAAAAAGAAGCTGCACACGTGCATTGTCAACTCAAACCATAAAACATAATACATCACAAGCCGGTGGAGCCACCCTTCCCGAGGTACAGTAACAAACTGAAAGCCGTTGCCATCACCTACTCAGCACCAACGCTACTAGCGTCACTCATAGAATCTTTGAGAAATGCCTGTCTGGTCCTAGCCCATTCTAACTTAAACTACCTCTACGCCGCAATCTGGACGGAAATACACTGAAGCGCCAAAGAAATTGGTATAGGCATAGGTATTCAAATATAGAAATGGTTCAAATGGATCTGAGCACTATGGGACTTAACATCTGAGGTCATCAGTCCCCGAAACTTAGAACTACTTAAACCGAACTAACCTAAGGACATCACACACATCCATGCCCGAGGCAGGATTCGAACCTGGGACCGTAGCGGTCTCGCGGTTCCAGACTGAAGCACCTAGAACCGCTCGACCACACTGGCCAGCTCAAATATAGAGATGTGTAAACAGGCAGAATACGGCGCTGCGGTCGGCAGCGCCTATATAAGTCAACAAGTGTCTAGAGCAGTCGTTAGATCGGTTACTGCTGCTGCAATGGTAGATTATCAAGATTTAAGTGAGTTTGAACGCGGTGTTATAGTCGGCGAACGAGCTATGGGACACAGCATGCCCGGTGTAGCAATCACGTGGGGATTTCCCCGTATGACCATTTCACGAATGTACCGTGAATATCAGGAATCCGGTGAAACATCAAAATCACCGACATCGTTGCGCCGGAAAAAGCTCCTGCAAGAACGGGAGTAACGTCGACTGAAGAGAATCGTTCAACGTAACACAAGCGCAGCCCTTCCGCAAATTGCTGCATATTTCAATGCTGGGCCTCCAACATGTGTCAGAATGCGAACCATTCAACGAAACATCATCGATATGGGCTTCTGGAGCTGAATGCCCACTCGTGTACCCTTGACAACTGCACAACACAAAGCTTTACACCTCGCCTGGGGCCGTCAACACCGTTGATGACTGGAAACATGTTGCCTGGTAGGACGAGTATCGTTTCAGATTGTATCGAGCGGATGGATGTGAAGGGTTATGGAGACAACCTCATGAATTCATGGACCCTGCATGTCAGCAGGGGACTGTTCCAGCTGGTGGAGGCTCTGTAATGGTGTGGGGCGTGTGGAATTGGTGTGATGTGTGACCCCTCAAACGTCTAGATACGACTTTGACAAGTGACACCTACGTAAGCATCCTGTCTGATCACCTGCATCCATTCATGTGCATTGAGCATTCCAACGGACTTGGGCAATTTTAGCGGGACAATGCGACACCGCACACAACCAGAATTGCTACAGGATGGCTCCAGGAACACTCTTATGAGTTTAAACACTTCCGCTGGCGACCAGACTCCCCAGACATGAACATTATTGAGCATATCTGGAATGCCTTGCAACGTGCTATTCAGAACAGATCTTCAACCCGTTGTAAACCTACTGATTTATGGACAGCCCTACAGGATTCATGGTGCCATTTCCCTCCAGCATTACCTCATACATTAGTCGAGTCCATGCCACGTCGTGTTGCGGCACTTCTGCGTGCTCGCGGGGGCCCTACACGATATTGGCTCTGCAGTGTAGCATGCGTAAATCCTATGTCACTACGTAAAATCCGTTGTTGGCTGCGTCTTGAGGAGGGTATCACTAAAGTGTGCCCAGAAATGCCCTTTAGACACTTCCGTCCTTTCATTTAAAACGCCGACGCAGTCCTCTTTCAAAGCACAATAAATCTCTACCTCCTCTAAATTTGATAGCAGCCACCCTTTTTCTTCAACGTGCAACACCCTCGTGGTTTTCGTTATGTCTAATAGCATAACCACATAAAAAAATTTTTAAGGTAGGTTATAACGCAGGATCCGCCCCGATAGCTGAGGGCTCAATGCGGCGGCCTGTCACGCCAAGGGGCCCGGTTTCGATTCCCGGCTGCGTCGGGGATTTTCTCCGCTCAGGGACTGGGTGTTGTGTTGTCCTCATTACCATTTCGTCATTAGTGGAAGGCAACGGGAAACCATCACTGGAATCACTTCCCTAGACGCTCATGCTGTGGACCACTCTGACGAGGCTTCCCCCATGACAAGACCTGCCGTAAGGCAGAACACAAAGTTTTATAACCCAGGACGTCTGTAATCCTCATATGTCTGTCGGCATAGGAGGATTGTTTTATCTGGTTTCCTTGTTTTTAGCGCTTGAAAGTGGGATAATGTTGTCCCGAAAGACGATTGACAACAGGGCTGAATATCCTCAAAATTTCCTCGTCTTGTTTCGGTTGTAATTCAGAACTAGTTGCCGAGCTGTTAGATTTAGTTAACACAGTCACTATGATTTAAATAATCAGGATTTTTGGGAGTCACAGTTTCTCCAGTTAAATCGTAGGAGGAGTCTGGCGAAGCGGCTTGATCAGTTCCGCCGCTGGCTCGTCCGAGACCGACGCAGTGGCGGCTAGTTTACAGCGTAAACGTGGCTCTAATTTTAATTTAGGATCGTGTCGGCTAGCGCAGCCCTGTGCCCAACGCAAACAGGAATCCCTTGGAAGCGTTTTACGAGGCCCGCACCACCGGCGTCTGGCGTCTGGCTTGCGGCGGACCCCTCGCTGGCGACTTGGTGCTCCCCTCCCGTACTCTGCTGTACAGCGGTGTTAGAAATACGCAGCTGACCAGTAAATCGTGGAGAAATACAAAGGACAAACGCATTTAATTATGAAAGAGCGTCTACGTAATCATATTCACTGTCTTTCTGTGGACTTCCAAGAAACGTATGAGAATGTACACAGACAAGCAAAATGACGAGAACTGGAGTGGGTGCAGCTCCCCAGAAATTTAATACAGCCAACACAGACATGTACACAAGAGATAGCATGCACGATGAAAGTGAATGGAAACATGCCAGAGGAGCTCAAAGCGAGAACTGGAGAGCAACAGAGAGATTGCCTCTCCCTCTTCTGTTCAATCTGGTTCTGGAAAGAACACTGACAAAGGCAGAGTGAGGAATTCGGCTGGGTAGAACAATCAACACCCGACGTTTGTGAAAACGTATCTTTAATAGCACAGTGTGAGCAAGATGTGGTACAGACGGCAAGAGTGTTAATGGAATAGGCAATGAGAGCAGACTTGAAGACGAATATGGATAAGACCAAAAACTCGTAGTGAGCAGAAAAAACGGTGACAGACCTTTAGAAGTAGTGCGTTGCTGATTAAGTTGGTAGCAGTTTTGTTTTGCATGTTGGTATTCTGGTTGCTATGGGCTTATTAACAGAGTGCCATTTTTTATTTGTAGTTCACTGTTGCTGTTTGGCTCTGCATTTTGTCATCTGGAGATAGTGAGTGGAGCTGTCGACGCTAGAAAATGGAAAGCCAAGAGGAGAAATCGGGATATTTTTGAAATATTCTTCTGTTCTGAGTTCGGTGTAGGGATGACAGCGTCGGATGCAGCAAGATACATTTGCGGGATAATGCTATGGCAAGACGACCACGTCATTGTACTCGAGAACGGGCAAATGTGATGAAGTGTGACCATTCCACAATCGTGACACATTTTCATGCAATAGGGAAAGTTCAAAAATTGGACGTATCAGTGCTCCAAGCCAAGCCCATAAGAAATCAACAGGTAGTACACCTCTGCATGTTCGTCATTAATTGGCTCATGAACAACTCCGACCATTCCTACCCTGTATAGTTAATGGTGACGATAAGTGGTATCTTTATGCTAAAATAAGAAAAAGAAAGGAATAAAGCAATATTTGAGCCAAAAACGCAGCAACTCCCTGTATACAGATCTGCGCGCATCCACAAAAGACAATGTTATACATCCGGTGGAACAGCGACGATCTGGTGTTCTATGAATTGCTTCCCTGCTGTGTAGCCATCACTGCTGGCATTTATTGCCAACTACTGTGTAATCCAAGAGCAACTACCATGAACAGGGTGTGAAGTGATGCTGCTTCACGATAACGCCCGCCCGCATTTTGCTGCACTGACGAAAACCGTAGTACAGGGGTTGGGTTGGGAAGTCAATCCGCACCCAACTTATTCACCTGACCTTGCGTCCTCATATTTTCATCTTGCGTCCTCAAATTTTCACCTGTCTGGCTCTCTAACGAACAACCTTCCTTACCGGATGAAAATGCGCTCCGAACATGTCTCGACGAGTCTTTCACGTGATTTCTACTGTCGAGGAATCGAAAAGTTAACGCAGCGTTGGCGGGCTATTGCGAATATAGTGAAGGATACCATATTATTGAAGACTAAAGTCTCTGTTTGGGTGTCTCTTGTGTTTATTAAAAATGGTTCAAATGGCTCTGAGCACTATGGGACTTAACATCTGAGGTCATCAGTCCCCTAGAACTTAGAACTACTTAAACCTAACTAACCTAAGGACATCACACACATCCATGCCCGAGGCAGGATTCGGACCTGCGACCGTAGCGGTCGCGCGGTTCCAGACTGAAGCGCCTTTAACCACGTGGCTTTTGTTTATTAAACTTTGATAAAACTCTACGAACTTGTGCACCAACCCAATAGATAGTAAAATCTTTGAAAGGGTAAAAGAGTTCAGATGTCTTGGGGCAGTACTTACTGAAAGGGATGAGATAAACTTGTAAATAATGACAAGAATTCAAGCAAGAAAGAGGTGAAAGTTTGCTCTTGGAAACCCTCTCAAGTCCAGCCTCTACAGATCGGTCATACAGCCTGGGTTCTATACGGAACAGAGACCTGCCCTGACACGTAAACGATATAAGGAAAACTGACATTTGAGAATGTTGTTCCCAGACAGATTTTTGGACCAGTGAAAGATGAAGAAGACAGGAGAAAAAGGAAAAACCGCGAACTGCAGGAGTTGCCCAAATCACTGGACATGTGGCTATGATTAAAGAGAGGAGAAGTGTTGTGGGCACGTAAGATATCTAAAAGGCCAGATCACTGGGTGGGTGGTGGAAGAAGACGCCAGAAGTGATAGACCAAGGGGAAGACTACGGCTGAGATGGGTTGACGGGATCATCGAGGATAACAGTACAATGGGACTAGCTGGAGAAGAATACATGGACCGAAGGTGATGGAGGATGCTAGTTGGCGAGGCCAAAGAGCGATTGCGTTTCCATGGCCAGCCTAGTAAGTAGTAAGTAAGCATGCACATAATATGTCATTTCCTGTGCTAATCCAAATGGCACTTACCCCTCTGTTGATGTCCTGATGTTGACACTGAAAAGATATGTTTCTCTTCTGCCTACCTGTTCCGCTATTCTCGAGTGAACTCTGAAATCATGTTTGGGTAGCACCAGTGAATTATTCTTAGATCTTCTGCTTTAGTCTACAAATGCTTCTACACTGTACAGTCACATGACTCTGACATATGTCAAAAGCCTGAATAACCACCTCTTGCAGCGTGGACTGCTGCTAGACGTGCAGAAGGAGACTCAGTGAGGTTCTGGAAGGTAGCGAAAGGGGTGTGGAGCCATTGACTTTAAATCCAGAGAGTCTGGTGGCCGGAGGAGTGGGTAAAATCTTCCTGCTGCTCTTCGAACCACACACGTACACTGCAAGCTGTGTGACACGTTGCAATGTCCTGCTTGTTGGTCCCATCATGCCGTGGGAACACGAACTGCATGTAGGCCTGGACATGATCTCCAGGGTTAAATGCGTGCTTGTGTTAATCCACTGAGTCGTCCAGAGTGACGAGGTCACCCACGGAATGCCGTCCAGTCTGGACCCTTCAGCCTACTGTTAGAGGGCGTTTCCTTTCAGATATTTCACGCCTTACATGCCAACGGGCATCTGTCCGATGAAGCATAAAACGTGGTTCATCTGAAAAGACCATCTGTCGCCATTCAGTAGACGTCCAGCTGTGGTATGGCGGGCAAATTCCAGCCATCGTAAACGATGAATAGCAGTCAGCATGGGTGCGTGAACCAGGACCCTGCTGCGAAGGTCCACAGGCAGCAACGTTCGCTGAACGATTGTTGAGGGCATGCTGTTGGTAGCCCCTTGGTTCACCTAGGCGGTCAGTTGGTCAACAGTTGCACGTCTCTTCATCCAGACACATCTCCGTAGTCGTCGTTCACCCCATCTACATCTACATCTACATGGATACTCTGCAAATCACATGTAAGTGTCTGGTAGAGGGTTCATCGAACCACCTTCACAATTCTCTATTATTCCAATCTCGTATAGCGCGATGAAAGAATGAACACCTGTATCTTTCAGTATGAGCTCTAATTTCCCTTATTTTATCGTGGTGATCGTTCCGCCCTATGTACGTCAGTATCAACAAAATATTTTCGCATTCGGAGGAGAAAGTTGGTGACTGGAATTATGTGAGAAGATTCCGTAGCAACGATAAACGCCTTTCTTTTAATGATTTCCAGCCCAAATCCCGTATCATTTCTGTGACACTCTCTCCCATATTTCGCGATAATACAAAACGTGCTGCCTTTCTTTGAACTTTTTCGATGTACTTCGTCAGTCCTATCTGGTAAGGATCCCACACCGCGCAACAGTATTCTAAAAGAGGACGGACAAGCGTAGTGTAGGCAGTCTCCTTAGTAGATCTGTTACATTTTCTAAGTGTCCTGCCAATAAAATGCAGTCTTTAGTTAGCCTTCCCCACAGCATTTTCTGTTTTCCTTCTGATTTAAGTTGTTCGTAATTGTAATACCTAGGTATTTAGTTGAATTTACGGTTTTTAGATTAGACTGATTTATCGTGTAACCGAAGTTTAACGAGTTCCTTTTAGCACTCATGTGGATGATCTCACACTTTTCGTTATTTAGGGTCAACTGCCACTTTTCGAACCATTCAGATATTTTTTCTAAATCGTTTTGCAGTTTGTTTTGATCTTCTGATGACTTTATCTATGGCCCGTGGTACACAACAGTTGCCTCGGCGTCGGTTTTGGATAGCGCCATGCACGCGAATAGTTAACAAATTTTGTCGTTTCGGTAATGTTTCCAACACGACAACGACTGCATTGTTTCCCGCGTACCCCCGACACGCTTTACCATTACATACCCCTCCACTGCTAGTGCTGCCGCTTGCCGTCTGTGAATGGTTCCTGGACATTGACGTCGAACATACGTGGTTACATTAACGTTACTGCACCTTCTATAACATCTGTGATAGATTTTGACATTTGTCTCGTAAATATCGAGAGCAGTAGACCTCTAAGAACATGGAGTATTTCTGTGTGAGCTATGTGACCTAGGTTCCAGGTTGTAAGCCCATTTTCCAGTTCACAACTGATTCCAAAGATGACAATCAAGCAAAGATAAACACTATCAGCTTCTTAATCTATCGCGTCTCGATTTAAATTTTATTAGGATCTACAGTCTCTGTTGACTATTTTGACACAGCTTCATCTTTATTGTACAACCTCACGACATTCATTAGGATAATATTAATGTCATGCAGCTGTATTCAAATGGTTAACAGAGATACTCTTTAGTCGTGAAACGATAGATTAAAAAGTTGGTGTGAGTTTAACTTCGCTTGGTTGTCATCATTGCAGTCAGTTGAGTACTGGAAAACCTATGTTGGACGAAACTAATAAACGTTTGTGAAACAAGGCAAAAGGTCTCTTGTAGAATTCTCTGGTGTCCGGCTGAATCGCGTCGTACGTTCTCCTCGGCATTCAGGCAAACAGACTTGTCATCTTCAGGTGCTTTCTGCGCAGCTACCCCCACCACCGCTACCACCCATCGCGACCGTTGTACGCATAGCGACAGGAGCGTACCTCATCGAATATAAGGTTTACGACTTAATAAATAAATATTACGTTTAATTTAAAGTCCCTTTCACATTATTACGATTATCGCAACTGTTGAAATTATGAGATTCCAGTAAAATTTGCTTTCTTCACAACCTCGTCACTGTCCGTCAGCTTATTCGGCGAACATGGAAGTCTTTGGGGATTAGTAGTGACTGTTAAATGATATATAGAAAGATTTCTTTACCTTTTGGTATCATTTTTTACTTCCTTCGAGCAATATACATTTTCGACGGCCAACATGCAGTCATATACGCTACTTTTATGGGCTAAATATGGTAGAAGCCGTAGTAATGGTTAATCGTATTACGTCTCCACAAAATGGCGGATGAGGTTATTACAAGAAGCATCAATCATCTACGAATAATTGTCCGTAACTAATCTCTGACAATGACTGCGCCTTCGACGAGAGGAAGATAATTGCTCAATCAGGGAGTAAAAGAATCGCAGATGGCGGTATATTAAAGTATATCGCAGTAAATTTAATTTTACGACATTGGAGTCTTTAAAATAAACATGGGACGTTATACAATTATATAAGACGCTTATACGGGATCATCAGGAACCATCTAAAGATGGCAATCAGTCTGTTTGTCGAAATATCGTAAGCCTGTCGGACACCCGGGAATTCTACAAGTTAGCAGTACGCCAAAAAATTACAAATCACATGGTAAAAATGTTTAATTTATTCAAAATATAAATCTTCATCAAGAACCAACAGTTGAATCAATTAAACAAACATGGAGTATCTTCGGAATGAACAGGCTTATGAGAACAGAATATGAATTGAGAGTAAATCGAAGAATGCCAAAAGTAATGAGAAGTAGCAGAAATGAGAACAGCGAAAACCTGAACGTCAGTTGAGAGTACATCGAAGAATGGCGAAAGTAATGAGAAGTAGCAGAAATAAGAACAGCGAGAATCAGAACATCAAAATTGGTGATCACGAAGTAGATAAAGTTAAGGAATTCTGCTACCTAGGCAGCACAATAACCCATTATGGACGGAGCAAGGAGGGTATAAAAAGCGGACTAGCACATGCAAAAAGGGCATTCTTAGCCAAGATAAGTCTACTAATATTAAACATAGGCCATAATTTGAGAAAGAAATTTCTCAGAATATACGCGCAGCATTGTATGGTAGTAGAACGTGGACTGTGGGAAAACAGGAACGGAAAAGAATAGAAGCATTTGAGAGATGGTACTACAGATGAATTTTAAACATTAGGTCCGCTGATAAGGTTAGGAATGAGGAGGTTATCCGCGGAATCGGTGAGTAAAAGGAGTGTATGAAAAACACTAAAGAAGAAGGGACTACATCCAACAAATTATTGAGGACGTAGGTTGCAAGTGCTACTCTGAGATGAAGAGGTTGGCACAGGAGAGGAATTCGTGGTGGGCCGCATCAAACCAGTCAGAAAGTCAGTGCATACATCCAGGCCAGAGGAGCGCAACGTCCTGCTAATCAGTGGCCACATACTGCCAAGGTCTCCATAAAGTTAGATCGATTTTGTAATCACTGGAATAGCATCGCATACGCTGTCAAACTGTGAAGTTGCATTTTGCTTCCTCCTTCCCTTCTGGATACTTCACTTTTTTCTGTCAGGCAATGTGCTTAGTTCGTCGAACCCATATCCTGGTGCTCCTTTTTTTGTGTTACAAACTTTTTCCAGCCATAGTCATATTCTGGATCAAAATCCAGAGACTGTAAGGAAGAGAACCGTAAGCAGCAGTACGCAAAAGCAGACAACTACAGTATGTATTTTTTATGTTTCTGGTGACGGTATTCTAGAGAGTGTTCGGAAAGTTCCTCTGCAATTACAACATTGTCGAAAATGACGCCCAAGCAGGAAATTTTTTTAACACACTGGAACAAGTCAGAACCCGACATTTAAAATAAAACGCGTAGGGTCTATATTATCTCGCAGGGTAACTAGAAATTGCCACTGCACCGTCACCAGTGAACGTGACAATGGGTGACAAACGTGATAACGTGATATCAAGGGCAAGGGGCATGGGGCGAGGTATTGCGTGCGTGCATGCCCGTGTGTGTGTGTGTGTGTGTGTGTGTGTGTGTGTGTGTGTGTGTGTCTGTCCAACGTACCCGATATAAGTTGAGATTCGTTCTGAAGTTGTAACCATAAGAACAGTGACTTAACTCAAAAATGCAATCTACATCTACATGAATGAAATTTTCACTCTACAGCGGAGTGTGCGCTGATATGAAACTTCCTGGCAGATTAAAACTGTGTGCCGGACCGAGACTCGGACTCGGGACCTTTGCCTTTCGCGGGCAAGTGCTCTACCAACTGAGCTACCCAAGCACGACTCACCCCCCGTCCTCACAGCTTTTTACATCTACATGATTACTCTGCAGTTCACAATGAAGTGCCTGGCAGAGGGTTCATCCAACCATCTTTAAGCTACTTGTCTACTGTTCCACTCTCGAACAGCGAGCGGGAAAAACTGTTTCCCTGTGATCTCTGATTTCTCTTATTTTCTTATGGTGATCATTTCTCGCTATGTAACAAAATATTTCCACACTCTGCGCAGAAAGTTGGTGATTGAAATTTCGTGAGATGGTCCTGCAGCAGCGAAAAACGCCTTTGTTTTAGTGTCTGCTACCCCAATTCGTGTATCATATCCACGTCACTCTCTCTGTCTTATTTCGCGACAGTACAAAACGAGCTGTCCTTCTTTGAACTTTTTCGATGTCCTCCGTCATTCCTATCTGATGTGGACCCCACACCGCACAGCAGTACTCCAGAAGATGGCAGACACGTGCAGTGTAAGCAGTCTCTATAGTTCACCTGTTACATTTTCTAAGTACTCTGCCAATAACTCACAGTCTTTGCTTTCCCCACAACATTATCTATGTGATCGTTCCAATTTAAATCATTCATAATTGTGTTTTTGTGAATCCTAAGGGACCAAATTGCTGAGGTCATCTATCCCTAGACTTACACACTACCTAAACTAACTGATGCTAAGAACAACATACACACCCATGCCCGAGGGAGGACTCAAACTTCCTGCGGGAGGGGCCGCGCAATCCGTGCATAGCCCCTCAAACCACGCGGCCACTCCGCGCGGCATTTGTAATTGTAATCCCGAAGTATTTTGTTGAGTTTACAGCCATTAAATTTGTGTGATTTGTCGTGTAACTGAAATTTAACGGATTTCTTGTAGTACTCATGTGGATGACTTAACACTTTTCATTATTTAGAGTAAGCTTCCGCTTTTTACACCTTAATGATATGTTGTCAAAATCACTTTGCAATTGTTTTTGATCTTCTGATGGCTCTACAAGTCAACAAATGACAGCATCGCTTGCAAACAATTTAACAGGGTTGCTCAGATTGTCTCCTAAACCGTTTATGTAGATTAGCAACAACACAAGGCCTGTAACACTTCCTTGGGGAGCGCCAGATATTACTTCTCTTTTACTCGATAACTTTCCCTTAATTATTACGACCTCTACCTTTCTGACAGGAAATCACGGAACCAATCACACAACTGAGACGATAATTCATAGGCGCACAGTTTAATTACAAGGAACGATGTCAAAAGCCTTCTGGAAATCTAAAAATATGGAATCATTTTGACGCCCTCTGTCGATAGCACTCATTACTTCATGGGAATAAAGAAGTTGTGTTCACAAAAACGATATTTTCTGAATCCGCGTTGGCTCTTTACCAATATATCGTTTTCTTGGAGATGATTCATAATGTTCGAGCACAATATATCTATTGCAAACCAACGTTAGCCATAAGTATCTGTAATTCAGGGGATTATTCCCTTTTCCTTTCGTGGGTATTGGTATGACTTGTGGAAACTTTCCAGTCTTTGCGTAAAGATCTTTCTACGAGAAAGCGGTTGTATATGATTGCTAAATATGGAGCTATTGTGCCAGCATATTCTGAAAGGAATTCGACTTGAAAATGCTCGATTTAAAGAATTGCTTCAATAAAATTTGTATTGAAATAGTATAATCTTCCTTTAAATTGAATTTTCTCATTTTGAGAAGACAGAAGGAGCAATCTATCTCGCTTGCTAAAAACTTACTAAAGCCAAGACCGCGTGAATGTTTCTTTATTCAAAACAACCGGTTTGGACAAACTTTGCTGTCATTTTCAGGTCTAAAAAAATCTTTTTGTTATGAAACGTGTTCATCTCTAGTTGGACGTCACATGACAATCTGGCGTTAGGTCCGACTTCAGATGAACCCGTTTCATAACAAAGACATTTTTTTAAGATCTGAAGATGACAGCAAAGTCTCTCGGTACCGGTTGTTTTAAATAAAGAAATATTTATGCGGTCTTTGCTTTAAATTTCTAGCAAATATTGTTGGCCTTAAATTCCATTATATTTTTCGTGCACGCTGGGGCACTTCGCATGCCTTTTATGTGACAAACTAAGAATTACTGTTTTTCTTGCCCGGGTGCAATATCACCTTTCATTTCCGACTGCCAGCAACCTCAACGGTCGATAGACGACGTCTCGTGTTATGTGTGCCAATAAGAAATAAATAACATAAAGGCTATTTGAACATGAGGGTCTGTATAATGCGGTTTCACATAATATAGGTTCTTCCGTGTCGTAACTTATGCGACAGCTGCTTATCAACTGCCCACACTTGCCGGCCGGGTCGGAAATTCTCTCCGCTCGGGACTGGGTGTTGTTTTGTCCTTATCTTCATATCGTCATGATTGATACAAAAATAACCTGCTTGGCACCACATGACAAATCTAAGACTATGTAACTTCGTACCATGCTGTGGCTTGACACAACTGAATATTCCGAATTGCCGAAGCGTACCGCCGTGTCGTCATTCCACTGCTGAGATGGCTGTAAGGACACGTACCCAAAGCCAATATAAGAAAAAAGCGTGCGGCACAGCGCACGCATGACTAAAAGCTGGCAGCCTTTCAAGCCTTCCACGAAAGAAGTGGCTTATAAGGCGCTTGTTCGCCTGATTTTTGAGTATTGTTCATCTGTCTGGGATCCCTATCAGGTAAGACTGATAGAGGAGATCGAGAAGATCCAACGAAGAGCGGCGCGTTTGGTCACTGGATCGTATAGCTGGGGAGAGAGCGTTACGGAGATGCTAAACAAACTCCACTGGCAGACGTTACAAGAGAGGGGTTGTGCATCACAGAGAGATTTACTATTGAAATTTCGGGACAGCATTGTTCATGAGAAGTCAGACAACATATAAAGGGTGTTCAGAAAGAAACGAGCTGGAGGTATAATTACAGAAACCAGTATCTGCACGTTAGAAGTACTGAGCCTGGCTGTTGAGACACTTGTCCCACTGTGACACAAGGAGGTGAATGGTTGTCTCATAAAATTCCTGGGACTGCGACGTTAACCAGTTCCGCACGTACAGCTGGAGGTCGTCGTCCGAGGTGAATCTTTTGCCCCTCAGAGCCTTTTTAACGGGAACAAGATCCCCCCCGGTACTGGTTTCTGTAATTATGCCTCCGGCTCGTTTCTTTTTGAACGCCTCTTATATTACTTCCCCCCACAAACCTCTCGCGTAACGACCACGAGGAGAAAATTTGAGAAATTATAGACAATTCAAAGGCTTACCGACAATCATTCTTCCCACGCACTATTTGTGTGTGGAACAGGGTTGGAGGGATCCGATAGTGGTACCGAAAGTATCCTCCGCCACACACTGTTAGGTGGCTTGCAGAGTATGATGTAGATGTATCGACAGAACTAGAGAGTCATGTGGCACCAATCGGGCTTTGAGGACAGCAGGAAGCTTCTGTTATTTATATTAGATGTTATGGTCTTATTGTTTTGATAGTAAGAAATTATGTTTAAAAACCTGAATTTCAGAACAGCATTTTGTAAAAATATGATTTCTCGTTGTGAATTTATCAGGAGTTTTCAAAAATCGAAACTTGTGATTTTTTATGGCTGGTGGGGAGGTGGTGGGCGTTTGTAAGGTTGAAGAGGAGCGTTCCGGCAGCTAAAATTTTAAATGTAAACACTGCGCGCACGACTGGCTATACAACAGCCTGAACCTGCTTAATTTTATTGGAAAATAGTTTCTGTAGATCTGATTGTGACATGCTTCCCATGTGCACGGCTGTTACAGTCTTCAGTTCACAAAGCGTACTTGGGCGACTGCTACACACTACAGATTTTGCTGCTTCCTACAGAAAAAAGTCTGGTGTAGTGAGACCCACAAAGTGAAGGGGCCACAGGTTTTTGGAAATGACACATTCTCCAAAAAACTCTTCCAGAAGGTACACAATGTTGTGCAAGCAGTAGCGCCATTTTGTTCCAAACTTGAGTAGTTGATTTCATCTTTCTTTAGCTGGCCAATGAAATGCACATTTTCTTCATAACACACTCAACACAATTAAGAGGAGTACTTTTAAGCTGAGTGTGTTGTTCTCGGCTTTTTTTCGTTAGGCAGCACTGTCTTATAAAAATCACTGTAACTTTCATCATATTCGAAGTAACTGTGCAATCTTAATCCGAGATGTGGAGGGGGGCTTGCCTGCAGCTATCGAGCGTTAAGGGTGCGCGCCATCGGCACCAAAGACGCCTGTCGCTTGGGTTCTAAAGGCCGGTTCCCACTAGAGCGCGACAGCGCGGCGTGCGGAAACGGCAGCGGCAAGCGTTTTCCGCGTTGACGCGGCGGCTCGCGGAATTGGCGTTCCCATCTGGAAGCGGCAGACGTTAGCGGTAGCCAATGACGGACAACCACTGAGGTACGGGCAGGACCCATTGAAACGCGCGGTGCGTTTGAAAAACTATATCTTACACCTACATGAAGGAAAGACGAAGTTGGGTGAAGACATACCAATTTTTCATTTTCTGTACAATGTACTCTTTCACATACTTCATTATTCATGTTTTCTCATTTCACCATAAACAGATTTCATGACTACCGTTCACGATTGTTCACTATCTCCAAACACATTGAAACAATGTACAACAAGAGAGATTATTCAGATAGTTAAGCGAGACAAAAATTTAAAATGTGGTACGGTAGCAGGTACACGAAAACAGTAAGAACACAAAGGCTAGGTGGAAGGGATGAAAGTGGAAGCCACCTGATAGAATTTCCCACAGAGAGTAATGTAATCATCGCCAGCACCTTGCTTAAGAATCACAAAAGAATAATATATATTTGGAACAGTTTTCGAAACCAGATTTTAAATTGTAAGGCATTTCCTGGTGCAGACGCAAACCTGACTGAAGACTGTCAATAGCAAGAAAAGCGTTCTGAAAAAGAAAATTTGTTCACACCGAATATAAATGCTAATGGTTGGATACTATTTTACAAAGGTATTTGTGTGGAGTGCAGCCTTTTATGTAAGTGAAACGTGGACGATGAACAGTTCTGCCAAGAAGACAATGGACGCTTTCAAAACGTGGTGATTCATAAGAATGCTGAAATTAGATACGAGGATCGTGTGACTAAAGAAGTGGTACGGAATTAAATAGAGGAGGAAGAGGAAATTACGGCACAACTTTGACAACAATAGGGGTTAGTTGACAGGACATATTATGGGGCGTCATAGAGTGAGGACAAAGGGGTTGGGTGATAGTATTCTGATAATAATCATCTGTTGAAATACTATTCTACTATTTTATCTATTAATGTAAGCAGTGAATTTACTCTTCCATGCACTCCTTAAAACATTTAAACCAAAACTGAAATCAGCTGAACACCAAATCTTTCAACCACTGTCTGACAACTACTGGATTCACTTTCAACTTTCTATAACTATCACTGGCTAGCCACACACACATACAGATATAAGGAGAACAAAAATAAACAAACATTAGTTTTCAGCATATAATTCTGCAGGTTGGCAACATGTACATAAACAAACCAGACAGGAAGGGACATGAGGTGAACACACTGTAGTTACGACTTTAAAGTAAGTAATCAGTCATTCACGTAAAAAAAGATGTGAACTGTTTTATAATCTGCAAGTATCACAGATCAAAACAAAACTGAGTCATTCTAGATTCCACCGAAGATGTCTTAAAATAAAAGGCGAAACGCGTCTTGAATCAGTAAAGTACACTGGATAAAGAAAAAAGAAAGGAAATAATCAATAGCTCTACATATTTAGTAAATTACATCTTATGACATACCAGCAAATTAGTTTCGGTTTAACTTCTCATTCGACATGCTATTAATGCCATTTAAAAAAATTCATCTATCCCTTCTGAAAAACTGTAGTTACTTTCATATCTCGGTAGATAAACAGATTTAGGATATTTATCATGCGACGAAATACATGACTTTTCACAAATTATCGTTTGCAAAAAACACATTTCGATTTCTTGAACCGTTTACGAAATTTGCTGTTGATACAACCACATGGTTTACGACGAGCAGGACGAAGTACCGGTCGCGTCGCGAGCAACCCTCGCGCGGTCACGGTACAGCCCGTCCGCCGACATATCAGTCAATATCTCGAGAACGGTGATAGCTATCGATCTGCTCTCAGCTTTAAAAACAATTTCGATATGTTGACTAAATTTCATACGCAATAATGTATTACCTAAAATGAACTGTACGCAAAGTCCACGCAATGCATTTATACCTCTGCACACTCATTAAAATTTCGTGTAAAGGTTTACGTAAATGCGATACAACAAGTAACCACCACGAATAACGAAAAGAAATTAGGTCCTTTATTGAGAGAAGATATCAGGCTGTAACATGCCCAAGAATCAAATTTTTCTACCGAATCGTTTCCTTGGAATCGGATGATAAGTATTTCATGGTTGCTGCCGCGCCCGCGCCAGCGGTTCGGCGAAAGTTCGTGTGGCCCGGGGTTCCGTACCTGACGTCACGCTTAGCACGTTCTGTGATTGGCGGCGCGCACCTGGAGCGCGGCACGCGGCAGCGGAAGCGGTTCGACATGGTCAAACCGCGACGCAGAGCCCGCCGCGCCGTGCCGCTGACGCCGTTTCCATGGCAACCACGCCGTTGACGCGCGGTTTTGACGCGCGGCAGCCCTAGTGGGAACCGGCCTTTGTAAGGCTGTCCACAGTTCATACAGGTTGCTGGCAGGAGCAGTGAAGGCTGCTGGCCTTTTGCGCAGCGTACAAGCATCTGTAGTCTGCAAATCAGCGTGAGGTGCATGGCAGAGCGTACGACCCATTGTACCAGTTATTAGGCTTTCTTCCTGTTCCATTCACGTGTTGAACGCGCGAAAAGCGATTGTTTGAATGCCTCTGTGCTTGCAGTAATTGTTCTAATCTTATCCTCATCATCCCTATGTGAGCCATATATTGCTAGAGTCATCATTTAAACCTGGTTCTTAAAACTTTGTTAATAGACTTCCTCGGCATAGTTTACGTCTATCTTCAAAATTCTTCCAGTTCAGTTCCTTCAGTATCTCTGTGACACTATCCCACGGATCAAACAAGCCTGTGACCAATCGTGCTGCCCTTCTCTGTATACGTTCCCGCACAACTGATCAATATTCTAGAGCCGGACACATGAGTGATTTTTAAGCAGTCTCCTTTGTACACTGATTGCATTTCCCCAGTATTCTACCAATAAACCGAAGTCTGCCGCTTGCCTTACCCACAACTGAATCTTTCTGATCATTCCATTTCAAATCTCTGCAAAGTGATACACCTAGGTATTTGTATGAGTTGGCCGTTTCCAACAGTGACTCACTGATATTACAGCCGTAGGATACTACGTTTTTTGCGTTTCGTGAAGTGCACAATTTTACATTTCTGAACATTTAAAGCAAGTTGCCAATCTTTGCACCGCTTTTAAATCTTATCAAGATCTGACTGAATATTTATGCAGCTTCTTTCAGGTAGTACTTGATCATAAATAACTACATCATCTGGAAAAAGTCTGAGGTTACTATTAATATTGTCTGCAAGATCATTGATATACAGTAGGGACAGCAAGGGTTCCAGTACCCTTCCCTTGAAGTTACACTTATCTTGAAGTTACTGCTACATCTGACGTTGATTCTCCGTCCAAGACAACACGCAACTAAACATCTGTTTCGCTCATCCCTCCATTTAATGTTTATAATGGAGAAAACTCTTTTTGAGGAAATACACTCAAAACAAATTTAACTGAAACTAAAACACTAAAACACTGCACATTTTTATGCGCCAATCAGTTCTATAATATAAAATCATCTCTGTGATACCGTCGTAGTAGCTAATTTTGTTTTCAAATTTTCATTCCCTTCCCCACAAACAATTCATAAACCACGGCGATCTCTGAATACATATTACCGACACTAATGCAATCAACAATACAAAGTATATCGGGTATTTTTCAAGTGACATGCAATCCGTTAAGGAGAAAATGTTACTATCACCAAAATCAAACCATTTATTTAAATTTTTCAGACACACTTCATATATATATATATATATATATATATAGTGAATCAACTAAAATTTACACCACAAATATTGTGGAAGCGGAAAGTGCTGTTGATGTCCGGTTTTCACATAATGGATTGATAGTCAGGGTCTCATATTGTTAGCCAATCAACAGACTGTACTAATACTTAGAAAGTGTATTTTTTCTGTAAGCATACATTTTTTTAAATGAAACAATGCCTATTAACATTAACAAACTGAAAGTGGGGCAAATCAGAATGTCAGTGGTGTTTGTTGCAGGATTCTAATATGAATTATTTATGAGTTAAAAGTTTCCACATCGACACTTGTACGACACCTGTAGCACACACTAAAGAACAACAGAAGCGCATGTACTAGTTATGTGGATTCTGACCACTAACGAGATAATTGGCCAACATGTACAGTGTGGCAGTACACGCTTCCAGTCCGATACGCAACGACTCATGCCCACGTGCTAGCATTTCAGCGGAGATGTCCGAGCAGGCTTCAGTAATACGTCGTTGCATGACACTGGATGTAGTTGTCCTTGTAGACAGTGTCTTCCAGTTTTCCCCCCAGAAAAACGTCTGCAGGCGTCAAATGCAGGGAACGGGAAGGCCGAGGCACAGGTCCTCTGCGTCCAATCCAACGGTATGGAAACAGTTCGTGAAGACGTATTGCTGTACTTCGTGCACTATGGATTGGACAGCCATCATTTCGGTACCACAGGATTCCCCTGGTCTGTAGAGGAACGTCTTCTAGCATCCGTGGAAGATGGTCTGTTGGAGGCTACGATACTTGCACGCGTTCAGTGTTCTGTCTATGAAAAACGAGCCTATGAGCTGATGGTTCACTATTCCACACCATACGTTTCCACTTCGTGGACGATGACGTTCCATCCAATGAAGCCAACAGACCAATAGTGCATGTTTCGCCGGTTGACTTGGCCATTGTTGGTAAACACCGCTTCATCAATAAACAACATACATGACACAGCTGGAGTATCCTGTCTTAATACTCATGTACAGAAACACGATTCTCATAATCGTTTCCATGCAGCTCTTGAAGGAGGGAGATGTGATAGGTTGAAATGGCTCTGAGCACTATGGGACTCAACTGCTGTGGTTATCAGTCCCCTAGAACTTAGAACTACTTAAACCTAACTAACCTAAGGACATCACACACACCCATGCCCGGGGCAGGATTCGAACCTGCGACCGTAGCAGCAGCGCGGCTCCGGACCAGAGCGCCTAGAACCGCACGGCCACCAAGGCCGGCAGATGTGATAGGGATAGAACCTCTGTCGACGGTGAATGCGTAGGACGCCTCCCTGAATCTACATCTATATCCATACTCCGCAAACCGCCTGATGGTGTGTGGCGGAGTGTACCTTGAGTACCTTTATCGGTTCTCCCTTCTATTCCAGTCTCGTATTGTTCGTTGAAAGAAGGATTGTCGGTATGCTTCTGTGTGGGCTCTAATCTCTCTGATTTTATCCTCATATCGCTTCTTCGTGCTATTGCGAGGCAGCTAACGTGCGGATCAACTGCAACAGCAGCAAGAACATAAATTTCCCACTCTTCTGTCGTCACTTGTTTTTTTTCTGTTACGTCGTCAGCCACATTCACATAAGTAGTTGAAGATGTTGATAAACAATTGCCGAGAGGGTTGGTGTCTATTGCGATTTTGCTACATTCTCCATACACTATGTGCATTTCGGCTTTTTCTGCATTGGTAAACCCCCTGGCCCACACACAACTTACTGCTTGGACTGTCGTACGCTGACTAGCAAGTAGCAGTGCACTCAAGCAACACACAAGCACACGGTAAGCAAACATAACAACATCGTACCTAGTAACTATGCAGACTGAATGGCAGACAAATATAGGTGTGGAAGCTCTTCAAAATAGATATCTCGTAAACGACTCGCACTAGAATCCTGCAACAAACACCACTGACATTCTAATTTGCCCTACTTTTAGTTTTTTAATGTCAATAGGCATTGTTCCAATTAAAAATTATATGTTTGCACAAAAAGACACTTTCAAAGACACTTTCTAAGTATTACTTCACATTTCCGGTTGCCTAAAAATACGAGCCCCGACTACCAGTAAATCCTGTGAAAACCGTACATCAGCAGCACTTTCAGTTTCCGCAACATTTGCGGTGCAAGTTTTAGGTGCTTCTCCCTGTATGTCTGCATTCTTCTAGTTGTGTTTGATTTCCAACTGGGATAAGGCCCTCCAATTTATCTAGCTACTGTTGCACCTTATAATCAAGAAACAGATCATTTATCCTATGTACTAACTCAATTTCTGTTTTCCACGTCACACGATACGCTTCACAAATTGTCAGTTTATTTTTTTCTGTGTTGGGTAAATCCTTGAAAAATATGTCAGTTAAACGCAGGACGAAGTGGAGATATAATTCCACTAAAGTAAGTTGAACCTTACGCAACTATTATGTTCTTTTTAATGAGCTGGGGCAATCATCTAACCTAGAAAAGTATGTTATAATTGCAAGAAGATTTTTCCGCAATATTTTTATGGCAGGCTTTAGGCTTAACTGTTGTAGATACATGAACAAAGTATTTTTTCCATTTTACAGTGTGTATAGTTGTGCATAGGACACATTGTGCCGAGTGCATTAGACCTCTGTGAAATGGTATTCTATGATTGTTGATTGGCAACGAGATCTTGTACGTAGCCTCTATGTAAAATGAGTTACGTGTTTATAAAATATAAGTTTTTATCTTGTCCCTAAACAATTTTTCTATGTCATTTCAGTGCATAAAATTAAAGTATCCAACAGGTTATTGGCCCAGGACTGAATTAAAGTGACAATAAATTTCACGGTGACGTTTTTTTCCCCGAAATGCGCAGAAGTTCGTATACAGTTCTGTTGCGTATATGGTTAATAAAAGTGACTGTTGATATGAGTACAAACAGATACCGCAAATAAAGCACCTTGTAGATCGTGAGATTCATGCAACTTGGAAATTAGCCGTCGAGGCGTATTTGCTCTTGGATGATCATAAACTGAAACCTACGGAATTAAGTTTTTCTTCTAAGGATCGGAAGGCCAAGTCAGAACTAATCCTTTTGATTGATCCAGTAAATTATGTTCACATAGAAAACGCTACGTCAGCAAAGGAGGTATTGGACAAACTGAAAAACATGTGAAGATGGAGGTCTAACAAGAAAAGTAGGGTTAATTCATGAGCTGATACCTACAAGACTGAACAAGTGCAAAAGCATGAACGAATAAGTGAATAAAATAATTTCACTCTCAAATAGTCTGAGGAATACTGGTTTTGGAACTGCAGAAGAATGGATTGGTACTTTACTGTTAGCTAGACTGCCAGAGAAATATTCACGTATAATTATGGGTTTGGAAAGTTCGGAAATACTCATTACAGCGAATAGAGTGGAGTTAAAGATTCTATAGGACGTGAAAAATTGGTCAGATTCTTATGATCCAAAGATAGAAACGGCGTCGGCATTATACTTTACATACAAGAATAATAAACTAATAAAATGTTTCAGATGCCGGAAGATTGGATATCTTTCATCACAGTGTAACGAAAGGTTGAGTATTAATGTAAAGAAGCATGTTAATTCTAGTAGTCCTGTGAGAAAAACTACCCATAAAGGAAAGGCGCTTTTTTATTATTTTACTGAAGACAGTGACGAACATGCAGAATGTTTCTAGATTCAGGAATATCTGTGAACATTATTAAAGCTCCATCAGTTTTGCGTGTCGTTCACTCAAGGACTGGTACTGGAATTTCCTCAGTTGATGGGTCTAATCCGAAGTGTGAATTCGCAGGAAAAGTTGATCTTAATTTGCTAGTGAATGGGGAAAAACAATTGGTACTGCTCATTATGTGCATTATGTGAATAATATTGCAACTAAATCGCTGTCGGTAAGCGAAACAGTAAAGAAGGGTAACAGGGTTGTCTTTGTTATAGGGGGAGCTTAACAATTGACTCTTGTGGCGATACTGTAGCTGCTGCAACTAATGTAAGTGGTATTTACAAATGAAATACATTTCAACATATTGCTGAAACCAGAAATCATCCTGTTTATGCTGCAAAAGATTTATTGTTTCGTAGGACACTTGGACTTTAATATAGAAAATTATGGCCTTTTTTATTTTGACCGCTAGTGAAAATAAAATGGTCCTTTAAAAAAAAACAGTTATAGTCAGATTTTAGTATGCATTACCTAGTGGAAGTTAATCAATACTTGGGCATGACGTTTCTATGAAGTACCAACAGACAAGAATTATGAACTGATCAATCCCTGTATCCAAGAAAAATCTTAGAAAAGTTCACTATGTAAAATTGTAAGCCTATTTCAACCTCAAGGGAAAATAATTCAAAACCGTTAATAACTGATGAGGACAAGAAATGTAAGGAAAGTGTACCCTATTTGGAAGGCATAGGAAGTCTACTGCACTCAGAACAGACTTCCAGACCTGACACTGCATCTGCCACAAATGTTGTATGTTTTGCAATCATTGGAGAAAAACATTAGATAGCAATCAAGAGAAAATTCTAATATTAAATTGAACTATTGATTATAAGTTTAAGTATTCTAATAAGGCAAATGTACATTTAGATGGGTACAGTGACGCAGACTGGGGAAGTGAGCTGGAAAGCTGACATTCCTTCTCTGGAAATTGCATTTAAACTAATGAGAGGATTGAAGTCCTGGCCGTGTAAGGAACAGAGGACAGTTGCTTTGAGCACCATGGAATTTAAATGTATGGCCTTATACTCCACTATCCAGGATACTCTGTGGTTTGATGGGTGAAATAGAATCTCTTACAAAAATAAAACCATCTATGATATTTTGTGATAATATGGGAGTTATTAAACTTACCAACAATAATGTCACCAGTGTGAGATCTGCAAGGGCCTACGAGTTACACGGAGCTGTACGGTACATGACACGCGCTCGCCAGCCGACCTATCTGGAATGCTGACAATTTGCTTGGTCAGACATATGCAAGTGAAGCCGGAATTGTTCACCGGCGATGTTCACCTGTTGTAATTGTAAAGAAGAAATCAATTTCTGGAGAACCACAGTTCCATTTTTGTGTTGATTACCGATCTTTGAATACTGTGACCACACCCGACATTTACCCTTTACCAAATTTAGTGGAAACCTTGGATTACCTGGGCAGATGTCGAATTTTTTCGGTATGTGATTTAACAAGTGGTTATCACCAGTTAACAGTGCATCCAGATGATCAAGCAAAAACTTCATTTGTAACAGCAAAAGGAGTATACAAGTATCTTCGTATGCCGTTTGGACTTCGTAATGTTCCAGCTACATTTCAAAACCTGATGGATTCAGTTTTACGAGGCTTCACCCCAACACAAGCACTTGTTTACCTTGGTGGTGTAATAACTTTTGGTGAAAACATGAAGCAGCATACTGAGAGACTACAAGCTGTTTTTGAGCGTATAAGAAGCGCTAACCTGTCTTTATCAATAGATAAATGTCATCTTGCACAAAGTAAAGTTAATTACCTTGGTCATGTTATAACTGGTGAAGGTGTTCGACTTGATCCAAAATTAATTGATGATGTAAAGAATTTTCCTGAACCACAGAATTTGAAAGAACTACAATCATTCTTGGGATTGTCAAATTTCTACAGACGATTTATGGCTGGTTATGCGAACATAGCATGTCCAATGGCACATCTACTGAAGAAATAAGCCACATTTAATTGGTCAACAGAGTGCAAAAAGGCAATGGAAGAACTTAAAACAGCTCTAACCACAGCCCCAGTGTTAGCCTATCCGGATTTCAGCAAACCTTTTATTCTTTCAACAGATGCATCCAGTTTTGCCATAGGTGCAATCTTGTCTCAAGAAGTTGATGGTCATGAACATCTAGACGCTTTTGCTTCCAGACAATTAAACAAAGCAGAACGTAATTATACTACTACTGAGAAGGAGCTTTGTGCTTTGGGTTTTGGTATAACACATAACAGATGTGATTCTTCAATTTCACCAGGCGTATTTTATGACGAAATAAATCTCGGGTGAACAGCATGGTGTGATTGTGCATAGGACACAATATTTCGGCAATCGACCACGTTGCCATCATCAGGTGCGCTGATGAAGGCAACGTGGTCGATTGCCGAAATATTGTGTCCTATGCACACTCACACCAGGCTGTTCACCCGAGATTTATTTCGTCACACAACAGATGTTTCTCAACAGGAAGAGAATTTACAGTTATTATAGATCGTGCCGCAGTTAAATGGTTATTGAGCTTAAAGGATCCAAGTTCCAGATTAACAAGATGGGCTAAAAGACTGAGTACCAGTTTAAGGTTATTCACCGACCTGGTAAACAATATGTGAATGCTGATGCAATGAGTCGAGAAGTCAATGTGTGTTACAATAAGTCGAGAAGAAGAGTTAAAGGCAACTCAAGAAGAAGATCCACAATGCAAATGATGGAAAAATGATCAACGTTTTGTCGAAATAGATGGATTATTGCACAAAATCACTAGTGAAGGAAGCCGCCTAGTTATTCTAGAACGCATAAAAGAGCAAATCATGAGAGAACAACACGATTCTTTATTATCATAACATTGCAGTAAAAAAGCAACAAACATCAAAATAGCTCAAATGTTTTGGTGGCCGAGCCGCAAAGTTGACGTTTTCGAGTTTGTTTCACAACGTAATTCCTGTAACAAACATAACAATGTAGGAAAAAGTAGAGCACCATTGCAAGAACTGCCAGAGACAAGTGAACCATTTGAAAGAGTAGGATTAGATGTCGTAGGACCGTCGCCTAAGACTAAAGATGGAAACAAATACATATTGACAATGTTAGATCATTTTCTAGATACCTTCTCATGATACCAACACGTGTTCAGAGCTCTGAGATTACAGCTAAAGTTTTTGTAAAAGAATGGATTCTTAAGTCTGGATCACCATTAAGTATACTTAGTGATCAAGGAACGAATTTTATGAGTGAGTTGCTTAAACAGACTTGTAAGCACATGCAAATAACTCAGTTAAGGACTACATCAACACACCCTGAAGGAAATGGAAGAGTCGAGTGAGTCCAAAGAACAATTATTAAAATAGTTAGCCATTATATGAGCAGCAAACACGACAATTGGGATATCTGTTTACAGTACTTGGTAAGTTGTTACAATGTCAAAATGCACAGCTCAGATGGCCTAAGTCCATATGAGATCGTCTACGGGAGAAGAATGCATTCGCCCTTGTACTTTGCACGCACGCAAGCTAAAGGAAGCATGGAGGGAAGTGAAACAGCGAAATCATCAATCCTTTCTTCAGCAAGCAAGACAACACGACCGCCAAGCGGCAGTGCCACAGTATCGAGTTGGAGATCTTGTGTATCTGAGTCAAAAAGTTTAAGAAGTTTGGGAAAGGACCATATCCAATCTTGGAGGTGTTGTCGCCAGTCACTCTTAAGTTCCAACTGACCTTTCGTTCGATTGCCGTTCGTGTCAATCGTGTAAAGCCATTTGTGGGTAGATTTCCTGTAGTATCGCAAGTCGACGAGGACCGACCGAGAGGCAGACCTGCTGTTCTCAAGCCCAGGAAACGAGAATCTCGAGCTCGCAGTCCAGACTTTGGGGCCGAGGCATCGCCACGTTCCGAGCGATCCTGTTCCAGACACCACTACAATCTGCGTAAACGTGTGTAGTGTGTGAGAGTGCAATGCGTGTGTTTATTTCAGCCATGTGCTTATATGAATGTGTTGTGAAAATTTAGTATTGAAGTTATTGCACGAGTGCACAAGTGAAACTAAACCTTTTATTCCACAGGTTACCACAAGAAACTCATTTATTTTATGTTCATTGTTAACTCTAGTATTTAGAACTAATTAACCATGTTCATTTTTATTCTAATGTTTGCTGTGATAGCGTATTCTGCTAATACTGTTGCAATAGTACCACAGAGTACCGGTGTTTTGTTTGAACCACGATCAGACATGGTAGTTTCAACAAGTAATGCAAAACTTGTACTCAAGTACAATCTGAGTGAAATCCAGCAACAGTTCAATTCTGTAAAGAAGCAAATTGATCTAATTCGTTCTGTTAAGGGTAATGATACAATTTTGGAAATGGGTACATCTTGGTATAATAACTGGACCACTGTCAAAAAGCAGGTAGAGTCTACATTTGCTAGTTATGAACAAGAGATTTACTGTTTTTAAAGCTTTTGCCACACAAAACTTTAATTAGGCCCAAACGTACTTGGTTTGATTTTGGAAGGAGTGTCCTTGGTACTTTTACTAGTCGAGATCTTCTGGAAGTTAAAGGCAAAATATTAGCTCTTGAAAAACAGTTCGGTACAGATTCAACTAACCTCTCTAATGAAATTATCGTATTAAAGAATATGCAAAGAACCATTACTAACCACACAGTTGTCATTGAACAGATTGTAAAGCAATTTAGATCCTACTACCAATTGAGCGAAAGCTATAGTATGATTTACCCTGCTAACTCTTATAATTTATGTGATTACTGTAAGTTAACCACCACACACTCTTTAATTATTGAAGATGAATTAACTGTTATTGTTTCTATACCCATAGCTAGATCAAAGCATAATTTTGAAATGTATAAGATTTATACTTACTCTATGAAATGGAGACAGGCAGGTATTCATGTAAAGCATGTACTGAATGATTATCTACTAATCAGCAAGGATCGAAGATATTTTGTGTTCCTAAATGAAAATGATTTGCATTTGTGTAAATATAGTCATAAGTTAATTTCCCCTGAATCAGCAGTATTCTTAGATAGTAGAGTGTACAGCTGTGCGAAAGAGTTGTTTATGAGTCATCCCCCAAAAGATGATTGCCCTAGAATTTTAACGTATCTTTATCATCCATTTCTTAAACAATGTTCTGAAGGTATAATTTTCTCATTTAACTCCACCCTTGATGTCACATTTACATGTAAAAATTATGATACACCTGAGCTACCCTTTACACTCTAATTGAATAATAGTGGATTAATCTTGAATGCCACACATTTTGACTTATCTTGTGATCTGTTTGCTATGCCTAGTGTATTTCCAACTACATTTCATGCAACTGGACATTTGCTATTAATGAGAATGTTATCTGTGTATTACAATGATTCATGAATAATAACATATGAAAAGCATTTCTTATCACGTTTTCCTGAAGACAATAATTTAATTAAGGATATCCATGAAAACGTAATTTCTTCCAATAATGAGTTAAACTTCATTGGAGCAGCAAATAGAATTAAGTCCTTCGATTCATCCGGTAATGTTAATGCATACTTGATTGGCAGTATTGTGTTTTTATTGCTTTTATTAATTTGTCCTTTGTCAACAGCATTTGTCATGTATGAAACTGTCATCCTGAAGGGACGCTTCTCTGTACCGAACATTACTGTGTCTGCAACTGAAATACATGTTGCAATGCCTTCTGATGGTTGCTCTTTTTCTCTGCGGAGAGTGATGTAAGGGTCAACGGGTGGCACACAGTCATACGGTACGTGACACGCGTTCGCCAGCCGACCTGTCAATTTGCTTGGTCAGACATGTGCGTCTGGCAGCGGTGCGACGCAGGGAGTAAGCCAATGGCCGCTGTCCGCAGGTGCGAATATGTCTCTTTTCTTAGCTCACCGTGGAGCCTTTCGATACGACCGTAATTAGCCGGTGTTAGGATTTCAGACACAGTGATGATGGGTGCGCGCTGCGTGCGTGTTTTATAATCAGCCATTTGTTAATAAAACTGTTTAAACTTACTTCTCGGTGTTCGCGTATTGCCGTACCTTAAGGACCCACCGCTTACAAATCCTGACAAATATTTCATGTAATTATCATCCGGGGCAACAACACAAACAACCTCCTCATAGAACCAAACATATTGACGTAAAGCATCGATTTATAAGATATCACCTGAAGGAGGGAAATACAACCATCAATTATCTAAGCACAGAAGAAATTTTATCAGACCTCCTAACCAAGTCTCTCAGTAAGGACAAGTTTCAGAAATTTGTGAAGCATTACTGTATAACACGTGATGTGCAGTTTTCAGTATCTGGAAAATTGTTGTTCAAGGGGAAGTTTTGCAGATATGTGAACCAAGTACTTTCTCCATTGTGTATAGCTGTGCATGCGATACATTGTACTGAGTGCATTATACCTCTGTCAAATGGTATCCTATGGTTATTGATTGGCGATCAGATCTTGTGCATAGCCTATACGTAAAATGTGTCATGTGTTAGTAAAATATAAGTTTTTATTTTCTCCCTAAACATTTTTCCACGTCTTTTCACTGCGATAAACTGAAGAATCCAACAGTAACCCTCCTGCATGTACATCTCTCAACAAAGCATTGTATTCTATATTAATAATTTAAAATAAATCTTTCAAACGAGATAACCTTTTAATTGAATTTGAGAATTAGTTGAAATTCTTAATTACTAACATTTCAGTGTCTGCAGACGTAGCTGTCATACCAGATTTACACCAGTTATGGACTATAAAGGGTGAATATTAATAAAACCGACAAACTGCAAAGGGGGGGGGGGGGGGGGGGAAATCCCAGACTGGAAATGGAGGAAAAAAGGTCCCATGAACATGTGTCTGGAAATGAACCGTTGCCATGGTAGATGGTACTGATGAATGGGAGTTCTTGTGACCACATGCTGTGCGCTCCTTGTGTGTTGCAGGCTGTGTGATTGACGCAGCGTACTGTAAGCAACAGAATGGTCCGGTATTCGTGTCAGGAACAAGCCGAGATGATGTATGTGTACGGGTAAGCAGATAGAAAAGGTCGGTAAGCAGCAAATTCTGCAAAACTGGTCCTCCAAATCTGGTGCACGCACAGTCCACCGCCTCTCTGCACGTTCGTCTGTCTAAAAGGACACATGACCATACAAACGCCCAAAAATGGTTTGAAATAAAATTTTCACTCGGCAGTGGAATGTGTGCTGATACGAAACTTCCTGGCCGATTAAAACTGTATGCCGGACCGAGATTCAAACTCAGGACTTTTGCTTTTTGCGCTGGCCTGGGTGGCCGAGCAGTTCTAGGCGCTACAGTCTGGAACCGAGCGACCACTACGGTCGCAGGTTCGAATCCTGCCTCGGGTATGGTTGTGTGTGATGTCCTTAGGTTAGTTAGGTTTAAGTAGTTCTAAGTTCTAGGGGACTGATGACGTCAGATGTTAAGTCCCATAGTGCTCAGAGCCATTTGAACCTTTTTTTTTTTCATGAAAGTGCTGCACCGACTGAGCTACCCAAACGCGACTCACAGTCCTTTCTCACACATTTAATTCCGCCAGTACCTCGTCTCCTACCTTCCAAACTTCACAGAAGTTCTCCTGTGAAACCTGCAGAACTAGCACTCCTGGAAGAAAGGAGGAGAGCATCTGTGAAGTTTGGAAGGTATGAGACGAGGTACTGGCGGAACTACAGCTGTGAGGACTCGTTGTGAGTCGTGCTTGGGTAGCTGCGCCGGCGTGGTGCCTCCACGGTAGCTGAGCGTGTTCGGTCAGAGAGCTGCCTGGTCTCTGTAATAGAAAATTGAGTGAAGGGATCAACAACGAACTTCAACGGATGTCATGTGACGTCCGCTACGACCAAATACAATGAACAATAACGAACAAAATGCAAAAAAAAAAAGAGCACTTGCCACCGAAAGGCAAAGAACCGAGTGCGAGTCTCGGCCGACAAACAGTTTTAATCTTCCAGGAAGATTCAAGGGTTTTAAATGGTGGGTGAAGTGGTTGGTGTCTTCAGGGTACTTGTTTTGGCATAGCCGTGCTGCCTCTACACCGTTTCCATCCGTCTGGTCGTTACAGATTCCATCTCGGCTTGTACCGTCACGAACAGCAGACGCGGTTGTGGCAACAATGATTACCAAAGTACAAGTGACAACTAAAACAAACAGAAAGATATACATGTTCAGTAAACAAGATAAAAAAAGAAGTAATGTCTTATCTCAGTGAGGAACTTGAAACTTTTAGGACACTGTAGGAGCTTGTAGGGGAATTCTGGCTCAAGTTTAAAAGACTAGTTGACCATGCACTGGATGGATATGTACCCATTAGAACAGTTCATAATGGGAGGGAACTTCCATGGTATACAGTCACTGTAAAGAAACTTTTAATGAAACAGAGATTACGGCATACATGTGCAAAACAAAACACGGGGCTGTAGATAGAGAGATGGTGAATGAATCGTATTTGGCTGTCAAGAGAGCAATGTGTGATGCCTTCAATGACTACCATCGCAGAATATTGTCAAATGACGTTTCACAAAATCCAAAGAAATTCTACTTGTATGTAAAGGCTATTAGTGGCACCAAACTTAGAGTCCAGTCCTTAGCGAATGTGGTTGGAACTGAAATTGAGAGTAGCAAAGCAAAAGCTGAAATGCTTAACTCCATTTTCAAATGTTCCTTTACAAAGAAAAACGAGGAGAATTGCCCCTATTTAATCCTCAAACCACTGAAAAGATGAATGAAATGAGTGTTAGTGTCAGTGGTTTTGAGAAACAGCTGAAATCGTCAAAACTGAAGAAAGCTCCAGACCCCGATGGAATCTATACTGAACTTCCGGCTGAGTTAGCCCCTCTCTTAACTCTGATCTATCGTTGATCCCTCGAACAAAAAACCGTGCCTAGTTCTTGGCTACTCATCTACAAGAAGTGTAGTAGAAGTAATCCACAAAATTGCCATCCAATATCCATGACATTTACATCTACATCGATTCGTTGTAGAATCTTAGAACACATTCTGAGCTCAAACATAATGAGGTATAATGAACAGAATGACCTCCTCAATGCCAGGCAGCATGGATTTTGAAAACATTGGTCTCGTGAAACGCAACCCACACTTTTCTCATGCGATATACTGAAAGCTTTGGAGCAAGGCAGTCACGTACATGCTGTATTTCTTGATTTCTGAAAAGAATTTGACTCAATACCACACCTATGCTTACTGTCAAAACTACATTCATATGGGGTATCAAGTGAAATTTGTGACTGGATTGAGGACTTTCTGGAAGGAAGTACGCAGCATGTTATCTTGGATGGAGAGTAGAAGCAACTGCAGTGTGCTCAAGGACAGTGTGTGTTGGGACCCTTGCTGTTCATGTTGCTTATAAAAGACCTTGCAGACGATGTTAATGGTAAAATCGGGCTTTTCGCAGATGATGCAGTTGTCTATAATGAAGTACTATCTGAAAGAAGCTGCGTAAGTATTTAGTCAGATCTTGGTTGGTTGGTTGATTTGGGAGGAGGGGACCAAACAGCCAGGTCATCGGTCCCATCGTATTACGGTAGGATGGAGAAGGAAGTCGGCAGTGCGCTCTCAAAGGTACCATCCTGGCATTTGCCTGTAATGATTTAGGGTTCAGATCTTGATAAGATTTCAAAGTGGTGCAGAGATTGGCAGCTTGCTTTAAAAGTTCATAAATGTAAAATTTAGCACTTCACAAAACAAAAAAGTATTATCCTATGGCTGTAACATCAATGAGTTATTGTTGGAATCGGCCAACTCACACAAATAGCTGGGTGCAACATTTTGTAGGGATATGAAATGTATGATCACTTAGGGTCAGTCATGTGTAAAGCAGGTGGTAGACTTCAGTTTATTGGTAGAATACTGGGAAAGTGCACCCAACCTAGAAAGGAGATCGCTTACAAATCACTCACGTGACCGATTCTGGAATATTGCTCAAATGTGTGGAACCCATACCAAATAGGATTAAAAGGGGATATTGAACGTGTAAGAGAAGGACAGCATCAATTTTCACAGGCTTGTTTGATCCATGGGAGAAGGTCACAGAGATACTGAAGGAACTGAACTGGAAGATTCTTGAAGAGAGATGTAAACTATGCCAAGAAAGTCTATTAACAAAGTTTCAAGAACCAGCTTCAAATTATTACTCTAGGAAAATACTACAATAACATATGTATCACTCACATGGGGATCATGAGGATAAGATGAGAATAATTACTGCCCACATAGAGGCATTCTGACAATTATTCTTCCCGTGCACCATACGTGAATGGAACAGTAAGAAAGCTTGATAATTGATACAATGGGACGTTGCATGGGGGCTTAATTATTATTGATTGCAAATAATTTTAATTTTTGTCGCTGTCTGTCCGGTTACGCAGTCTCGTAACCGGTTGGCCCTGTCCGGTATTAGTACGCAATCTGACTGCATAGAACAACAACAAAGAATGAAAGAAAACTTCGGTTAACACAATTAATTAATTAAGTCCCCAGCAACTATAAAACCTACGAAACAACAAAACACAAGTGTAGCTGTTCTGTGTGTGGAAGTGTGATTCAACGTACACATCTGGCACGGTTCTTCCTCAATAAGACCAGATATTTTAAACACCATTTATACTGAAGTAATTAAAAAAACCAGAAATACTATAATTGCACATAGAAACCACAAATACAGTCTAATACAAGAACACGAGCCAGATGCTTTGTTCACAGAACCTGTGACCAAGAGGCATTATTGTTTAAGACATTGAAATAATAAAAAAAGGAATTTTTTACCTTCATATATACTGACGAAAAGCACACTCTGATCATTACAGCATCCTCAATCCAACAATATCTGATGTCTAGTCCATCAAAACAATATCACAACATCTGAACAAGCACTCTCCATGGGAACTTCTCAACAACGACACGCTACTGCCACATCTCAACAAGCACTCTCCACTACTACATCTCAACAAGAACTGCCCACTGCTACTTCTCAATAAGCACCCTCCACGACGACTTCACGACAAGCACTCTCCACTACTACATCTCAACAAGCACACTCTACCACCGCTTCTCGACATCTACTGCCTGTGGAGGTGGCTGAATAATACTCTTTGGCGCAATCTCTGACGCTGTGACTCAGTGTAGCCACCTTTCAACGTACCCTCTGTCATGCACCTCAAGGTGGTTTGCAAAGTATAGATGTAGATGCTTGTACCTTGCTTATAAGGCCAGCAGCCTTCACCGCTTCTGCCAGCCACCTGTACGAACTGAGGACAGCCTTAGAATCCAGGCGACAGGGGTCTTTGGTGCTGATGCAGGCACAGCTTGCTGATGACTGGACCCTGCCTGCCTGATAGCTGCAGGCAAGGCCTTCTCCACATCTCGGATTAGTTCCGACAGCAGACATACAAAGCACACATTGGCTTCTTTTCTGGGCTGGAGTGCTATTTTCTAAGGGGCTCCATAACAATTCAATCAATTGGAGCGCCTAATAACTAGTAAACCTATGCCCCATTGTGTCTGCTCAGTTCCTGATGAAGGAACTGCCACCTGTCCACTCACAGAAAGACAGGTGAGACCAGATGGCCAGTCTCCACATTCGCTCTCTGCCTTGAGCGATAGTAACGTGTAACCACCTGCCATGCTTATAACTTTTTTAAAGGTTACATACACCATTCAGCTACTGAAATAATTACGTACAGAAATTGCATGTAATATAAAATGTAAAAAGTTCTGAACAATAATGAGTTAAATTCCTAGGACTTTATCGGCCAATCCAGATGTCTGAGTCTTCTTGAATTTTCTGTAGACTGAACAGCCAAGTTGCAGTTTGATTTACACTAGGATTGTCATCTTGCAACAATGGGTTAATGTTACATCCTTGTTAATTTGCAGATAAACATCAGTAGATATCTTCACATTGCTTCTCATAGCCCTGATTCAAAGTATAGTACAATTCAGTCAAAGACCTCTTTCCACGTTATTAATTCATCTTCAGTTCAGATAGCCTTCTCTGGTTTCACTATTGTATCTATGCAGTTCACTCAATAGGCTTCCTGGAGTGTAAAGTAAACACATTGGTGCATATGGGCCATATTCACAAAACAACAGAATTTGTCTGGTCTGATGACACAAATTTTGTCCTCCATACAGAACTTGCAAAACACAAAAAGACAACAACATCTGTGTATAGTGTGATGAAATCTGCAACTTCACCAATTAGCGATCATGAGTTTAATTCACTCTGTCATGATCACCAAGTGTACCTTATGCACAGGGAGGTGGTAATGGTAGGGACGCATGTGCTGCAAGTATTGCTCACGTATCTTAACTTGACTGAGCATCCAGTGTTCACGTGGGAATGGCAACAGACCCAAATAACGAAGTAGGCATCATAGTGGTTTCAAGCAACACAGTCACATTCAGGAGGAGTACGTTCAGAGTTAAATTAGCGTACTTTCTGTAAGCCTTTAAACGTCAATGCCCAGATAAGGGGCCAATTTTCCTCCCAATTCTTGATTGTACTAAGTCTCTAATGAACCCATCGTTGGCGTGAGTTGACTAATCCCTACACCGGCTTCCCTAACAGGTGTACACCAACAAATTGGCCGGTTTTCTAGTCTGAAAACACTCTCCCATCCCATAGCTGTACATTGTAGATGTGTTTTATACAATATAATACTCGACACCACCCTCATTATTTTGAAATCTTTAGATGCCATGTACCTTTGTACTCTCACTGATGTAGAGATTCTTTGAAAAACCCAATTATTTCCTGATCCACTAATATTAGGACAGAGTGAGCAGAAAACCAATTCAATATTTGTAAATGAACGTTGGGCGTGATTGGCCGGGAGGCCCCTTACGAGGCAGGTCCGGCCGCCTTGGAGAAGGTCTTATTACGTTCGACGTCACATTGGGCAATCTCCGCGCCAGATGGGGATTAAATTATGATGAAGACAACACAACACCCAGACCCTGAGTGGAGAAAATCCCCGCCCCAGCAGGGAATCGAACTCGGGCCCGTAGGACGGTAATCCGTCAAGCTGACCATTCAGCTTTCGGGGCGGACAATTCAAAATTTCAGTGGAACTTTGCTAATCCCCATCCTCTAGATCTCTGACTCTAAGAGCTAACTTTCTCCCAACCTTTTCTTGAAGACACTGTTCAACACAGTTTGCTTGTTGTAAACAGTGCTCAAAAATAAATGTGTAAGAGGAATAGTTGTTTTAACTTTCGACCAAATCAAGTCACAACCATGAAATTGGATGATGGTGTTCGCTCTTCTCCACATATTCATTTTCAGTGTGACACATTTTTCCCAATGATGGATGACTTTGTGTATACTTTGGTTGTAGATGTCTGGATTTTGCCTGGTCGCGAAATATTCCACCTCAAAAATTGCCTACCTCACAATGGTTTCTTCATTTGAGGAAAGAGCCACTGGGTGCCACGTCAGGACAGGGGTGAGGCAACGTTTGATTGCCCAAAAAAGCAGTATGTGTGATGACTGTGACCGTGGCCTATGTAGAACGAGCTATGGCAGTGCTGGGGACTAAAAACACTCCCTTGACAACCTCATGCAACGCTTCGACTTGTCAGCCTTCATAACCTTGTTAACAAATTTTGTTAGCATGCTGCAATAACAATTTGCCAATCATGAGCATAATCTGTTAGCACCACGCCATGGCAATCCCAGAAAACACTCAGCTTCACTTCGCTTGACGATGTTTCGGTGTTCACATTTTCCAGTGCCTGCAGAGCCAATGAAGTTACTGCTGTTCAAAGCATTTGCTCTTGACCAGCAGAACTGTTAGTGTTTAACATGATCTGCATCATCCATATTAACCGTTCCAAATCATTGTCAAATTTGAGTTTTATGCCATTGATGGGGGTACTGCATTTGCAAGTTTCCACATCCAACCATGCTGCCTGAAATTTTACTCTGAGGCAAACTCATCTACTTCTGTACTAATGCGTCCAGCACCTTAAGTTTTACACCATCCTCACTTTTAGCTAAGTAGTAGCTTATCATGAGCTGGATTATTTTTTCTCTGCTGGACATAGGCATCCGCAAGGGTAAATAAAAGGGGTTACTTGCAACCTCTTGGAATTCTGAACAGATGACCTTTCATTCGTTTTGAAATACTCATGCATTTCTAGAGAGTACTAACTACGATTGTGGTTCTAGGCGCGCAGTCCGGAACCGCGGGACTGCTACGGTCGCAGGTTCGAATCCTGCCTCGGGCATGGATGTATGTGATGTCCTTAGGTTAGTTAGGTTTAAGTAGTTCTAAGATCTAGGGGACTGATGACCACAGAAGTTAAGTCCCAATAGTGCTCAGAGCCATTTGAACCATTTTTGAACTAACTACGATTCCACTAAAATTTTAGTCAGTTCTGGCATTATGTTGCCGAACTTGACAGGAGATACTGTGATCTTCCCAGTCACTGCATAATTTACGTGTATTTCCTTTTTCGTGTTGGTCACTATAAATTACTTCATTTCCTTTGGTTCGGTTGTTTCCTAGAATGAAAGCGGCTGTGAAATTTTGCAGGACATTACCAAAACAGAGTTCCTCAACTTTTCTCTTTTGTTTTCCTATCAAATTTCAAAAGAAGGCAGGTCCAACATCCTACTGCAAGGAGCTGGTCTCTAAATTCCAGGACACCTATTATTTCCCACACGATAACAAAATACGAATTGTTGTTGTGTACCTGAGCTGTCTGACATCTGTCACCAATCCCCCCCCCCCCTCAAGTACTCCTCTCCACTAACCCCCCCCCCCTTCCCCCTCACCATGAACAGTTTATCACTCCATTAGTAGTCTATCTTCCATTCATTCACAGCGCAGTAGGTGTCCGTAATAGGGTTAATGGGGAGTCGGACGAAGGTGAGGATGGAGGTATGTATGTTTGCTCACTTCTGAAATCTCGGGTGGAGATTTTTTATTTGTTACATAATTCTCATCATTGTCTGTGATTGCACAGAACCATAGATTTAGCATTTCCAAGGGCAATGGAAAATTATGTGACTTTAGGGACATTATAAAAACTGGATTTGTTTGGTTGTTGGGTTGTTCACAGAAAATTATGCCTTTTCCTTGATAAAGCTGTGGTTTCAGTGCTGCCCTGCAATCAAGGTGGATGTAAAGATTTACAGAACACTGCCAAAAAGAAGTCTCTTCCTCACACAGTCCTTATGGAGATGCAGAAAGGGACCATTCCAACATGCTGGCATATAAATTCCAGAACCTATACCCAGCACAAAACATACATGCCTGCAGTATAGCTGTCCAGCATCTTCCCCCAATAATCACGAGGACTTACCCTCATGCTTCTGCACAACTTTATCGTAGCAATAATTTAGTGTTTATCTGTGGTTGAAGAAGAGCTGTCAAAGTTTGCTGAGACCGTATTCTGTTTTACAGAAGAGTCTGAAGAACACGGTCTAGCAATAGTGAGGTGTGTTCATCTGTTCATCTATAGACCCAAATACTTCATTCTAAAGGAGTGAAAATCCCATTCTTTCCACTAGGGCGAAGGAAACAAAAGTGTGAAATTTCAATCTTAGGCTGTTATGAGTCGATTGCACCAGCCTATTCGAGGTTATTCCGGGAGGTTCCCATATCCGTTTCATCAAATGCTGGCTGTGGTTGCACTGTACCCAAACCACCTATAAAAGTAGCTCCAAAAACACATTTCATTAAACTTTAAAGTATGCAAGAAATCTATTAACATTATTAGATGTGAAGTTTTGGCAAACAAAGTGTTGTGGGTGGCACCAAAGCTGAATATTTGTTTTTAAAGTTTATTTCCATTTCTCACATTTCTGAAATACACTGATCGGCCACAACATTACGACCACTGACCTACTACCGATATAAATCCATCCATGTGACAGCAGCATCAACTGGTGAGGAATGACTGCTTATCGGACACATGCACGGTGCAGGTAGTATAAGTGAGCGTGTTGTCCATGTGTAGAATGGGGAAGGCACACGAGAACAGACTGTGATGGCTCGGAGATTCAACATGAGCACTCCGGAAACTACACAATTTGTTGGGCGTTCAAGGAGTGCTGTGGTCAGTGTCTCCAACATGTGACAAAACTAAGTTGAAACCACGTCCAGACATCGTGGGGCCAGGTGGCCACCCCTTATGTTTGACATCATAGGCTGGGCAGACTGGTAAAAGAGGACAGGTGCTGAACTGTGGCAGAACTAACATCAGACTTCAATGCTGGGCAGAGTACAAGTGTGTCTGAATACACAGAGCACTGAACACTACTAACGATGGGCCTCTCCAGCCAACGATCCTGCAAATGCCAATGCTAACACCACGACATCGGCAGTATGACTGAATTGAGTGTGTTACCATTGGTAGTGGACGTTGGCACAGTGGCAGAGCATTGCACGGTCTGATGAATCCCAATACCTTCTTCATCATGGAAGGGTACAAATCCAACGTCATCCAGGGGAACAACTCCTTGCACCTGTACTGGGAGATAGAGACAAGCTGACGGCAGCTCCATTATGCTCTGGGGAACATTCACATGGGCATCCATTGGTCCAGTGGAGCTTGTCCAAGGTGCCATGATGGTCAGGGAGTGTCGTACGCTGGTTGCAGATCACTTGCTCCCCTTCATGATGGTCACATTTCGCAACAGCAGTGACATTTTTCGACATATAATGCGCCATATCATAAGGCCAGGGTCGTGATGGAGTGGTCTGAGGAACACAGTGCCGAGTTCCAATTGGTGTGCTGGTCTCCCAACTCACCAGATCTGATCCCGATCCGACTTATCTGGGGTGTGATTGGACATGATGTCAGAGCTATCAACCGTTCCCCCTAATTTATGGGAATTAGGTGACTAAAGCCCGTGCCACGCAAGACGGCTCTTCTGCGCATAGAGTCGGAGCCGTAAGGAAGTGTGGAGGGATGAGAACTGCGCATGCGGGCGGAGAGCGGGCAAACAAAGTCCACGTTGCCAAATTGCGTTGCAGCGAACAACAGTCTGGCTCATTTGCCTACGGAACGTCATATAATATGTTCAAATCTATGAAAGGGAGAGTATATATTGAAACCAATTTCGATCAATCGTCATGAGAGAAATATTAATACACGCCTTGACAACGCTGTGTCCACTGCTCCCCAGATTTACTCTGCATGACATCGGGAGGCGAGAACAGCTGACACAGCTTTGTGAAGACGAGAAGTACAATTTTTCCCAAAATGACAATTGTCTAACTGCTTGCAATAATTATCATTTATTGCAATTTGAACTGTATTATAAGTAGACCACGGATTTTTAGGTCGTAAAAAAGTGTGTTTTAGGCACCTAAAATTGGCTCCTTCAGTAGTTCATTTAGGCTATATAAAACCTAAAATAGGCTCTAATAAAAATGATGCAGAGAAAATAAAAATAAATTAAAATACACAGTGTTGACAGCATGAACATAATATTAGTCATTAAAACAAGGAGAATGAATATTTACACAGTTACAGAGCACAGCAATCTACAACATTAATGTTGGACATAACTCCAAATATTTTTGAGTTCCGTAAAAAAGATGTGGCAATAGTTTAATTAATACATTCGTAGTTTCGCATATTCTGACCATAGTTGGCTTCACAATAAATAGCCAAAATCTTTTCTGGGTTTTCTAGTGAAAAACTGTGGCGCTTGTATGTCAGAATCCATTTATACGCTGAAAAAGAACGTTCTACATCAACAGATGTGACTGGGGCGTACTTCAAGTTGGACAGGAATTCTGCAGTCAGGAGTGCTGGATTTTCCACTAAGTATGTTGGCAGCTGCACACAACTCCTTCAGGCCAGTGTTCTTCTGCAAAACCGTTTGCATTTTTGCCCGTACTTTTTCCCCTACTTCACCTGGCACTTCATTAATTTTCATTTTGACTTCTTCAAGCAAAGAAATATTGTCGTAGATAGGTCTCCCTGAGCCTTCTAACTGTGAAAATATTCTTGCCATAAATGTGTAGTGGGCCCTAATGTAAGATAAGTCCCGTTTTAAAGAAGAATCTTTGAGTAACTCCATTGCTGCAGTTACGGATGCAGCATCCTCCGGTATATTTTCAACCACCTTCTGGACAGCTGAGAGATGCGTACTATAGTATTCTGCTGCTATCAGCCACTTGCCCCAGCGGGTGACAACAGGCTCTGGCGGCAATGGGACATCTGGAAGCTGTTCTTTGAATGCCTGTATTCTTGATGGTGCCTAAACAAAAATTTCTTCACCATAGATATTACTTTATTTACTTTAGGAAATTGTAGCCTTACTTGGTCTGCTATGCGGTTGATCCCATGCACTACACAAGTTACGTGCAGCATCAATGGGTAGAATACTTTTAATAGTTGAAACGCTGCTATGGAGCATCTGGATCTAGCTTGCCAATCATCAGGTTTGCAATGTAACGGCCAAGACCGTCAGTAGTTTCATCCACAGAAATCCATGTACAAGATTCTCCAACATCTCGGATTCTGTGCAATGTGCAGCATTGTAAGCTGAATCCACATAATTCTGACTCTGCAGGAATATACTGATGGCAGTACTTCTCAAGAAAACCTCTGAAAATAGGGTTATCTAGTTTCCGAAAGGGGATGTTTGCTGCCACAAGTGCATGACACAAATCACTGCAGAACTTGTTTTTTTCGTAGGATTCACCAGATTTATTGGTTAAAAGAGTTTGCTTCAATTTTTACTTTCGTTCAAAATTAGCTTTATGTGCGATTCAATGTTCATGCTGAGTTAAGTGAGATTTCTTAACACTCGAAACCTAATACGAGAGAAAAGGGAAATGCAGTTTAGAATCACATATAAAGAGTATTTCGTATTACTAAAGGTTAGCGATAAAAAAGAATCCAAAGTGACAGGAAAATAAGAAGTCTAAGAAAAAATCAACTAACCTCCTTGTTCCATGCTAGGCAGAAAATAATTTTCCCATCTGTTGTACACTCCTGGAAATTGAAATAAGAACACCGTGAATTCATTGTCCCAGGAAGGGGAAACTTTATTGACACATTCCTGGGGTCAGATACATCACATGATCACATTGACAGAACCACAGGCACATAGACACAGGCAACAGAGCATGCACAATGTCGGCACTAGTACAGTGTATATCCACCTTTCGCAGCAATGCAGGCTGCTATTCTCCCATGGAGACGATCGTAGAGATGCTGGATGTAGTCCTGTGGAACGGCTCCACCTGGCGCCTCAGTTGGACCAGCGTTCGTGCTGTACGTGCAGACCGCGTGAGACGACGCTTCATCCAGGCCCAAACATGCTCAATGGGGGACAGATCCGGAGATCTTGCTGGCCAGGGTAGTTGACTTACACCTTCTAGAGCACGTTGGGTGGCACGGGATACATGCGGACGTGCATTGTCCTGTTGGAACAGCAAGTTCCCTTGCCGGCCTAGGAATGGTAGAACGATGGGTTCGATGACGGTTTGGATGTACCGTGCACTATTCAGTGTCCCCTCGACGATCACCAGTGGTGTACGGCAAGTGTAGGAGATCGCTCCCCACACCATGATGCCGGGTGTTGGCCCTGTGTGCCTCGGTCGTATGCAGTCCTGATTGTGGCGCTCACCTGCACGGCGCCAAATACGCATACGACCATCATTGGCACCAAGGCAGAAGCGACTCTCGTCGCTGCAGACGACACGACTCCATTCGTCCCTCCATTCACGCCTGTCGCGACACCACTGGAGGCGGGCTGCACGATGTTGGGGCGTGAGCGGAAGACGGCCTAACGGTGTTAGGGACCGTAGCCCAGCTTCATGGAGACGGTTGCGAATGGTCCTCGCCGATACCCCAGGAGCAACAGTGTCCCTAATTTGCTGGGAAGTGGCGGTGCGGTCCCCTACGGCACTGCGTAGGATCCTACGGTCTTGGCGTGCATCCGTGCGTCGCTGCGGTCCGGTCCCAGGTCGACGGGCACGTGCACCTTCCGCCGACCACTGGCGACAACATCGATGTACTGTGGAGACCTCACGCCCCACGTGTTGAGCAATTCGGCGGTACGTCCACCCGGCCTCCCGCATGCCCACTATACGCCCTCGCTCAAAGTCCGTCAACTGCACATACGGTTCACGTCCACGCTGTCGCGGCATGCTACCAGTGTTAAAGACTGCGATGGAGCTCCGTATGCCACGGCAAACTGGCTGACACTGGCGGCGGCGGTGCACAAATGCTGCGCAGCTAGCGCCATTCGACGGCCAACACCGCGGTTCCTGGTGTGTCCGCTGTGCCGTGCGTGTGATCATTGCTTGTACAGCCCTCTCTCAGTGTCCGGAGCAAGTATGGTGGGTCTGACACACCGGTGTCAATGTGTTCTTTTTTCCATTTCCAGGAGTGTATAATGCGGAAAATCTTGCAGCCACTGCCTTATATGAGTAGACTTTAAACTAGCTGTTTTCGGCATGGCGTAGTATTCTCACACAGAAACTAGAATTTATTTTGCACTTAGAACGTCAGTAACACTTAACTCGTCGGTCGCTACACTATGTACTGATTTGTTTTCGCTGGGAAAAAGTGAACGATGACCTGTCTTTATTTCCTTTTACTGCAGTGCATGGGAGTGCAAGTGCACAAAGCTATCTCATGTGTAGCGGATATTTTTCCAGCAGTTATTGTAGTGTAGGTCAGACACTGCCTCACCATGACCTATTTTCAATAAAATAATGATTTTTATGAACAGATCAACAGGATGGCTATGGGCAGTCTTCTCAGTATGGCTGTGGCCAATTTGTTTAAAGAGAACTTGGAATAATAGGCGTTGCAGCCTACCAGTAAAAGACCATCCAGGTGGTAGCGATATGTCGATGGTACTTTCGTAGTATGGACACAAAGAGCAGAGGAATTGGATGCCTTCCTGATGCATCTCAACAGTATCAATTCGAAAATGCAATTTACTATGGAGACGGAGAATAATGGCCAACTGAATTTCTTGGATGTGGCTGTAATCAAACGAGGGGATGGGACATACTGTCCGTTAGCTGCATAAAGATTCTAACCATCACCCCAGACGAAAAAGAGATGTGATTAAAAACTTTGTAGACATGGGACGCTTAATTTGTAAACCGACTCATTTAAAAGATGAACTTGAACATCCATGGTCAACACTCAAGAAGAATTGTAATTCTAACAAAGAGACAGATCGAGCACTTCACCCTAGGGAGAGAATCAGGATCAACAAGGAAGACAGCCGCCCAAGGGGAACGTTTTCCTTCTGTTCATTATTACGATTACAGATGGCATTGGGAAAGTGTTGAGCAAATATGGTGTGGAAACTGCCTTCAGACCCACCAGGGAGATAAAAGAATGTTCAAGATCAGCGAAAGATATACAACATGGTTTAGCTACACTGGGTGTGTATGAAATTCCTTGTAGTTGTTGACTGGATTATATAGGTGACACAAAAAGAAGTGTTAACACCCATCTGGTTGAATATAACAGGAATTTCCGCCTGGGACATATAGATAAATCGGTCACAGCAGAACACCTTTACCAAGAGGATACCCATGAAATAAAATTCACCGAGACAAGTGTCATATTGAAAACATCGAATAATCATTTGCATATTCATAGAGGGCTATTGAGATTTATAAACACTGTAATAATTTTAACAGAAAAGAGGAAGATGTTAAATTAGATAAAATTTAGCTGTCAATATTGCAACATCATATGACGATCGATTACTTTCAGTCGAGAATGTTGGCATTACCAGAGATAATCTCGTAGCCAGCGTCGTGTGCTGGACTATGGTGCCCTCTACACGGCCCGTATATTCGGTTCTTCCTCGATTTCTGGTTGCATTTCGCTACTTTATCTCTCAAGATGTCTCCCGCAGTCGGAGAGGAAACGTAGGAGCAACTTTCATGTACTGACCACGGCCTATTAGCCCGGACGTTGTAACCGCCTTGTTTAAATTGTTAGAAACTTAGTCATCCAGAGTCGTAATTTTGAAATGAGATTTTGTATGATTGTCGCGTGATAAATATTTCGGGTGAAGCGCTGTTGCGACACAGGCGAAGGTCAATTGTGGAAATTGTGAATATTAAACGTAACGTTATTACGGAATACACCCAACTGACTACACAAAATAAGAGGTCACGTACATTCGCGAGTGAGTGGTTCAAAATAAGACTTAATACTGCAAGGGAAGTGAGTCATAAGCGTAGTTACGTCGGTACACACTCAGATGTTTGTAGGTGTTTCCTTTCTCACTTCTATAATATTCACTCCCGATGTGTTGTTCCTCTGTTGCTCATTCCGATCGTGATTCTGCCCTGAGTTTATAGGCGTAATGTTACTTTGCGCTTGGGACTGATAGGGTTGATTGCTAATCGGGTACTGACACTGCACATTTCGAGGGTGAGTCGTGTTGTTGTTACTAAATTGAGGCTGAAAATTACAGTAAGCGTTACCCCACTGATTCCCTTCCCGTTATAGATTCTATTCCAGTTTCGTTTCCGGTTACCAGAGTAGCCAGAGTTGTTTCTGTCACCATTTTTACTTTTACTTTTATACCCTGGGTTATAAGTTTGGTTATAGTTATTACCAAAATTGCCTCCCAAACTCGGGTCTGGTATATGCGCTGCTGAAGTGGGATCGACAAAAGCCAGTCGTGACTCAGCCGTGCACACTCCATTGTTAATGCCGTCCTGTGGGTGGCGCTGCGAAACATGGTTGCCACCACTGCTACGCAAATTATTTGGTTACTGTTGCTCTGTCTTGCATCTTCATTGATTAAGTTAATAGAATCCAAGACAGATAGAAAATACTCCAAATTGCTTTCGGGTACTTGTACTAACTTTTCCCGAATATTAAGAGGTAGTTTAGCATTCAGAATGCTTAGGACGTCAGTGTGTGCACTGGCTCGTCCCAGAACCTCGTCTTATTTAAATATTTCTCAAAATACTTTCAAAATGATCCAAATTTTGGATTATATTGTTCAGGGTTGAATAGGGCTTTTATTAATCTCCCTTGAACGCCATGTGACCAGTACTTTGAAAGAAACGCGTTTTCAAACTGTTCTAATGTCTGACAAGTTTCTGACATTTCCATCGTCCATAACGCTCCATTGCCTTGAATGTAACCTGTAATGTATCGTATATTTTGCTGTTCCGACCACGTTTTAGGCAATACATTTTTGAATGACTTTATAAAAGTTACCTGACGCACAGGCTTCTTTCCAGGGATAAACATTTGAAACTGTCGGTGTTTTATAAGACTCTCTTCTCACAAAACTCATGACAAAGTGGGTTCAGCTATCTGCTGTTTGTTTCTTTCATCACGGTGTCGTTAGTTACCGTACATCTCATAATTTGGTGAACACACATGTACAATCGGGGTAGGGTAGTCACTAGTTGCAATATTGCTCTTACCTGTGGGTATGTTGTCAAGCTCTTCTTCTGGGTCTTGGTGTCGTTCTTTCATTGTACTAAGTTTCCTGTTAAGTTGCTCGACTATTTGATTCTGCCAGCCTGGTAAGTCCTGTGTCAAAGTTTTCTGTATCTGACCTATGTCAGTTCTCAGTTTAACTACAGATATGTTTTGTATACTTGTTCCATTCTGTTACTTACTGCCTTTTTAACTCTGTTTCCAGAGTACGGTTTATGTACGTGTCTTTTTCTTCGCGAAAGACTTCTAACCACTGTTTTGTAATGTTCTCAACTTGATTTACAGCTTCCTGCATTTTTTTATTGAGTTTGGTTTGCTGTACACTCATGGCACTGAAATTTTCAGTATCTGATCCGGCCCATCCTTAACTGTGGTTTTCAAATTATCAATATCCTGGTTCATGGAATTTAAATCTTAACGTACCACTTCTATTACCTGATCCGCTACCTCTCTTTTTAGTTGTGTCAGTTGTGTTGTCAGGTTACTGTGAATATCAGTAAGGTGTTTTACATCACTGTCTAGCTTGTTCATTTGTGTGGCTACAGTCCCTATCTGTTGTGACATTGTCTCCCTATGTAGTGACATTGGTTACCTGAGTTCTTACATCCCCTATCTGTGCTGTGACATTGTCTTCCTGTGTAGTGACATTGCTTATCTGTGCTGTGACATTTCCTGTCTGTGTATTCATTTGGGCTGTTACATCCCCTATCTGTATTGTGACATTTCCTATCTGTGAATTCATTTGGGTGTTACCTGAGTTACAAATTGTGACATCATATCTGTCTGCACTACTCTATACATCTGCATAATGTCTGGCTCTACCGGACCTTGTACATTTGCGGATTCTGGAACAGTTTCCGAAGTTGACATATCGTCTGTCGCTAGCGACTGAGTACCACTAGTCGCTGTGACTGCATTACCAGTATCTGCAATGTTTTCTACTTTTGTGTTAGGCACAGGTTGAGCAACTGATTTCTCATTCGATGAATTATCCATCGTTTTGGTTTGTGATCTTAATTTCACCATAGCTGCATATAGCCGTAAATCAGCGTGCAGCCGAACTTCGACTACTTCCACTACTATTGCGGCTCGTACGACACGTAAGCAAATAGATGACGTTGCGCTCCATTCGTGAAATTCAACAAAGTAAAATATGTCTCTGGTGAAACAGGAGACAGATAAGCGACTTTAACGCCCACAATCAGTGAAAATCATCTTGTGATACATTCACGTATAATCTTCTTCTTTCGATTTCGGCCATCTTTGGACCACGTTCAACAATTCACTTGCCCGGCTTTTTGATCTTTTTTTCTCTCTTCCCAATATTTCCTCATCATTTTCGAGTGGTTCCTCCTCCGCTCTTCCGACCATTTCCTGTTATTATTCTTTAGTTTCGTTTCTTCTGGAAAACACTTAATTTCGTTCACTATTTGTCTAAACTTTTCCCTGTCCCTGATTGACTCACGGGTGACATTAAAATAGGCCAAATTCACGTATAATATACTTACAAAAATCTACAAAACTATCTGAAAAAGAAATTTAAAAAAATGCGTGCTACGTAATGTAATTCTACCCCACATTTGCGATCAACCACAAGCGTAGTAGTGCTGTTGCCCTTACCTTACGTATTTTCCTTTTCCGGTTGGTTTTTCTTGGTAATGGGTTTAACGTTTAATGTTCCAAAATTTCCTTCTTTTCCAAATTTTTTAGGATAAACATTTGTAAATTTTATAGACTGATTTCGGTAATAATGTTCTTGTCTGGTACGCAATTGGCGTAACAAGTAACAGAAACAATTGGTTATAGTCACAATAATGGATGGAAAAAATTACTTAAATATTTCAGCTTATAATTTGTACTACTTTTTTTTCTGAAACAAAGGTCATGGCAATCGGTCGCCACTGTACACGCCCTGTTTAAATTGTTAGAAACTTAGCCGGTGTCGTAATTTTGAAACGAGAGTTAGTAGGATTGTTGCGTAATAAATATTTCGCATGGAGCGCCGTTGCGACACAGGCAAAGGTCAATTGTGGAAATTAAGCCACTGAATATTAAAGGTAACATTATTAAGAAATATATCCACTGCCTACACAAAATAAGAGGGCACGTACATTCGCGCCGGCCGAAGTGGCCGTGCGGTTAAAGGCGCTGCAGTCTGGAACCGCAAGACCGCTACGGTCGCAGGTTCGAATCCTGCCTCGGGCATGGATGTGTGTGATGTCCTTAGGTTAGTTAGGTTTAACTAGTTCTAAGTTCTAGGGGACTAATGACCTCAGCAGTTGAGTCCCATAGTGCTCAGAGCCATTTTTGAACGTACATTCGCGAGTGAGTGGTTCAAAATGAGACTTAATACTGTAAGGGAAGTAGGTCATAAGTGTAGTTAGGTCGGTACACACACAGTTGTATACGAACGTACGATCGGGACAGATGCACGTACGTTCTAAGTACTATCATTCCCAATAGCCTGCCTAAAAAGAATTGTGGTTAAAATGCACTTATTCATCTGAGAAAGAAGATGATCGGACTTCGTAATTAAATGAAAAGAAAAATTGCGGGTTGTGAATGTCGCGGCAAATATGAACTAAATATTGAAATTGTCCTTGGCGGCCACGAATGGAAAGAGATGAACACATTCACGTACCTCTAGTGTTGAGGTGAACCGTCGTGACGATCGTCGCTTCCATTTGAATTCTCCATACAAAATTAAAACAATAATAATCTTCCAGAATTACAGGAGCTGGGATCCACGGTATCGTAAATGAGAAAATCATATTGTTCATAAATTGCTTTCAGTATATATATCACAATTTCACTTGAATATTACACAGCACGTCTTAAAACCAAAACACGAGAGCAACGAAAGTTAACTGTTACTAAAAAAACAATAAACGAAGAGCGTAAATCTTCGTTTGTCCGTCAGTGTTAAATACTTTCCAAATTAATCTTTGGTATGAGAGTCCAATTATTATCTATACATTTATTGATAAGAAAAATATTATAAAGTTCCTTTATAAAGCTTTGAGTAAAGTCAATTCAATTCTGTTAAACAGAGAGATGGAATTGTAGCACATTGAAAATATCTGTTTCAATTAAAAAAAGTAATGTAAAATACAATCAATCCCTGTTGCTAGAATGAGATTTTCACTCTGCAGCGGAGTGTGCGCTGATATGAAACTTCCTGGCAGATTAAAACTGTGTGCCCGACCGAGACTCGAACTCGGGACCTTTGCCTTTTGCGGGCAAGTGCTCTACCATCTGAGCTACCGAAGCACGACTCACGTCCCGTACTCATGTTCCTGGCTTCCTATACTCCGTATTATATCTTTTAGGCAATAGAAAGTACACTGACATACTCGTTAACATCACTTGTGATATCAGTTTTACTACTTAAACATCTGTGGAATAAAAGAAAGTGTCAAGAAGAAGTAATTACACTTTTAAGTGTAAATTTGCTATTTGTTAGGTACATTATATAAATTGGGCAGTTGACGAGTAACTGAACTTTTATTTTCTCTTGTTTGTTCCATTAGCTCGTGAATGTTCCTTCTTTCTTTTGTGATGTCTGCTGTATTCATAAAAATTGTTTGGATTCAGGGGCGCCGACTTATGAAAAATATTGGGGGGGGGGGCCTACGTGGGGTCCTGCCCCGGGAAATTTTCTAAATTTGAGATGAGAAGTAGTGAGTTTGAAAAAAGATGCAAAACATAAACATGCGCGGTATTTTCGTAAAAAGCTAATTTAATTTACATGCTTATAGACTATTACAGAGCAATGAATATATAGCTCTGAAAAGACTGAAATTATATTTAAATAAATCCTAAACTATCATTAAAAGAATAAAACATAAAATATTCCTGTGGCACAGTAATAGCACTTTGATTAATAAGTGAAATAACTAATTTAAGCTTACTTTGAATAGAGCTCAGTGTTCATTAAATAAAATCAATATCCCAGAGTTAATGCTTTAATACAGTTAATAAAGTTAATACAGTATGCCTAATACTTTCAGTCAAAAAGTATGTAAATAGCAGGTTTTAACTGGATCTTTCACCCTAAAAATATTTAAGTATTTGAAAATAACTAATACAGTGCTGTTTTATTATTTTATTTTATTTTGCGTATGGCAATACAGCGACAATATTTCATATAAGTACAACAATATGTAAACGAAAAGTATAAAAGAAAACAATGTGTAAATAGTACATGTGTAAAAACAAAACAAGTAATACCACAAAAGAATAAATTACAAACACTCAAGACAAAGAAACTGCATGTTAAAAGCTTGGCAAGCCTGACTAGAAACGCATTCATATATTTAAAGCCCAATATCTAGATTGCACAGCCAATCCAAAGCAGAGGGTTTCATATATATAACCTCAGGGGCAGGTCCGGCGTATCTTCTTAAGGAGCATTCCTCAATAATATGGCGGACGTTCTGTTCTGGTGCTCCACAGTCACAGGCTGGTGAGTCGCATAGACCCCACTTGTACTTATATACATTGCACCTTGTATGGCCCGTTCTGATACGGTTTAATTTAGTCCAGGTACATCTCTTCAGGTCAAAGCCCGGGAATTCCAGAGTAGGATCTTGGATACCTTGTTTATTAATTCCAAAATCATTTCAAAAGTGCCGCCATTGCTCATTGATGTCAGGTTGATGTTCTTGTGTGTTAACCCATATAGGTTTCCGTGACTTCAAGCGGGTCGATGGTATTTCGTTCAAAACATCATGGATAGGTTGATTCTGTGGGTAATCTGAGTCATGAATTTTTGACCACTCTCTTGCTGCTGCTTCTTACCTTCTCAATTGTGGAGATGGGATATTGCTTAAAGTATGCAGCCAAGGGACTGGGGTGGATTTAATAGTACCCATTATTATCCTCATACACTCGTTCAACTGGACGTCGATTTTCTTAGTATGACTGCTCGAATGCCAGATAGCAGACCAATATTCGGCAACAGGGTATACCAGGGCTATTGCGGCAGTACTTAAGATAGATGCTTGAGCTCCCCGAGTCGAGCCAGCCAATTTCCTCAGGATGTTGTTGCGACTCTTTAGCTTTTGGCTTACGTTTTCTAGATGTTTTTTGTAAGTCAGGGAGCGGTCTAGTGTTATGCCAAGGTATTTGGGGTTGAAGTTGTGTTTGACTCTTTGTTCACAGAAGTTCACATTCAGTTCCTGGTGGGTCATTTTGTTGTTCAAGTGGAAAGAACACACCTCAGTCAGTTGGATTAGGGCAGCGTCACCATTTTTTATAATAGGAATTCAAGGACTCCAGATCTTCTGTGAGTACGTTCGCTCCTTCCCCAAGTGTTTTAGTTTGTACAACTAGTGCCAAATCATCGGCGTACCAAAATTCCCTGCTGACTGTATTTGGCAAGTGGCTAATATGCAAATTAAAAAGGGTTGGAGCCAACACAGACCCTTGAGGAAGGCCATTTTTTATTTTATACGATCTGCTGGTGTTGTGGCCGATGCTCACTTTGAAAGACCTGTAGTAATTTAGTAATGCAGTACTAAAGTAGTACTAATATTTCGAAACTGAAAATTTAACATTACGTATGTATTTAATTCTCTATTTTATAAAGATTTTTAATATTGCTCTAAATGCCATTATTAGGGCTAGAGTATTTTTAGAAATGTGCAAATGTCGACCGTGTGAATGGATGACTGAATATGAAGTCGTTGATAACTGGTCGGATATCCAATTCACCCAACACATCTTGGTGGGCATGAAGAACAGCCAAGTTGTTCAATCGCTTCTGTCCCATAATTGATCAGAGATATGACTTCAGACGTCTAAGGGCGCTGAATGACCGTTCTGTTGTTGCTGTCGTGACTGGAACTACTTGGAGAACCTTAATGCACTTCACTAATTCACATAACATTTCTCCAACTGCAGGCTCTTATGTAACGTACTTTCTTACATTACGCATGTTTTTTAAGACCAGTTGTTTTTTATTAGCGATATCGGCTAACATATTCAAGTGTAAGCGCAGTCTTTCAATTTCTAGGTCTTTTTTGAAAAACTCAGTTGATTTTTTCAATTTTGTTTCACCTCTGTTTACTAAAAGCAAGCACTCTTTTTCGACTGCAATGACCTGTGTGAGTCCAGTTTAAGCAAACCGCTCATTGACGCAAGATTGCACCGTTTCACAAATTTCAATGTAAATAGCTTTGTAGTATTCCTTTGGGGTTTTGAAAGTGTGTGGTGAGCTGTAGTCATTGTTTTCATACTTCTTTGGTATGCTTCGATTCCGAGGAAGCGAAGGATCATCAACTTGTGACGGTTTTTCTTGTAAACACAATTCCCAAAAGTTTCAAAACTATCACGCCTCCCATTCAATATACAAATCAAGCCCTCATATATATTTTTTCCAGATGAGCAACGCTTAGATGAAGACATGCAATTTTTTCATTGACGTCCTCTAATGGGTTAATTGCATGGCAATAAAGACGTAAAAAGAAACAAGCCTTGAATTGTAACATTGATTCAAGGTAGCCTGCATATTTGTAACCTGCATCTGTTTTTTCCTCTGTAGAAATTGTTCTTCAAAGTTTTTCATTATTCTCAAGATACTAGAAGCTCGCATAGTCCATCGAGTCGGGCAAAGGGGTCGTAGACCAGTTTGGACGTTGGCGCTCTCACAGTGTATGCTTCTGAAAAGTCCCATCCTTTTGTTGAATTCCCTTACGGTGTTTATTAAGTCCTTGGCTAAAGCCATAATGTCCCTCATACACGAGATGGCGGAGACTGTCTACAACTGCCAAGTCTAAACCGTGAGCAGTGCAGTGCACATAACGTGCTTTTGGTTGTATATCCAAAACTAACTTTTTTAGTCCTTTGAACTTACCTCTCATATTCGAGGCACCATCAGAGATCTGTCCTCTTAATTTATCCATTGACAAATCAAGATGAGCAAAAACGTCCTTTAAAATACTAAGCAGAGTTTGTGATTAAGTGTTGGGGTCTCGTATAAGCCAATTAAGTCTTCGTTGGTGATTGAGGAATCATCGACAGTATGAATACAAAATAACACTTGCCCGAGAACTGAAGAATCACTTGTTTCATCAACCATGATAGAAAAATGTTCAGTCTACTTGATTGAAGTCAGTATCTTTCTCAACAGACTTTCCTAGTAGATCAATGATCTCGTTTTGAGTATCGTGGGACGTCCACTTATACCCCGGACGCCCTAACCAATCTATAAACTTTCGGAGTTCTGACAATTGAAAAAAAATTGAGTTGACATCTTCGTGCCCTCTAATTGCTACTGCTTGTCGGCACAGAAATCGCACAGCAGTAAAAATTGTCTCAAGAGCTTAACGGCCTTTCTTCATATCACTATCTAACTGTTCATTCAATTAGGAGGCCACACTTCGGTTAGTGATAGAATTAAGTTTCGGAACACCTTGTTTATGCCTAAACGTATTTTCATGAAGACAGAATTTTTCCAAAGCCTTTTTCCAGTTAGAAAACCCTACGGAAGTAAATGCATCTTCTTTTTTGAAGAAAATTGTAATAGTTTTTAGCAATTGTCTCTTTGCAGGTTTTGCAAAAACTTTTTCGGTAGATGCTTCATATTCTAGCCATGTATATTTGATCAACCAAGACTTCTGAAATGATCTTTCCTTACGGGATTGTCGAGGTTTTGGCTGTGAACGGTTCTCGCCTGAAGACGACGAAGCAATCGACGACGCAATAACTGTTGGAGGTTGACTTTCAGTATCATCAACTTCCAAGTGCGCCTGTTTGGCAACAAATTTATCCATTGCAAACTTAATTCACAATACACTAAGAGACTAAAGTAAACGAATAAAATATAGTCATAAAAATAGCCCACTAGACACTAAAGTCGGAACACTAAACACGTCTGCAGCATGCACTGAATGAAACACTGAATGACTGCGACAGCCGGGTAGGCTTTATATAGCCGCGGCGTCGTAATATCTCGAAGCGTCAAGGCGACGCGAGGCGGAAGGTTCCAGGCGCTTCTGCTCCAGTACTTTTGATGTCGAACCGGCTGCAGCGCTGGCCTGGCAGCGCCAGACTTTACACGAAGTCGCACACCGGGACAAATTCTAAGCGTGCCCGCAGCACCGTAACACTATCATGATTCACACCACTCGTTTTCTGTTAGCCTGCTTACTACCATAATAACTATTTGTTTTAACTCATTACTGAATGTATTTTAAAGGTTAACTATCGTCAAACAAGGAAAATAAAAAATTCCAACATTATTTTGTGATTTTACAAAGCATAATATAACTAATAATTTTCTTAAATTTTGGGGGGGGGCTCCACCCTCCCCCCTCCCAAACGAATTTTTGAGGGGGCTTGCCCCCCCCCCCCCCCCAGGCCCCGTGGAGTCGGCTCCTGTGTTTGGATTATTAATTTACATTAATCAGCAAAACTACATGTTAGTTTGCATGTTATTATTGAGTCATTCAGTTAATGTGTCTATGTGTGTGCTAATATCTTTAACATGTTATTGACATAAGCTACTAAAACTCTGTACTATGTTACGCACCTTAAAAATTTTAGAAAATCGCAGAATTCTAAAAGCAAGCATTTGGGTATGATTTTTCAGTCTTGTACAAAGTTTAATGGGTCAGGATGTTTTGTCTTGTATTTTATGTATTGTATGTTAACTAGGGACCTAGAAACGATGGAGAGGCTCCGTCCCCACCGCAGCCGCAGTGGTCCACAACCCCATGACGACTACCGCAGTCCACTTCACCCCTCCACCGCCTCACACTGAACCCAGGTTTATTGTGCAGTTCGGCCCCCGGTGGACCCCCCAGGGAACGTCTCACACCAGACGAGTGTAACCCCTATGTTTGCGTGGTAGAGTAATGGTGGTGTACGCGTACGTGGAGAACTTGTTTGCGCAGCAATCGCCGACATAGTGTAACTGAGGCGGAATAAGAGGAACCAGCCAGCATTCGCCGAGGCAGATGGAAAACCGCCTAAAAACCATCCACAGACTGGCCAGTTCTCCGGACCTCGACACAAATCCGCCAGGCGGATTCGTGCCGGGGACCAGGCGCTCCTTCCCACCCGGAAAGCCGTGCGTTACACCGCACAGCCAACTGGGCGGGCTATGGTTTGTCTTTAGCTCGATGTAACTTTCAAATATTGGAAAGTCCAAGATGGAATAACAACACTATGGAATGGATAGTGTGCTATGCACCATATGGAGGAGACACTGTGTTGCAAACAGGTACAATGAAAAGGACTGCTATACGTTTTAGCTTTTGGCCAAAAGACCTTCTTCTGAGGTAGAAAGCACACACACACAGGCACAACTGACTCACACATGAGCATTGTGTCTATCCGCTGTGGCCTGATTGAGTTGTAACTGCACCTGATGGGAGCAGCAATCGAGCGGCGTGGGTAAGGGGCAGGCAGGGAGGATTAGCAGGATGGGGTGGGAAGGTGTAGTGCTGCTTCTGAGAGTGTGGGAAAGGGATAGGTAAGTGGAGGACCGGGACTAGTCAATGTTGTGGCCAGGTCTAGCGGTTTCGGCGACAAGAGAAGCGGTGCAAAACTGGATTGCGAACTTCACACTTCTCTTACTACAGTTGACTTACTTGAAACGTTTAGCCGATCCTCTTCTCTGGATATGCGGCTGCGTCAATCTTCACAGCTTCTTCTCCGAAGAAATAATGCTGGTAAGAGGAACTAAAAAATGCTCTCTCTCTCTCTCTCACACACACACACACACACACACACACCAGAAATAACTCGGTACCCTCATACTTTCAGTTCAGTTCAGGTGTATTTTCGTTTCCACAAGTTTCACATAAGCATACTAACTCTTGCAAGTCAACTATGTCGATAACCATTAATTACAATGTGGTGGGTTTGACAACCACCAGGAATTCAAAAACAGGTCTTGCTTCTAGCAAGTCTAACACCAAGACTAAGTAAAAGTCTCTAGACACATCATGTTTCAATTGTCTGCAACAACTACTGTTATTCGACCGTTTCGGTAGGTACTCCCCTCCTAATTCCTGTTCTCCTATGGTACACGTCAATCCTCTTCTTGTTGCCCCTGGACGCACAGTATAGGGCAGCCTTTCTTAGGTCTGCCTATCTGCCTTTCACTTTCAATAAATGCTGGGTGCGCCCCCCTTATACTTTATGAGTAGGCCTCATGGTTCCATGCCGTAGTTTACATCTTTATCTACACTGTAATTAAATATTCTCTGGTAAAATTTAAAATCTACTTCACACTTTACACTTGCTTCTTATTACTTCACTTCATACCCTAGAGTCCTCCTTCACTCAACAACTTCTAACCATGCCTATATACTCAAATCAATATATTTTACCCAATCTGTAAGAGTCCCACTATCGTCCTACAATTCAAATTCATCAGAATATTTGTTTGACTGATCTCTCTTAACAATTATCACAAACCCTTCCTCTCTGGCTTATGCTCTCCTCCTTTACTCACGCTTCCTACTTAGGTACGGGCACTTGGATGATGTCGTCCGGGATACCGAGCAGCACACATAGCACACGCCCGTTGGGCATTTTGATCACAATAGCCATACATCAACACGATATCGACCTTTTCCGCAATTGGTAAACGGTCCATTTTAACACGGGTAATGTATCACGAAGCAAATACCGTCCGCACTGGAGGAATGTTAGGTGATATCACGTACTTATACGTTTGTGACTTACAGCGCCATCCATCACAAAGCGAAAAAAGTGGTCCGACTAAAACATTCATATTTCTTAACGTACTAAACGAATATGTAATAAAAAATGGGGGTTCCTATTTTAAAAAACGCAGTTGATATCCGTTTGACCAACAGCAGCGCCATCTAGCGGGCCAACCATAGCGCCATCTGGTTTCCCCCTTCAAGCTAGACGAGTTTCGTTCTTTGTAGTTTTTTCGTTTGATTCTTATTTCGTGAGATGTTTGGCCCGGTCACTATCAATGGACCACCCAGTATGTATGTGTGTGTGTGTGTGTGTGTGTGTGTGTGTGTGTGTGTGCGATGTAGAACGGTCACAATAAACAACAATGTGTGCATATTTCACGATGTACACACCTCTTCCCCCGCAATACTTGACAGTTCTTACATCATTTCAATCCCTCATTTCATTGCTTGCGTCTTCGTGTTCAGTTGTGTGTATGCTTAATTGTGTCTGTGTATCCTGATTCTTAGGCTTACTTAAATGAAATAAGTTGAAGGTTATTGGAAACCACAGAAAATAAGAAGGACTTCAGCGATAGAAGTATATGAATATGCAAAGAGGAAAAGATAGACAGGTACTCAAATGAGAAGTAAGAGAGGAAAAAGTAGAAATGATTGCTAAGATCGAAGAAGAGAAAGAAGATAGCCCCAAAGACAGGAAACCCTTCCTACCCCCCTTCCCCTGGATCCCTACCTCGCCGGTACTTGAGCGAGAAGCCGGATGAGGTATGGTGTTAAATCGTGTCCTACAGAACGGACATTCTCACCTTCACCCTTGAGGTCCCCGAAGAAAAATCTTAGCAACACCAATGGAACGGCAAATGGTGAAGAATCAGTCACACTTGTCTGCAAGGGTTGTCTGGAAGGTGTGATGTGTGTTTAGTGTTAGTCATGATTTGTCTGTTAGTGTATATCATGCTATTACTTACACTACCCACCCCTTTCAAAATTGATACAAACCCTCCCATTTACATCACATTTTATAAAAGGGTAAGAAACATTCTGCATTAAGTATAAAATTATATATCATATTATCACAATTGTGCAATTACTCATACAATAACATATCTTCTCTTAATCTAATATCCTTCGCAGTTTGTTAACACGTTTGCACTCAGGTTTGCATAGACCAACTAGATAAGTGATTACTTTCAAAGAATAGCTTAGGCAAAATTAAGACCTAACTATACTTGGATGGCGGGAGAGACTGGCTGGCTATCGAGACCACCGATGACTAGAGCGGAGCGTGAAGACGACTTAATCACATACCAGGAGCAGTTTTGGGTGCCGTTATCACACTTCCACACTGGTATGTTTCTCTAATGGTGGATAATAGGATAGTATAAGACGTAGGGTGATAGCATAAGAACTAGGGGGATAGTGTAAGAAGTAGTCGGATACTGTAAGAAGTTGGGGGAATTCGGTGCAGAAAAATTTTATTGCAGAAGAAACACCGAAAACAACTAGGAATCCGACGGTCGTCACTCCGCCCGTTAGCACATAACGTTAACGTCCCTGCGAGAATAGATGATTCCGCCCGGATCTCATGGATCTAACCTTAACTTCTACCCCCCCCCTCCAACCCCCCCCCCATCCCCCCGCTCATGAACCATGGACCTTGCCGTTGGTGGGGAGGCTTGCGTGCCTCAACGATACAGATAGCCGTTGCAACCACAACGGAGGGGTATCTGTTGAGAGGCCAAACAAACGTGTGGTTCCTGAAGAGGGGCAGCAGCCTTTTCAGTAGTTGCAGGGGCAACAGTCTGGATGATTGACTCATCTGGCCTTGTAACACTAACCAAAACGGCCTTGCTGTGCTGGTACTGCGAACGGCTGAAAGCAAGGAGAAACTAAAGCCGTAATTTTTCCTGAGGGCATGCAGCTTTACTGTATGGTTAAATGATGATGGCGTCATCATGGGCAAAATATTCCGGAGGTAAAATAGTCCCCCATTCGGATCTCTGGGCGGGGACTACTCAGGAGGACGTTGTTATCAGGAGAAAGAAAACTGGCGTTCCACGGGTCGGAGCGTGGAATGTCAGATACCTTAATCGGGCAGATAGGTTAGAAAATTTAAAAAGGGAGTGGATAGGTTAAAGTTAGATATAGTAGGAATTAGTGAAGTTCGGTGGCAGGAGGAACAAGACTTTTGGTCGGGTGAATACAGGATTATAAATACAAAATCAAATTGGGGTAATGCAGGAGTAGGTTTAATAATTAATTTAAAAAAAAAGGATTGCAGGTAAGCTACTACAAACAGCATAGTAAACGCATAATTGTGGCCAAGGTAGACACGAAGCCCACGCCTACTACAAGTTTATATGCCAACTAGCTCTGCAGATGATGAAGAAATTGATGAAATGTATGATGAGATCAAACGAATTATTCAGGTAGTGAAGGGAGACGAAAATTTAACAGTCATGGGTGACTGGAATTCGAGAGTAGGAAAAGGGAGAGAAGGAAACATAGTAGGTGAATATGGATTGGGGGTAAGAAATGAAAGAGGAAGCCGCCTGGTAGAATTTTGCGCAGAGCATAACTTAATCATAGCTAACATTTGGTTCAAGAATCATGAAAGAAGGTTGTATACATGGAAGAAGCCTGGAGATATTGGAAGGTTTCAGATAGATTATATAATGGTAAGACAGAGATTTAGGAACCAGGTTTTAAATTGTGAGACATTTCCAGGGCCAGATGTGGACTCTGACCAAAATTATTGGTTATGTACTGTAGATTAAAACTAAAGAAACTGCAAAAAGGTGGGAATTTAAGGAGATGGGGCCTGGATAAATTGACTAAACCAGAGGTTGTAGAGAGTTTCAGGGAGAGCATTAGGGAACGACTGACAAGAATGAGGGAAAGAAATACAGTAGAAGAAGAATGGATAGCTTTGAGAGATGAAGTAGTGAAGGCAGCAGAGGACCAAGTAGGTAAAAAGACGAGGGCTAATAGAAATCCATTAGAGGGTAAAAATACTGAATTTAATTGATGAAAGGAGAAAATATAAAAACGCAGTAAACGAAGCAGGCAAGAAGGAATACAAACGTCTCAAAAATGAGATCGACAGGAAGTGCAAAATGGCTGAGCAGGGATGGCTAGAGGACAAATGTAAGGATGTAGAGGCACATATCACTAGGGGTAAGATAGATACTGCCTACAGGAAAATCAAAGAGACCTTTGGAGAAAAGAGAACCATTTGCATGAATATCAAGAGCTCAGATGGGAACCCAGCTCTAAGCAAGGAAGAGAAAGCAGAAAGGTGGAAGGAGTATATAGAGGGTCTACACAAGGGCGATGTTCTTGAGGACAATATTATGGAAATAGAAGAGGATGTCGATGAAGAAGAAGTGGGAGATATGATACTGCGTGAAGAGTTTGACAGAGCACTGAAAGACCTAAGCCGAAACAAGGCCCCGGGAGTAGACAACATTCCAATAGAACTACTGACAGCCTTGGGAGAGTCAGCCCCGACCAAACTCTACCATGTGGTGAGCAAGATGTATGAGACTGCCGAAATACCTTCAGACTTCAAGAAGAACGTAATCACTCCAGTCCCAAAGAAAGCAGTAGTTGACATGTGAAAATTACCGAACTGTCAGTTTAATAAGCCACGGCTGCAAAATACTAACACGAATTCTTTACAGACGAATGGAAAAGCTGGTAGAAGCCGACCTCGGGGAAGATCAGTTTGGATTCCTTAGAAATGTTGGAACACGTGAGGCAATACTGACCCTACGACTTTTCTTAGAAAATAGATTAAGGAAAGGCAAACTTACGGCAGGTTCGAATCCTGCCTCGGGCATGGATGTGTGTGATGTCCTTAGGTTATTTAGGTTTAAGTAGTTCTAAGTTCTTGGGGACTGATGACCTCAGATGTTAAGTCCCATAGTGCTCAGAGCCATTTGGACCAAACCTACGTTTCTAGCATTTGTAGACTTAGAAAAAGCTTTTGACAATGTTGACTGGAATACTCTCTTTCAAATTCTGAAGGTGGCAAGGGTGAAGTACAGGGAGCGAAAGGCCATGAAAGGGAAGCAGTGGTTGGGAAGGGAGTGAGACAGGGCTGTAGCCTATCCCCGTCGTCATTCAATCCGTATATTGAGCAAGCAGTAATGGAAACAAAAGAAAAATTCGGAGTATGAATTAAAATCCATGGCGAAGAAATAAAAGCTTTGAGGTTCGCCGATGACATTGTAATTCTGTCAGAGATAGCAAAGGACCTGGAAGAGCAGCTGAACGGAATGGACAGTGTCTTGAAAGGAGGATATAAGATGAACATCAACAAAAGCAAAACGAGGCTAATGGAATGTAGTCGAATTAAATCGGGTGATGCTGAGGATAGTAGATTAGGAAATGAGACGCTTAAGCCAGGTATGGAAGTGAAACGTGGACGATAAATAGTTTAGACAAAAATAGAATAGAAGCTTTCGAAATGTGGTGCTACAGAAGGATGCTGAAGATTAGATGGCTAGATCACATAACTAATGAGGAGATATTGAATAGAATTGGAGAGAATAGAAATTTGTGGCACAACTTGACTAGAAGAAGGGATCGATCGGTAGGGCATGTTCTGAGGCATCAAGGGATCACCAATTTAGTATTGGAGGGCAGCGCAGAGGGTAAAAATCGTAGAGGGAGAAAAAAATGGCTCTGAGCACTATGGGACTCAACTGCTGTGGTCATAAGTCCCCTAGAACTTAGAACTACTTAAACCCAACTAACCTAAGGACAGCACACAACACCCAGCCATCACGAGGCAGAGAAAATCCCTGACCCCGCCGGGAATTGAACCGTAGAGGGAGACCAAGAGATGAATACACTAAACAGATTCAGAAGGATGTAGGTTGCAGTAGGTACTGAGAGATGAAGAAGCTTGCACAGGATAGAGTAGCATGGAGAGCTGCATCAAACCAGTCTCTGGACTGAAGACCTCAACAACAATTTAATTTTCTACTCTGTCGTGGACAAATTTGAATTCTTTGCACAAGTCGTCTATAACATTGCTATTATCATTAAATTTGGAAAAAGCAACAGTCAAAACTGTTCCGGAGATAATCCTCGCGGCAACTTTTCGATCGATTATTTCCTCCACCTGTTCCTCCAGATTACTTATACACTCCTGGAAATTGAAATAAGAACACCGTGAATTCATTGTCCCAGGAAGGGGAAACTTTGTTGACACATTCCTGGGGTCAGATACATCACATGATCACACTGACAGAACCACAGGCACATAGACACAGGCAACAGAGCATGCACAATGTCGGCACTAGTACAATGTATATCCACCTTTCGCAGCAATGCAGGCTGCTATTCTCCCATGGAGACGATCGTAGAGATGCTGGATGTAGTCCTGTGGAACGGCTTGCCATGCCATTTCCACCTGGTGCCTCAGTTGGACCAGCGTTCGTGCTGGACGTGCAGACCGCGTGAGACGACGCTTCATCCAGTCCCAAACATGCTCAATGGGGGACAGATCCGGAGATCTTGCTGGCCAGGGTAGTTGACTTACACCTTCTAGAGCACGTTGGGTGGCACGGGATACATGCGGACGTTCATTGTCCTATTGGAACAGCAAGTTCCCTTGCCGGTCTAGGAATGGTAGAACGATGGGTTCGATGACGGTTTGGATGTACCGTGCACTATTCAGTGTCCCCTCGACGATCACCAGTGGTGTACGGCCAGTGTAGGAGATCGCTCCCCACACCATGATGCCGGGTGTTGGCCCTGTGTGCCTCGGTCGTATGCAGTCCTGATTGTGGCGCTCACCTGCACGGCGCCAAACACGCATACGACCATCATTGGCACCAAGGCAGAAGCGACTCTCATCGCTGAAGACGACACGTCTCCATTCGTCCCTCCATTCACGCCTGTCGCGACACCACTGCAGGCGGGCTGCACGATGTTGGGGCGTGAGCGGAAGACGGCCTAACGATGTGCGGGACCGTAGCCCAGCTTCATGGAGACGGTTGCGAATGGTCCTCGCCGATACCCCAGGAGCAACAGTGTCCCTAATTTGCTGGGAAGTGGCGGTGCGGTCCCCTACGGCACTGCGTAGGATCCTTCGGTCTTGGCGTGCATCCGTGCGTCGCTGCGGTCCGGTCCCAGGTCGACGGGCACGTGCACCTTCCGCCGACCACTGGCGACAACATCGATGTACTGTGGAGACCTCACGCCCCACGTGTTGAGCAATTCGGCGGTACGTCCACCCGGCCTCCCGCATGCCCACTATACGCCCTCGCTCAAAGTCCGTCAACTGCACATACGGTTCACGTCCACGCTGTCGCGGCATGCTACCAGTGTTAAAGACTGCGATGGAGCTCCGTATGCCACGGCAAACTGGCTGACACTGGCGGCGGCGGTGCACAAATGCTGCGCAGCTAGCGCCATTCGACGGCCAACACCGCGGTTCCTGGTGTGTCCGCTGTGCCGTGCGTGTGATCATTGCTTGTACAGCCCTCTCGCAGTGTCCGGAGCAAGTATGGTGGGTCTGACACACCGGTGTCAATGTGTTCTTTTTTCCATTTCCAGGAGTGTATTTATTAAGCCTGAAGTGACTAGTTTCTCCTTAAAGTCACGTTCCACGTTATCTACTCAGGTACTAACACATGCAATTTGCGATTGAACCATAGGTATTAATTTATCCTGTTTTTCCAAAGTCTCTTTTAAAGTGTGCAACCTCTGCTTTACAGCATCTAATGTAACATTGCATACGCATGTTCAGTTTCTGCATTATTACATTTACCTTCAATATCAAATTCTAGTTTTTCTGATAAGTCCTGAAATTTGTTGCTCTGTGTATGGCTAAAGTCAGTGAACAGTTGGTTTACATGGATAGTCAGGAAATTAATTCATTCTGTAAATCTAATTGGAAACTCCCCACATTATCATTTAAGACACTGAACTTAGCATTTAAAACCCCACCCTGTGCCTCTAGTTTTTCACTTAAAGTAGCACTTAGTTCCTTTCTTATAGCAGCTGAATCCGCCTTCTGTTCATCTAATCGAGCATTTATTCGAGTATTCACTGAGTCTAATTTAAAACTTGGTGCTTTAATTAAATTTGCTACCTTAGTCCAGTCTGGCATTTCTTTTCTCACTGTCATGTCCGTCCATATTCCCCTTACTTTTAGCTCTAGTTATCGTTAAAATAAATTCACCTCTGAGTATAATAACTATACTAATAGTCTATTGTTGAACAGTATCCTCAACTTCACACTCAAATAATTATTGTCTTTCGCTCACTCGGCGTGGAGTTTTAGGCTGCGTCGGTGAGCCGGTGCGGAATCAGCGCCGGTCAACAGCACGGGCGCCGGCAGCGTCGGTGGTTGGTTTCAGCGTTGGTGCCGTTGAACGGGATTTTAGTCAGCACCGGTGAGCAGCACTGGCGCCGCTGGCGTCGGTTGCTGGTTACGGGGTCAACGCCCCCGCGACGTGTATGAGGGCTGCTTGCTCTCCACACTGGATCTTCGTCGTCGAATAGATCTCGTCTTAACTCTTCTTAGTCTAAACTGTTCAGATTTTCCTTGCGTCTTTTCTTGTATGGCATTTATTAATTTTCACCCTTTTTTTACTGTTTATGCAGAATCCCACATGCGAAACTATTTCCCTGTCTTGTTACTATTGGTTGCTATGGCAACTCACAATATCTTTTTATCTCGATTTACTTTCAAAATTCCTCTTTCTTAGAGTCCTGATCACGTCGGTTGCCACGTTCTAACGGTTTCGGCGAAAAGAGAAGTGGTGCAAAACTAGATTGCGAACTTCACACCTCTCTTACTACAGTTGACTTACTTGAAACGTTTCCAAGATGCTACTCCAGACGGATGTAAAAATAAATCTGCGCAACGGAAAATAATAAACGCTAAAATGAAGATTTGGCCCTGTCTGACTACCCCCTGAAGCAGATCTTAGGATCTCTTAATGGACTTTAACATATAAGTTACAACCTAAACATAAATTAATGATTAAGGCAACTAATACTACTAAATGATAAATGTTGTTCCTGCTTATATATTTATTGTGGATTTTAAAAAAAAACTTTATATTAAAAATGGCTCTGAGCACTATGGGACTTAACATCTATGGTCATCAGTCCCCTAGAACTTAGAACTACTTACACCTAACTAACCTAAGGACATCACACAACACCCAGTCAACTTTATATTACAAAGTTTACATTTCCTAAGTAAAATTACTAGTCAATTGCCCAACTCTGCAGAGAGCAGAGACAGCAAGTCCGTCTGTATCAACAAAGGTGATATCGAGCGACCGTCACACACGTGCGCTCACAACGGAAGACCTCGACTCTCCACTGCTTCCCAGCAAGGCTCAGCTCCCCACCATCGTAATTCCGAAAACGAATCATATTCCCGAAGCCACGGAATATTCTCCCTCTCTACAGATTCTTCTAAACGCCGATCAACCATATTTTAGTCTTTTGTCGTCCAGCGCGGGAAGTTTGCCAGGAAAAACCTATACTCGTACAATGGTACGCTCCTGACAAGGGAACCTCCCCATCGCACCCCCCTCAGATTTAATTATAAGTTGGCACAGTGGATAGGCCTTGAAAAACTGAACACAGATCAATCGAGAAAACAGGAAGAAGTTGTGTGGAACTATGAAAAAAATTAGTAAAATATGCAAACTGAGTAGTCCATGCGAAGATAGGCAACATCAAGAACAACTGGGAGTCACAGAGCGCCGTGGTCCCGTGGTTAGCAAGAGCAGCTACGAAATGAGAGGTCGTAGGTTCAAGCCTTTCCTCCAGTGAAAAGTTTAATTTTTTATTTTCAGTTTATGTGACAAACTCTTATCTTTTCATCACTTTTTTGGGAGTGATTATCACATCCCCAAGAAAACCTAAATCGGGCAAGGTAGAAGAATCTTTTTACCCATTCGCTAAGTGTACAAGTTAGGTGGGTCGACAACATATTCCTGTCATGTGACGCACATGCCGTCACCAGTGTCGTATAGAATATATCTGACGTGTTTTCCCGTGGAGGAATCAGTTGACCTATGACCTTGCGATCAAATGTTTTTGGTTCCCATTGGAGAGGCACGTCCTTTCGTCTACTAATCGCACGGTTTTGCGGTGCGGTCGCAAAACACAGACACTAAACTTATTGCAGTGAACAGAGACGTCAATGAACGAACGGACAGATCATAACTTTGCGTAAATAAATAAAGTAAAATTTTCGGTCGAGGGAAAACTTGAACCAAGAACCTCTAGTTCTGCTGCTACTCACGCTAACCACGGGACTACGGCGCTCCTGAGCTCGCATTCTCCTAGATGTTGCATATCTTCCACATGGACTACTCAGTTTGTATATTTTACTAATTTTTTTACTGTTGCACACAACTTCCTCCTGTTTTCTCTATTGATCTGTGTTCAGTTTTTCAAGGCCTGTCCACTGTGCCAACTTATAACTAAATCTGAGGGGGGTGCGATGGGAAGGTTCCCTTGTGAGTAAAAAATCTTGGAAATAACCCAGCCTGCATGGTTTCTGAGGTGCTACTTCTTCGTTCCTCTCACCTGCGCCCAAAATTTGCAGAGTTCAGAAGTATTATCCAGTTATCCTTCCAGCCCTACTGCAATAGCAGCCACCCGGCACCCTATTGTGCTCCAGAGCTCAGGTGCCATGAATTCTGTCTAGCTACTTCCCATGTTTAAGTAGGACCAACACCTATGCGGGCCTTCCACCCAGAGCTTGAGTTCTGCCTGCCGTTCCATCTCCACTGGCATTCCAACCTCTACTTGTATGATTATAAAGACACTCTTTATAGTCAACTTTCATGCAATAAGCGTTAACAATTATTTACAAGGCGTACGTGACAATGTCAGTCTGCTCTATATATTCATATATATGATGTACAACCTATCACATGATACCTAATTGTGTTTGTAGATCACGGCAAAGTATGTGGATGGGTGCTCGTAAGGTGCAATATTATAGCCGCCTTAATAACCATCAATTGTCTGTACAAGCGAACTAATAAGAATATGAGGGCATAGGAACACTTCAATCATGATATGTTCTTCTACAGTCATTCAGAAATTCAGCATTCATTCATGGGTTTTCTGCCATAACTTTACTTATTACATGTTTATTATAATCTGCCTACCCCTTACGTTTGGAACACTGTTCTGAGATGTGACAATTGGAATATACAATATCAAAAGAAATTTAAATAACATTACAAAATTTTTGTTCTCTTTCAAAAATGGCAGTTCCCATCTTTCTTAGACTTACGACCCACGCTATCTGTCATTCATCTATCCCTAAGACATAGGTTGGGGCAAGAAATATTAAAGTAAAGTATCCTAATCTTTCCAAAGTGGTCGTCCAATAAATTACATGTGCTTCATTTAGCCATTTATACGCAAAACAAGCAGTTACATCACTTATTCAAGAGGTTACCTGTTGGCCATTATACAATTATGTAAATATAAACATCCTACGTAATTTCACTTGGTCATTTTTATGCTCTTGGCTTACATTTTAAAATAAACATAATTTCAAAACTGATTTACCAAGTCTAGTGTTTCTCTAACGTATGTACTCTTAACATTTAAAAAGTGTTATGTTCTAAGGCGTTCTTTGACAAATTGCATTTACCTTTACTGTGCCAACTAATATTTGTAATAGGAGTTCGGATGGACCACCAATTTTTTTACTAATGCGCTTGTTGACAGTGTATAAAAAGTAATACATAAAAACATTCAACCCCATGGCACCATTAACAAAGAAATTGACAAACAATAATTTTACATAAATACACACACAAATAAAATTCTGGAAAAAAGCAAATATATAAAAACAGTGAAGGACATTGCATCGTTATCAAAGAGAGTGTTAAACACTACTTTTACATGCATATATACACAAATATTTACTTAAGACTACCCTGAAAAATAAGTACAAAATGTTTACACAAATGATATATATCGGAAACTGTTAGTTTGTGGGTGTAACTGTTCAGTGTTCACTATATTATGCCCCTTTTTTATCAAGTGTCACGCACTGATTCGGATATCACAACACACTTTTGACTGCATTTGTGTACGCGATGGAAGCTATTTTTTTTTTTTTTTTTTAATTTAGGACGCGAAGATTATTTGAAATGGGACATGTCGCCTTTACAAATCAGTCTTTGGAACCTCAGCCGACTGTTGATCCCGTCAGGTTACTAGTCTCTCACAGAATTAATGATGTGGGAGGATCCTCGTATTATACAGCCACGTAAGTGGGTAAATGATTTGAAACATCCAAGTTTTCGTCGAATTTGTACACAGTATGAAAGAGGTGTAGTCAGGTAGGATCGTTATGGGTAACGTAGAATTCTTCTGCGTCGGCTAAGAGAAGTGTAATTGTATCTAGTCTTCAGTTCTTCGTGTTTCTTCTTTTACTATGTTTGTGTTCCTACTCTTCTGTTCTTCATGTCGCTTCTTTCTCTTGATATAATTATTGTATTTTGGATAAGGATGTCGGTAATTGTGGACAGGTAGGTTATCTGTTTGGTAATAATATACATCGAACTTGAGTCGTTGTGTGTGAGTCAGATTCCTCATAAGTCAATGCTAGGTGAATGACTGCCACAGCTTATGATGTTTATCAGCCCCTGTCTGGTGGAGGAGCTCAGGGGAGAAGCAAATATAGTTCACAGTTCCATACAGCTATTAGCAGTTCCGCTGTAGGCTTAACTGACTTGATTATGTGTGCAATTGGTTTATCTCGTCTCCATCGTGTAGTAAAATAGTGGAGACAAGTCATTAGTGGCCGTTTAAATACCACTCTGCTGCACTGGCTGCGTTACCTGGGACGCCACTGTCTGTTGCCGCCAGCCGAGGTCTTCAGGCAGCAAATGAATAGCCCACGTCCGCGACCGGGCTTTGGTTTATAGATGGCGTGCCGTTAGCCTCCCGTTCCATCCACACATCATGTTGTTGCTTCCAGTGTGTCTCGCAGACTTTTTTGCGCATCCTGTGCTCACTAATGCCCACAATTAGTTTCTGATTTACAGCAAATACTATACAATACATAACACAACATTATTGACATTTATGAAATATAAAATTTTAAGATGCATTCACTAGTGAGGTCATTTATTTTAACATTTATTATTGTTTGAGTTGTATAATTCGGCAAGACACTCACGTATTTACTATTATTATTTTGATAACTTTTTATGTACAAAGTTAATGTTACTTATAAAGGAATACCCCTCTACCTACGTCAATGAATTATTAAATATCTGTCGACACCTGTATACTTATGAAAATACATGTTCATTAGTCGTTCATACAATAATAGAATTAATCTTCACCAGATCCCAATGATAGTAGTTGCAAATACTACTTGTTAAACTACTTGTTAACTACTTGTTAAACTACTAGCCAGTAGGATGTTTATACTAGTCTAACTACTACACTGTCTTGGGTATCACAAGATTGTCCGATCTCATGGCTCTTGGTTCCGACGTGGCTGTCGTCATGAATACCTGTGAACAATAAAGTGCACGTCTGCACACACAAACACACCAATGAATGATTAGGTGGGCCTCTTCTTCATTTCATGCTCCTGGCATGCTTCCTGTGGACAATCATACTACATATAAAGTTTAGTGCAATTACTGATCTTTTATTTTAATCACACTTTCACGTAACTTTTCTCTTGGTTGTACTCAATAATACCTTCTCTTCTCTGTCTCCCTTTTTCGGATCTGATGCTGTTACCATTCTCTGGTGGTCTCTTCTTTTCATCTTAATAAAGTTACATTTTATTCTATTAGTGGAACATGGAAATATAAAGATTTTAGTACATTATATAAAATCACTGTTCATCAACATGGCTACCATGTCCCTATGTATTATCCTCTGTGTCATGTGCTTTGAACATACAACATTCTTGTTGTTCTTTATTAAATTTTACGTGTCTATATTGGCTTACTACTTCCATTTCATGTCACTATAACACTCAAATAATACTTCGGTGCGCTCATACGGAATTTCGCAGAACTGACCACCATGTACACGATTATTCCGTTCTTAGGACAGTATAAACATTCCCATCCAAATAATGGTGCGCTCTCGCGTAAACACATGGAGCTGGCCACCTCTTGAACACCGTTTCTCTGAATGGAGACAAATCATACTCGGACGACACATCTGCATGTCATCACAAACCCTATTAGCAAGTCACTCATTTATGATCCCATGGCTAAACATGTAAAATAGACACTCATTTCTAAAATTTCAACTACTGACTTTCTCTGCTAATACGTTCCACATCAATTGGTTAACCTTTTTTTTTATTCACACATCTTGAAACGTCCCCTTAGAACAATTGTACATGACTATGCTTAAACTGACACACAATATTTTTAGCGCAATGCAATCTGACTATCAAAGATCCCTGCAAAAGAATGGCCCTGAGTAACATTAAACTATACCTTTCACAAATCACTTACCTCACAAAAATCTCCGTTACTCGAACTACTGCAATACGGCGAGCGCCACTACGGCGAGCGCCACTACTGCCAGCTAAATAAAAGATTCAAACTACTGAAGGCACTAACTACTGATAGGGATAGTTAGCAAATGAAAGATTTTAATAGAGAACAAACACTGTATTTACCTTAATATCATCAAAAGTCATAATATATGTAATTTCAAAACTCCGCCATCTCTCTCCTCACATCCACCACTGCTGGCGGCTCACCTCTAACTGCGCAACGCTACGCGCTGTTCACATCCAGCTGCAGCTGCCCAACACTACAATGGCAGACAACAATGCAAACTAGCCACAGACTGCACACAGCACAGCCAGTGATTTTCATATAGAGCGCTACGTAACGTTGCCAATAAGAAAACATAAACAGCCTACTTACACAAAGAAAACATAAACAGCCTACTTACATAGAGAAAACATAAACAGCCTACTTACATGGCTCTACTTCAACCATCATCAGTTATTTTGCTCCCCAAATAACAAAGCTCCTTTACTACTGTAAGTGTCTCATTTCCTAATCTAATTCCCTCCGCATCAGCCGACTTAATCCGACTACATTCCATTATCCTCGTTTTGCTTTTGTTGACTTCATCTTATATCCTCCTTTCAAGACACTGTCCATTCCGTTCAACTGCTCTTCCAAGTCCTTTGTTGTCTCTGACAGAATTACAATGTCACTGGCGAGCCACAAAGTTTTTATTTCTTCTCCATGGATTTTAATACCTACTCCGAATTTTTCCTTTGTTTCTTTCACTGCTTGCTCAAAATACAAATTGAATAACATCGGGAAAAGGCTACAACCCTGTCTCACTCCCTACCCAACCACTGCTTCCCTTTCATGTCCCTTGACTCTTATAACTGCCATCTGGTTTCTGTACAAATTGTAAATAGCCTTTCACTTCCTGTACTTTACCCCTGCCACCTTTAGAATTTGAAAGAAGTCAACACTGCCAAAAGCTTTCTCTAAGTCTACAAATGCTAGAAATGTAGGTTTGCCTTTCCTTAATCTTTCTTCTAAAATAAGTCGTAAGGTCAGTATTCCCTCACGTGTTCCAACATTTCTACAGAATACGAACTGATCTTCCCCGAGGATCAGTATGATAATAAAGACACACCATCACCTTTCATGCAATAAGCATTAACAATTATTTACAAGGCGTACGTGACAATATCAGTCTTCTTTATATATTCATATATACAATGTACAACCTATCACATGATACCTAATTGTATTTGTAAATCACAGCAAAGTATGTGAAAGGGTGCTTGTAAGGTGCGAAATTACAGCCACCTTACACGTTTAGCCGATCCTCTTCTCTGGATATGCGGCTGCAGCAATTTCCACAACGTCTTCTCCGAAGAAATAATGCTGATTAGAGGAACTAAAAAGTGCTCTCTCTCTCTCTCTCTCTCTCTCTTACTGGAAATAACTCGATACCCTCATACTTTCAGTTTAATTCAGGTATCTGCTGATGATAGCAATATTGTAGTCACTGAGAAAACAAGATAACTCCTTGGCAAGAAAGCAAATGAAACTCTCAAGGAAGTTTATGATTGGTCAATAAGTAATAAAGTGACATTGAACATAAAGAAAACTAACGCCATGAATTTCAGTTTGAAGAGGAAAAATGACAGTGTTAAATTAAATGTAGATGGCACCTCTATAGCCTGTGTAACAAATGCAAAATTACTAGGAATGAATATTGGTTCTCAGTTGAAGTGGTGTGAACACACAAAGGTACTTGCAAACAGAATGTCATCAGCATGTTATGTCCTTAGAATTTTATCATCAGTGTGTAACATGATGTGTCTTTTACTTACGTATTATTCATATGTACACTCATTTCTTAGCTATTACATTCTTTTTGGAGGATCAAATGCAGAAAATATGAACACAATTTTCAAACTCCAGAAAAGAGCAATAAGAATAATAACCAAAAATACTAGTAGAGCTCATTGTAAAGATCTGTTCAGAACACTGGGAATTGTAACTGCTCCATGTGAATACATTTACCAGTCAGTTGTAGATTTCAAAAATAACATTGGTAACGACTACACAAACAGCTCTGTCATGATTATGCAACAAGTGAGAGACTCAACTTACAGTTACCAAGAAAAAATAAACATAAAACTCAAAACAGCATTTTCTACCAAGGAATAAAACTGTACAATAAATTACCAAAGGAGATTAAAGATACTGCAAAAATACACTTATTTAAAAAGGCAGCTAAAAAGTACCTGTTATGCAATACATTTTATACATTGAAGGATTACTTAGCTAAAACAGAGTAGGGGTTTGATAAAAAATGTTATACAAATAAATAATAATAATAATGATTATAAAATATCCAACATTCCACATAACACCTTTACTTACTTTTTTTTCCTTTCTAGAAATACTACCCACAAGCTATGCATAGCACAATACTAACACCTCTTCCTCTTTCTGAGCTCAACATCTCACTCATTATGGAGGGATGCTGATTCAGTTTTTCAGGATAGGAAATGGGAAGCTGCGGTACAGAAAATCGCCCAGAGATCACCAGTGTGTGTGTGTGTGTGTGTGTGTGTGTGTGTGTGTGTGTGGTGAGTGAAGTGTTATGAAACAATGTGTGTACAGTGTGCGCAGTGACTGATAGTGAGATATGAGTGAACAATGAACAATGTGGCATTACATTATTTAATACGTTATTTGTAAAAACAGTATTGTATACCAAGAGTAAATTTAATGATTGTCCCTAACTAGAAGTCTGTAAATACGTATATGTGTATATGAATTAGCTTATTTTAAATTGATCTAAATTTGTTAATATTTTGACATGTCCTATATCCTTGTAAAAAGAGATCTATGGATCAATAAAGCTGCTACTACTACTACTACTAATACACTGTGCTGCTTTCTATGTGAGCTTAATGACCTATAAGCTATCTGTCCACATGAATGGCCACCGAAAACCTGTGGCCAAGAAACAGCTGGATGAACCAGTTGCTTAACACATGCTGTCCATCACAATATGCTTCACTTCAGCGACTGCTTGACAGTATGTGTCCTCTGGATCCTTCCTTCCAACACCAGATTTTCCAAACTGCGCATCCCATTCCCTGCTCCCAATCCAGCACAACACAGAGCCTTCCAGTCCAACCTCCCCCCCCCCCCCCCAGTCCTTTTCCCCTTCTTTACTTCTCTCCTTTTCCACTCCCCCCCCCCCACAAATTACCCAACTGCACCTGGCAGCCCTAGCCTGTCCCCACCACGACCCTGCATGCCCACAGTAGCAACACTACACTTTCCTCCACCCTTCTGTTATTCTTCCCTTTCTCCACCGCATATCTTCTCCTTATCCCCACCACTGGATTGCTGCTCCCATCAGATGCAGCTACAACTCAGTCCGGCTGCAGTGGCCAGAGACAGTGGTCATATGTGTGCAAGTTGCACTTGCTTGCTAAAATGTATAGCAGTCTTTTCATTGTGCCTGTCTGCAACTCTATGTCTCCTATATATGACGGGTATCAATCTATCCTTTTCATAATGTTGTTGTTCTCATGTTTTATATTTCTATAGCAGGAGTTTGTGACCACAAATATGAGGTGCGACCCAAAAGTTTATGGAAAATATCAAGAAATAAAATCTTACTTTACCTGGATGTTACTCATCACCATCACCTTCAAAGAAGTCTTCTTGGGAGTGTATACACTGGTCAAAGCAGCTTTTCCATGAACTGAAAACGTTCTGGAATCAGGTTTAATACCACTTACAACTGTACTTGAATCTCCTCAACAGTGTGGAATCTTCGATCTTTTGACTTGTGTTTTAGTATGGGGAATTAAAAAAACACTCAGTGCGAGGTCAGTTGAACAAAGTATATGAGGAACAACTGTCATTTTATTTTTCACCAGAAATCCCTGGACGATCAACACAACGTGTGAGCTCCTGTTGTTATGACAGGAGGAACCAATCACCCATGCACTGTTTTTATTCTTATGTCTTTCCTCAGTCATCTCAGGACATTACAGTGGAACACTGCACTGACAGAATGACAAGGAGGGACAAACTTCTTAAGAAAACAGATGAGTGTGGTTTCACATTACTCTTCCGCAGCATCGACTGCTGCATGTTTTCATGATTGTACCCATAAACCCAGCTTTCAACAGCGATAGTAATCTTCACAAGAAAGTGTGGTTCACTTTCAAGCATTTCTTAAAGTTTTCGCAGATTTTCACACAATGCGGTTTCTGCTCGTAGCTGAAAATCCATTGCAAAATTTTGCAGCAATCCATTACAGGTGCAGTTTGATGGATGAAATTCTCTGACAAGTCCCATAAGACTCCTCCATGATATTGCATATATCTTGGGTAGTCTGGCTATAATCTTCCAGCACATTATTCCAAACAGCAGTGACACTTTCCGGAATAATGTCTGTGGGTGGCCAACCTGAACAAAACATGACAGTTGGGAAATGTGCATTAAAACTAAATGTGACCGTCTACACAAAGCCACTTGAGGCACTGACACACAAAGAACATATGAGGTACCATCTGGCACCGTTTTGTTGTGCTAGCTAGACTTCACGAGCTACACATACATTCTGGGAACTTTTGGGTAGCACCTTACATTAAAATTATAATGGTACTGGGCAGATGCACTCAGGATAGTATTATGATTCACTTATTGTGTGTCCACAATGCACTTTGTTGCGATACTGACCTAATTCCGTAGGCTCTTCTCAGTAGCACCACTCTTAATCACTGCAAAGCCTAAATCAGTGTTGGTTGGTGTTCGCTCTAAGACGTACATGACAGCACCATTTAAATTTTATTAACACACATGTTTATTCCTTCTGAAGTTTGATTATTGATAATGGTGGCCAGTTTGTCAAGTATGAAAATTTGGTAATACTCTGAACCAGATCACCATCTACAACACGTAACAGTCACAGTCCCATAGTGAAGTTAATTATTTAACTGTGGGCACAAAACACATCTGCGTCTATATCTATATCTACATCTACATCGATACTCTGCAAAGCCACCATACGATATGTGGCAGAGGGTATACTGTATCACTACTTGTCATTTCCATTCCTATTCCACTTGCAAATAGAGCAAGGGGAAAACAGCTGCCTGAAAGCCTCCTTATGAGCCCCAATTTCTAGTATTATGTCTTTGTGGTCCTTACATTCAATGTCTGTTGGTAGCAGTAGAATAATTCGGCAGTCAGCTTCAATTGCCGGTTCTCTAAACTTGAAGTTGACTGCCGAGTTTGAGTACCCAATAATCTTGGTAACACTTATGTGTTGTTCGAACCTACTGGTAACAAATCTAGCCGACCGCCTCTGAACTGCTTCGATGTCTTCCTTTAATCCAGTGTGGTACGGGTCCCAAACACTTGAGCAGTACTAAAGAATATGTCGCACCAGCATTCACACTTACAGGAATACACCATTCACTCTTAGCATAACCCTCTAGTAATTTATTTGGGAGAAAAAATACACTTCAGTAATTCAATTCTTTCAATCCATAATGAAAATTACAATTACAAACAAGAGCTCATTTTGATGACTATGACTTTCCACACCTTACCAGTCACAACACATTAAATTTATAATTTTCATTAATTTAGGTTACAGAAGTCACTCTGAAGTCTTTAAATGTTAAAGATTATATCAGGGTGTATACGTGGACAAGGAAAAAAAATTTCCGGATTTCCCGGTTAAAAACACACTTTCTCCCGGGTGACAGTATGTTTTCCCTTATCAATCCTTTGAATGGTGATGGTTTTATACACGGGCATACCATTTCCTGGCACTTTATAAAGCGAAACTCAGGGAAAAAGACAGGTTTTGGAAAAATCTTTGATGTGCAGCAACATGTACGCTGCGTATTTTCGTATTACGAAAGTATACATTGGAATTCCACCAAACACCACATGTTACTTTCCGAATCATTGAAATCGAGATTTCGATATGCTTTTGTAAGCTGTTCGTAGCTGATGTCACGTGATCTTGCCAGCCAATGACAGCGGATATTCAGAGTATAAGACACGTGATGTAGTCAGCCAACAGCAACATCACTGTTAAGTAGCACCAACACACGAACAGAGTAAGTTAATTGTTTAAATTAATATACATAGTGTTGCTACAAGAAAAGCAAAGCTTTCACATATAATATTGGTTTCAAGCTGCAAGAGAAGCTAAGCTCTAGCACATACTGTTGATCTTTGTTGTGCGTGTTACACTTTAAAATATATCACACAAATGTGCCAGTAAAATTTTTAATAATGACAAAAATGTCTGATCTTCAGGGTTCGAAATTCTTCTAAATGGCTTGTCATCAAAGAGTTGATTTTTAAATGAGAGTCAAACGCTCTATGATTTAATAAATTCATGGTACATTCTTGCACATAGTTCAACTTACGTAAAAGGATATTTACTTTGAAAGTAACGCTTTTCAAACCACTATTCGCAATATTTTCCCATGACCTGTTAGAAATAGATTTGTTTCAGCAGTTTCCAGAGAGCGCAGATAACAGGCAACACCGCGCTTGGGTAACTATCATGACATAGGAAGCCCGTATGTACTTACGTGTAAAATACATTCGTATGTCCAGATTCCCAATGAAGTAGACCTCGACCTGATATTAAGCTTTTCAGTGTGGTTTTCGGGATGTAAATTTTCTTGGAGCACCAGCACTGTATTATATCATGTTTGGTTCTTTATAATGGCATAATGCCATATACTCTAGAAAATGAAAATGTGCACTTGAAATGCAGCGAACAGTTGAAACTAGCCAGTACTGTGGAATTAAATATTTAGTTTCAAATACATTGATTGTCTCTGCGAAAAAGGTTAACAAAAGTCAAATTTCTATAGCAGAAAGACAAAAACAACTTCATTGTTCTGCAAGCCGATTAGACTGTCTGAAAGTAATGACATACTTCCTTCCGTAATTATGTGAATGTGTTTTAATCCACTTGATAGCCCCCGGCCACATATATCCGTTTTGTTTCCATTTTATATGAGAGTAAACGAATGGGAAACAGCAAAATCACTAAATGTAAACACGGGTCACGTGGAGTCTACCCACTATAACTCGGACTGCTCTGCGCATCAGCCCCGGATCTACATTTGCGAACCAAGTCAATACCTTTAAAAAAAAATAAAATAAAATAAAAAATAAAAAAAATCTTGTAGCGCACATCTTTTGGAAAAGTCTGAAACATAAAAATATATGTATTCAACGAAATGTAAGACATGTTATTTGGTCTTTAAGTATGCCAAAGTACGGTGCCATGCCTCTTCATAAAGCATTTTTCTACCGCACGTCCAAACTATATATTCAGGAGAGTGGAAACTGAGATGTCCTGTGGTGCCACCCCTGCTCCCAGTCGGCCGGATATACGGATGGATATGTGTGTGTGTGCGAGTGTATACCCGTCCTTTTTTCCCCCTAAGGTAAGTCTTTTTGCTCCCGGGATTGGAATGACTCCTTACCCTCTCCCTTAAAACCCAAATCCTTTTGTCTTTCCCTCTCCTTCCCTCTTTCCTGACGAGGGAAAACAAATATATATATACCTAAAAACAAAGATGATGTGACTTACCAAATGAAAGTGCTGGCAGGTCGACAGACACACAAACAAACACAAACATACACACAAAATTCAAGCTTTCGCAACAAACTGTTGCCTCATCAGGAAAGAGGGAAGGAGAGGGAAAGACGAAAGGATGTGGGTTTTAAGGGAGAGGGTAAGGAGTCATTCCAGTCCCAGGAGCGGAAAGACTTACCTTAGGGGGAAAAAAGGACGGGTATACACTCGCGCACACACACACACACACACACACACACACACACACACACACACACACACACACACAAATATATATATATATATATATATATATATATATATATACCTAAAAACCGCCCCCGGTGTAAAACCTGTCCCATGCACCCTCCCACCACCACCTACTCCAGTCCTGTAACCCGGAAGGTGTACACAATCAAAGGCAGAGCCACGTGTGAAAGCACCCACGTGATCTACCAACTGACCTGCCTACACTGTGATGCATTCTATGTGGGAATGACCAGCAACCAACTGTCCATTCGCATGAATGGACACAGGCAGACAGTGTTTGTTGGTAATGAGGATCACCCTGTGGCTAAACATGCCTTGGTGCACGACCAGCACATCTTGGCGCAGTGTTACACCGTCCGGGTTATCTGGATACTTCCTACTAACACCAACCTATCCGAACTCCGGAGATGGGAACTTGCTCTTCAATATATCCTCTCTTAAAACCCACATCCTTTCGTCTTTCCCTCTCCTTCCCTCTTTCCTGATGAGGCAACAGTTTGTTGCGAAAGCTTGAATTTTGTGTGTATGTTTGTGTTCGTTTGTGTGTCTGTCGACCTGCCAGCACTTTCATTTGGTAAGTCACATCATCTTTGTTTTTAGGTATATTTTTCCTTCGTGGAATGTTTCCTTCTATTATAACCATATCATATATATATATGTATATATTGAAATATGTCTGCTTGTGTCTGTATATGTGTGGATGGATGTGTGTGTGTGTGTGTGTGTGTGTGTGTGTGTGTGTGTGTGTGTGCGCGCGCGCGCGCACGAGTGTATACCTGTCCTTTTTTCCCTCTAAGGTAAGTCTTTCCGCTCCCGGGATTGGAATGATTCCTTACCCTCTCCCTTAAAACCCACATCCTTTCATCTTTCCCTCTCCTTCCCTCTTTCCTGACGAAGCAACCGGGGGTTGCGAAAGCTTCAAATTTTGTGTGTGTGTTTGTGTGTTTTTTATTGTGCCTATCTACCAGCGCTTTCCCGTTTGGTAAGTCATGGGATAGGATAAATAAAACCAATACTGACAAGAGATAAGCAAGAAATTACACATTTCTTCAAACCTTAGCTCCTAACATTGTTTTCTCTCTAACCTTGCTGCAGCTTTAGATGGCGTGCTTTCCTTTCTGCGAAAGAATCTATTACGTCATCAAAGTTCGCCAAACGTTTTGCTACATGAAAAATCGAAATGTTGTTATCTAATACTGAAAAAGCTGTTAATACAAATAATACCCATGACTTGTGTGGTTTCTCGATCTGATTACGTCTCTTTTGTCACTGTCTGCTAGATAAAACAAAATAGGTCTTTCTAATATGGCAGCAATTTTATAACACACCAAATAAACGAAACTGTTTTGGCGCAATGGCCATTTTTATAACACGACAGAATATAATCCTTGAAGTACCAATATCAAATGCCTATTAGGCCTACTACAAGCAAAAAGCTGAATGTTAGGAAATAGTTTCACATTTCCATTCATCCACACCAGCTTCTCAAGCATGAGATTTAAAAGTAGTATTATGAAATTTTTATACACATTTGGAATCGTCTTATTGTTCCATAATTTGTGTGATGTCCCCGTTTCTTCTCCTTCCTCATTCTAACAATCAATCTTGTCATCACCAATTCTGTAGCTATTCCCACCATTGTCAAAATTTGTTGGCCGATTAACTGCACTAACCCTGCAAGAATCACAGGTTTAGTTATCCCGCGATTATTTTCCGGTTAGGTGTTATTACGTATTCGATCAAACATGTTTTCCGCATTACTTCCAGAGTAGAACTTAAGCGGCTGCTGGCCGGGGACTGTACTACTGGTCCTCAATAGTGTAGCGGTCCCGCCAAAAATTTTCTGTCAAAATTTCATTTTCCTGAATATACCGAGAAAATAATATTAATCTTTCTCACCTGTTATTCCTGTCAGTCGTTTATTTCCATTCTGGTAGTCTGAATCTATGAATTTCGCTAGTACTTATAACAACGCTGATCATTCGCAAACTCAGTCAACCACATAATCAGACAGCGATTGGCATTCATCCGTTCGGCCTTACTCCGCTCAGCTTGTATAGCCCCATATCCCCTTTTGTCTGTGGAAAGTTTATTTCTAGATGTGAGGAGGATTCTCCTGACAGAGACATCATGTACACATTCAAAAGTCAACTTATGATTCATTCAGAAATCAACTTAAAATGTGTTCAAAAATGTTCAAAAACCAAAAGAGAAGCATTTCAGAATCATACGAATAATCGATAGACAAACGTGCGCTGGATGCTAGGCGCTTTGTGAAACAAGTTTTTTTACTCAAGAATATGAATATGGCACCCCCTTTTTCCTGGTAGCATCTAGCTGCTTGCACAGCCAACAGCGGCATTCCTGTAGCCAGAAGCGGGAGAATCTACTACTCAAACGTGAATCAACTGCGCATGCACAAGAGCCAGCGCGTAGCTGTTAAAACAAATTTAATGTAAACAGTTGCAACTTCACGCTCATTCATGGCAATTTGTTGTTATGAAGTCTTCCTAAAGCCTTTGACACATTTTCAATTGACAGACGCTTGCATGAGCATTGTGTGTCATTGCTGTATATGGCGTATTTTCTCTGCAATTTAAGTTATTATCGTTTTTTTCTCTCGTTTGTGTTTTATTGCTGAAGTATTATTCTGAAGTAATGGGATACAGTAATATCCTTTGTTAGAGTATCAGTTCTTACCAGTCAAAATTACAAAAATTTAACTGAAAACTAAAACAATGAAAAATTCCTAGAATTCTAAAAATATCCCAGGTTTTTCCCGGTTTTCTCCCGGATGAAAAAATTCCCGGGTTTTTCCTGGATCTCCCAGGTCGTATACACCCTGTATATATTTCATGGATGTTGGTCTGCATTTTTCAGATACAGAACATTTATGACTGTCGCGCGAGCCAACACTGAGGGTGCACCCAACCTAGGTTTTCCCTGTGAGCGTTTTACCAATTTTGGGTGATGTCGCACAACTTATAGACAGGCATAAGAGAAACTGTTATTTTGTAAAGCACATTATGCTTTGGAAATTGTTTAGGTTGGATTCTACTGTTTTGGATGGAAAATGTTTCTGGTCAGAAATTTAGAAAAATACATGGACACTATTATTCTCAAGCCATGTGAAGACCCTTGTTTAATGTATGAGCACTGTATTGCTAATTATATTAAATTATGTGAAACTTACAATGGTTATAATGAAACCTATGATGGATAATGGGGCAGCTTATAACTTAAATTTTCATTATCTCTTCAATTAATTAGTTTCGGGTAATTCCAAGTATTTTAGGAAAGTGGGACTGCCAGATTTCCTGTTGGTATGGGTCACCTTTCTTCAATATGCTGATTAGCTCTGAGGATTGTGTATGTGATAAACTCTTGTACTGACATTAATTATATTTTCAAATTATGATTGTTCTAATGAAAACTAATTACATCAATGTAAACAGAATAACCAAAACAATATCCTGGGCAAGAAATTCACATGAAATTAAATCTAAATAAGATCTAGACATAGTCATGTAGGTGTCACATGCCAACAGATAAATGTATTGAAAATAAGATAAAAATTAGAAAAACAGTTGGTTATTTATTAGTAGAAAAAGCTTACTGCATGGGAAGAATCCACGATGCTATGTCACAACTTTAGAAAACGAATACACTGATTTAACATTATTTTACGATAATAAAGGTTATTTATTCCATTTTCTGCATTTTGTACATTCAAATAACAATCACAAGAACAGTGGCACAAAACAATCCTAGAATTTTACGTAAATTTCAAAAATATTAAAGTAACAGGACAGACATATGTACAAGTAACAACATAAAGGAAACTGGGAGATTCTCATCACAGATAACTGTATCATCCAAAATATAATTATTTTGCAGCATAATTTAAATTCACACTAGGCCAGAAAAACAGGACAAGACTCTCCCCACCCAATTAAACTTAGGTGAGTCAAATCTTTAGCTCTGTATGGGGACGTACCTGTGTGAGATCAGATGTCTCTTTGGACGGTCAACTAGTTCCACTTTAAGAACAGTCTCACAGAACTGATTCACACATTGTGAAAAGAGGAGGAGACAGGATCGTATAAATAGCTAAACTGTCCTGAAAAGTTGGATTAATCATTTTTACTTTAATTTGGCACAGCATCATTTACATGTTAACAGAGTTTGTTGTATTTTAAGAACTTGTCATTTTTGTGCATGGTTTATTGTAAGTATGCTATCAGTGAAAAATTTTTGTTGCCAAACAAAGAGATGCCTAAAAACAATACAAGCATCACAATGTATACATTTTGCAAGGCTCTCTGGTAACTCAATGATAGGTTAAAGAACAAAAGCCATTACAAACAACGTCCATTTTAATATTCTAAAATATTCTTGGTCAGTTTCACAGACAAGAAGCACAAAAGCCGTTAACATTAAAACAGTAGAGATGGAAAGAAAAACACCCTAAACAAAGAAAAGATAAAAACTTATGTCATTTGGGAGATGTGAAACTGTGCAAACAGTGAAATAGGTGGTTAGTTGCTTTATCTTAAACAAGTCATGAATTATTATTTATTTTAGATTTTTGTTATCTTTTGGTATCTGAAAATTGACATATACTACTTGAGGAAATTCTGGCACAGGTGCTACAAAGAGATTATAAATGCAGCACCATATTTGATCAGGTACAATTTAAAGTAAAGTTGTTAGCATTATTTGTTATATGTACAAATGATATTTGTTCTTACTCAACATTCCAAATATCAACAACAAACAGACAATGATGTTAGTGCATTTCCATCAATATCCAAATCAGCAGTAAAAATTTTATCATCATACTGACAAATCCTGTTCCTCACAATAGTCAAGTAACCTTGCTATTGTTAAATGTAAACTGTAAAATAAATTCACAGTGATACATGGTTTGAGGACTTCCTGCTACTTTCTTTACACCAAGTAATGAAGAGTCATTTGTAACTTTAACAGCTACAAATATGTGCACTAAATACATAGCAAAATAGTAAAATTTATTACAGAGTTACACAATGGATGGCAAGTTCATCTGGACTGCAGCAGCACCAAATCCTCAATACTATCAGCACATGTAAAGAAACTTCACAATGACATTCATAGTACTGGTTATAATGAAAAAGACGAATATTTCATATGAATTCGTGTATGTATACAGTATTCAAAGCCAAAATATTTTTTGCCAGTAAAAGGATTTTTACAACAGACATGCTTCTTCTCATGTGTTTTGTTACCTGTGTGCTTAATAAAGCTATAATCACACCAAAAATAAGAAAGTAAAGCACCTTGAAGTTTTCAAAATTGAATTAACAGGACCTTCTATTTCAAAAAATTTTCAATATTGAATCGTTTTGATTGAAGGTCTATTACAGAAATGTTAAAATTAACTTCACTGCGAAATAAACACAGTCTTACAGCGTCAACCATCCAAAGTGAAGTAAACTGTCTACTGCAATGTGTAGTTTCACACAGACGATTAGACATCACACTAAAGCAACTGCCGCTCTGTCACAAGGAAACCCAACAGTTTCTGTATTTTGCTGACACAAAGAAATACAACTGTGTATTTTTGTTACAAATCTCTTACATGGTATCGAAGTTTACCACGGAAACACAGGGGTTCTGTTAGTCCAAGATAGTGAAATAAATTATTTTCACAAGATAACATGGTTGAATTCTTATTTACAATTCTGAGAACCCTCAGTTATTCAAATTACTGAATACGGACGTATCACCAATCAGAAATATTATTGTATTATCTTTACGTGTGCGTCAATGCAGTAACAACAATACTACAAGAAGGCTCTGAAAACAATGAAACACACATATACAAAATATGATAACATAATCTCTAGAGGAATCTGGTAATATCACTACCATGGTCACCACATGAACTAGATATTTTGCAGTCCAATTTCCACGGGTATGGGTTACCCTAATAAATTTAAAAAATCACCAATATTCTAATCCACCTCCCACCGGGAAATACATGACTACCAGCAGACTCCTTTAAAAATGGGGAAAAGTGTACATGCTTGAGCTGCACATGTCTAACAACTGAACTTATGTGATCCCTATACTGCACTTCATTATATTCCTTGCAGTACATTGAGTTCGCTCACAGTAATCTGATTACCCCATGTTCAATGAGCCTACATATGATTTATGGAAATCAAACAGATCAGATAGCAAGATAAAATACAATAATACAATACACTAAAATCCTGCTTCCAATAATAAAATTCTTCACAAAATATGCTCTTTAATATTTCTGGAAGTTTCACATCTTCATACGTAATTAAAAAAGCTTTCAAAGCTCAGCACTTTATCATCAGCATGGTTGTAGCATGGACAGAAAATTTGGCACCTCATATTCAAATTCCAAGTGTAAGAGGTACAATATAGAAATTACACATTTTCACCACTAATGCATTGCTTTCATAAAACATATAAACTGGTGGCCCAACTTATCAGGACTTGAACTATCTCCAATACAAATGGTCCACAAATACTATCATAGCCACATGGTGTAGCGTGTAACAGTTTTAATATTATTCATAATATTAAAACTATGTCACACTACTGTACTGAGTACACAATATTTAATTCTAAAACATGTACACCTACTTTGTTTTCTCTTCAAAAAATAATAAATAAACAAGAAAACATTATGTAACAGGAATGAATTACAGGATGGGCATCAAAGCATTACTTTTTAATGAAATGGAAAAAGTTACATTTCCATACAAGATAGTACTAAAACATCAGTATTATTACAAATTTCTGCTACTCATTCTCATTGGTGTTTTTAGTACATAAACATTTTAATCTTTCTAGAAAATACCCACAGTAACCGAAAAATCTTGATTTCCTCTGTCAGCCTAAAATTTGTCTTCAATAAGATGTCATTCTGTGTTCCGAAGATGTCAAACTATAATTCAGATATTTCAAGGTAACTTCGCCATCACTATTTTATGCTGTAGTCTGTCCTAAAATAAATATTTTGTTTATGCATCACAACACACTTTGATACTATTCCATGATTCTAAGACAATTCTGCCTATGATATAATACATAACAACTCTAAAATATCCTGCCATTAATTTCAAAGATAGATGCACTTAACATTTTAAAAATAACTTTCCAAAGAATATACAATCTGCACTACTGAAGGCAACAGTTAATGATGTTAGGGCAACAAATTTTCCACTAAATATAGGTGAGGAATCCATTTTCACATAAAGAAACAATGAATAATGGCAATGAAGTATCACAACACAGATTACCAACACTTTCAAGTTAAATGTTTACTTCATTAAATACATAAACAATGTACTAAATCTAAGTAAACAGAACAGTCATAGACAAACAAGAGAACTGTCCAGAAGTAAACTATAACCAATAAAGGTGGCTAAAATATGTATATACCACCAAATGGGGTGAAGTTGATGACTGGGCTGAAGTTGACCATAGAAGCTCAAAAAACATTTTATATTGAATTAACTCCACATTGGTGACTAAAATTCTTGTACTTTAGTTATTATATTTACTGTTCATGTCAATGGCTAGATGTACAATATTGCAAATTTCTATCTGAATACTAATCTTTTCAGAAGCACTGACTTTTTTAACTTTTTTACTGAGCTGAAACTTTTATTTGTGTTACTGGCACAAAACAACTTGTGCGCCTAGATCTTGTGTATACCCTGCACTGGTCCTTCACAATGACAACGAGAGCAATAACAAAAGGTAATCTATTTTTGTTACCTATTTATAGACATATAAATAAAACTTTGCAAATTCTTGGTGAAATCAGGATGGACTTGACTGTCTTTTCTCAAGCAGTTCTTTTAAGAACAAACATTCGTGAATGCATCAAGAATGTAACATAATGAACACAGCAACAATGTGACACAGTGGATGCACCAACAAATGTCTTAACAGTCTAGTGGTGGAGTGAGGAAGTCATTCTTGCAAATATCTGTATGTTAACTTATGAATTTGCTATACAGATTGCAGTTCTGTTTGTGCCTAATACTGTTTGTTGCCTCATACTGTTAAGATTGTAAGACTTATCAGTGTGAAAATACTGCATGTGTATAATAATGAATAGGGTGAACTGAAGAAATACAGTCTGGATGTTTTAGAACTGTGTTCCACTGAAATTTTAAATGGAAAAATAAGCATTAACTAGGTTATCCAAGGCTATAAAATTCCCAAAGGAACCCGTAAACACAATTCACAGTCATCATGACAAAACACACGCTGGTCAGACAGCTTTTAGTGCTAATGAAGAAGAGTGTGTGTTTCTCTGAAATTTCATAAAGCAAATTTGTGGCTGCTTTTTTGTCCTTAAACTTTCTTTGTACATTACTCTGGAGTTAGTATTAACTTTAATTATTATGGCAGATTTATTTTTCAATTACTGATACAGTTTCAGAGCAATCAAAGCCAGCCTAGAGTCATAAACAACCCACAATTATTGCATAACAGATAATCAGGTATTTTTAATTTTACGATCTGTTAGAGTAAAAAGCAGTAAAGACCAAAATGTTTATTACTAGAGCTCAATACCCAAACTCTGAAAGACAACCTAATATATTAATTTTATTAGTTTCAGAAATATTTTAAATTTAAAACCCAAAACCCATCAACTTCAGCCCATTTGATGGTAACAGCTCCCAGCACACTGACAGAAAGCAAGCAGTTTCATACTAGATAATGTTTGTGCATATTCCATACAAAGTCCCAGTTCTTAAAATCCTTCCCTCCACATTTCACCGCAATAAGGTATTCAACACTTCGAAAACTAACAAGCCTTTTAATTTTTACATATTTCTGTCAGTCTGCTGTAGCCCGATTAAAACACACACATTCAAAATTTACTCGAATCTTGCAAAACATTAATTCATCACCATTATTTACAGGGCAACATCTGTAATGGCAAGACGTACAGATAGGTCATTTTCTAGAATCACACTTCAAACTCATTAAAACACAAAATGTAACGATATTTTACAAAGGATGAGTTGTTTATTTTAAAAATTATAGCATATCACATAATATAATATATATTTTTATGAGCAGTTAATCAGTTTTAAATTAGAATAACCTGTACATTTACTTTGTCATCTTTAATATCAACTTTATCACTTGTAGAAATAAATATTCTGCCAGAAGGTACTTAACATTCATAAACATTTTAAAATACAGCAAATAATCAGCACCTTACATATTTTGTTTCACGTGGCAAGCTTCCTTCTCTGTTAACGTCTGAGTGCATTCTCACTGAAACAGAGAAATACCATTTCAAAACTATACACTAACCAAAAAAATATTTTCTCCAGAGATCTATTAAAACTGACCTACACATTTCAAGTTTCTGTAGAAGAAGGACTAGTAACAACATTTTCCACTAACATTCTATCAGGCAAGCAATAAACAGTGTCAAATGACAGCTTTTGATGTGACCAGCAATGTGGCTACAAAAATAAGAGTTGGTGGGTGCATGGGGAGAGCAGTCTGCTGTGAGTTGTGGAGCTGCAAAGTTACTAACAAGCAGACTGGACTCACTTGATATTAGGACTACTAAGTACAGCACTTAAACTATTACTTATGTGCAAAAACAAATACATAAGAAGTGTCATACAATGGAATATTTGTAGTTTATCTGAATTATCGTTCATACAATGGGCTGTTTTGATGCTTTGAAATACAAGTAGTGTTACTACTGACTGGAGAAAGATATTAAGTATGTAGTCTTATGTTAAAGCGTGTTGACCCAATAAATAGGTAAATGTTTTCAATTACAGTTAAGGGAGCCTGGCCAGAAACAAAAGAGTATAATGTTAGGTGAAAATCGTTCTGATATCTTTGACAGCAGACCTCTTCTACTGCAAACTCTTTGCTTTCCATATTTTGAGAGGTGGTAGTGAACCAAAACAAGGAAAAATATCCAGTAAACAGGGGCTCAGAAGTGCATACCTTAGGAGCTAAGAGCACTCGTTCACCTTTGCTACTGTGAAACATGTCACATATACTGAGCATGTACTCATAGTTATTAAGGTATGCATTTGGAGCCCATGTTTATTTTTTCCTTGATTTGGTCCACATTAACCCCTCCCAAAATATGGAAAGCAAAGAGCTTGAAGTAGAAGAGGTCCACAGTCAGAGGCATCAGAATGATCTTCACTTGTAACTTTCAGCTCGGGTTTTCACACAAGAGTCCCATACCTCAAATTAATACATTTTCCTTCTCCATCATCCCTGATAGTTTGTATCATCATCATGGAATCATCCTGTATTAGCAGAAGTTGGAATTTAGGCTCTTGAAGGCATGTGCAGGGCAGCTGCTCGGTCAGTAGAGGAGGAATTGGGAAGGTTCAACAGCATTCCAGATATGTTTTCACGAAATAAATGAGGAAACAAGAAAACAATGCACTGAGAGGACAGTGGCTAAAAGAGTGGTAGCAGGAAAGAAGAGAAATTGGATAGAAGAGAGGGCAAAATGGTGAAAGAGGACAGTGAGGGGAGTAAGAAGATCCTCTAGGGAATGGTTGAGGATATGAAGAGATACAGGATGGAAAAGTCATGATAATCAATAAAGAGGTCAACAAGTTGAATCTACGAAGCACACAAGAATTTAGAAAAAATAATATAAAAGCTGAAAAAACTGACAAATAAGTATTAGAGAATAATCATTGAGTATGGAAGTATTACAAGGTAGGAGAGTGGGAAAGAAACTGGTCTGAAGTTGTCAGAAGATGGTAAGGAAAAAACATAGTGACCAGATTAAAAAATACTAAAAGAAAAGAATAGAACAACGAATCAAATGATGAATTTAAATTGGGAGGTGGTCCTTAGTTGGCCCATCAGAGAAGAAAAAAAATTAAAAATAAATGCGAGTGAGATGTGGAACGAATATTTTGAAGAGCTACTGAACCCCAATTGAAATATGAAAGAGAAAAATGAGTAGCTGTGGAATGTAGAGGATGCAGAGATGGACCTAAACTAGACTGAAGTATCAGAAGCGATTAAGACCATAAAAGGAAGAAAAGCAGCAGGATTGTATGAAATAAGTGAGGAGATGGTGAGAACAGCTGGCATTGTTCGAGTGACTTGGCTCTATCAGGTCATGTGACAGTATGGAAAGAAAGGAGAACACCTGAAGAATGGAAAATGGGAATCATAGGGCCAGGAATCATAGGGTCAGAATTAGTGGGCAAGGAGGACTGAGAAAGATGGGTTTAGACCAGAAAGGTCAACAGTGGTCCGATTTTTACTGTAATGTGGCTCCAAGAGAGACACTAAAAATATGGAAAGGATTTAGTAGCTGCATTCCTGGACACTGAGAAAGTGTATGATAGAGTGAAAAAAGTAACATCTTGGAGACTCTTAAAAAAAAAAGGGGAGGGGGGATTGGAAAGTTGACTACAAGAAGAATAAAAAGAAGAATAAAGGAAATGACTCAAGGAAGTGTGAGTTGTGTAAAAGTAGGAGGAGAGATGACAGAGGGCTGAAGCAAGGGAGTGCACTATTCTCTGTACTTTTCATCACCATTATGGATGAGGTGACACAAGTGCAGATTGAAGAGGAAATGATAATACGAAAGCAATGGTGTTTGCAGATAATTTAATGGCGTGAGGATTGGAAAATGAATGGGAAGATGTGGTGGGATTGCATGGATTGAAGTTTAATGCAAAGAAGTATGAAGTGATGGTGACTTTGAAGAATAAGAGGAAGCAATGGATACAAGTATTAGAGTGCAGGTACTAAAGAAAGTGGAATGTTTCAAGTACCCTTGGGAGTGTCATAGAAGGTTATGGAAGGAATGATAACAGCAGTGAAAGGGGGAGGCAAGCACATGGATTCCTGCACAGTGTTAAGGAATCTGATCTGGAGAAAGGATGTACCACCAAAATAGACGCCAATGTTATACCTAGTGTATAACGCTCCAATATTTATGTATCCATCAAAATTGTGGGTAATGAAGAAAAGGCAGGAGAGCAGGAAACAGGTTTGCAAGCCAAATTTTAAAGACGTAGAATATGACTAATTAGAATGAGCAGAATAAGGACTGATTGGCTGGTTGCTTGATTTGGGGGAGGGGACCAAACAGCAAGGTCATCAGTCCCATCTGATTAGGGAAGGATGGGGAAGGAAGTCGGCTGTAGTCTTTCAAAGGAACCATCCCAGCATTTTCCTGAAGCGGTTTAGGGAACTCATGGAAAACCTACATCAGGATGGTTGGACACAGGTTTGAACCATTGTTGTCCTGAATGTGAGGCCAGTGTGCTAACCCCTGTGCTACCCTCCTCAGTAGAACAAGGAATGAGACAGTGAATAGTTAAAGAGAAGCCTGTGCACAAGACAACAGAATAGGAGGCAAGAGACCTAAACAATATGGCACACTGATGGATCATTGGGGTGAAGGAATGTGTGGCGAAGAGAGGAGCAGGCTAGGACAAAGTGAAGGGAGAAACTTGGTGGCAGGACAGGAAAAGATGGAGACGCTTATGTTTTAAACAGACTAGCCAAGGGCTGCAAACTGTGAAAGATTATGATTAGTACATGATACAGTAATTCTGTTCACATCATTGCATTTGTTCTGTTATACAAGTTGTTCTACTCACAACTTTCCTTTCACCTTCTACTTATTAAAAGACAGCTTCAATACAGAGTGCTTACATAGTGTCAACATGATCTGTGAATTTGGTTGTGTAACTTTTTAAAGTAGCGGCACATATTTGTTTCATGAAAAAAGCAAAATGGTACACAGTGTCTAAATAAAGTGTTTTGAACAGTTACTCACAACTGTAGATGCACCCAAAACTGTAAAAAGGATTCAAATGTGACCATACTTCTCAATATGATCCATGTGTAGAATGTCCCAAAACAGTAACCACAGATGAAAATACAGCACCATGAAAGTGTACAATGTGATGTTGAACAACTGAGAAACAATTCTGCATACAATGTATCAAGTCAATTGGCTATTATAAAGTTGGATTTATAGTTTGCATACATATGACGTAGCTTTTATGAAGCTGCTTATACAGTTTTCTTTTAAACTTGCTTACTGTATGTAACTTTGTTTTCATTACTTGCATACAATGCATAAGGATATCAGAAGAATACACAAACTATGACAAGGCTTTGCGTGAGATGGTGCTGCATTTATTAAATGCTGATGAAAGTAAATGTGAAAAAAATAAGTTTATCAGCAATTTTTCCCATCACACAAGATGGGTATCTCTCATCACAAGTTATAAGTAATCTGCCATTGTTCCCCACTTTTGTCCAGCATAGTGCCAAGTTGGCTAGAGCTTGGGATACACAGAAGTTGTCTTATGGTGTCTGTTATGTATGCCCCTTAGCTATTGCACATTTCCAAATATTACCCTGAACAAACATTGCACAAATGAAACTTTCTACACACATTTATCAATCACCTTCATGAATTTATATCACAGCTTGTGGACACACTGCAAATTTTTGCAAGATGCAGTTCTTTGTTAACTGTGGTTTTATTATCAATTCCAGACTCAGAGATGGTGGCAATGTCCACGACAAAACCAGATAAATGAAGTAGCAATCACATAATAATAGAAAATAGCACTTACACTTGGAAGAAAGGAAGTAGTATCAAAACAACATGCAAGAAGCTCACACCATAGCTACATATGCAATAAAAGATTTCTCGAAGTTTTCCGGACCGAAATTTCAGATTTCCCAGAACTAATTTTTGTTATATGTCAGATCAAGTTTTATTTTTCTAGTTTTCAGGGGTCAAGCTGAAATTTTGGGTTGCCATATCACTTGTTGGTAATTACTACGAATTCAGCTAGGCTTTAGAGTTTAATCATCATTTCCGTAACATAACATTTTGCTGCTTCTGGAAATTTCTTCATTACTACTCTTTGTCACCATTCCATATCACTGTGCAATAACTTCAAGTATATGAGAAATCCTCACAGGAACACGCTTCAAGTAGTTGGCAATGGAATGGAATGTCAACAGTCATCGTTAACAAGAACACATAATGTTTTAAACAGTTTTATTATTATTATTATTATTGATTATTCCCATTTAAAGAGAGCGTTTGAACTTGAATTCCTTTATGATGATTGTTTATGTTTTTTCTGAGCCCAAATTTTCTTCATGTGTTCACTGTGTTGTTTCTTTCTCCGCTGTCCATTTGCGTCCTGGTCTCTTCTGTGTTGTGGTGTCAGATTTATGTTTTTTGATGATGTTCCTGAATTCAGTTCTATTTTCTGCATCGTTTACTGTTATGTATGCTTGTCTTGAGGTCCTCTTCAACTTCTTTAATGCGTTTTGTTTTTCCCCTGCCTGAGTTGACGACTTTAAGAATTCACTTTGAAATTCTGTTTTCATTCATCCTGTGGATATGTCCATAGAACTGCATTCTTCTTTTCCTTATTGTATCCGTATTCATGTCTGTGTATTTATATAATTCTGATGTTGGTCTCTTCTTCCAGGTTCCTTGCTCTTGTATCGGGCAAAAAAATTTACTGAGAATTTTTTTTTCTTGTTTCTCTATTTCTTTAATTTTAGTTTGCCCACTTATTTGTGTTGTTTCAGATGCATACAGTGCCTCCGGAAGTACGACAGTGTTGTAGTGCCTCAGTTTTGCGTTGATGGATATGGACTTTTTGTTATAATAGTTCCACATGAGTTTATATGCTTTCTGTAGTTTTTTTATTCTTTCCTCATTGGCCTTTAGGTTGATCTCTGATGGCTGGATGATTTCTCCCAGGTACTTAAAATGTGGTACTTGTACGATTTTCCCATGGGTTGTCACAATAGGCAATTTGTCTTGTGGCACTCTTTCTATATACTGGGTTTACTCACATGAAATTTGCAGGCCAGTTCTTTGAGCAATTTCGTGTAACTTCTCTGTGGCGTTAGTGGCTTCTTTTCTATTATTTGTGAGGATTGCAAGGTCATCTGCAAAAATTAAACACTTCACATTGAATCTATTATCTTTTCTAATGCCAATTTGAATTCCTTTGACTTCTTTTTCCCATGTCCTGATAATTTTTTCAAGAATGATATTAAAGAGTAATGGTGAAAGTCCGTCACCCTGTCACACTACAGTTTGGATTTCAAATGGTTCAGAGATATCCCCCATAAATTTGACCTTGGAGATTGTGTCAGTTAATGTTTGCCGAACGATTGCTCTTGTCTTTCTGTCAATGCTAAATTCTTTCAGCGTGTTGCAGAGTGCTACTCTGTCTATTGAGTCGTAGGCCTTTTTAAAATCTACAAAAGTGACCACTGTGTTTCAGGTGTTTCTCATCTGGAGAATCATTTTCAGATTCCAGATCTGTTCTATGCAGGATCGTCCCTTGGGAAAACCAGCCTGGTCTTCTCCTATTTGTGGGTCAGCTTGTTCTTCTAAACTATTCATGAGAACTTTTGATAGGATTTTATATGTGACCAGCACGAGTAATTCTTTGGTCCACGTTTTGTCCCCTTTTTTGTGGAGTGGACAGATGAGTGCACATTTCCATTCAGAAGGGATCTGTTCTGTTTCCCAAATGTTTAATATGATTTTGTGGATTTTTCCTGTTAATCCTTCATCATTTAACTTCCATAGTTCTGCAATAATTCCATCTTCTCCTGGGGCTCTATTCTTTTTCACTGTCTTGATAATTTCTGCTATTTCGTTGATGGTTGGTGGTTTAGCGTCGGGATTTGGTGTAGATGTCTGGTAGTGAATATCCTCTGTGGGTCTTTCGCAGTTGAGAAGTTTGTTGAAATAGTCTGCGAGGATTTGGTTGTTATTCTTCGTGTTAATTTCTAGTGAACCATCCGGTTTCTTGAAGCAAAGATTGGGTGGCTGATATCCTGCAATATGTTCTTTAAACGTCTCATAAAAATTCCTGGTGTTGTTCTTCTTAAAGTCTTGTTTTATCTCATTTAGTCGCCGTTTATCATAATTTCTTTTTTACCTCCGAATTGTTTTCGATTTTTGTTTTCGGATTACTAGAAATTGTTGCCATTTTTCTGATGTTTTGTGACTATTGAAGTTTTTCCAGGCATTGGTCCTTTCTTCTATTGCTTGGTCACATATTATATTCCACCACTTGTGTTTTCTCCTTCTTGGGGGTTGACCCAATTTCATCGCGGATTTGAGGACGCCCACAAGTTCTGTCCAGTTTGTTGTGTTTGTCTGACTGATTTCCTGTAAGATGTTTTCCTTCTTGAGTTTTATGTATTCAGGGTCTGGTCTCAGCACTTTGTTTAGTTTCGCCTTTTTTCTATTAGGTTGTAATCTGGTCTTTATCTGTAGAAGATGGTGGTCTGATTCAAAAAATCCTCTTCTCATTTTCACATTCAGAATTTCTGTTGTGTTACTCTTGGAGATGGCCACATGGTCTATCTGGAATTCACCCAACATTGTGATGGGCGACTTCCAAGTATACAGTTTCTTGTTGGGTTTTTTAAATTGTGGTGACATAATTACGAGGCCAAAATTTTCGCAAAAGTTTATCAATCTTTCCACATTCTTGTTAGTTCTCTTGTGAGCTGCAGGGATTCTGGTGATTTTCCTGTATTTTTTCTCTTTGTCTAATTGTGCGTTTAAGTCACCTAACAAGATTATTACATGGTGTCTGGCAATTTTGTTTGTCGTCTCTTCAAGGTCATTCCAGAAGTCATCCACTTTTTGGGGGTTCTTCTTGTTATAATTATTTGTGGGTGCGTGTGCGTTGATCAAGGTATATGCTTTGTTGGCCGATTTGATGGAGAGCGTTGATATACATTCTGAGGCAGACTGGAAGTCAATGACAGAGTCGCTGGTAGATTTGTGGACTACAAATGCTGTACCAAACTGTTTGAGACCTTTCTCATTAGTTTTAATTGCTGGTTTTCCTTTGTAGATCCTGTAGTTGTCTGTGTCAAAATGGTTTTCGTCTGTAAATTGTTTTTCCTAGATTGCAAGGATTTTGATCTGGAATTTTTGCAGCACGTCTCTAAGTTGTTTGATCTTGCCCAGTTTGAAGAGAGTATTAGTATTAAGTGTACCGATGAAGTGTCTTTGTTTTGTGTGTAATAATCTGGATGTCGTCTGGTTCTCAACCTTAGGTGGAACATGATGCTCCTGGTCCCCCAGAATCCGATGACCAGGTAAACCCAGCCTTGTCACTGGTGCTCGGGGTAGTGGATTAATTCCTTGTGTTATCATCATGTTTGGTTTTCAAGTTGAAAACTAACTTGGTGGTGGTCCTTCCGAGGAAAGATTATTATTATTATTATTATTATTATTATTATTATTATTATTATTATTATTATTATTTCTCTCCTTTCTCAAACGTTATGTCTGGTTAAAAATGGAAAGTGACGCGGACCCTGATCAAGCGTGACTTCCTTTTAACTGTACAGTATATGTTACACTGCATTTAGGAACTTTCGGGTAATTGAACATCATCATCATCATCATCATCATTTAAGACTGATTATGACTTTCAGTGTTCAGTCTGGAGCATAGCCCCCCCTTATACAGTTCCTCCATGATCCCCTATTCAGTGCTAACATTGGTGCCTCTTCTGATGTTAAGCCTATTACTTCAAAATCATTCTTAACTGAATCCAGGTACCTTCTCCTCGGTCTGCCCCGACTCCTCCTACCCTCTACTGCTGAATCCATGAGTCTCTTGGGTAACCTTGCTTCTCCCATGCGTGTAACATGACCCCACCATCTAAGCCTGTTCGCCCTGACTGCTACATCTATAGAGTTCATTCCCAGTTTTTCTTTGATTTCTTCATTGTGGACACCCTCCTGCCATTGTTCCCATCTACTAGTACCTGCAATCATCCTAGCTACTTTCATATCCGTAACCTCAACCTTGTTGATAAGGTAACCTGAATCCACCCAGCTTTCGCTCCCATACAACAAAGTTGGTCGAAAGATTGAACGGTGCACAGATAACTTAGTCTTGGTACTGACTTCCTTCTTGCAGAAGAGAGTAGATCGTAGCTGAGCGCTCACTGCATTAGCTTTACTACACCTCGCTTCCAGTTCTTTCACTATGTTGCCATCCTGTGAGAATATGCATCCTAAGTACTTGAAACCGTCCACCTGTTCTAACTTTGTTCCTCCTATTTGGCACTCAATCCGTTTATATTTCTTTCCCACTGACATTACTTTCGTTTTGGAGATGCTTCATACCACAGTCCTTACATTTCTGATCTAGCTCTGAAATATTACTTTGCAAACTTTCAATCGAATCTGCCATCACAACTAAGTCATCCGCATAAGCAAGCCTGCTTATTTTGTGTTCACATATCTTAATCTCACCCAGCCAGTCTATTGTTTTCAACATATGATCCATAAATAATATGAACAACAGTGGAGACAGGTTGCAGCCTTGTCTTACCCCTGAAACTACTCTGAACCATGAACTCAATTTACCGTCAACTCTAACTGCTGCCTGACTATCCATGTAAAGACCTTTAATTGCTTGCAAAAGTTTGCCTCCTATTCCATAATCTTGTAGAACAGACAATAACTTCCTCCTAGGAACCCGGTCATATGCCTTTTCTAGATCTATAAAGCATAGATACAATTCCCTGTTCCACTCATAACACTTCTCCATTATTTGCCGTAAGCTAAAGATCTGGTCCTGACAACCTCTAAGAGGCCTAAACCCACACTGATTTTCATCCAATTGGTCCTCAACTAATACTCGCACTTTCCTTTCAACAATACCTGAGAAGATTTTACCCACAACGCTGATTAAAGAGATACCTCTGTAGTTGTTACAATCTTTTCTGTTTCCATGTTTAAAGATTGGTGTGATTACTGCTTTTGTCCAGTCTGATGGAACCTGTCCCGACTCCCAGGCCATTTCAATTATCCTGTGTAGCCATTTAAGACCTGACATTCCACTGTATTTGATGAGTTCCGACTTAATTTCATCCACCCCAGCCGCTTTATTGCTCTGCAACCTATTGACCATTTTTTCCACTTCCTCAAATTTGATCCTATTTCCATCATCATTCCTATCCCATTCTACCTCGAAATCTGAAACATTACTGATCGTATTTTCACCTACATTGAGCAACTCTTCAAAATATTCCCTCCATCTGCCCAAGGCATCCATCGGATTCACCAGCAGTTTTCCTGACCCGTCCAAAATGCTTGTCATTTCCTTCTTACCTCCCTTTCGAAGACTGCTAATTACACTCCAGAATGGTTTTCCAGCAGCTTGACCCATAGTCTCCAACCTGTTTCCAAAGTCTTCCCACGATTTCTTCTTGGATGCTGCAATTATCTGTTTGGCTTTGTTTCTTTCTTCAACATAATTTTCTCTGTCTACCTGGGTTCTGGTATGTAGCCATTTTTGATACGCCTTCTTTTTCCTTTTACAGGCTGCCTTGCCTTGACTGTATCATTCCACCAAGCTGTTTGCTTCATCCTACTTTTACACACTACTGTTCCAAGACATTCTTTAGCCACTTCTAGTACTGTGTCCCTGTACCTTGTCCATTCCTTTTCCAATGACTGTAATTGACTACATTCAACTAACTGGTACCTTTCTGAGATCGCTGTTATGTACTTGTGCCTGATTTCCTTATCCTGAGGTTTCTCCACTCTTATCCTCCTACATATGGACCTGACCTCCTGCACTTTCGGCCTCACAATCCCAATTTCACTGCAGATTAAATAATGATCAGTGTCATCAAAGAATCCCCTGAATACACATGTGTCCCTCACAGCCTTCCTGAATTCCTGATCTGTTATTATATAGTCAATGACAGATCTGGTTCCCCTGCCTTCCCAAGTATACTGGTGAATGTTCTTATGTTTAAAAAAGGAGTTTGTGATTACTAAGCCCATACTGGCACAGAAATCCAAGAGTTGCTTCCCGTTCCTGTTGGCCTCCATATCCTCTCCAAATTTACCCATAACCTTCTCATACCCTTCTGTTAGATTTCCAATCCTGGCGTTAAAATCACCCATGAGCAGAACACTGTCCTTGTCCTTTACTCTAACAACTACATCACTGAGTGCGTCATAAAAACTATCCATCTTATCTTGATCTGTCCCTTCACAATGCGAATATACTGACATAATCCTAATTTTCTTGCTAGACACCGTCAAATCTATCCACATCAGTCGTTCGTTTACATACCTTATTGCAACTACGCTGGGTTCCATTTCTTTCCTGATGTAAAGCCCTACACCCCATTGTGCTATTCCTGCTTTGACTCCTGACAGGTAGACCTTGTATTCTCCCACTTCCTCTTGTTTCTCACCCCTTACCCGAATGTCACTAACAGCTAAAACGTCCAGCCCCATCTTACTTGCAGCCTCTGCGAGCTCTACCTTCTTCCCAGAGTAGCCCCCATTGGTATTAATAGCTCCCCATCTCATTACCATTTGTTTGCCAAGTCGTATCTTAGGAGTCCCTGGTTTGTCACTTAGAGGTGGGACTCCGTCACCTCCAAAGGTCCGAGGCATTTTGCTCTGATTGTTGCCAGCATCATATTTAAAGTACCAGGGAAGCAGGTTGCTAGCCTTACTTGCCCCGAGTCCCATTGGGTTTTACCCCTAACGGCTGAGGGACTAACCGGTGGATTTGATAGTCTTTGCCGTATGAGCACAAAGGTGACCACGACTCAGAATATGTCCGAGATGCCCAGCCTTATTCCAAAGTAACTGGTATCCCGACTGTCGGGACCACTTACTTGGCCACTCATACGTTGCCCGTGGTTCATGAACTAGGACATGACTACAGGAACCCACACCATGAACCTGTATCAATAATTACAGATTTCTGTAGTTGTATATATACGTTTGGATGTAGCTGTATTGCGTTGATGTACTGGTGGATATCGTGTGGTATGACTCCTGTAGTTGATAGTATAATTGGTATAATGTCAACTTTATCCTGATGCCACATGTCCTTGACTTCCTCAGCCAGTTGGATGTATTTTTCAATTTTTCTCCTGTTTTCTTCTGTATATTTGTTGTATTGGGTATGGATATTTCGATTAGTTGTGTTAATTTCTTCTTTTTATTGGTGAGTATGATGTCATGTTTGTTATGTGGTGTTGTTTTATCTGTTATAATGGTTCTGTTCCAGTATAATTTGTATTCATCATTCTCCAGTATATTTTGTGGTGCATACTGGTATATGGGAACGTATTGTTTTATTAGTTTATGTTGTATGGCAAGTTGTTGATGTATTATTTTTGCTACATTGTCATGTCTTCTGGTGTATTCTGTATTTGCTAGTATTGTGCATCCGCTTGTGATGTGATCTGCTGTTTCTATTTGTTGTTTGCAAAGTCTGCATTTATCTGTTGTGGTATTCGGATCTTTAATAATATGCTTGCTGTAATATCTGGTGTTTATTGTTTGATCTTGTATTGCAATCATGAATCCTTCCATCTCACTGTATATATTGCCTTTTCTTAGCATGTGTTGGATGCATCTTGATCGATGTGTGGCTGTGTTAGATGATACGAGTGCTTGCCATGTAGCGTTTTCTTTTTCCAATTTACTTTCTTTGTATCTGTTGATGTTATGTGATCTAAAGGGTTGTAGAAGTGGTTATGAAATTGCAATGGTGTAGCCGATGTATTTATATGCGTGATTGCTTTGTGTATTTTGCTAGCTTCTGCTTGTTCTATAAAGAATTTTCTTAAATTGTCTACCTGTCCATAATGTAGGTTTTTTATGTCGATAAATCCCCTTCCTCCTTCCTTTCTGCTTAATGTGAATCTTTCTGTTGCTGAATGTATGTGATGTATTCTATATTTGTGGCACTGTGATCGTGTAAGTGTATTGAGTGCTTCTAGGTCTGTGTTACTCCATTTCACTACTCCAAAAGAGTAGGTCATTATTGGTATAGCATAAGTACTTATAGCTTTTGTCTTGTTTCTTGCTGTCAATTCTGTTTTCAGTACTTTTGTTAGTCTTTGTCTATATTTTTCTTTTAGTTCTTCTTTAATATTTGTATTATCTATTCCTATTTTATGTCTGTATCCTAGATATTTATAAGCATCTGTTTTTTCCATCGCTTCTATGCAGTCGCTGTGGTTATCCAATATGTAATCTTCTTGTTTACTGTGTTTTCCCTTGACAATGCTATTTTTCTTACATTTGTCTGTTCTGAAAGCCATATTTATATCATTGCTGAATACTTCTGTTATCTTTAGTAATTGGTTGAGTTGTTGATTTGTTGCTGCCAGTAGTTTTAGATCATCCTTGTATAGCAATTGTGTGATTTTGTGTTGGTATGTTCCAGTAATATTGTATGCATAATTTGTATTGTTTAGCATGTTGGATAGTGGGTTCAGAGCAAGGCAGAACCAGAAAGGACTTAATGAGTCTCCTTCCACGCGTAATCTGTGTTGGCTGCGATGTGATATTATTTGAATTTGTTTGGATATTAAGTGTGGTTTTCCAATTTTTCATTACTATGTTTAGGAACTGTATCAATTTAGGATCTACTTTGTATATTTCCAATATTTGTAGTAACCATGAGTGTGGTACACTATCAAAAGCTTTTTGGTAAGCAATGTATGCAAAGTGTAGTGACCTTTGCTTAGTTTTAGCTTGATATGTCACCTCTGTATCTATTATCAGTTGCTCTTTACATCCTCATGCTCCTATGCAACAGCCTTTTTGTTGTTCATTTACAATTTTGTTCTGTGTTGTATGTGTCATTAATTTCTGTGTAATGACTGAAGTTAATAATAATAATAATAATAATAATAATAATAATAATAATATTTAGTTTAGTAACCCCCTCACCAATGTGCAAATACAAAGAGTGAGATCCAAAAAGGGCACTTCTGATGGGACCACTGAAAATTTTGCTGGTCAGTCATATTAATTTCCATAGCAGCCAAATATGAGGCTGCCTAGTGGTCGAATCTTCCTTGGTTGCTGAAACCCACCTCGCTTCTACCAGTTCACTATGTGTTTGTAGTACTATGAACTAGCATTGTGTGGTTTCCACCACTGCTAGGTTCAACAGAAGTCTGATTATAATCCAACTTACTAAACAAGTGCACAATGTACTAGTAGTACTTGGACTTTGCAGGAACTCTCTCATATTAATTCTATTTTAGTTTACATCAAGTTCCACAAAGAACTATAACTGTTTGTTTTAATGGAATATTAGATAATTTTTTGTTGCAGAAGTTTATTTGTATTGATTAAATGTTTTGGTTCTAAAGTGATGATTACAATAGTTAGCTTGAAGCATTGCAACAAAGCACGGTGGGACTATCATACCTGCTCTTATACTCCTATACCTCTCCTAAAATTAATATAATTTTTTCCTTCTATGGTTTCATTTTGTTAAAAGCACATACAGAATACTTACAGTAAATAGCTAACATTTCATTCATGCTTTATTTCATTAAAATTTATTACTCACTGGATAGTTTTCAGACAGCGGAGAATAACAGCACATTTGACTTTTGGGCAAACATGACTTGCAGGCGAAGATGAAATTTTCATTGAGAATATAGCTGTTTATTTATAATCAAAACAATTCACTTAAGAGCTCACATTCTCCTCTTTCCAACAATCATTTTACTTTATCCAAAAACTTGGTATGTCAACAGGTTTTCATATTCAAACATTTTATGGTCTGGAAATTTCTGATCTTAAATAGTGATCATTTCCTAAATTCAGCACCATGCATTAGCAGCCCAGATTTTTCTGATTCCAAAAATGCCAACCATCACTAGAACATCTTGTTACACATGAATTGTATTTGCAGTTGTGAATACAAACAACCATCAGCTGTTTAAGGAAATAATGACAATGAAAACCTGTGCCAGACCGGTACTCAAACCCAGATTTCCCACTTTCCTTAACTGCTTTGGCTATTCATGCATGACCCAGGAGTTCTACGTCATTCTTCTTACCTTATCATAAATAATTTGTTATAAATTATTGAAGGTGTACAGCAACCAGGCACTTTAGGTTACTTTATTGCCCATTTTGAATTTTTCACAATATATTTGTTTTCGTATTTTGTGAATCAAAACATGGTGCACATTGTAAATTCATTTTGTGGCCAAAAGAAAATAGTTTACAGTGCAATCAACATAAGTGATTGTGAAATTATCTTTGAGAATATATTTCATTAGAAGAAAACTGCAAAAACAAATGTGCCAGAAGGACATTTCACAGGAAATCTATGTATCATCTGTTTTGATGAAAGCATGAAAGCCATGTGATGATGAATCATGAAAAATTCTAAACTGGTAACGCTAGTTTCTTAGTAACCTAAAACCAATTTGTGGCTGGTTGCTGTATAACATCAACAATTTATTTCTTACAGAAACCATGAACTCTGACCATGTCTTTACTTGACAAGATTACAATATCTTTTTACTTTATTAACTATTCAATTTGACTTTTTGGTGGGCTTTGTCATCCCCAAGTACATAAATTATCCACACAAAACATAACCTATAATTGTAGTCTCTGGCTGATGAGGCCACACTGCAAGCAGCTGTACGTAGTAGAAGACACAACTGGGTGGTGGGGGTAAGGAGGCGACTGGGAAGGGGAGGGGTTGGTTAGCAGGGTAGGAGTGGGGACAGTAAAGTGATGCTTGTGGGAGCATACAGAGATGAGGGGTAGAGAGGGTAGGTCAGGGCAGCTACGTGCAGTCCAGTCGGCAGGGAGGGAATAGCAGAAAAGGAGAGAGGTAAAAAGACTGTGGGTGCATTGGTGGAACAGAGGACTGTGTAGTGCTAGAATTGGAACAGGCAACAGGCTACATGGTAAGGAGAAAGACTAACAAAGGTTAAGGCCAGAAGGGTTATGGGGCTGTGGGATGTACTGCAGAGAGAGATCCCCCCTGCACAATTCAGAAATGCTGGTGTTGGTGGGAAGGATCCAAACGGCACAGGCTGTGAAGAAGCCACTGAAATGAAAAATGTTGTGTTGGGTGGTGTGCTCAGCAATGGGGTGATCCAGTTGTTTCTTGGCCACAGTTTGTCGGTGCCATTCAAGGGGACAGGCAGCTTGTTAGTTGTCATGTCCACATAGAATGCAGCACAGTGGTTGCAACTTAGCTTGTAGATCACATGATTGGTTTCACAAGTAGCCCTGCCTTTGAGGGAATAGGTGATGATTGTGACCGGACTAGAGTAGATGGTTGTGGTGGGAATATGTATGGAACAGGTCTTTCATCTAGGTCTATTACAGTGATATCGGCTTCGAGTCAAGGGGCTGGAAGCAGGGGTTGTGTAGGGATGGATAAGTAAATTGTGTACGTGCGGTGGGCTGGGAAAGACAGTGGGTAGGACAATTCTCATTTCAAGGCATGATGAGACGTAGTCGAAACCCTGGTGGAGAATGTGATTCAGTTGCTCCAGTCCCGGATGGCACTGAGTCACAAGAGCCATTGCATCTGTAGTGATAAGCAGTCCCTCTCAAAATACACAAGAGTATCACTGAGGCCTGCACAGACATAATTACTGTTCCAACATTGTACAGAAACAGAACCCTCATGCCTTATCTCTCCAGTCACCCACCACCTCCCAAAGTCCCAACATCTGGCCACAGAGGAGCCTTCCCCACGTGACTCAGAACACCCATGACTTGAGAAACTGAGTCACATTTTCTGCCAGGGTTTTGACTACCTCTAGTCGTGCCCTGAAACGAGGAATGTCCTACCCACCATCATTTCCATACCTCCCACAATGGTATTCAGTCACCCAATGAACCTACAGAATATCCTCGTCCATCCCTACACATATCCTGTTCCCATCCCCTTGTCTCATGGCCCATATCACTTTAATAGACCTAGATGCAAGACCTGTCCCATACAAGACCTATCTCATACATCCTCTCACACCACCTACTCCAGTCTGGTCACAAGCACCATCCCATCAAAGGCAGGGCTACTTGTGAAACTAGTGAAGCAGCAACCACTGTGCTGCATTTTATGTAGACATAACAACTAACAATCCGTCGGTCCGCAAAGAAGAAACAGCTGGACCACCCCATTCCTGACCACACCACCCAACACAACATTCTTCATTTCAGTGGCGGCTTCACAGCCTGTGACATCTGGATCCTTCCCACCAACACCAGCCTTTCTGAATTGTGCAAGTGGGAACTCTCCCTGCAATATACCCTATGTTCCCTTAACCTTCTTGGCTTCAAACTTCGCTAGTCATTATCCTTACTTATACTGCCTCTTCCCTGTTCCCATTCCAGCATTACACAGCCCTCTATTCCACCAATGCAACCACAGTCTTTTTACTTCTCTTTTTTTCCGCTAACCCCCCACCCCCCTCAATGCCCCGTCTAACCTTTCGATGGCCGAGCTGCCCTGCCCTCTCTCCACCTCGTCCCTGAACACTGGCAAAAGCAGCACTTCATGGTCCCCAACATCTACCCTGCTATCCCTCCCCCTCCCCACCCTAGCCTCCTCCTTTCCCCCCACCACCCAGATTCTTCTACCACCTAGCGTTGCTGCTTGCAGTCTGACTGCAACAGCCAGAGACTGTGGTCGTGTGTGTGTGTGTGTGCGCGCGTGTGTGTGTGTGTGTGTGTGTGTGTGTGTGTGTGTGTGTGTGTGTGTGTGTGTGTGTGTGTGTGTGTGTGTGTGTGTGTGTGTGCGCGCGCGCGCGCGTGCGCGCGCGCACACGCGTGTGTGTGTTCTATCTCTGACGAAGGTCTTATTGGTTGAAAGTTCATTTTCTGATAGTCTTATGATTTTTTTCATATTATGCTCATCTATAAATAGGAATGGCACTATTACATGATGTAAATTGGTTAGTTTGTGTTAAGTACCTAATTTGCAAACATGTATGTGTCGCCACCAGTCAGCTGGAGAACAGCTTCCACCACATAGTCCTTAGTGTTTCAGTGTTTGACACTGTGCCACAACAGGTTAATTGTGTGTCATTTGTGAAACACCACATTTTCATTTATTTATTTTTATCTTGGAGGCTTGGCATCAGTGAATGGATATTCTAGTGTAGTTTGCGGACTTTGACTTCGACATGCCAGACCAAGTTAATGCTGACCCAAACACCCACGCTCATGAGAAGATGTGTTTAACTGTGTCCAGATGCTACTGATCATTATTAAAATCAAAAAATAAAAGAAGGAGATCAATAATAAAATAATCTTGTGTCAGTTCATGATCAGCCCCATTTCAATGCACACAATTCATGATTAACTTAACATTTTTATATGTGGCAATAGAATGTTTGTTGCAAATATGCGTTAATTCATTTTATTTGTCGACTGTTAACATGTGGCATGATGAAACTTTTAATAATGGCCTATGGTCTTTTAGATTTGTGTAATGGGAGAGAAAAGTCTGAAAGGCAGAAATAATACTGAGACTTAAGCATCCATAACAAATACTAGGATGAAATGTTGCCATAAATGTGTCTTTGGTCATCCAAATTCACATCAACTTGAAACTATGACAGAATATTTTAATGACAGAAAAGATCTACAAGTTATCTAAAATATCAAAAAGTATAAAGATAATTGCAATTTCTGTAAGTAGCAAAATTTTAACCTCAGAGATTATTTCAAGTTGCTGTACTACAGTAATAGAGCATGTCTAATTCTCATAGCAATGCCAAACCAACAGCAAGAATCTTAGGCCCTATTAAGTAAAGTTTTTTTAACTGCAAGATATTAGAAGTTGTTATTTATTCTTTAAAGACTCTCTCAATGCACACCTGCACCAATCATCAATTCCACCCACTTAATAAAAGCACTTGTTTAGTAGTCTTTTTGTTGTGCCTGTATGTGGCTCAACACTTCCACTACACAATGAGTAAATATCTATCTTTTTCATAACACTGTCAAAATGTGAAAGTTATGTATTATTTGGCAATGGCACCAGACTGTGTAAAATGTGTATTCATTTGGCCCCTAACAGTTATGAACATTATTGTCTTAGCTTGTCACTAGAGAACTTAGTGACGTGCTGCCTATGGATGTAATTTATCTATCTGGCACAAATGTTTAGACTGTTACTTATGACAAAGCTGATCCTCTCACAGGGAACACTGATTTTAAAAAAGAAAATTGCCACTGTTGGTAGGTGAGCAAACTTACAGCACTATGCTGCGAGAAAATCAGCAAAGTACTACTTTGTTTTGAACTTAGTACAAAAGAACTGAAGCTGAAATATTCAATGCTAAACTACAAAATGAGTTCAAAAGATTTAAAAAATAAAAAACTTAGTTTTTGGATGAATGACAAATTTAAATCTACATGGCAAATTTTAAAGCACATTACATTTTGTTGCACTTGTAATCAAGCAATGGGAAACTGACCTGGAGCCCAGGATTGAAGATTCCTGAGATCAGTGAGTACACAGGAGTTAGCTGCCACTGAACAACAAGCATTACAATAATTCACTGCCCTTCTTCACCATTCCATGTGACTTCAGAACTGATTGTTCCCAAAGCAGGATTTGTAGAAAGTAGCTTGTAACATTTCTTTCCATCAATGAGCAGTTCAACTCCCATAAGAATCTCTAAGAACTCCCTGAGTCTGAGTCTTTCACAATATCCTGGCTTTTCCAGGAAATTCAATTTCCTTGTGAACTAATTTTCGAGGCACATCTCCACCCTGAGCTTGACATAAGGTAAACTATGTATCTCTACTGTGACTTACATAAAGCACAAGGTTGATTGTATTTTTAAAATTACTTTGTTAAGCAACTAATGGATATAACAGTCACTTAAGTGATCACTGCTGCTTGCCTGCCAGATGGCTCCACATACACATACCTACCCAACCTTGATAGTAGAAAATGCTCTGCATTTTTGTGTGCTGCCTAGTCCCCTCAAATGTGGACACACATTGGCACTAGTCAGAGCTGTGCATAGTCTGTGCACCAAAGCAGAAACAATGCATAAGACACAACAAACATTGCATAGGTTAGTACTATGAAACGCCCAACCATTTCCTATTGTCATGGAACCTGAAATTCCAAAAGTTAGGAATGCTTTTACCATTTCCATGTGTTTCTGCTGTTTGCTCTTGTTGTGCCTCCTAAAATTAAGTACTTGTCAGCCCACCTGCTTCTTCATCAATTTAAAACAAAAAATTACATGAGATCTTATTTTTATATAATTATGCAATAAAGTCATTTTGCAGTGACTCATTTTCTAGACTCCTTGAAAATGTTACGAGAAACCCCTCCCTTTTTTTTGTTACTGCATGAAATTGTATGCGAGTGCTTTTTGTGGAGAACATATCACCTAAAGCATATGTCAGGTGTAGTATAAAAGAACAGATATCTACTAGAATGAATCACAAACAGTTTTATAAAGGTCACTCATTCTGACACTGGTCTTGGAGGTGGCAAATATTACTGAAAGCTGGAGAAAATTTGCCATACAAATGATAGATCATATTGTATTCTCACACATTACAATCACCTTGATGCTGTATTTTCCACCAGTGGGAAACATAAGTGTCTTACTCAAAAGGGGCCTAAGTGAGGATTTACATAGACCCATGCAAGATGCCTCTTCCATGGCAGATAACCAATTCATAAGAGCAGAATTCAAATTACATACCCACACAGTGCCATCCAATGGTGTATCAATAACATCTGGTGCAAGGCCTGCCAAAGCCTGTTCCTGTGTTATTGCTGCCAATTCTTTCAGCCATTCATCTAACAACACTGCACACATGGCCGCTGAGCGTACTTCTCCAGTTTCCAGCCAACTGCAACAATACATATTCTTATAATATGCAAGCCCTCAAATTGTTCAATTAGTAGAATCAATTACTAAACTTAGACAACTTAAATGTAATAACATTGTATGACTCAGTATGTCTCTTATTAGATTATAAGTGTTGCAACAGCAATATGTTTGTGTGTATTCTTTAATGTTCTTTTGATAAGGTAGATGCACACCATATTAGAAGTTCTAAATTAAAAAAAAAAAAAAAGTAAATGAATACATATAGCTCTAATATGATCTTTTCATTTCAAGTAAGTAGTGTGTTTAGTGTTGCAAAATAATGTGTATATAGTGTGTGAAGTGACAGAGTGAGAAATGAATGCACATTGAAGCATTAACCATTTACATTATTAAAAAACTTATTTGTAAAAGAGTACTGAACATTAGGGCTAAACCAAATGAGGCAGCAGAGTTTGAGAGTGGACTTCTATTTGGGCAGGTGGAGGCACCAATCTTCCTATAGCCAGCCTTATTTAGGTTTTCCATGGTTTCCTTACATTACTTCAGGCAAATGCAGAGATGGTTCTTACTATAAGGTTGCAGCCAACTACCAGTGCCATCCTTATCATAGTATACTACTTTTTACAGAACAGTTTCTTTGATGCAATGTCAGTAATAAATACTGAAACTTTATTGTAATTTACCAACAGAAAAATACTTTTAGTATCGTAAACAACCTCCACTTCTCTCCTGATCTAACTTCATTAGACAACAGATATGTACACCACTAATTCACCATTTTGATTCACAGATGAGAAAAAAAATTGTGTCAGAAGTAGCATATGTAACATGATTATCTACCACATGAAAATTGTATGTGAATAATATTTGCAAAGAATGTACCCATCATTATTGAAAATGCATGTTAGGTACAGTATACATGAAAGGATATAGCTACTAGAAAGCGTAAGATACACAGTTTGTCTGAAGGTCATTTATTCTGACATTAGTCTTGGAGGTGGCAAACAGTATTAAAATCTGGAAAATACTTGCAGGACAGACAGTAGATCACACTGTCACAAAACACCATCCTCTTGATTCCATATTTTCCACCAGTGTGAAAACTAGTATGTATCTTACTCGTGAGGTGCCTAAGACAGAATTTCTGCAGATTTATGCAAGATGACTATTGTGCAACAGATAACCAGTTCATGGACTCACAAAATAAAAAGAAGTGTGACATTTGGAACTGTGCATATGTTTTAGTGTTTTCTTAAATAGATTTACATGTAATACACAGAATTGTTCAATTAAGAAGTAGTGTAGGACAAGAGCATTTTCAACAAGTCCATTTCCAAAACCTTATAAATCCCTGCTTTTGTCTTCTCCGACCCTGTGCTTCCAAAACTACAACTGACATGCATTACAACTGACTAACAATTAACAAATACCTGTTACGAGGGCTTGAACGCTGACTGCTATTATTCATAGGGCGCCCATCTGGTGTCTCTGAGATCTGGTTACTTAGGCTATGTACAGGGACTGAAACACCAGCTCGACGGAATACTGATGATAATGTAGATGTGAAGCTTCGCCTTTTGCTCTCTCCTGAAACAGAAGTATTGCACAACTGTGGTCTTTTTTTTCTTTTTTTTACACGTCAAACACACATGATCATTAATTTAATATATACAGACAGCAGTGCAAGATTTTGTTCCCTGGTTCATAATGTAATTGTGTGTTAAAAGACATGTTAAGTCAATGAGTGTTGTAGATGATGTTCAAGCTGAATGTCCAAAAAGTGTGATAAGAGAGAAAAATGAGTCTACAATACATGAAATTTACACGTAAAGTGAACTAAAGTAACTGAAAGAGCAGTATATATGAATACATGTTTTGTGCTATTATATGTCATGGGATACATAAAAAGAAAATTTCTGAACATTAAATGCTTCAATACATTACAACATAGAAAACGTGCTGTTCAAATGTGTCTCAATCAGTAGATTTGGCTACAAGTTCCCTGATATGATCCTAGGTGCACTATTTTGAAACCAAATTTAAACAAGGGAACATTACTCTGATCCAATATTTGGAACAAACCATATTTTTTGTTATATTTTACTTATAAGAATCTTCTTACCTAAACGAGGTCAAAATATTTCAAAACTAAAAGATATGATTACCACTGTCCACCTACAAGTCATTCCAACCAATTTTGGCATAACTTTGAACTATTTTGGGTTAAGAGGGTGTATCTATCAGGGCCAACACCTGAATGGGGTAGGGCGTGGGGGGAGAGCAAAAACAATTTAGTAAATCTCTTAGCATAAAGGGTGCATCAGGAAACAAATGAAAATTCTTGTGGCTATTGGAGGCCTGGTTCATCAGACTGTTAGAGATGTTAAAGGAGGATGGGGAGGAGGAAAGAGGGGCATAAACCAATTTGTTAGTTTGACTGGAAAAAATCAAGAACCAGAAACAAAGTTATATCTTAGCCGATTATTCGTTTAGATATAAGAAGGATGAAGAACATATCATATTCAGGAAAATGAATGTAAACATAAAATAAGCATATTTTGTATAGATAAGGCTGTACAGACACGACCAAATACTGGAAAAAGGAATGCTTACAGATGATACAAACTTACGGTACCCACTGAGTATCTGGGAAATTATCATCAAAAATTTTGATTCCTTATTGTGCTGTCTGTCATGCAGAGAAAATGAAAATTAATTTGTGGAGATTTCTATGCTAGCTTGTTTTAGGAACGAGGCAGAAAAAATGATCGCAATGTGCTACTAACCACTTACGATTTAGTATGAGTCATAAATTTCCCTAACTGAGAACAATGGAATAGTAATACCCAAAGATATAATCTTTTCATACAATGAGTGGAGATTAAACAACATATGCCTGCACTGTGGTCACTGCGTTCTCCGATAATGACACATGTATCCTTGCAGGTAGCTAAATGTGATCTTGGAGATGTGGTCTGCCTATGCAACTAAATGAAAAGCTGTTTCTTTTGGGCAGCAACCATTTTGGTTCTTTTTATTTGTGAAACATTTTCTGCACCTTGAAATATGTTTGTCTTATGTATATAATTTCTGCATTACATAATGATTACAGATAAGCTACTACACTGCAGTTTTTTATTATTCTCTTGTTGTTAAATGAGAAACAACTTTTTGAAGAGCAAGTTTCATAGGGTTAAATTATTATTTGGATCTACTTATGATTTTGTGATCTTATTAAACCATATGTGTTGTCCTGGAGTTCTATCCAGATGGCCTATGTACAGGAGGATGTCAGATTTTTTGCACCTTTTTAACACATTTCTATTGAACACTTATCTTTCACAGTTCCCTGTATGTTGTTCGTGTGTGTGTTTACTATATCTAGTATTTCCAACTGTCACTGTGTGTTGTTTTGTTCATCTTTAGTTTTTGTTGTGGTGTTAGTTTGATATTTATGTTTCTTTGTTAGGAGTGTCCATGTGTTTGGGAGATTAAGCTGTTATTTAATCTAGATATGTTCTGCATCTCAGTTATTGTTTCAGTAGCTAAGATAATCAGTGAATTGTAACTTATTTTGATTTAGTCATTTAAATTTTCTTGTTCAGTGCAAGGATTCTTTATTAGTGGAAATTTTGACGTAACATTAGGGGTTTTCTGCTGTAGTTGCTCATGACAATAATTTTTATATCCTGTTCCATGTTAGATGGTCATGTCCATGCTTTATTAGGTGTAAAAAAAAAAGGGCTATTTTAATACTTCCAGCCTCTTATGTGTTGTTTGTATCTAGTTTTGAAATTTCTGCCTGCACGTTCCCAGATACAGCAATTTGTGATCTTGACATTTTAACTAATATATAGTAGCTCTTCAAGAACTGCTTGTTTTTCTTTTCTTTTCTTTTTTTCTCATTGGTGTTCGTAAATGTGATAGGAGTGTGATTCTTGTTTTATACTTTACAAGTTACCCTTCTTTTCTTTAGTGTATTTGCTATTCTGTTTTTTATTTGTGTTTGTGTGATAAAGTGCAACATTTCTTCTTGTTAGTCATGTCATGAGTGTTCCCCTTCTGTGTGTTTGTGTGTGTACTGTTGTGTCTGTTTGTGTTTAGTGGTGCTTGTGTCCTCTGCTTACTTTCATTTTTCTTGGGCTATTTTTATTTTTTTTTTTTTATTTTGGGGTTGAGTTTATGTATTCTGTTGACATTTATCCATTGTTTTTGGCTATGAGCTGTATTGTTTACAACTCTTTTTCATAATTTTCTCTGCTGAGTGGGATTTTATCTAGCCTGTGTATGCTGTGCTGAGACCAACTAGTTTGCAGTTTTGTGGGTGGTTTGATGTGGTTTGTGTAGTTGTGTCAGCTGCTGTTTGCTTTCTGTGAATGTCAAATTTGTGCTTATTGCGATCTTTCTTTCTTGTTATATCCATCACTATTTTATACACCATCCTGGTGTCCACAGGCCAACTATCATACATTGGTCAACTAAGTACCAGTCCAGGACGACACATATGGATTAATATGATCACAAAATCACATGTAGAATCAAACAGAAATTTAATGTTATGAAGTTTGTGCTCCAAAATGTTTTTTCTCACCAAACAATAAGAGAAGAGCAAAATATTGTAATATAGTTACATACCCGTAATCATTATCCGGCACTACTTCACCTTTTCTACTTTGAAACATACCACTTCTTCAGATATGCATTTTAGAACCCATGTTTACTAGACCTTTTTGTTTCGAATGATCGAGGCTGTCAAACTCCTGAATATCGTCCATTCCTATAGTGACACCTAATCTAATGTCCGCCCCCCATAGCTAAGTGGTCAGCGCGACAGAATGTCAATCCTAAAAGCCCAGGTTCAATTCCCGGCTGGGTCGGAGATTTTCTCCGCTCAGGGACTGGGTGTTGTGTTGTCCTAATCATCATCATTTCATCCCCATCGACGTGCAAGTCACAGAAGTGGCATCAAATCGAAAGACTTGCACCCGGCGAATGGTCTACCCAACGGGAGGCCCTAGTCACACGACATTTACATTTACGTAATCTAATGCAAATATTATTTACATAAAATAAACACGGACATTGTGGTGACAAAAGTCATTGGATAGTGATACACACATATACAAATGGAGGTAGTATCACATATACAAGGTATAAAAGAGCAGTGCATTGGTGGAGCTGTCATCTGTACTCAGATGATTCATATGAAAATATTTCCAACATGAATATGGTTGCAAGATAGGAATTAACAGACTTTAAACGCAGAATGGTAGTTCGAGCTAAATGAGATTAGCAAATTTTGTGTAGGGTTGTCAGTGCTAACACACAAGCAGCACTGCGTGAAATAACTACAGAAATCAATGTGGGACATACTATAAGATTATGAATATAATAGAGGGAAACATTCCACGTGGGAAAAATATATCTAAAAAGAAAGATGATGAGACTTACCAAACAAAAGTGCTGGCAGGTCGATAGACACACAAACAAACACAAACATACACACAAAATTCTAGCTTTCGCAACCAACGGTTGCCTCGTCAGGAAAGAGGGAAGGAGAGGGAAAGACAAAAGGATTTGGGTTTTAAGGGAGAGGGTAAGGAGTCATTCCAATCCCGGGAGCGGAAAGACTTACCTTAGGGGGGAAAAAAGGACAGGTATACACTCGCACACACACACATATCCATCCGCATATACACAGACACAAGCAGACATTTGTAAAGGCAAAGAGTTTGGGCAGAGATGTCAGTCGGGGTGGAAGTACAGAGGCAAAGATGATGTTGAAAGACAGGTGAGGTATGAACGGCGGCAAATTGAAATGAGAAATTAGCGGAGATTGAGGCCTGGCGGATAGCGAGAAGAGAGGATATGCTGAAGGGCAAGTTCCCATCTCTGGAGTTCTGACAGGTTGGTGTTAGTGGGAAGTATCCAGATAACCCGGACGGTGTAACACTGTGCCAAGATGTGCTGGCCGTGCACCAAGGCATGTTTAGCCACAGGGTGATCCTCATTACTAACAAACACTGTCTGCGAATGGACAGTTTGTTGCTGGTCATTCCCACATAGAACGCTTCACAGTGTAGGCAGGTCAGTTGGTAAATCACGTGGGTGCTTTCACACGTGGCTCTGCCTTTGATCGTGTACACCTTCCGGGTTACAGGACTGGAATAGGTGGTGGTGGGAGGGTGCATGGGACAGGTTTTACACTGGGGGCGGTTACAGGGGTAGGAGCCAGAGGGTAGGGAAGGTGGTTTGGGGATTTCATAGGGATGAACTAAGAGGTTACGAAGGTTAGGTGGACGGCGGAAAGACACTCTTGGTGGAGTGGGGAGGATTTCATGAAGGATGGATCTCATTTCAGGGCAGGATTTGAGGAAGTCGTATCCCTGCTGGAGAGCCACATTCAGAATCTGATCCAGTCCCGGAAAGTATCCTGTCACAAGTGGGGCACTTTTGGGGTTCTTCTGTGGAAGGTTCCGGGTTTGAGGAGATGAGGAAGTGGTTCTGGTTATTTGCTTCTGTACCAGGTCGGGAGGGTAGTTACGGGATGCAAAAGCTGTTTTCAGGTTGTTGGTGTAATGGTTCAAGGATTCCGGACTGGAGCAGATTCGTTTGCCACGAAGACCTAGGCTGTAGGGAAGGGACCGTTTGATGTGGAATGGGTGGCAGCTGTCATAATGGAGGTACTGTTGCTTGTTGGTGGGTTTGATGTGGACGGACGTGTGAAGCTGGCCATTGGACAGGTGAAGGTCAACGTCAAGGAAAGTGGCATGGGATTTAGAGTAGGACCAGGTGAATCTGATGGAACCAAAGGAGTTGAGGTTGGAGAGGAAATTCTGGAGTTCTTCTTCACTGTGAGTCCAGATCATGAAAATGTCATCAATAAATCTGTACTAAACTTTGGGTTGGCAGGCCTGGGTAACCAAGAAGGCTTCCTCTAAGCGACCCATGAATAGGTTGGCGTACGAGGGGGCCATCCTGGTACCCATGGCTGTTCCCTTTAATTTTTGGTATGTCTGGCCTTCAAAAGTGAAGAAGTTGTGGGTCAGGATGAAGCTGGCTAAGGTAATGAGGAAAGAGGTTTTAGGTAGGGCGGCAGGTGATCGGCGTGAAAGGAAGTGCTCCATCGCAGCGAGGCCCTGGACATGCGGAATATTTGTGTATAAGGAAGTGGCATCAATGGTTACAAGGATGGTTTCCGGGGGTAACAGACTGGGTAGGGATTCCAGGCGTTCGAGAAAGTGGTTGGTGTCTTTGATGAAGGATGGGAGACTGCATGTAATGGGTTGAAGGTGTTGATCTACATAGGCAGAGATGCGTTCTGTGGGGGCTTGGTAACCAGCTACAATGGGACGGCCGGGATGATTGGGTTTGTGAATTTTGGGAAGAAGGTAGAAGGTAGGCGTGCGGGGTGTTGGTGGGGTCAGGAGGTTGATGGAGTCAGGTGAAAAGTTTTGTAGGGGGGCTAAGGTTCTGAGGATTCCTTGAAGCTCCGCCTGGACATCACGAATGGGATTACCTTGGCAAACTTTGTAAGTAGTGTTGTCTGAAAGCTGATGCAGTCCCTCAGCCACATACTCCCGACGATCAAGTACCACAGTCGTGGAACCCTTGTCCGCCGGAAGAATGACGATGGATTGGTCAGCCTTCAGATCACAGATAGCCTGGGCTTCAGCAGTGGTGATGTTGGGAGTAGGATTAAGGTTTTTTAAGAAGGATTGAGAGGCAAGGCTGGAAGTCAGAAATTCCTGGAAGGTTAGGAGAGAGTGATTTTGAGGAAGAGGAGGTGGGTCCCGCTGTGACGGAGGACGGAACTGTTCCAGGCATGGTTCAATTTGGATAGTGTCTTGGGGAGTTGGATCATTAGGAGTAGGATTATGATCATTTTTCTTCGTGGCAAAGTGATATTTTCAGCAGAGAGTACGGGTGTAGGACAGTAAATCTTTGACGAGGGCTGTTTGGTTAAATCTGGGAGTGGGGCTGAAGGTGAGGCCTTTGGATAGGACAGAGGTTTCGGATTGGGAGAGAGGTTTGGAGGAAAGGTTAACTACTGAATTGGGGTATTGTGGTTCCAGATTGTGTTGATTGGAATTTTGAGGTTTTGGAGGGAGTGGAGCTGGAAGTGGGAGATTGAGTAGATGGGAGAGACTGGGTTTGTGTGCAATGAGAGGAGGTTGAGGTTTGCTGGAAAGGTTGTGAAGGGTGAGTGAGTTGCCTTTCCGGAGGTGGGAAACCAGGAGATTGGATAGTTTTTTAAGGTGGAGGGTGGCATGCTGTTCTAATTTGCGGTTGGCCTGTAGGAGGATGCTCTGAACAACCAGTGTGGATGTGGGAGAGGAAAGATTGAGGACTTTTATTAAGGATAGGAGTTGATGGGTGTGTTGATTGGCTGAGTGGATGTGTAGGTGAAGGATTAGGTGGGTGAGGGCAATGGATTGTTCGGTTTCGAACTGGTATAGGGACTGATGGAAAGAAGGGTTGCAGCCAGAGATGGGAACTTTAAGTGTGAGGCCTTTGGGGGTGATGCCAAATGTCAGACAAGCCTGAGAAAATAAAATATGGGAGTGTAATCTGGCTAGGGCGAAGGCATGTTTGCGGAGGGAATGTAAATAAAACTTAATGGGGTCATTGTGGAGGTGTTGTGAGGGTGACATGGTACTAGAAGGTGGAAAGTGGAACACGAGGCTGAAATGAAAATGAAAATAAATATAAAAATATATGGGGAGAGATAAAGATAAAACTAGAAAGCAAATGGAGATCTGGTGTGAAAAAAGGCGAAAAAGGGTTGGTTAGAGCTGGGCTATGTTGATCCTGAGGTGAACTTGTGTAGGTAGATAATTAATTCGCATGCTACCTAGAGCAAGTGCAGGAAGTCAGTCACACAGTCTGTAGCAAGCAGTCATTGAGGCAACACCTTTGTGGAGCAGGAGAAGCTTTGCCAGCAAATTTGCAAAAATTTCTAATTTCAATTTGCCGCCGCTCATACCTCACCTGTCTCTCAACATCATCTTTGCCTCTGTACTTCCGCCCCGAATGACATCTCTGCCCAAACTCTTTGCCTTTACAAATGTCTGCTTGTGTCTGTGTATATGCGGATGGATATGTGTGTGTGTGTGTGTGTGTGTGTGTGTGTGTGTGTGTGTGTGTGTGCGCGCGCGCGAGTGTATACCTGTCCTTTTTTCCCACCTAAGGTAAGTCTTTCCGCCCGTTGGTTGCGAAAGCTAGAATTTTTTGTGTATGTTTGTGTTTGTTTGTGTGTCTATCGACCTGCCAGCGCTTTTGTTTGGAAGGCTCATCATCTTTTAGATATATACTATAAGATTATATGTTTATGTTTCATTTAAATTTTTATAATTTGTTTTGCTTTAAAATTTTTGCATATTGGTACTATATTTTCTGTAGATGTAAAATTAAGTGTGCTATACTGGATTTTTAAGTTCTTTGCATTGTATGTGAATAATTTATGTAAAATACTATGTAAATTGTTTATTATGTTAAACAAGTTTCTGATGACATTTTGTATTTAAAAATATTTGTGTATATAAATTGTTCATACTGATATAAATTTGACAATTTAAGAAATGGTCATGCTTAGGAACAATGTAATAAATAATTGTTGTACAAGCCAGTGCACTTTTGTTCAAAACAAAAGTGGGTCTGAGGAGTGGAAAAGGTGGCAAGGGTGAATTCGCATGCTACCTAGAGCAAGTGCAGGAAGTCAGTCACACAGTCTGTAGCAAGCAGTCATTGAGGCAACACCTTTGTGGAGCAGGAGAAGCTTTGCCAGCAAATTTGCAAAAAAATGCCTCGGTTGGAGATCGCAAACGACTTACAGCATAGCAGCAAGTTGCTGGTTCACCCTGTTATTTCATCCTAATCATACGTTTATATACGGTTCCTTCCTGGTGTTTGATTAATCCAAGTATCCTGTTTTACACACTCATGAACTGCCAAGTTAATATAGTTTGCTTACATAAAATTCAATCAGAGTGAAGCCAAGTTACTAGAATCTGTTATATGACTAAATGGAATTAGTTTAAAGAGTAATAGCTTTTGAAAGTAAATTCCACTAAGAAAGAGTTTTTCTTGAAGTGAAATGTTCAGTATAAGAAGTGTGTATTTTAGTATTTAAGTTATTTTGCTTCCTTGAAGTTATCTACAGGGCTTTTTCTCTTTTAAAAACTTTGTGTATAAGGGTGTAGTCCAACATTGTTTAAGTGGATTAATTTTTATTTGAAGAACCGTATTAAACAATAGCAAGAAAGTAGGCAAAATTCATACTTCCGCTTTTCCAATACTTCAATGTTTCATTGCCTGGATAGGCTTGGGACCATTAGTACATGTTTTAAACCACTAAATGCACTTGGAACTGAGTTATCCTAGCTTCAGTATAATATTATTCACACTGCGTTTCTATCTAATTGCTGGGTAAGATCTTAGGAAAAGAAGTGAATAGTCAGATTTACTTATCCATTAGACACAACATACAGTCAAATCCTGTAAAAATGGTAATTATTGATTAGCTTCTCCTATTAACAGGACTGCCTCCCCATAGTGTACTTTATTTGGAAACAACCTAATTTTTAGAAAGGGGGTTATACATGGCTTTTCTTGTGAGAGGACTATTTGTTCTTTTGGTGTATAGTATACGTGGCAACATAGAAACAGGGTTTTCTGTTATTTAGGTAAAAGCATACTAAAGTACAATAGTAGGGTTAGGGTTACAGTACGACAAATGTATCAGAAGATACAGTGCAGTGAAATTTGGCGTTAATGGGCTATGGCAGCAGACAACAGATATGAGTGTCTAAGTAATAGCACGACATCACCTGCAGGGGACATGATCGGGAGTTCAATTCGTGCACAAAATCCTACACTGGCAACACTTTCACAATTATGAACAGTGATGGAGGCAGCATGGCTCAACATTTCTTCAGAGGACTTTCAATAACTCGTTGAGTTCATGCCATGCTGACTTGCTGCATTCTGTAAGGCAAAAGGAGGTCCAACATGATATTAGGAGGTATCCCACAACTTTTGTGACCTCAGTATATTACAAGCCACTGAAGATGCTTTACAAATTAGTAATTTTAAAAGAGAAAAAGAAAAGGGTGAAAAGCCAAAAATAGATTATTATATTAGCTACATACCTAGTACACAAGCCACCATACGGTGCATGGCAGAGGGTACATTTCACCACTACTAGTCATTTCCCTTCCTGTTCCAGTCCCAAATAGTGCAAAGAAAAGAACAGCTATCTATATGATTTCATCCAGGCCCTAATTTCTCTTATTTTATTTTCATGGTCCTTATGCAAAATGTACATTCCCAGCAGTAGAATCGTTTTGCGATCAGTTTCAAATATCAGTTCTCTAAATTTTCTTAACAGTGTTCCCTGAAAAGAACATTGCCTTGCCTCCAAGGATTCCCATTTGAGTTCCTGAAGCATTTCCATATGAGTGTGTTTTTCAAACCTACTGGTAAAAAAATCTAGCAACGCAACTCTGAATTACTTCAATATCGTCCTTTAATCCGACCTGGTGGGAGTCCCAAAAACTCTAGCAGCACTCAAGAATAGGTTGCACTAGTTTCCTATACATGGTCTCCTTTACATGTTAACCACTCTTTCCTAAAATACTCCCAATATCCCGAAGTTGAATATTCACCTTCATTACTACCAGCCATACATGATCGTTCCACTTCATATCACTTCCCACAATTATTCCCAGATATTTAACCAATAAGACTGTGTAGAGCAGTACAGCCTAATGCTGTATTTGAACACTATGGGATTGTTTTTCCTACTCATCTGCATTAACTTACATTTTTCTACATTTGGAAGAAGCTGCCATTCATCACATCAACTAGAAATTATGTCTAAGTCATATTTTATTCTCCTACAGTCAGTCAAGGATGACATCTGTTAGCATAGGTAACATACTGTGCCTACACCCTCCACCCAACAGTTTCCATCCCATCTCTGTCCTATCATCTCCTCCCCATTCTCGTCTCCATTCTCTTTGTTTGCCACCCTCTGCCAATGCATCGTCCCACCTTTCCTCTCCTTTTTTGCTCCTTTTTTCCCCACCTCCCTGCCCCACAATCTCCTGATGCTGCACCTTTTGGCATTCTAGTCCCTGCACAATCTGCCACACAGCATTCCCCACCCATACACTACTATCCCTTCCCCTTCCCCGTCCTCTCCAGATTGCTGTTTGCATTCCATGTGACAGTTGCACTCTGGTCTGACATGCCGGAGTTGGCAGTCATGTGCGCATGAGGTGTGCTTGCTTGTGTGTATGAATGGCGTGTGTTTCTCTTTTGCTGGTGAAGGCTGTGGCTGAAAGCTTTATGCACGTGCCTTTTAATTGTGCTTGTCTGCAACTTAGCATGTCTTCTTTACAGTAAGTAGCAATCTACCTTCTCCTGCTCAATTCTCTATTTTGTATTCCCCTACAGCAAATAGTTTAAAGTTCTGCATTTACACAGGCTGCACTAAAACCTGTATTAACATGGGATTCCAATTTCTTTTTCTTCCAATAAACACAATTTGTACATCCACTTCTGTGCACCAGAATTTTTAGTTCTCTTTTTAGTTTCATTATCACAACTACTTCCCTTTGCATTTATTTCACCTTCATGTACACACAAAGCTATGTATTATTACGTTTTGTGATATAAGCTTGAAATCGTCTTCATTCAGTGTCCCATAAACTGATTACTCAGCATAAAAAAGAAAGGAAAATTCTTTTATCAGAAAAATATTCTGCACTGTCATTGAGAAAAGATATAATCTAAAATATATATATAACTACAGTGAAACTAATAATATGTTTCACATCATCAGGTGGTGTTGTATAAGTTATTTACAGAACACGTTAAAACTAACACTGGTTACCCCTGATAAAATTATTGCCTGATGGATCAGGTGATGAGCCAGCTGTAGCCACAACAGCCCGTCGGGCATTGGCAAGGCGTTCTTCACGAGCCAGTAAGAAATCTCTTGCATCAGTTACCAACTGCTCTGCACGGCCAGGAGCTCGAGACAGGGTTGCATCCAGCCGATGCTTCAATGACCCCAGAACCTGTCAGCAGAAAGATATTACATGATTTAGCTCACAATAATAACTACATTTCAATGAATTAACTAAAAACCAGATAATGCAAAAGGAATTTTTTACAAAAACTCAGTAGCATAACAATTATGAATTGTCAATTTCTGCAGATAATGATGTTTAGGTTGCAGAATGTATTTTTATAGAATCAAAGGAAAATTCCGTCAAGAAAACTAATAAAATATGAGTCAGAACTGCTGGCTAGCACTTACCTTCAGGACATGAAAAGTGTAATACTGCTGATAGATACAATAAAAGTGGGAATCATACAGTTTCTAGCATTCAGAACTAATAGCAATAGGAGGAATGGATAAGTGGGGAAAGTTAAAAACAAAGAGCATAAAGGTGGCAAAAGTTAAAAAGGTAGAGCAAGTCGCTCAAATCCCAAGATGAGATGGCCCCAACCTCTAGTGAGAAAGGAACTGGTAGTTCAGAAAGCTGGGAAATGTATCACTTTTACTTTTATATGTATCTATCTTTCCTTAAAAGGCCTCTTTAATTTTTCTATAGGTGGCATCTACGTTACTCATAGTCATATGTGCTTCGACAGCCTGGTGTTTCCCATCTAGCCATTACTGCTCTACCATTTTGCACTTTGTATCAACATCATTTTTAGATGCTACAATCCCTTTTCCCTGCTTCATTTGCTGCATATTTATATTTTCTTCTTTGATCAATTAAATTCCATAGCTCTTGTGTTACCCCAAGGATCTCTGCTGGGCCTTGTCTTTTTGTCTATTTGATTCTCTGCTGCTAAATTACTAAATCTCTTTAAGCTACCCATTCAACTTCTATTGTATGACTTTCTCTTCTTACAGTCAACTGTCACTTCATGCTACTTTCGAAACTCTCAAACATCTCTGGTTCTTTCAATTTATCCAGGTCCCATTTCCTTAATTTCCAACCTTTCAATAATTTCTTCAGTTTTAATCTGCAGTTCACAATCATCAAATTATGGTCAGAGTCCACACCCACCCGCAAATATGTTTAGCCTTTGGAGAAAAAACAGCCCTTGAGTGATTTTTACAACCACACAAGGCAAGCCCATACCATACAAAGAAAGGAAGGCTGAAATGTGTAAGGTATACTTAGAGGGTATATTCAAGGGAAACCCGTCTCCACAGCCGAATGGTCAGGGTGGCTGACTGCAATGCGGAGAAACAGGTTAAGTCTCGGGATTACCAGGAATTTTTCCTTGGTCGGAGGATTGTAACAAGGTGCACTAAGCCTCGTGAGGCCAAACTAAGCCTTGTATGGCCAACTGAGGAGCTACTTGACCAATAAATAATGGTTCCATGGACAAGAAATCCAACAATGACTAGAGGAGCGGAGTGCTAAACATGTGCTCCTCCATTTCCCATCAAATGACACCACTGGCAGAGGATGACCCGGTGTCAGTCAAGCTCAAGTGGCCCATCTAGAGCCATGATGCGGAAATTTAGCTATCTACTTTATCTATATAAGGGAAGCAAACTTGAATACAACATTGCAGAAAGAGAAGAGGAAATAGATGAAGCTGACTTCGGATATTTGATACTGCAAGAAGAATCAGATGGAATACTAAAGGATCTAATAAGGGATGGTTCCCCAGAGGTGAGATCTACTTTTTGAAACCATTTCCATCATGGCACATATTAGAATCCCTGGTATAACACCCTACAGCCATTCACTAAAGTACACCCCTGTTTGTGAATAATCAATGAAAAATAATGTCACGCGATGCTCAAGACCATTAAAATTAATAGTTATTTACAGTGGTGCAGTAGTGCAGAGGTCAAGATAGGTTTCTGACTTGCTGAAGGTTTCAGGTTTGAATGCTACCAGATGGTTTGAAATTTTCATTTTTAAATCTTTACTGTAATGACTCTGATCATTATTTTATTAAATTAATTGTTTTTATTTTCAATTCTTTGTCATGTCATTTTAATCATAATTAACTTTTCCATTCATTCAACTTATTTTGCCTACTATTCTTTTTTCATTTGGAATCTTTGTACAAGTAATTTTAATTATTTTTATGTATTAACTTCAATTTAATTTCTTCATTTTATCATTTTATATTTCCATTTATGTTACTGCTTACATTATTTCTATTTCTCACTTGGGTGAGTTTTCATTTATATATAATCTTTTCTTTCTGAAAATCTTCATCTGCACTATTTTGTGCAAAGTGCAAACTAATTTATTTTTTAAATGTTTGTTTGATGAAAACCATCTAAAAATGTACATCTTGCAACAAAAAACATATTCTTCACACCACTGCACAGCCAATATAAATATATTATTTATACTTTTGCTTTTTATCTGACAGATCGAAATTTTCAAATGTTTAAATTTAACGATAAGTACATAAATACAATTAAAATCACACTCTCAAAAATGAAATAATTAAAATAACACAGCATAGGATTAGAAATAAAAAATACAATTAACTGAATAAAAATAATTATCAAAGTAATTTCTATAAAGATTTAAAAATTAAAATTTCAAAGCAGATAATAGGATTCAAAACTGGCTTCTTCAGCATGTCCGAAATGTATCCAACCACTGTGCTAAGCCACCACTGTACATAATGTCCTTAATTTTAATGCTTTAGTGCAGGGGTGTACAATCTGCTTGCAGCCCACAGCAAGCATGAATTGAATATTTCCAATTTGAAACTCCCGTTGCACAATGTTATTCTCTCACCCCCCCCCCCCCCCCCATCCCACCCCCAGCAGTTTATTGTCAGTGTTGTGTACATCATGTGCAGCCCAAAAATATTCATCTTCTTTGAATGTTGCCCAGGTAAGCTAAAAGGTTGGACACCCCTACTCTACGGCATCACGCGACATTCTTCTTCACCAATTACTCACACGCAAGGTCCCACTCTGGTGAATGGCCGCAGCGTGTGATACCTGAGACCGTAATCTACACCACCACACAGGTGGTTTCAAAGGGTTGCTCCCATCCCTGTGGACTTCCCATTGTAAGTCAAACAAGGCCCTCGGGGTAGACTGGAACAACAAAACTTCAACTTTACGTAAGATTTGTATGTACCAAGATAAATATCCTCAGACTTGAAGGGAATACAGTAATTCCTATTTCAAAGAAGTCATGTACCGATAAGTGTGGATAATGCCACACTATAAGCAGAATAAGGTACAAACCCGAAAGCAGCATCACCAGTACAACACTTAGCACTGAAAGCATGTTTATTACAAATACCAACGAACAGCTAGAATGGAACTGAACTCATGAACAGAGTGTGCTGCTCTTAATACAGACATTGAATATTGCAGAAGATGCAAACCTACAAACATAAGAAATCTCAGAAATCTTTCAGAAAGAATGAATACTAAATAATTGCTTTTGGGTGGGTTTGAACTGGTGCCCTGCAGCTTTCCAGCCAGTGATGCTAACTGATATGGCACACTGCATGCTGTACAGCTTGTGCCTTGCTCCCTCTCCTGGAGTAACAGCAAATTGCCAACTACAGCACCCTGGATTTAAATCTTGTCAATGCTCCCCTGGATGGCAGCATTGGTGGATCCTCACATCCTGGTTAAGTTGTCACATACTCTTAACTATGACGTGCATCAAACGTAGTCTTTCCAGTAGAAGATGGATGGTCGGCTAGCAAGTCTTCAGTTTCCTTTAACAGCCCCCAACGTCGATCTTCGCATCAGTACTGTAGTCACATAGCGTCTAACAGATTGCTACTGACTTGGCCGGTGATACCTTTGTCTGATCCTGTCTAGTGTATTTGTGAATCCCAGCTTATCAGGTGTTGGTGCGTCATGGAAATACTTTAGGACTGCTGATGCAGGTGAGCTGGGACGATGAGCCACTATTTCCACCCTATTGGATCAATGTCTCTCTCTCTCTCTCTCTCTCTCTCTCTCTCTCTCTCTCTCTTGGTTCAAATGGCTCTGAGCACTATGGGATTTAACATCTGAGGTCATCAGTCCCCTAGAACTTAGTACTACTTAAACCTAACTAACCTAAGGATATCCCACACAGCCATGTCCGAGGCAGGATTCGAACCTGTGCCCGTAGCGGTCGCGCGTTTCCTGACTGAAGCACCTAGAACCGCTCGGCCACACTGGCCGGCTCCATTTATTACTTGGAATCCTACTTTACTCAGCTCCACATTCTTTAAGGCTTCTACAGTTTCTTCATTCAGCAGAAATATCATTTAAGGCAGCAATCCAAAAGGATTCCTTGAAAGGCAGTCTGTGTCCTTGCTTTTGCATCTGTTTTTGTATACCATTGTGAGTTAGTACTCATGAAGCCTCGAGATCATCTCACCAGACAATGTGATGAATCCTTTAGACTAATCAATCAGCACTGGGAATCAGTCACAACAGTCAATGGTTTGTCAAATAATATGGGCAGCCCTTGATGAACGCCCAAACAACTGCAAGGCACTGTTTCTCAGTTGTAGGAGTTTTTCCTCACAGTCTTGAAAATTAATCTGCAATCATAAGCTATCAACTTCCAGAATATGTATAAGAGTGCCCCTATCCAAAGACAGCTGTTGTCAGAGAGAAGTTCTGCCTTGGCATTCTTTTCATACAATGCTAGAATTGGAAAAGTTGTTAGCACCACCTTTAAGGACAAGGAAACATCTTTCTTATACCACATACCAGGAAAATTTGGTATCTTCCTGCCGTAGTTCTTGCAAGGTACATAACTTGTCACAGAAGCTTTATGAATCACCAGTAGTATGAGCAAATTTTGAGGAAACTTTTCGCATCACAAATGTACTTAGGAGTCAAAAATCTGTCTCCTCATATTTTCTTTGGATTGGGATGAAATCCACTACCATTCAATAGGTGCCCCAATATTTTTCTTTCTTTGGTGAGGAACAGGCACTCTTTCAGATTCAGGCATAGACCTGCAGCCTGAACACACTTCAACTATTGTCAGATAGCTTAGAGAACCTATATGCCTACAGAGAGAGAGAGAGAGAGAGAGAGAGAGAGAGAGAGAGAGAGAATGGCAAATGTTGTTAAGCCCATATACAATATACACAGGTGGCCGCCATTCTCTCTCTCTCTCTCTCTCTCTCTAGGCTGTCTAAGGTGGCTTAGATGTTCTTCAAATGTCTTTAAAAAATTACCATGTCATCTAGATAGCAAAAACATGTCATCTGTGTAAGGTGTTGAAGCAGTTTGTCCATCAGTTCATTGGAAGGTGTCTGAAATGTTACACAATCCAAACGTGATAACTTTGAACTCATGACGGCCGTCAGGAGCTATGAAAGCAGTCTTTCCTCCATCATCCTCATCAACCTCAGTTTGCTGGGAGCCTGACTGCATGATCATAGTGTAGGGCGACCTCAATGCACAGTAATGGACAGACACCTTCTTTCATTATTTTGTTCAGTCATCAGTACTAGATGCAGAAACACTAGGTGCCATCCTCCTCTTCTACAAAGACTGCAATGGAGTACCAAGGACTCTCTAAAGGTTCAATGATGTAATACTGCAGCATCTTCTCTACCTCCTTGCAAATTGTGCCTATAAGGGTGTTAGCTAAGTGCGTCACCCTATTTGATACAGTGTTTCACAGATGGCCACTTTTTAAACCCTGGTTTTGAAAGCATCTGAAAATTGTCGCAGAACGGCTGACACTTACCAATATCATTTCTTGGTCAGACAAGATCCTGTAGGCAGTTTGACAGCAGGTTCCACTACTGTGTAGTCTTTAGTGGTAGCACAATTCTTAATCAATAGATCTGAGCTGTTTCTCTTTCATCAATTTCGCTGTTCCAGTACACATAGCCTTAGGGATGAGTTGTGGGTAGTGATCCAAAGCTGCTTCACCCGTACAAAATGCTTGAATATACAGACTGTGGGAACAAAGTACTGATTGTACTCTGGTCCCTGTGCATTTAAGCAATAGCTTTTGAACTGCCTAATTGGAGCTACAGTGACGTAAATGTTTTAAAGTCCCCACCAAAAAAAGTAACATCATAACAACACTCAAACCCAAATCCAAAAGCACTGTCATTACTGAAGTACAACACTTAGCACTGAGAGCATGTTTATTATGAACTCCAGCGTACAGCCAGAACAGAACTGAACTGAACTACTGGATGGAGCATGCTTCTATTTATACAAACAACGAATATTCCAGAACATACAAACATTACAAACATAAGATTTTCTAGAACCTTCCAGAAATGATAAATATCAAGTGACAAATTGGTAGTTGGGTTTGAACTGGCAACCTGCAGTAAGCGACGGCTAACCTCTATGCCACAGAGCATGCAGCACGGCACGTGCCAATATTATCAAACCATCAGTTTAGTAAGATGTGGATGCACAATACTGCCTCCAATTGAAGAGTGGAATTCCAAAACTTTCTAAGTGCCACTTTCTCACAAAATACATTTTCAGTGCTACTGTGTTCTCGGTACTCTGTTGCATGTCTCTAGACTTGTTCCAAATGTAAAATCATGGAGGGAAGTTTTCAAACATTCATTATTAAAAGTGTGTGTGGTATGTGCTTCCCTCAGGAATTCCAAGAGCCATAGGTCAATGTCTTTAATCCACAATATTTAAACAAGATTGTTGAGTGAGCTAAAGTTATGAACATATTTCATGTAATTCCAATGCATTCAATTGACCTCTTTGATTTTAATGATGCTGCTGAAACACTGCTGTCAATGCAGGCAGGTAATATCTCCAAATCCAGTATGATCAAAGACCCTCATGCTCATTCATATCAAATAAAAATTCTTACTCTGAACTAAAAGAATGGAAAAACGTAAATGTATTCAAATGGGGGAAGACCATAGCAGATGTATGTCATGCCATACTTCATCTGAAAGACCCACCATGTTTTGTCATTTGCAAACCAGAGAGACCTGTTGAAAATGCTCCAATTTCTTCCTCTTCAGTGCAAGAACTTTACAGTAAACCCTGCAACATTTGATTCCACGATTGGAGTTGTGTAAGGTTAGGTTAGGTTAATGTTGAACGTCCGGTTGACAACGAGGTCATTAGAGACGGAGCGCAAGCTCGGGTTAGGGAAAGAAATCGGCCGTGCCCTTTCAAAGGAACCATCCCGGCATTTGCCTGAAACGATTTAGGGAAATCACGGAAAACCTAAATCAGGATGGCTGGAGATGGGATTGAACCGTCGTCCTCCCGAATGCGAGTCCAGTGTGCAGTTGTGTAAGAAATAGAACCAATACTCAGAGACTCTTTTTTTTTTTCATGATTTTAATTCTGTTATTCTCTTAAATGAGAAATGGTTTTTGTTAACTACAGTTCTACAAGTTAAACTATGACTACTGTATTTTTATTATCACAAATAAAGTTTAGTGCCTCTGTATTAATGGCAATTGGAACAAAAGCTTTCTTACTGGCACTTAGAACTATTTGGTTTAGGAATATTATGGGGCTGAGACAAGAAAGTGAGGCCTCACAATCATTATTTATAATGGTGATGGATAAAACTGTGAATTAGATAAAATGATCTTATAAAGGAAGGGAGATGAAGCTATTGCTATTTTCTGATGATATTGTGTTGTGGGGACTGGAATTCTGGTCACATCTGCTGGTCTGCTGGTGTAGCAGTTATGTATCCATTAGGTGCGCTTGATTTGTGTGTGTGTGTGTGTGTGTGTGTGTGTGTGTGTGTGTGTGTGTGTGTGTGTGGTCTTCAGTCCTGAGACTGGCTTGATGCAGCTCTCCATGCTACTCTATCCTGTGCAAGCTTCTTCATCTCCCAGTACCTACTGCAACCTACAGCCTTCTGAATCTGCTTAGTGTATTCATCTCTTGGTCTCCCTCTAGATTTTTACCCTCCACGCTGCCCTCCAATACTAAATTGGTGATCCCTTGATGCCTCAGAACACGTCCTATCAACCGATCCCTTCTTCTGGTCAAGTTGTGCCACAAACTTCTCTTCTCCCCAATCCTATTCAATACTTCCTCATTAGTTATGTGATCTACCCATCTAATCTTCAGCATTCTTCTGTAGCACCACATTTTCATTGCATCTGTCTGCAAATCAATGGGTCATCTTTACAGTGATTAGTAGTCTATCCTTTTCCTAATATTGTTGATATTCCAACATGGAGTTTCCATTATTTGATTTTACTATTTGTGCGTAAAATTTGCTGTATTATTTTTGTGATATCCACGCCTATTAAGTTGCCATTCCATTAATGGGAGCCATGCATTATTACATTACTTATATAACCATTTATGCTGGTCCCTAATCTAATCATTTTTTAATATCTCTGATAGATTATTATTACAACAGTATGCATTTCATACTAATCAATTTAAACGATGGCAACTCCACTGAAAATATCAACAATGTACGAAAAGAGATTGCTACTTACCATAAAGAAGACATGTTAAGCTGCAGACAGGCACAATTAAAAGACACTTTTTGTACATGAAGTATTCATACAGAGGTATGTATTAAGTTTAAAGTCAGTAATATTAAGTCTATAAACACAACTGAGTTCAGTAGTAGTTTCTGGATGTATAAGAAAATGGTAACTTGACTTCTGGAGTATTCTGTGATATAAACAAACACCTATGTCTGCCACATTGTGAATGCTGCAGCACACCAGCACATTACTGAAGCTAATAGTATGTGTTTTTTGTATGCAAACATGAAACAACAAGCTACAAGTTACAGAAGAAAAGTGGAACTAACTGTAAATTAAACAAATGTACTTGGGAAACACAGTAGTTAAGGGAACTGTTATTTTTCATGGGGCAGCTGCAGCATTCAAAATGCAATCAGCAAAAACAGAGTATCGATGAAGATATAAATGTATTACACCAAGTGAAGATGGGTGAAAAACTGAAGCACATCTTGCCTTAAATAAAGTTACATAAAAAGTGGCTGGTTGTGCAAGTGGGTAAGTAAACTAATTAAGAAAAACTGCTAAATCCACACCTCTGGTAGTGAACTTATTTGAGTAAAGGTACAAATATAACTTCTAAATTGCATGTACACAACTTCAACATGGTTGGAATATTAACTGTTGTTTTCAGAAAGAACTCAAAAATAGTGAAACTTACCTCTGATACTTTCCTTATTTCAAATTTACCATTCAAATGGACAGAATTTTTTTCCGGAAATTTAGGCATGATTGTGTCTTTTTATCACACCTGGTAATTGTTACAGAATGTGATCAACGGATGTCAGCCCCATTACTACCCTATCTAATGTCCAACTTTTGATGAAACCTAATGCTATATATTGCCAACGAGCTCAAGCAGACACATAAACAGAACTCGCATCTCAGCTCTCAGACGACATTGTCCTTCAGTGAAAGCTAACAAATACAGCCATGCTACCTCGGTACTGCATGTCACAGCACCTACACGATGTGTCTGTGCAAGTGTAGTCTCTGAAGATGCACCCTGTCCAAAAAACGGGAGATATAGACCATCTACACATACGACGGCCAATATGTTGCTGCAGCACTCACTCTGTAGCACAATAACCATCATCACTACTGTCCCTGATCTACCTTGTGCACAGTTTGATAATTGTGCCTCACATCACAGTTAGAATTTGACTATGGAATGTATTATTTTTCTCCACCAGCCATCTGGTCTAGACATAAGCCAATCATTAATTTTTATGGTCATCTTTCTTTACTGTCCACAGCCATTATATTCTCCCCAATAAACTTTTAACCTTCTTCCTATCACATCTCTTCCGTACTTTGTGATTTCAATATTTATTTTGGATCTTCTCATCAAAATTTGACGAGTCACACATTCCTTTTCATCATCATATTTTTCTTTCTTTTTTTTAAATTTAGTCCTTCCTTCCAAGATCTCTAACATGACAAATGACATCCAGCTTCTCAGGTTTAAATGTACATTTGCTTTATCACTGATCTTGTAACAACAACGATGCTGTACTATTGTACATGTAAGTATTTTTTTTTCCCTTCTGATTTTTCGATAAACTTGTGTAATTGATGTTCTGATTTCATTTCTTTTTTGTTTCATGTCATTATGTTAAGAAAACTGTAAACAAGTTTCAGTGTGAATATTAATGTTTATGTCAAATGTCAAGTAATATTGTAATAGAATTGAAATGTAACAAATGTTGAAACTGTTGTAAGATGTTTAAAATTGTAACTGTGCGTCTGGTCCATACGTAGGCAATGTGTTAGGATATGTAGAATGCAAAACCTCGGGTGAGTACCCGGTCTGTAAGGGAGCGGTAAAAGCTGGATGGAAGGCGAACGCGGGAAAATGCGCACGGGCACTGCATAGCACAACGGGCTCAGCAGCAGTAGTAGTTGGAGTTTGGCACTGGTTTGAGCAACACCTTCTGGAGCAAGGAGGCTCTCCTGGAAGACGTAGCTTCACTGAGCCTCGGGTATGCCGTTCCAACGCCCACACAGCATGGCAAAATTCCATAGGCACTAAATGGAAAAGTATTGTGACGCTAAGAAGAATTGAAGTGCCGATACATAAGAGCCATAGCTGTGGTTGTATGTGTGCTCTGTGCCTCGCCATCTCGCCGCCCGCCAACCGCCGCATCGATACTAGCAGGTTGAAACTTTTAGTATTGTATTCGTATGGATCAGAGAGTGAATTGTGCAATAATAACCTAAATTTTACCAGAACTTTCCCATCATTTAATTATCCTCACAACTAACCTAGACAGGGTCCTTTCCAAATGTTGTGTAATATTGGTGTCCCAAAACGAAAATTAAAATTTGTGTTAATAATAATTATTTGCAGAACTAGCTATGTTAGAATGGTGTTTAAAGAAATGTTTTGTTAATGAACAAGTAAATGAATAACGAAGGTCTAACAAAGTTGAAAGATAACATTAATAGTGATATAGTAATGAAGTTTATTATTTCGAGACAGATATAAAGGTATTTAAATGAGCAGTAAATAAGATGAAAAGAGTAGTAACTTATATACTGGAAATCTTGAACGTATAATAAATTCAGTAATCAATTTTTTAATACAGTGATCATAACAGTTTCAGGGACCCCCCCGCCCCCCTTTTATTCATTTGAATTCTGAAGTGTTCTAAATTGGTTTGACCAGCAAAAGTTAAAGTCAATATAAAAGTCAAAATTTATCAGTGTTTCATCTTTATCAAAATTGACATTTTGTGTGTGGCTCAAAAGTGCTATTTCTAGGGTAACCTATGCCCAATTTTAATCCGATTAATAGACAGTATAAAGTTTTGTAATATACATTATAGTGTAGTGTTATGTATTCACGGTTTTTCCATATCAGTACAGAATGTGAAACTACCAGTTCAATAGATTTTCTGGTTCTAAAATTCTGCTATATTATGCAGTGTTACTACTTGTTGTTTTGCATGAATATATACCAACTTGTACAGGGAAGAAACTCATTAAATGCCTAATTAGGCTGGCAACCGTATTATTATCACATTAGTAGCATCTTCTGGGTTGCTTTTGATCCATCCTGATGTGTAATTGCATTTCGAACTTGCTTGACGGATCATTGTTATTACAGAGTGGGTGTAAGTCTGATTTGCCACTATTCAGGTACACACGGTCGATATCTACACAAAAATCCTTTCTCATAAGGTGAACCCTGCTCACCTACCATAGTACAGGCTTTAACGAGTACTGTGCCACGCGGAGGTTACAATCTCCCTCACACTCTGTAGAACTGTGTGTGGGCAGCTGCAAAAATATTTCAAGGGGCGGCTCTGAAATTGTCAATTTTGATATAAATAAGTTGTCAGTCAAGACATGTCATGCTACAAGAAGTAAATCTGATTGATAGTCATCCACTCACTGCATCGATATGGGGGGAGGGCATACATTTAAAGTACAGTCTCTCTATTCATATATCATGTCGATAACTATCTATCAAATTTAGTACTTGTTCTTATTCATACGGCAAGACCCCCCCCCCCCCCCCCCCCCCCAGACACCTACACAGCTATGTGACTGTTGATGCATGATATCCTAATTTTTTTTTCTGATCTAAGCTTTGGCTAACTTCTTGTCTTCTCTTCTGTTTGTATCTAAAATATCTGGTTATCATGAAAATTTTCTGTATGGAAATATAATACACAAGTTTGTGCATCCACTACTGGTTTTTGACAATTAAATTATATAGTTCAGTACATGCTGTTGATATAGAATCTACATAAAATCCATAATAAATAGATTAGAACAACCCTAAGTGATGTACTTTCATAATAGCACTATTTTCTATCTAGGCAGATCATTATTTAACAGACTGAGAGTGTACTTTATTAGTTCCAATTTCCAACAAACAAAGCACACGATATTCTGTTAATCAAATATAGATGGTAGATGGGTGGTCATACACTCTTTTTATATAATCTATACTGATATAAATTTATTATTCCTTCTGGCTGTCAGTAAGTAAAATTATAGGTGTGCGAGTGACAGGAACATCTTGTTAAGTGTTTTAATATAGCACAATACTTACAGTCAATAACATACCTGAAACAGCGACCGAACGCTGGGTTGAAAAACGAGTGAATGATTCAATAAGAATGAATGCAGCAGTGGCTGTGGATAGACAGCAAGGCGAGAAACCAGGCCTGTCAAATGCAGGTTCACATACAGGCCATTTGATGGCAGTGTTTCCAGTTTTCGTAGTAAAGTGTCAAGGAATGGACCTAGGAGACATTTAAATAGTAAGTTATAACACATGCTCTGTCTAAATTAAATCTGTATTCTCATAATTTTTTTTTTCATGGAGGGGGAAAAAGAAAGAAAAAGAAAGTCACAGCTGTAGCTCATAACTAAATAAGCAAGACAAGTATACTCTTGTCAAAATTACTTTGGGATTGACACCTTGACAGGACCACAGGGAAACATGGAGCATAGTTGCCACATCCATCACATAGTAAACTTTTAATGTTACATTTTCTTTTACTCACTTTAACTTTCATATTATTCAACTTACAATGATGGAAGTGGTATAAAGTTTGTTATGTGTGAGGTGCACTATGTTTTCACTTCTTGCAAAAAGTTTTAGAGGAGTAAGAGGATGAGGAGGAGGAAGAGAGCAATAAACATCAGACTTAACATTTTATCTACAATACGCTCATTAGAGACTGAACACAAACTCAGGTAGAGCATAGAACGAACAGGAAATCTGCCATACCCTTTTCAAAACAGGCATCCACACATTCAGTTCAACTGATTTAAGGAAAGCACAGAAAACCTGTGCCTAAATTGTTTATTGGGGTGCTAAATCCTGTGTTATCTGAATACAAAACCAGTGTGTTAACTACTGGGTCACGTCATTAGGTTTTATTATACACTAGCTGTTCACGGCCACACATTGCCTGTGGTGTAACCTGGTTAAAGGGAAAAGAAAGAAATTATGAAGCACACATTTCTAATGTGTATGGCAACTGAATATACATCCTAATCTCCTCCTCCTCCTCCTCCTCCTCCCCCTCTTTCCTCTTGTTTCTCTGCCAGTCACCACCTCATCCCCGTCCATCTCCTCCTGCCCCCTCTCTCTGTCCATTTCCCACCTTCTGCTTTCAACATCCATTTCCTTCCTACTCCACTGTCCACCTCCCCCCCCCCCCCCTCCATGACCCTGAGCCTTGTTTACTGTTATTGCAAATTCAGATTCTGTAGTAGTAGTGCAATAATAAGCTGACAAGACATAAATACAACTTTTCTGTTTGCAAACAACATTTCACTATTACACATTATAAATTTGAAGCAAGTCAGTCAAGAACTTTTCCCCCACTACATATTTATTAATATACTAAATATTAAAAAATAGGTATTTAAATACACGCGCATATTCAAATGCAATGTTGTGTCAAAATTTTGAAGCAATTGGTGAACAACTTTCAGAGATTTACAATTTTGTACACATGAACATTTACATTTTTATTTGTGTAGACAGAAGAGTTAATGCAAATGCATAGCAATGTTAGCAAATTTTTCATATGCTGGGACCATTTTTCATCGCTGAATTTATTTGAATACATCACACTAAGGAGATCTGTAAAATAAACTGCACTTCCATCTGTTTCACAACCAAGCTGAGAAAGAGATATTTAAGACACAATAATTTAAATGAAATGTGATGCAAAATCACCAATTCAGATGTGTAAAGATCTAGATGAATGTATATTCAGTTTCATTATGAGAAACAATACACTAGGCTTATCACAAAGCTGCTGTTTTATTTTCTAATCAACTGGCCTATTTCTAAAATAATAAATGGCTGGCAAAAATTTCTCTACTTTGATCATGTTGTTGACATTACGGCTATAATGGCCCATGAGAATACATGAACACATGCTGTGCCTTCTGCCTGAATCCATCCCAAGACTCTCTTCGCCGAAGGACAGGAAAAGTGAGGAATGGTAAACAGTATTTCTTTAATAATCATTCATTTACACTGAAGTTTAAATAAATTTACACTGAAGTTTAAATGAATTTACACTGAAGTTTAAATGACATACACTAAGGCGAAGAAAAGTATTGGAAAAGCAATATGCTCATATACAGATGGCAGTAGTACTGTTTACACAAGGTATAAAAGGGCTGTGCTTTGGTGGAACTGTCATTTGTACACAGGTGATTCATGAGAACAGGTTTCTGATGTGATTATGGACACAAAATGGAAATTAACAGACTCTGGACACAGAATGGTAGTTGGAGCTAGGCAGATGGACATCCCATTTCAGAAATCGCTAGAGAATTCAATATTCAGAGATCCTCAATGTTGACAGAATGCTGAGAATACCATGCTTCACGCATTACCTCTCGCCACAGACAATGTAGTGGCTGACGGCCTTCACTTAATGACCGAAAATGACAGCTTTTGCTTCGAGTTGTCCGCGCTAACACACAAGAAATACTGAGTGGGAAAAAAAAAAAATCAATGTAGGATGTATGATGAACCTATCCGTTAAGATAGTGCAGTGATATTTGTCATTGATGGGCTATGGCAGCAGATGACTAATGTGAGTGCCTTTGCTAACAGAATGATATCACCATCAGCAACTCTCTTGGGTTCGTGACCGTATCGGTTTGACCCTAGATGAATGGAAAACAGTGGCCTGGTCAAATGAGTCCTCATTTCAGCTGGTAAAAGCTGAGGGTGGGGTTCAAGTGTGGCACAGACCCCGTGAAGTCATGGACCTTACTTGTCAACAATGCACTGTACAAGCTGATGGTGGCTCCATAATGGTGTGGTATGTGTTTACATAGAAAGACTGTGTCCTCTGGTCCAATTGAACCAACCATTGACTGGAAATGCCTATGTTTGGCTTATTTCTGCAGTGGACTTACAACAACTTGTTAGTCCATGCAATGTCGGGTTGCTGCAGTATGCCAGCCAAAAGGCGGTTCACCAAAATATTAGGAGATATCCCATGACTTTTTTCAACTCAGTGTACATGCCTTCATGTATTTCAAGACCCTAAAATTAAAATTAACATATAAGAAAACAGCATTTTGGAACACAGAGCTGCTGTACAAAAGAAATGTAATACAAAAATTATAAAGGGGTCACTAATACCTGAATTTGCTGTTATTCACGTAACAATGATCACTTCCTACATTTAATGTTAGATAATGAAAATCAATTAAAATTTTAGTGCTATTGGGTAACACTTTAATGAAGTATCACTTTAGTCCACATGCTAGCAAACAGCATTTGATGGAGACAAATGCATCACTGTGAAACTTATGGAAAGTAAAAATGTAGTAGCCTTTGAATGCATCAGAATAAGCCTCTGCTATAGCCAGTCATAATCATGTAGCCTTCGTTAATATAAAGCAAAAGGCATGTTTTTGTTAATTGGTATGATGCTGGTAATCTGCAATTTATCTTCAGAAGACATTGTATGGCCTGTACTGGAATAATGTTCCAGGATGCGACAATCCAGAGGAAATATTGACAATTACAAAGACAGACAGTGTGGCATTGTTCAACATGTAGATCAAATTTTATCTAATGCAATAAAGCAGTGACTAGATGTAACATCTCATTATACCCAAATGTATAAACGTGCACATTTGATGGTGGTGTTATGTGATAAAAGCCTTAGTAACTGGAACATGTCATCAGGAAAATCCACACTAAATAACAATATGTTGTTTTTGGAATGAGTGCTTGTCATTAAAAGTTTATATCTTAGGCTTTTTTTCGGTTTTTCCCAAGTTACTTTACAGTAACAACCCAATTACAAAGTAATTTTCTTTGTTCAAGTATCATGGCCGCATAAAATTTCTGAAGTGACAATATTTCCGCCACTGACTGTACTTACTGTTTGTTTTCCACAATTAGCCTATTTTGGCTACTATGCCATTCCCACATGACATTTGATGTGCATGTCATGCACACCAACTACTGCTTGACAATAGCATAGTAGCTTAAATTGGCCAAGAGTGGAAAACAAACTAAAATTACAGCCGATGGTTGAGAGGTTGTCATGCCACAGACCATATGGAGAATCTACATTAGAAGAACAATGAAGTGTAATAACAGAGTAGTACATTACACATTGACCTTAAAAACTTTTTTTAGCATACACTTCATATAAGAGTGAAAGGTCAGTCCAAATGTCATGTAGACATGGTTATGCATTGTTACAAAAACTTCAGTATTTTTCCCAAAAAATGAAATTTGCGTCACTCCTATTCTCGACATTGACACCTTGGAAAGGAACACAGTTTACACGAATGAAAAGGAAGTACAATATTGACAAACTGAATTACAGAACTAACTCAGTTGTTGTGTTTGATGATACCCTTATATAAACACCAATCAGATGTAATTTACTACAGCAAATGAAGAAAAGTGAGGGCACATCTCTCAATTCAAATCACATAAAGAATCACAATGAAAAATACATGTAATAGGAGAATAAGTTGAAGCTCAATAAATATGATGAAAAATGCCAGTTTTTCATGGAAACAAACTTACCAATATCTGGTGGTCCAGTTGTCACCGACAATGCCCTCGATAGAATTCTTGGTTCCGAGACAGACTTCCTGACTGCTTCCAATGTACCATTCAGCTTCATGTTTTCTGCTGATTGTGACTGAGAAGAAAGTTCTGCACTGACAGAGTGAGGAAGTTCAGCCTTTGGTTCAATCTGTATCGCTCTATGTTTATCACTAGAGGAAGCTCCTATGCTGTTGGATGTTTCTTGAGTGTATTCAACTTGTGATAAACCCTTGTCATCCGTCTGCAATGTGCACTCTGCTACAGAATTTATATCTGCATTTTTAACATCTCTCTCATCATGCAACCTGTCAACTTCAGACTTTGCACTGGAATCATAGTCTACCTTCCCATTTAAATCTACAGGTAATGAAGCTTCACAATCCACTTGTCCATCAGTAGGTCCCACTCTGTCCCGTGGTGGGTCCTCCCCATCATAAGCATGAGACCAGGTTCTGCAAGCTGCCCTACATGCTAATACCCTGCGTCTAGCATCACGGAGATATGCTCCATAATCACCATACAAACTAGGTGGTGTAGTAGGTGGTAGGGAACGAGGACCATCACGCTCCTGACCACCGAGACTAAGACGAGGTCGGTGTCTTGGCCTCTGGGGAACTGGCAACGAAGGAGGTCCATCATTCCTGGCACTAACTCCTATACCTCCTCGCAGAGCTGCTGGTGAAAGTGACAGGAAACGAACAGCACTCTGGCAGTATGGAGCAAGATCACGTATTCGGACCCTTTGGGATACCATTACATGGTGGCATGGAACCAAATGACGCAACACGAGCTCTAGCATGATGTCTTCACAGTCAAAATCAGCCAATGTCTCGAAGAGCGCAACAGTCACAAGGCACAACTGGAACAGACAAAAGGAATGTAAATAAATCATTTCTGTGGGTTATTTCATCTACAAAAGAATGGCCAGTAGAAATTAATTTTTTACTATGTTACCAAACATTTAATTTACTGTCTAATTCAATCACAGAGAATTCATTTTATTGGTGTTTCCACAATTCTATGTACTTACAATGTATACAGTAACAACCAATCACAACACAACTTCTGAGAACATTCAAGGTAAAAATTATTTCTTTTTTGTTCTTGAACTGCCAGGAAGGTTCTGCTATTTGGTGATGATTGCACGTTTTCACATAAATTCTTAGCCATTGGGATTCTCCCACTGCAGAGGTCTGAAGACCAACAGTACATAACTTTTAATACAGTTTTATTTATAACCCTTAATAAAGATGAAATACAGATTCGTTTCTGTGGTGTCTGTTCAAAACTTTAGGGGTTTTATTCATAGAGCACTTTTCCCCATTTATACACTTGCCCCGGTAGTGTTTCTGCCTCATTTTTCAGTCCTGAAAAGCTTCTTTTAGAGCTTTCTTCAGCATCAATAACAAAGTTTTGTCAATATTGTTAATGGCATCAAAACAACAACCTTCTGCTACTGATTTTAGTTTTGGAAACAAGAAAACGTCACTGTGGCAAGTAAAGTCGCTAGAGGAGGATTGTCCTCTGATTTTTTAAATATATACAACTTTTGTAATGATAAACCTGAAAGGTCATGCTCTGCATCATAACATAGGTATCACAAGTTGTCTCCTGACTGTAGCCTTCCTGAAAAAGTTCAGATACAATATTTTATAAATGCTTGCATATCATGAACCCAAAACACATTTACTCTGACAATTGTCTGTACCAAAGTTTACTCAATGTTCCTTTTCCTTTCCAGATCTCAATCATGAAACATACTATGCTGTAACTCCATGCATGCTCAATGTTTTTATTAAAATCTCAGGACACAAACCAATTCAGATTCCAATCTCTTAAACCTCTTTATTCTTTATTGAAATCTGTTTCAAGTAATACATCTCTATTTCCAATGAATAGCTCAATACATAGTATCAATACTAGGAATAAGAACAATCTACATAAAGACCTAAAATCACCTACCTCGATCCAAAAAGGGGTCCAATATTCAGGAACAAACATTTTCAATAAATTACCAGCAACCATTAAAAACTTAGTTTCAGATAAAGCACAGTTTAAACAAAGTTTGAAAGACTTTTTGATAGACAACTCCTCCTGCTCCATCGAAGAATATCTTAACAGAAACTGTTAAGTAAAAATATCTGTTAGATTTCAGTTTTGACAGCACCTGGTCATAACAGTCAAGATTAGGTATTTTGTGTATGATAAATTTATTAATAGTGCATAACAATGTTTTATTCTGACAGCGTGTTAATTCTGTAAATATTAGCTGTTCCAGTTTACCTCATTGTATTCACCTATTTTGTCAATCTCCTGACAAATGATCACGGTAGTAAGTATTATATTCAAATGTTTTTTTGTTTTTACATTATACTTACTGACATTTTCCACACCCATGAGGATTATTTCATTTTTTTGGGTCTATGGAACGAAAACTGAATCTAATCTAATCTAAACAAGTTCTCTGACAGACAATGGATGGTGTGCAACAGATCCTTGATTTTTCTGAATGTCACCAGTCAAGTGAGAAAACCTTCCCAGTTGAGGGTCATCTTCACCTGACTGACAAACTACTTTTACATTGGCAGAAACACTTGCAACAGCGTTCAACCTACAGCAATACCTCTGTAAGCTTACTTCAAACGTTTAAATGTTTTTCTTGTTGCATTGTTGCTCCAGTAAATATGACACTACATAAATAACTTCAAACATTATACCACCTATCACATAAACAATAATATTTCAGAAACTGAGTGATATAACAGCAATGTGATTAGTCAGAAGGTTGTGTCATATACAATGCTGCCAATATCAAATTGCTAATCACCTTCCACCTTCATTGCTGAGGTGGGGAGGCAGAGAAGGATGGACGGCTAGGGTGGGGTGGCAAAAGTTTCAAATAAACCTTGTAATAAATCCTGTTGCAACTTACTTGTAAATTTTCTAATATAGAAGGAAATGCAATCATCTAATTACATCAAATCTTTTTTTTTATAAATAAAAAAAGAAAAAAAAGAAAGAAAGAAAGAAAGAACAACAACCTCTTTCAAAGGCATTGTGTGTGTGTGTGGAACCTTTTAATTTTAGTGCAATGCACACGGAAAAACATTCATTCATCTACACAAAAAACTTTTGCAGCAAATCAGTATTGGAAGGCCTTGATAAAAACAAGCACATCCTGAAAGGTCTACAACCAATGCAAGAAAGAAAGAATCTAAGGCCTTAGAGTATAATAAAGTGTGTACAATACCTGTTTTTTTCATTTTCATTTTAAGCATTCCAACTCTCTCTACATCCAAAGTCACATCCACATTTCCATATTTGCAAGCTGAACGCCTTTTAAAAAAAATCTAGAATCAAATACTGCTGTTCTAGATGCACATACCCGAGGAGAAGGTGATGCAATTCTTGCCACAAGACTATCAAGGAGACGGGATCCATCATATTCATGCTTCAGCAGAAAGTGGATCAGAGCTCTCAGTAAACCAGGTTCTGTGGCACTACGCAGGCACAAGTCCAAATAGGCTGTTGCGGCAACCAACTCTTCAGGAGAGCTCTGAAAAAACATTAGTTGTGTTACACAAAAACAAATTATTTCAGCAAAGGCAGTCCTTTTTCCAAATGGCCTTTTACTTCCTTTTCAAAAGACAATGCTAGGTATTTCAGTCTCTGTACATAATACCCAAACAATCTACTACAAAACCAACAAGAATAAAACTTTGCATTAAAATTCAGTTACACATAAATTATAATAAGTAATGGATGTGAGGGTATCACAAAGCAGTAGATTATGAAAATGCTGCTTGAATTTTCACTTACTAAAATTTCATATTTTTAAGCATTGCACTTAACTTCTTTATTCTCTCTTGGCAAATCACTGTCAGACAAACACATTCTAACACCAATATACCAGATAACACCAGCTGTAGACCTCAAATCCAGCTAAATATTGAACAATAACATTTTCATAACATTAAAAACGAAAACACTTCCTAATGTTCTGCAAAACTATATTTACTTGGTCACAAATGGGTTTTCAGCTTCACAGACCAAAGGTGACAACTGAATGTTGCAAACACAGATAAAAGTGATATGACTTACACAGATATTATTTGTACAGAAAATACAAAAATGATGACATGTTTACACAGAAAGCCAAAGATATTATTTGTACGGAACACGTGAAAATGGCGAAGTGTTTACACAGAAAAACATCACAATAACTACATTAACTAAAAACATGGTAAACACAGTTTTTGCGTGGAGACACCATTAACAAATTACGAGTAATAAGATGAATGGTTATAGCTCTGCCCTGATTGTTAACATTTATAAAAAAAGAAAATGAATAAAATTTCAAAAGTTCTGTATACAGACCAACAGCAATCACTCAGTATTTTAAAGCCTGGTGCAAAGTTTCATACATTGGTAACATTTCAGACAATTATAATACCAATAACATATCAAAATTTTTATTCAATAGTAAAGTCAAACCACAGTCCTTGGCAAGGAGTATATAAAATCACTTTCATGTAGTGTGAAAAAGTGTGTATTGGTCAGTCAGACAGAGCTATAGCAATTAGGCTATGTGGACATGAGAGAAGTTGGTGATTAGGAAAGAAAGATTCAACCTTTGCTCATCATCTTTCAGCAGAAAACCATGCATATGATGTATAATGTGAAGTTTTACAATCTGTCAAGAAAAGCAGAAAGATGAGCCTATTGGAAATGTGGAAACACATGTGACAGAATGCCAGCCTAATAGTAAATAGTAAGACTCAATTTCCATTTTGCCCCTTTGCTAAATTAAGTTTTTGTAACAAATACTAGATTCAAACTGTAAATTCATCTTATTTCTCATTATTTTTTAAATGTTTCTCCACATAAAAATTCTGTTTGCTGCCTTTTTTAGTTAATGCAATTGTTGTGATGTTTTCCTATGTAAACACTTCGTCATTTTTGTAACTTCTGCACAAATAATATATGTGGGTGTAACACATCATGTTTATCTCTCTTTGGAAAGTTCAGCTGTCACACAAAGATGGCCTGACAAGCTGAAAGCCAGTTCGTGACCAAATAAATATAATAATGCAGAACATTATGAAGCATTTTCCTTTTTAATATTATTATCACGTTCTGCCAAGTGCCAATGGAAATTTCAGTTAATGTTAATAACATTTTCTTTTTTAGCTAGGTTACGGATCAATAATGAATGAAAAGTTAGAGAGAGACAATTTCAACCGATTATTTTTATATATTAAAGATGTAAGAGAAACTCGGATGCAAATGGCACTGAAATAAATCCAATGGTGACAAGTGAAAATTTGTATTGGACCAGGACTCAAACCAGGGTTTCCCACTTTATGTGAACAGTTGCCTTAAGCACTTCGGCTACATGAGCACACTTTCCAGCCAACCCAAATTCTCTTGTAGCACACTGTGCACTATGCAGGGTCCACTGTCCACATTTTCGTTTCTCACAGCTTCATCTGATTCCCACAAGAGTTCAGACACAGTGTGCATCTACACTGCAGTTATCATTATTTGCTGTCAGGCACTTTATTATTGTGCGTGCCATTTTTGTTCTTTTGGATATGTCCAAAAGAACAACACCACACACATAGTAATTTACATTTGAATTTTAGGAATTCATTTGAGAAGTAGATTTATGAACTCTTTGCTGAATGTCATGAGAAACATAATTTCCCAAACTGATCTTTATACTCAAACTGAAGCTAGGTTCTTTGAAAACTGTGGAAAGATTAAGATGAGGAATATGTGGTAATGTTTTAGGATACCTCTTCCACTGCCCTTCCTGTTGCCATGTACTATGCGTGCTGCTATATGTCCAAGAGACACACAGTGAAACAAAGTTCAGAGTGGTTCAGAAGAAAATATAATTTCTGCCCAAAACACAGTAACAAAACTATTATGTTCAAGCATCTTCTCACTTTAGCAACTTGGATTTGTTTCAACACAATGATACTAACGCATGATACATTCAATTCATTTTTTCTAGTGTATCCAGAAAAACTGACAAGATACACACATTTTATTGCTGTGACACTAATACCTATTTGCTGACTAAGCACAAAACTCATTTGGTTCTCTAATACTTTTGCTTTTATTCTGAGGCAGACAACTTGTGTGCAAAAACAGCACATATTTTAAAACAATGAGTATAAGAAATTCAGTTACTCTTTTCCAGTATGCAATTCAGCAACAAATTGAATTGCCTGAACAGCTTAAGGTCTTTGGTATTGTACTTTCATTAAATTGCCCAAATCTGTAAGCAACTTTACTTTTGTTTGGCCTTGTTAAAACTTAACAAAACCCAAGCCTAATCACCATTGAATAAAACTAAGTGTTTTTATCTAGTGACAAAGCTCAATACCATTTTTAAGATTTATAAGGGGATGTTTCAGTCACCCACTGTTCAACTCTTTCAGCTATCAAAGCAAAATAAATAAAGTGATTAGATTCCATTGTTACATCAAAAACTCCCATCATATGCCTGTGTTTCTCTCTCAAACCAACGTTTCTGAGTGTATTTCTCTCTCCTACCCCAGGTCTACCATTGTCATATGCCTCCTGCAGTTCCCAAAAGTCTTTAATCAAGGACTAGTTCATTAAGAAAACTGAAGATACCCGGTCTTAAGTATTGACATATGACAGTTTACATTAACAGCAGCGATCAATTCTGCTGCATTGTAAATAGCCTGAATGTTAAGGCTGGCAACTCCTTAGCTGCTAATGTATTCATCACCACAAGCACACATTTTTTAGTTAACAAAGGAGCATAGCCAATTGCCCTGGTAGTATTAAAGAATTATCGTGTTCTTGCCATTTAACCTTGGCTGTTTCACTGCAGCATTAATAAGTGTGAAACACACTCACACCTTATCATTCATTTCTGTAACTGCTTTCCAAAAGGCATTTGATACTGCGCTCTGAGAAATACCAATGTCTTCTGCCACATCACACTGAAAATCAAGGTGCCCCAGCTGTCGTAAGAATATCCTTCTCTTATGTTTGACACGTTGTGCTCCATCTCTCTCTCTTTTCCTGTGAACTGCTGTTTGGTTTTATTAACAGCAGACATGATCTGGTCTTGCGACTGAAGTTGTGCTAACAGGACACTTGGGACACACTTACAGGTTAATCACAAAGTTCATGAAACATTTAAAAAAATCAGTACAGATAAATGGCCAGATCAAAGTACCAAATGATGCAGAATGTGGAAGACAAACACTCAATGCTTTTTTTGCAGTTTTAATACATGTTATATGTGTCCACCCTTCATTGCATGGCACACAATTAATCAGTAGTCCAATTCTGTCCAGATCTGACCCAGCATATCAGGAGTGACAGTAAGAATGGATGCTGTGGTGAGATGTTGCAAGTCTTCCAGGTTCTATGGTAGAGGTGGTACATCCGGCAATCATGGTGGTCACTAGAGTAGCACAAGGTCAGAAGCCACAATGTGGCCTATCCAGCAAAGCTTACAAAGGATTTTTGACAATGTTGGCTGAGACATGTTAAATTCTGTGTTAGTTCAATAGGTAGACTTTGTGAGCCTTCACAGCATCACATATCATACAGTTTCCCATCTGTTCTGATATGTCCAGTCAGCCTGAACGTTTTGCATCAAACCACCCTCTTCACATTTCTTATACCACTTCGTTATGCTGTTGTAAACTAATTGTGTCTCATGAGAAATGCCCTGGAGCATCCTTTGTACACTCACTACTGGTTGGCAATGGGCAAATCTTAGTACACAATTGCTTTTTCTGCCCAACTCTCCTCCATTTTTGCTAGGTTATGTTTAGCCACTTACCGACAGAAATTTCTTAAAATGTTTTATGGACTTTGTAAGTGTCCTGTATTTATTGCTACGCAACTGAGCTAAGGCTGAGAAAATATAAGTTTCAAGACATGGCTCTCTTTTATTTACACTTGCCAACGAGTATTTTGCAATGCACTGCTGCCTCTCCATTTCAGAAACTACTTATTTGTATGAGCGTGTGGTGCACAATTTGCAAAGAGATTGCAGACAGTTGCAGTAAATCTGCAGGGCAGTAGGGTGATACAAGCTGTATAACAATACTTCAATGATTAATGAACAGTACAAACTGACAAACTGAAAGAGAAAAAGAGAGAGTGGGGGGAGGGGGGAGAGAAGAGGAAGGGGGTAGAGGGGGAGGGAGGAGAGAGGGAGAGGGAGACACAGAGAGAGAGAGAGAGAGAGAGAGAGAGAGAGAGAGAGAGAGAGAGAGAGAAGTGATTACAGTTAGAGTAATCAGAAGTGCAAACTGCCAACTAGCAGGGAATGTTCAACAAGGTGTGTAACAGCTGTGGAACCAATGTCAGGTTTAGATTTTGTTGAGAACGGTAACCTCAGCAAGGGAAAGAATTCACCAGCCACCTACACTACACAAATGGAAATACCTAGGAAAACAAAAGGTTGGAATTTGATTATGTGGTATTCTTGAAGGAAGGACAACAGAGAACTTCCAAAGAATTAAAAAGATAATTACAAAACAGGAGTGTACAGTCTTAGAGACAAACTTCAAATCATTCGTTGTTGTTGTTGTTGTTGTTGTTGTTGTGGTCTTCAGTCCTGAGACTGGTTTGATGCAGCTCTCCTTGCTACTCTATCCTGTGCAAGCTTCTTCATCTCCCAGTACTTACTGCAACCTACATCCTTCTGAATTTGCTTAGTGTATTCATCTCCCTCCACGCTGCCCTCCAATACTAAATTGGTGATCCCTTGATGCTTCAGAACATGTCCTACCAACCGATCCCTTCTTCCAGTCAAGTTGTACCACAAACTTCTCCCTAATCCCATTTGATACCTCCTCATTAGTTATGTGATCTACCCATCTAATCTTCAGCATTCTTCTGTAGCACCACATTTCGAAACCTTCTATTCTCTTCTTGTCTAAACTATTTATCGAACATGTTCCACTTCCATACATGGCTACACTCCATACAAATACTTTCAGAAAAGACTTCCTGACACTTAAATCGATGTTAACAAATTTCTCTTCATCTGAAATGCTTTCCTTGCCATTGCCAGTCTACATTTTATATCCTCTCTACTTCGACAATCATCAGTTATCTTGCTCCCCAAATAGCTAAACTCATTTACTACTTCAAGTGTCTCATTTCCTAATTGAATATCCTCAGTATCAACTGATTTAATTCAACAACATTCCATTATCCTCATTTTGCTTTTGCTGGTGTTCTTCTTGTATCCTCCTCTCAAGATACTATCCATTCCGTTCAGCTGCTCTTTCAAGTACTTTGCTGTCTCTAACTGGATTACAGTGTTGTCGGCAAACCTGAAAGTCAACCACTGCTTCCCTTTCACGCTGCTTGACTCTCATAACTGCCGTCTGGTTACTGTACAAATTGTAAACAGCCTTCCACTCTCTGTATTTTACCCCTGCCGCCTTCAGAATTTGAAAAAGAGTATGCCAGTCAACAGTGTCAAAACCTTTCTCTAACTCCACAAATGCTAGAAATGTAGGTTTGCCTTTCCTTAACCTATGTTCTAAGATAAGTCATAGGGTCAATACTGCCTCGCGTGTTCCAACATTTCTATGGAATCCAAACTGATCTTCCCCCAAGGTCAGCTTCTACCAGTTTCTCCACTCATCTGTAAAGAATTCGTGTTAGTATTTTGAAACTGTGACTTATTAAACTAGTAGTTCGTTAATTTTCTCACCTGTCAACACCTGCTTTCTTTGGGATTGAAGTTTATTATATTCTTCTTAAAGTCTAAGGGTATTTTGCCTGACTCATACATCTCGTGCACCAGATGGAAAAGTTTTGTCATGGCTGGCTCTCCCAAGGTTATCAGTAGTTTTAATGGAATGTTGTCTACTCCTGGGACCTTGTTTCGAGTTATATCTCTCAATCTTTGTCGAACTCTTCCCGCTGTATCATATCTCCCATTTCATCTTCATGTACATCCTCTTCCTTTCCATAATATTGGCCTCAATTACATCACCCTTGTATAGACCCCCTATATACTCCTTCCACCTTTCTGCTTTTCCTTCTTTGCTTAGGATGGGTTTTCCATTTGCGCTCTAGATACCCATACAGATGGTTCTCTTTTAAGTCTCTTTAATTTTCCTGTAGGCAGTGTCTATCTTACCCTAGTGATATATGCTTCTACATCCTTACATTTGTCCTCTAGCCGTCCCTGTTTAGGCATTTTGCACTTCCTGTTAATCTCATTTCTGAGACGTTTGTATTCCTTTTCGCCTGCTTGATTTATTGCATTTTTATATTTTCTCCTTTCATCAATTAACTTCAATATCTCTTGTGTTACCCAAAGATTTCTACTAGCCCTCATATCTTTACCTAATTGATCCTCTGCTGCCTTCACTATTTCATCTCTTAAAGCTACCCATTCTTCTTCTACCATATTTCTTTCCCCCGTTCTTGTCAATCGTTCCCTAATGGTATCTCTGAAACTCTCTACAACCTCTGGTTTAGTCAGTTTATCCAGGTCCCATCTCCTTACATTCCTACCTTTTTGCAGGTTCTTAAGTTTTAATCTACATTTCATAACCAATAAATTGTGGTCTGAGTCCACATCTGCCCCTGGAAATGTCTTACAATTTAAAATCTGGTTCCTAAATCTCTGTCTTACCATTACATAATCTACCTGAAATCTTCCAGTCTCCACAGCCCTCTTCCATGTGTACAACCTTCTTTCACAATTCTTAAACAGAGTGTTAGCTACGATTAAGTTATGATCTGTGAAAAATTCTACCAGTGGGCTTCTCCTTTCATTCCTTACCCCCAGACCATATTCACTATAACTTTTCCCTCTCTTCCTTTTCCTATGATCTGATTCCAGTCCCCTATGGCTACTGAATTTTCATCTCTCTTAACTATTGAATAATTTATTTTATCACATCATACATTTCCTCAATCTCTTCATCACCTGCAGAACTAGTTGGCATATAAACTTGTACTACTGTGGTATGTGTGGTCTTTGTGTCTATCCTGGCTACAATAATGTGTTCACTATGCTGTTCCTAGTAGCTTATCTGCATTCCTATTTTTTATTCATTGTTAAACCTACTCCTGCATTACAGTTATTTGATTTTGTATTTATAATCCTGTATTCACCTGACCTGAAGTTTTCTTCCTCCTGTCACTGAACTTCACTAATCCCCACTATATCTGACTTTAACCTATCCATTTCCCTTTTTAAATTTTCTAACCTACCTTTCCAATTAAGGGACCCAGCATTCCACAATCCTATCCGTAGAACACCAGTTTTGTTTCTCCTGATAATAACATCCTCTTGAGTACTCCCTGCCCTGAGATCTGAATGGGGGACTACTTTACCTCCGAAATATTTTACTCAATAAGACGCCATCATCATTTAACCATACACTAAAGCTGTGTGCCCTGGGTAAAAATTACAGCTGTAGTTTCCCCTTGCTTTCAGCCATTCGCAATAACAGCTCAGCAAGAACGTTTTGGTTAATGTTACACGCCCAGATCAGTCAATCATCCAAACTGTTGCCCCTGTAACTACTGAAAAGGCTGCTTCCCCTCTTCAGGAACCACACGTTTATCTAACCTCTCGACAGATACCCCTACATTGTGGTTGCACCTATGGTACAGCTACCTGTATCGCTTAGGCCTACAAGCCTTCCCCACCAACGGCAAAGTCCACGGTTCATGGGAAGGGGGGAGGGGAATCATTCCTTATGGCACCAATAAAACCAGCTGCCCCTGAGAATTCCTGCTGTCTGTGTGTTCTGGTAACACTGGATATGGAAGTTTCTGGAAAAAGGGCCGTGTTCAGTCACACAACTGCTCTATTTCAAAGCATCACAAATTGAATTGGGTGACTTTTACTGCATTATTCCTTGAATGTCATCAGTTTACTCAATGAGCATTCACATGCAATAACGTTACTGGTGATGTGTTACAATGCCTTTATGTTGAATACTTAAGAAGAACTACAAATTCTCCCCCAGAGGGTGTGCCAAATGCAGCTGACATTTGTTGCCAACATCTGTGACACCTTTTGGATGAAATGTAAGAAAAACGACAAACAAAGCTGCACTAAATGTTGCTCCTGCACAGTAACGTGTTTTGATGCGATCGGCGGCCGGGGAGGGGGGGGGGGGGGGATCCATGGTTTTAACTGCACACCAGACTGTTTTAGATAATGAGAGAATATACTTTTGATGATTTATTTCTCTCTTATGGCTAGTGTATTTGATAAACTAATGGAAAAGTAATATTAAAATGTGCACTGTACTAATAGAAATTAATTACAAGTTACCACAATAACATTACGATGAAAGTCTATTTTAATAAAACAAAGTATTTATAAGATGAGTGTGCCTAAATTGGCATGAATTAGGAAGATATTACGCACTCTGCACTTAGAAATAGTCTGTGTTTAATGTTGTTTTACATGCTGTCCTATGTAATATCAAATAGTATGAAACAGAGCATTTAATAAATGAAACTGTATTCACCAAAGCCAAAAATTATGTCAACACACTCACATAAAGGTATTGCCAAGTGTGTAATATCTTAAGGTTTTCACCCTTACACTATGGATTACTGCAAGTAGTGATAACACTTACAATGGAGTAGTTTTCTTAAGCTTTCCTTTTTTTTTTTTTATGATGTGGCTATTTGTAGTTCTGCTAAACAAAGGGTAAAAATCTGGTCTCTAGTGAGCTTGGAACTGAGAGCCAACGCAGACTTCACAACTGACCCTATCATCTCAGAGCAAGTGAACAGTTGTGGCATTTGTCTCTCACCCACTGCCCCAGTGTTGGCTAGGACACGTAAAAAACTACATAACATATAAGATTACTTGCTGCTTCTACTTGGAAAGATCTTCCTCGACTTAAAATGATAAAGTGATAAGCCCATGTCACACCATAAGTGAAAATCTCTTAGATTATTCAATGGAAATGACAAGAAAATATCAAGTGAATTTAGCAAGATAATTCTGTTCCTATATAAGAATTAACAGTCACAGAGCTGCCAAACATATTCTACATTGTTGGCAGGTTTCAGTTATACTACCAGCAGTAAGAATGTTTCTACAAAAGATGTGTTCCTTGAGTGGGATTGAAAATGTGTACAGCTTGCACCTTCAAGATGCAACTGCTGAGGGCCAGAATAACGGAAATATATGCCAATGAGTTTTATTCCTGTTCATGTATCTAGGTTCAAGGACCGGAGGACAGTCACTAATAATACTTGCCTGCAACTACTGCACACTATACACCATAAATCAACAACTGTCACAATTGTTTTTGTTTTTCTGTCTTAGACATACTGAATTTCTCCATCTACATCTACATATATACTCCGCTAGCCACCAAGCGGTGTGTGGCGAAGGGCACAATTCATGTCAAAGTCATATTTCCCCGCCTCAGTTCCAATCGCGGATCGCGCAAGGGAAAAACGACTGTCTGAACACCTCAGTACAAGCTCTTATTTCCCTTATCTTTGAATGATGATCATTAAGCAATTTGAAAGTTGGTGGTAATAATATATGCTCTACATCCTCGACGAATATTGGATTTCGGAATTTAGTGAGCAGACCCTTCTGTTTAGTGCTTTGTCTATCTGCAAGTGTGTCCCACTTCAAACTTTCTATGAGATTTGTAACGCTCTCGCGATGGCTAAATGTACCAGTCATGAATCTTGACGCTCTTCTTTGGACCTTCTCAATCTTTTGAATCAGACCCAACTGGTAAGGGTCCCATACAGACGAACAATACTCTAAGACTGGATGAACTAATGTATTGTAAGTTATTTTCTTTGTTGAAGGACTGCATCGCTTCAGGATTCTACCAATAAACCGCAATCTAGAGTTCGCCTTACCCGTTACTTGCGTAATCTGATCATTCCATTTGAGATCATTTTGAATAGTCACACCCAGATACTTGACTGATGTTACTGGTACAAAAGACTGATCATTTATTTTGTACCCATACATTAATGGGGATTTTCACCTTGTTACACGCAGTAGGTTATGCTTATTAATATTGAGAGATAACTGCCAGTCATTATACCACACATTTATTTTCTGCAAATCCTCATTGATTTGTTCACAACTTTCGTGTGATACTACTTTCCTGTAGACTACAGCATCATTGGCAACCAGTCTAAGGCTGCTGTCAATACCATCAACCAGATTGTTTATGTAAATCATAAAAAGCAGGGGACCTATTACGCTGTCCTGGGGCACACCTGAAGTTACTCTTGTTTCTGTTGAAGTTACCCCGTTCAGGATGACATACTGCTCCCTGTCTGTTAGAAAACTTTCTATCCAACCACATATGTCATTGATTAGAATAGAGGGAAACATTCCACGTGGGAAAAATATATTTAAAAAGAAAGATGATGAGACTTACCAAACAAAAGCGCTGGCAGGTCGATAGACACACAAACAAACACAAACATACACACAAAATTCTAGCTTTCGCAACCAACGGTTGCCTCGTCAGGAAAGAGGGAAGGAGAAGGAAAGACAAAAGGATATGGGTTTTAAGGGAGAGGGTAAGGAGTCATTCCAATCCCGGGAGCGGAAAGACTTACCTTTGGGGGAAAAAAGGACAGGTATACACTTGCACACACACACATATCCATCCACACATACACAGACACAAGCAGACATTTGTAAAGGCAAAGAGTTTGGGCCCAAACTCTTTGCCTTTACAAATGTCTGCTTGTGTCTGTGTATGTGTGGATGGATATGTGTGTGTGTGCAAGTGTATACCTGTCCTTTTTTCCCCCAAAGGTAAGTCTTTCCGCTCCCGGGATTGGAATGACTCCTTACCCTCTCCCTTAAAACCCATATCCTTTTGTCTTTCCTTCTCCTTCCCTCTTTCCTGATGAGGCAACCGTTGGTTGCGAAAGCTAGAATTTTGTGTGTATGTTTGTGTTTGTTTGTGTGTCTATCGACCTGCCAGCGCTTTTGTTTGGTAAGTTACACATATGTCATTGGATAGACCATAAGTGCACACTTTTTGTAGCAAGCGACAGTGTGGAGCTGAGTCGAACGCCTTTTGAAAGTCGAGAAATATGGAATCAACCTGGGAACCGGTATCATGCACAAAGAGGGCCAGCTGTGTCTCGCATGACTGCTGTTTCCTAAAACTGTGCTGGTATCTGCAGATGAGCTTCTCAGAGTCTAGAAAGGTAATTATGTCTGAACACAAAATATGTTCCATGATTCTACAACAAATCAATGTCAGTGAAATTTGCCGGTAATTATGTGCATCCGATTTTCTACCCTTTTTATAGATTGCTATGACCTGGCCTTCTTCCAGTCCCGTGGACCTTTCCGCTGTTCCAATGATCTCTGATAGGTGACAGATAAGAATGGTGCTATATTTGTAGCATAGTCAACATAAAATCCTACAGGGATACGGTCTGGGCCAGATGCCTTTCTGGCATCTAAGGATCTTAACTGTTTTACAATCCCAGATACACTAAACACTATGTCAGGAATCCTTTCATTTGTTCAATAATTGAAAGGGGGAATGGTGCTGCAGTCATGTATCGAAAATGAGTTTTTGAAAGCTAGGTTTAGAATTTTAGCCTTCTGTATATCATCATCAGTTACATTACCCGTACTGTCAGCAAGAGAAGGTATTGAATTATTTGTAGCGTTCATAGATTTTACATACGACCAAAATTTTTGGGGTTATTTATAGAATCTGCAGATAAAATATTGCTTTCAAATTCGTTAAAAAGAGTCTCTCATTGTCCTTCTGACAGCTGCTTTCATTTCACATAATTTCTTTTTGTCAGCGGGGCAGTGACTACATTTAAAACGACTGTGCAAAATTCTCTGCTTTCTCAGCAACTTCCTAATATGTTTGTTGTACCGAGGTGGATCCTTTCCCTCCTCTAGACTTTTGCTAGGCACATACTTCTCAAGCACATGGTGGACAATACCTTTAAATTCCGACCCAAGATGCTCAATATCTTTGTGTCCCGCAGTGAATGCTTGGAGCTGACTATATTCATTAATGACACTTTTATTTGTTTTCCCAAACAAGAAAAACTCTACGCTGTGTTTTTCTTTTTTTTTCTTTTTTTGCAACTTCCACTGACATAAATGCCACAACGACATCATGGTCACTAATACCTTCTTCTAGATTAACTTCCTCAAAAAGATCAGGTCTGTTTGTCACCAAGATATCTAATATGTTCCCATCTCGAGTTGGTTTTCTAACCAATTGCTCAAGGTTGTATGTTGAGAGCGCTCCTAGAATAACTTCACATGAACCTTTGCTTCTGCCCTCTGTGATAAACGTGTAATTTTCCCAGTCAATGGATGCTAGATTAAAGTCTCCACCTATAACTAATAGATAATTTGGATATTTACTTCCTATGTACTCAAGACTTTCCCTGAAACGTTCTGGGATGTTTGTTGTGGATGCTGGTGGTCTATAAAAACATTCTAATACAATGGTCACTCCTTGTCTGATTGACAGCTTTATCCAGACTATTTCACAGTCCGATGCAGTATCGATCTCAACTGCGTTTAAATCAGTCCTATCCTTCCTAAACATTGTCCAATCAGAGTTCAAAATTTCACTGCTTTTTATGTCTCGTTTCAACCAGCTTTCGGTACCTAATACAATATTGGCGTTGTTACTGTTTACTTCAGAGGTCGGGGATCTTGCTACAGACACTTCGACAATTTACTAACATGAGATTAAGCATATTAAGCATATATTTGAGATAACTAGACTATAAATACCTATTGCAGCTACACAGGACAACTTTAGCTTTATTTCCTACCAGTACTAAAATGTAAAGGTGTCATGGGAGTAAAAAGATAAGGTGACAAAAGTCATGGTGTAGCAATAAGCACATATACAGATGGCAGTAGTATCATCATGTACACAAAGTATAAAAGAGCAGTGCACTGGCAGAGCTGTCAATCACACTCTTGTGAAAATGTTTCCTATGTGATTATGGCCACAAGAGAAATTACAGACTCTGAAAGTGGAATGGCTGTTGGAACCAGACACATGAGACAGTCTATTTCAGAAATTGTTATGGAATTCAAGAACACCAAAGTTCAGGCATTACCTCTCACCACAGACACCACAGTGGCTGATGGCCTTCACTTAACAATTGACAGCAGTGGCTTTTGTGAAGTGTTGGCACTGCTAACGGACAGGCAAAACTGCATGAATCAACCACAGAAATCAATGTGGGACGTACAACAAATGTATCATTAAGCACAGCAAAATTTGGCATTAATGATCTATGCTAGCAGGTGACCAACACGAGTGCCTTTGCTTAACAGCACATCTCCTCCAGCACCTCTCTTTGGCTCCTGACTATATCAGATAGACACCAGATCACTAGAAAACTGTGACATGGTCAGATGAGTCCCGATTTCAGTTCATCAGAGCTGATGGTAGGGTTTCAGTATGGTGCAGACCCCAAGAAGCCATGGAACCAAGCTGTCAACAATGCACTGTGCAAGCTGATGGTGGCTCCTTAATGGTGTGGGCTGTGTTTACATAGGATGAACTGGGTCCTTGGCTCCAACTGAACAGATCATCGACTGGAAATGATTATGTTCAGCAACTTGGAGATCACTGCAGCCATTCATGAACTTCATGTTACCAAACATGTCACTCGGTCAAAATTGTTCGAGAACATGATTGGGCCACCTTGATCAACTGACCTGAATTGCATCGATCATTTATGGGACATAACAGAGACCAGTTCATGCACAACATCCTGTACCTGCAACACTTTCACAATTATGAACAACTATAGAGGCAGCATGACTCAACTTTTCTGCAGGGGACTTCCAATGACTTGTTGAGTCCATGTTGTGTCGAGCTGCTGCACTATGCTGGGCAATAGGTTGTCTGACACAATAGGAGGTATCTCATGACTTTTGTCACCTCAATGAACTCACAATTTATTATAAATTAACATGCAACAGTTTGCATCATTAAGAGGTGATATGTAGATCTTAAATTATTCATTAGTTAGCCTGCAGAAGCTGTAGAACACCTTTTACAGCCAGAGGAGACACTGAGTCGCAGACAGGCATAATGAAAAATACTGCTAAAAAATTAGGATTTCAGACCAAAAAAAGTCTTCCTTCCACAAAAGAGGGAATGCACACTCACATAAGCACAACTTTTGGATCTCAGGCCCCAGTGCCCAGTGACAATGGCAATGTGCGAGTTGTGCTTGTGTGCAGAAGGAGGACGTTTTTGTCTGAAAGCTTATATGCTTAGCAATATTTTTCATTGTGCCTGACTGTGATTCAACACCTCCTCTATGTGGCGAGTAGCAATCTATTCTTCTCATATTATAGTTATTCCATGCTGGAATTTCTATTGCCTGGTTTTGTTACAATCAAATATGTACTTCCCCGAAAGTCAGACGAGTGTGATGATGGTTGAAGTTAATCCATCAGAAGTGCTACATGGCTTGAGGCTACAGCCAAATTTGGCTCTTGTAGACATAACAACAGGTCACAGACTGCATTAACAAATAATCATTAAATGCCAATGGAGGAGAAATCATTAATGTCAGTGGTGAATATAAGTGTCATTCAACGTCACACTGCACTCTCCATCTATAAAACAAGAAAAATTATAACCATTTTAAAAGGTATATGTCACTGCCCTCCATATTATGTTCACTTCATAAATTAAGTTTTGATTTATCTGTTCTAGCCACCACTAGGACAATAAGGGAGAGAGACAAATGCTGTAACTCTTCACTAGCTCTGCAGTAACAATCACATTGTAAAGTGAAGGCTGTATTGGTTCCCGGTTGCAATCTCCCTGGAGGGAAGATTTTTACTTGGTCTGTGACAGAGCTGCAAGCATCCAGTTCAATAACTAGTGATGGAATATTAACGAAACTTCCCCATCACCGGTCTTCTCGCTACTTCCCGTTAACTGCAAGGTAAGGGCGAAAAACTTATAATACTGCACACTCAATAAAGCATTTTTCTGCTTCTGCAGATGTAATTTTTGTTTTCTGTTTTAGCCTGGGATTTAATTGAGCATGGTTCAGGCTGCAAGTTGTCCAGACATGGTGCTCAATATCTTCATAGCAATCTATATCTACATCAACATTTCTACTCTGCAAAACACCGTGAGGTGAATGGCAGAGCGTATGTCCCATCGTATCAGTTATTAGACTTTCTTCCTCTTCCATTCATGTATGGAACGTGGGAAGAACAGTTGTTTGAATGCCTCTCTGCAGGCAGTAATCATTCTAATCTTAGCATCACGAACCCTATGTGACTGACACGTAGGGGGTTGTTGTTAATCCCTACAGTAATCATTTGAAGCTGATTCTTTAAACTTTGTTAACTGACTTTCTCGGCACAGTTTGCATCCGTCTTCAAGAGTCTGCCAGTTCAGTTCCTTCAGTATCTCTGTGATGCTTTCCCATGGATTAAACAAACCTGTAACCATTCATGCTGCCCTTCTCTGTATACGTTCAATATTCCCTCTTAGTCCTATTTGTTACAGGTCCCACACACTTGGGCAATATTCTAGGATGGGCCACACTAACAATTTGTAAGCAATCTCTTTTGCTGGCTGCCTGTACTTTCCCAGAATTCTACGAATAAACCAAAGTCTACCACCTGCTTTAACCATGACTGAACCTATGTGATCATTCATTTCATATTCCGGCAAAGTATTACATCCAGGTATTTGTATGAGTTGGGCAATTCCAAAAGTGACTCACTGATATTAATGTCATAGGTTACTACGTTTTTTCGTTTCGTCAAGTGCAAAATTTTACATTTCTGAACATTAAGAGCAAGTTGCCAATTTCTGCGCCACATTAATCTTATCAAGCTCAGACTGAATACTTATGTAGCTTCTCTCAGGAGGTACTTAATTATAGATAACTGCATCATCTGCAAAAGGCCTGATTTTACTGTTAATATTGTCTGCAAGGTCATGGATATACAACATGAACTGCAAGGATCCCAACACTCTTTCACGGGGTACACCCGAAGTTACTTCTACATCTGATGATGACTCTCCATCCAAGATAACATGCTGTGAAACTTTCTGGCAGATTAAAACTGTATGCTGGTCTAAGTCTTCAACCTGGGACCTTTGACTTTCACGGGCAAGTGCTCTACCATCTAAGCTACCCAAGCATGACTCATGTCCTGTCCTCATAGCTTCAATTCTGACAGTACCTCGTCTCCTACCTTCCAGACTTCACAAATGGTCTCCTGGGAACCTTGCAGAATTAGCATTCCTGGAAGAAAGGATGTTGTGGAGACACAACTTAGCTACAAACTGGGGGATGTTTCCAGGATGAAATTTTCACTCTGCAGCAGAGTGTGCACTGATGCAAAACCTTCCATCAGATTAAAAGATTTCATTCACATTTTCGGTGGTTCGAGGATAAAATTGGGTCAATTATCCTGGGTTTTTCTTTGTAAAAGAACATTTGAAAACAGAGTTAAGAATTTCAGCTTTTGCTTTGCTACTCTCAATTTCAGTTCCTGCCTCTTTCGCTAAGGGCTGGACACCAACTTTACATATGAGCAGATTTTCTTTGGATTTTGTAAAATGACATTTGACGATATTCTGTTGTGGTAGTCATTGAAGGCGTCATGCATTGCTCTCTGGACAGCCAAATGCGTTTCATTCAGCATCTCTCTATCTATAGCCTTATGTTTTGTTTTACATCTGTTATGCAGAAATCTCTGTTACTTTAGAAGTTTCTCTATAGAGACTGTATACCACGGAAATACCCACCCATTATGAACTCTTCTACGGGGTACATATCTATCCAGTGCATGGTCAACTATTCTTTTAAACTTGAGCTGCAGTTCCTCAATATGCTCCTACAGTGTCCTCAAAGTTTCAAGTTCCTCATTGAGATATAACACTACTACTTTTTTATCTAGTTTACTGAACATGCATATCTTTCTGTTTGTTTTAGTTGTCCTTTGTACTTTGATGATCATTATTACCACAAGCACGACATGGTCACTGATACCAGTTTTGATGTGGATATCCTCAAAGAGGTCAGGTCTATTTGTTGCCATTAGATCCAATATATTTCCATCATGATTGGGGGTACCTAACTACCTGTTCTAGGTAGTTTTCAGAGAAGGCATTCAGGATTTCTTCTCATGCCCACCACCAACAAAACTGTAATTTTCCCAATTAGTTGTTGGATGATTAAATTGTCCACTGATTATTACAGTATGGTTGGGGAACCCACGTACAAGTGAACTGAGGTTTCCTCTAAAGTTTTCGGTTACATCAGGAGGTTAGTCTGGTGGGCGATAGAAGAATCCAGCTATCATTTTATGCCCACCCCTGATACTGTGTCTAGCCCTAATAATCTCACATGCAACTTCAATTTCTATGACAGTGGATTTGAGTTTCTTGTCTACTACGACAAATACACCACCTCCATTTCCCATTTGCCTATCACTGTCTGGTTTCAACCAACTTTCTATACCTAGCATTATGTGACTTCACTGCTTTTCACGAATGCTTCAAATTCTGGCACTTTGTTGCGAATACTTTGGCAGTTTATCATTAGGATTTTAATACTCACTTGTGGGAGGCATTTCTTTCAATCTTCCACAGATACTTCAGGTTTCCTACAGCTATCATTATCTGGATTGGATGGAGAGTCACCTAATCTAAAAAAAACCTTGTGTGCAACCCATACACAGTCAGCTGTCTGGGTAGCAGCCTCTGATGCTTAGTGCGCACCTGACCTATTTAGGAGGAGCCTAGAGTACTCGACCTAATGGCACAAGTCCATGAAGATGCAGCCTAACTTGTCACAGAACCTTTGAAGTCTCTGGTTCAGTCCTTCTCCTCAACTCAGAACCACAGAGCCATGATCAATTCTGGGGACAACATTGGAAATTGTAAGCTTCATTAGAACTCCACGTGTGAGGCTTGTCTTCTCAATCTTCTCTGCCAGTCACAGGAATGACCCAAGAGTGACCTTGGAGACCAGGTGGCAGGCATCATTAGTTTCAACTTGTGCCACAATCTGCAGTTGGTTGCACCTTGTACCTTCAATGGTTGCTGGAATAGCCTCTTCAACATGTTGAACGAGGCCCTGAGGCATACACACTGAATGTACCTGGTGTCCTTTCCAGTCCCTTGCTGCATTTTCCTAAGGGGTTCCGTCATTCACAGTATGTTTGAACTGCCAACAATTAATAGAACACTATCCTTTTGCATTTGCCTCCTTCTAACACCGGTTAAAACAGACTTCCCCAAAACAGATGAAGTGAGTCCCAGTGGTTCAGTTTCAGTCTCAGTGAAGGACAGCACCTTGAACTTGTTGGTTAGGGGGATCGGTACAAAATCCTGAGTCCTCGCTGGTCCCCGTCCAACCTGTACATGACGCCTAGATCTACCATTGACACTCCATTCACAATCAAGTGGACAGTTAAGGACAGATCCTGTACTTTCTGCAAAGAAGATAGGACTCACTGGAGAGGATAGTACTTGAGATACCTCTGGTATCAGTATCATAGGTATACAACCCTCAGGAGCTCTTCCAACTCACCGATTCACAGCGCCTGCCAATTGTTTGACAGTAGTTAGGGCAATTTCCAGCTGCTTACCAAGTACAGACTAGTTTAACGAGGAAGGAATCTCTGTAAAGACTCTCTGAAGGCCGAATAAACTTGAACAGTCTTCAAACAAAACATAATCTCTTTTTGAAATAATAAGAATAATTCATAGAAAAAAATTCAATCCAGCCCCACATGGTACATCCAAATAAGTTAACACTTCACCATATATGGCTTGCAGCCTTCAATACTTATGACAATAGCAACTTATTACAGCAGAAAACTCAAAAAAATCACTATTAGCTGCTTCTTGCCTGGCTACCACTAACTGTCCCCCATTAACAGGACATCAACTACAAATATACTACACAAGCACCCATGCTAATGTCTAAGTTGTCAGACATTAGTTACAGACACAAAGAAATCATTCATCCAGGAGAATAGAGTACTTTTATTAGAAAAGGATAGTTGCTGCTCACTATACAGGGTGTTAAAAAAGGTACAGCCAAACTTTCAGGAAACATTCCTCACACACAAAGAAAGAAAATGTTATGTGGACATGTGTCTGGAAACGCTTACTTTCCATGTTAGAGCTCATTTTATTACTTCTCTTCAAATCACATTAATCATGGAATGGAAACACACAGCAACAGAACGTACCAGCATGACTTCAAACACTTTGTTACAGGAAATGTTCAAAATGTCCTCCGTTAGCGAGGATACATGCATCCACCCTCTGTCGCATGGAATCCCTGATGCGATGATGCAGCCCTGGAGAATGGCGTATTGTATCACAGCCGTCCACAATACGAGCACGAAGAGTCTCTATATTTGGTACCGGGGTTGCGTAGACAAGAGCTTTCAAATGCCCCCATAAATGAAAGTCAAGAGTGTTGAAGTCAGGAGAGTATGGAGGCCATGGAATTGGTCCGCCTCTACCAATCCATCGGTCACCGAATCTGCTGTTGAGAAGTGTACGAACACTTCGACTGAAATGTGCAGGAGCTCCATCGTGCATGAACCACATGTTGTGTCGTACTTGTAAAGACACATGTTCTAGCAGCACAGGTTGAGTATCCCGTCTGAAATCATGATAACGTGCTCCATTGAGCATAGGTGGAAGAACATGGGGCCCAATCAAGACATCACCAACAAGGCTGCCCAAACGTTCACAGAAAATCTGTGTTGATGACGTGATTGCACAATTGTGTGCGGATTCTCGTCAGCCCACACATGTTGATTGTGAAAATTTACAATTTGATCACGTTGGAACGAAGGCTCATCCGTAAAGAGAACATCTGCACTGAAATGAGGATTGACACATTGTTGGATGAACCATTTGCAGAAGTGTACCCGTGGAGGCCAATCAGCTGCTGATAGTGCCTGCACACGCTGTACATGGTACGGAAACAACTGGTTCTCCCGTAGCACTCTCCATACAGTGACGTGGTCAACGTTACCTTGTACAGCAGCAACTTCTCTGAAGCTGACATTAGGGTTATCGTCAACTGCACGAAGAATTGCCTCATCCATTGCAGGTGTCCTGGTCGTTCTAGGTCTTCCCCAGTCGCGAGTCATAGGCTGGAATGTTCCGTGCTCCCTAAGACGCTGATCAATTGCTTTGAACGCCTTCCTGTCGGGATACCTTCATTCTGGAAATCTGTCTCGATACAAACGTACTGCGCCACGGCTATTGCCCCATGCTAATCCATACATCAAATGGGCATCTGCCAACTCCGCATTTGTAAACATTGCACTGACTGCAAAACCACGTTCGTGATGAACACTAACCTGTAGATGTTACGAACTGATATGCTTGATGCTAGTACTGTAGAACAATGAGTCGCATGTCAACACAAGCACTGAAGTCAACATTACCTTCCTTCAATTGGGCCAACTGGCGGTGAATCGAGGAAGTAAAGTACATACTGACAAAACTAAAATAAGCTCTAACATGGAAATTTAGCGTTTCCGGACACATGTCCACACAACATCTTTTCTTTATTTGTGTGAGAGGAATGTTTCCTGAAAGTTTGGCCGTACCTTTTTGTAACACCCTGTATAATGGAGATGCTGAGTCGCAGAAAAGCACAACAAAAAGACAGTCGGAAAATTAGCTTTTGGCCAACAAGGCCTATGTCAAACACACACACACACACACACACACACACACACACACACACACACACACACACGCGCGCGCGCGGTCTCTGGTGGTTCGAGCCAAGCCGCCAGAGACTGTGGTCAAGTGTGTGTGACTTGCGTTTGTGTGTGTGTGTGTGTGTGTGTGTGTGTGTGTGTGTGTGTTGTGTATTTTTGACAAAGGTCTTGTTGGCCAAAAGCTAACTTTCTGACAGTCTTTTTGTTGTGCGTTTCTGTGACTCAGCATCTTCGCTACACGGGGTGATTAGCAACTATGCTTTTCTAATATTGTTACATTCCATCCTGGATTTTCCGTTGTAGAATATAGTAATTCACAACACACATGACTGAGCCAAATGTTCAATAACAAGATCCACACTGAATGCCGATAAAAACCACAGGGTATGGAACAGACCCACAGTTGCAGCAAGATTTTAAACTACATTTATCTTTTGTATAATAATGCGCACTGTGCAAACTATGTGAACCAGCTTGCTTTATGACAATATTCACCGCATGCAATACACAATACAATACCCACTTAGCATGGTCCTACATGCAACAGTCACAACAAGCTGTAACTCAACATTCACAGTCACTACAACTAACTTCACTTATTGCACCTCTGCATATAACACTGAGACACAACTTGAACAGAAGAGCACCACGTGACACAACGTGAACAAAAGAGCACCAGTATACCAACATTAATTCAAAAACACTCCGAATGTGCTCCTTGCCACCTGCTGAAGCCATTCCTCGCCTTACTGCAGTGCTGTGTGTGAAATGAAAATGTCGTCTTTTCATGATCTGTGCTTACAACAAGGACAACCTTCGTTGTTTCCTCCCTAACCTCAACACCTATTATCAAATCCACTTCACCTGGTCCTTCTCAACTCACTGAGTCATCATCCTAGATGTTGATGGTCACTTCTCAGACGTCTCTGCAAATATGCCTGTTCCTATCATGGTGCACCCCATCCCCAACAGTACCTCCACTTTGACAGCTGTCACTGATCCCATGTCAAAAAGTCTCTCCCTTACAGTCTCACCATCCATGGATGATGCATCTGCAGTGGAAAGCAGGAACTGTCGAAGTATACAGATAAACTTACCAGAGACTGTACTGACAAACAATACCCTAACCAGCTAATCTGTAAACCAGTATCCTGTGCCATCTGCTCCTTTGAAACAAGAAACACTGTTACCCAGCCACCGACCAGCACTCCTCTGATAACCCAGTATTGCCGTGACCTTTCAGAGCAGAACCTCAGCATTCACCATGGCTTTGACTACCTCACATCATGCCCTGAGATGAGGAATAGCCTACCCAAAATCCTAACAACATCCCCCAATGCTGCAAAATACCCTAGTTCATTCCTGTTGCAATCCTACTCCGAATGTTACTCACAGGTGGTTGATCCAGATGCAAGACCTGTCCCATATACCCACCAACCGCCCCCTAACGCAGTCCAGTCACAAGGTGTTTTCTACTCAATAAAAGGCAAGGCCACATGTAAAAGCATCCATGTTACATTATCAACTAGGTGGACATGACAAATACTTAACTGTCTACTCATACGATTGGGCACTTCCAAAGTGTGTCAAACCACAAACATGACCATCCAGTTGCCTAACATGCTGAACACACCACAACACAAGTGGCTTCAACAGCTGCTTCACTACAAGGACCATTTGGATACTCCCTTCCAGCACAAATTTCTCTGAACTATGCAGATGGGAACTGTCTCTTTAATGCATCCTGTGCTCTTCAGGGTTGCCACAAGTTTCCCCAAGTGAAATTTCCTGATATTTCCCTGATTTCCAAGCAAGTTTCAGCATTTTTCCCTGACAAATTCTGAGATCTTAAGGATAAGTAAAGACATAAGTTGACAAAAAATGTAAGTAGTGTGTGTGTGGTTTGAGGTTTTCGGGCGCTAAACAGCATGGTCATCAGTGCCCAAACGCATAGAAACAGGAACACATGCGGTGAAGGGACGAAGACTGACAGCGAACAAGGAGAACGGCTAAAAGACACAGACCTGATGCGATTCCAAATCCTCAAATACAGAGGCAAAACAAGAGGAGAAGAAATGCACTAAAAAAGGAAAGGAAACACAAGGAAAAGAGAACAGAAATCGAAGTGAAAAAGTAGGTAATCATGACTGGTGGACCTCTTACCTATAACCTGGGTGAGCCAGTCACCCAGCAGCACATTAAAATCCTCTCCCTAAAATCCGAGGCAACAAATTGGACAGGACACAAAACCGTAAGACCTTAACCACAGTCGTTGCATTGTCTTGCAAAATAGAGGGCAAATCCGGTGGCAAGGAAACCACCGCCCTCTGGTCAGAGAATAAAGGACTGTCAAGTAAAATGTGGCGGACAGTAATCTGGACGCCACAAGCACTGCAGATTGGGGGGTCCTCCGGCCGGAGTAAAAAACCATGCGTTAAGGGACTGTGCCCGACGCGGAGGCGAGTGAGGAGAACTTCATCCTGCCTGCATGACTGGTAGGACGTACGCCATGGCCGCGTGGTGGCCTTGACCAGATGCAGCTTATTTTCACTGAATGCCAGCCACTCCTCTTCCCATTGACGCATAACATGAAAACGCAAAAGGGAGGTAACAGCATGGAGGGGGACGGCACATTCAACAATGTGACGGAGGGAACATGCATCTTTGGCAGCCACATCCGCCAGTTCGTTCCCCCTAATACCCACGTGCCCCGGCACCCAGCAGAAAGAAACCTCCTTCCCCTGCCGTTGCAGGTAGAGTAGGGCATCATGGATGTTCTGGACGACCGTATCCGCTGGGTACAAGTGTTGCATGGTCTGAAGGGCACTCAGGGAGTCAGAACAGATGAGAAACTTAAGACTGGGAACACATCTCATCTGCTCCAATGCCCGCAAAATCGCAGTAAGTACTTCCATATTTCTAAAATGTGAGCAAAAATGTTAAGCACCATTATCAATATCTTCTGTAATTAAGTACTTTTAGATAAAGAAAGCAAGCCAAATGGTATATATGTTTCATTAAAACTACTGTTATTTTATTTCAATAAAAAATGTGTGAATTCTGAAGGGACCAAACAGCTGAGATCATTGGTCCCTAGACGTACACACTATGTAAATGAACTTGAACTAACTTATGTTAAGAACAAAACACACACACACACCCATGCCCGAGAGGGTCGGTTTGTTAGGATTGAAGGGACCAGACTACGGAGGCCATCAGTCCCTTTTTCCACGACAATGTAACACCCACAAGGAAGAAAAACAAGCAACGGAGATGACAAGGGACGACACAGAACATGAAAGACATAGACAGAGACCAGAAAAGAGGAATTAAAAACACACAGTGTTTCAGTGGTTGGTCAACCGTCGTAGAAGAGTAGACCGATCAGCACCCCAGCTGGTGTCACTCAAGCAACGAAGAGTGTTAAGATGCCGCCAGCACGTTTGTTTAAGCTGCCGAATACGAGGGAGCCAAGTCAACCAGGTATCAAAAAGCAATCCCAAGAACCAATACGTCTCCAACACAGCAAGAGGTTCGCCATCGAGATAAAGCCATGGCTAAGGGTGAACAGTGCAATGTTGGCAGAAATGCATGACACAAGACTTGATGGCCGAAAACTGGAAGCCGTGTGTTACAGCCCAAGACTGTGCCATGTGGATAGCGCCCGGCAGCTGCTGTTCAGCAACTGCAATTCCAGTGGAGCTGTAGTACAGGCAAAAGTCAGCAGTATACAAAGAAGTTGATACGGACGTTGCCACAGCTGCACCGAGCTCATTAATAGCAACTAAAAAGAGGCAGACACTCAGGACAGAGCCTAGAGGGACCCCATTCTCCAGGACTGAGGAGGAACTATGGGAAAAACCAACTTGCACATGGAATGAATGAAGCGACAGAAAATTTTGAATAAAAATCGGGAGCGGACCCCTTTGACCCCACCCATGTAGCATGGTGAGGATGTGATGTCGCTATGTTGTATTGTATGCCTTCCGCATGTCAAAAAAAGATGGTAACCAGACGCTAAGGGCAGGCAAATGCCTTACAGATGGCAGACTCTAGGCTGACCAGATTATCGGTGGCAGAGTGGCCCTTATGGAACCCTGCGTGAGATGGAGCCAGAAGGCCCCGAGACTCAAGTAGCCAACTCAACCTCACCACACGTTTGAGCAACTTGCACTGAACATTGGTAAGGCTAATGGGATGATAGCTGTCCACCTCCAGTGGGTTCTTGCCAGGTTTCAACACTGGTATGATGATGCTTTCCCGCCATTGTGACAGTAACACACTCTCAACCCAGATACGATTGAAAAGGTCTAGGAGGTGTCACTGGCAGTCCACCGAGAGGTGTTTTAGCATCTGATAGTGGATGCGAGCCGGCCCGGGAGCCATATCAGGGCAAGCAGCTAGGGAACTTTGGAATTCCCACTCACTGAATGGAGCATTCTACGAGTCAGGGTGGCACGTATGGAATGAAAGCCTCCAACGTTCCAACCGCTCTTTCAGGGAGTGGAAGGCCAACGGGTAAATCGTAGAAGCTGAACTCTGAGCATAATGCTCTGCTAAGAGTTCTGCAATTGTGTCTGATTCAGTACAGATGGCTAAATTCAGGGAAAGTCCAGGTACACTGACGGGGGTCTGATATCCATAGAATCGCCTAATCTTGGTCCAAACCTGCGATGGAGAGGTACGGATGTCAATGGTGGAGACATACCATTTCAGGTACTCCTGCTTCGGCAGGTAAATAAGGTGTCAGGCTCGGAGCTGCTTAAAGGTAATGAGGTGTTCCAGTGATGGATGCCGCTTATGACATTGGAGGGCCCGGCAGCAATCCCTAATCGCCTCAGCGATCTCCGGTGACCACCAAGGCACAGTCCTCCACCGAAGGGACCCGGAAGAACAGGGTATTGCAGATTCTGCTGCAGAAATGATGCCGGTGGTGATCGTGTGAACAACCACATCAATAGTGTCATGAGAAAGAGGCTCAATAGTGGCAATGGAGGCGAACAAGTCCCAGTCAGCCTTATTCAAAGCCCATCTGGGGAGGTGCCCAGAAGAGTGACGCTGCAGGAGTGACAGAAAGACCGGAAAGTGGTCACTACCGCACAAGTCGTCATGCACACTCCACTGGACAGATGACAGAAGGCCAGGGCTGCAGACCGAAAGGTCGATGTCTTGAGTACGTGCCATGCACCACACTGAAATGTGTGGAGGCACCATTATTTAAGAAAGAAAGGTCGAGCTGTGCCAACACTTGCTCAACAACAGTGCCTCAACCTGTTGCCACTAATCCACCCCTCAAAGGGTTATGGGCATTAAAGTCACCCGGTAACAGAAAAGGTGGTGGCAGTTGGGCTATCAGCACAGCCAATACATGCTGTGGGACATCACCATCTGGTGGAAGATAAAGACTGCAGACAGTAACAGCTTGAAGCGTCCACACCTGAACAGCGACAGCCTCTAAAGGTGTTTGAAGAGGTACACACTCACGGTAAAGAGAGTTAAGGATGTAGATGCAGACTCCACCAGACAGCCTTGCATAATCTGTCCGATTCTTATAATAACCCCGATAGCCACGGAGGGCGGGGGTTCGCACCGCCAGAAACCAAGTTTCCTGGAGAGCAATGCAGAAGAAAGCGTGAAGGCTGATAAGCTGTCAGAGCTCAGCAAGGTTGTGGAAAAACCACTGCAATTCTACTGGAGAATGACACTGTCCACAGCCGAAAAAGGTGTGAAGGGACCGAGGAGGCAGATAATGCCACTGGGTCAGCTGCTGCCACCAATTGAGTACCTGTGCGATCAACATCACTGTGTCTGAGAGTCAGGCGAGATCTAGGTCCTCAGTGGACGCCTGAATCTCCACCTCATCCTCAGATGCAGAGCTTGTAGGGAGCGGTGGTATGGATTCTTTGGTGCCTTTTTGGTTTCTCTCGCTGTTCCTTCGGTGGTTCTGGCTGGGAGGGCTTCACTGGGTCAGTCTCAGGGACTGAGGAGGACTGTGAAGCCCTACGACCAGCTCCCTGTGTCTGCTTTTCCACTGGTCAGAACCTGGGAAGGGAGTGACCCAAGGGACCCCTTCCTGGCGAGAGTGGCTGAAGAAGACTTACGCTTCTCCAGCTGAGAAGTGGGGACTGATGTCCTCGATGGTTGGGGGAGAGGGGGTTTGCTCCCGAAGTAGGTGGTGCAGAAGCAACAGGGAGGGTAGTATACCCCACCATCAAGCAGGCAGGTGGAGTCTGACAGCTCTGAGAGCCAACTGTACGCAGCGAAACGGGAGATGGTAGAACCTCTGTCATAGCAGTGGCGTAGTTGGATATCATATCCACAGGATGGAGCCTCTCGTATTTTCTCTTAGCCTCAGCATAGGACAGTTGGTTCAGTGTCTTATATTCCATGATTTTCCTCTCTTTCTGTAAAATCCTGCAGTCTGGCAAGCAAGGTGAATGATGCTCTCCGCAGTTGACACAGATGGGAGGCAGTGCACATGAAGTATTGGGATGTGATGGGCATCCGCAACCTCGACATGTGAGGCTGGAAGTACAGTGGGAACACACATGACCGAACTTCCAGCACTTAAAGCATCGCATCTGGGGAGGGATATAGGGCTTGACATCAAAGCAGTAGACCATCACCTTGACCTTCTCAGGCAATGTAGCACCCTCAAAGGCCAAGATGAAGACACCGGTGGCAACCTGATTATCCCTCAGACCACGGTTGTCATCGGCGCAGAAAGCAACACTACAGTGCATGGCAGAAACCCCACCCAAGAATGTATCCTCACCCAAGAGATGGAGAATGAGTGGGACTGCAATGCGATGACAAGAAATTGGCCTAAAGATCTCAATGCACTTTCGACACAATGCACCATGTAAGGTGCACTTCCCCAATTGGCTCACTCTTCAAGAAAATTTGGAAATCCGGAGGCCAAACCCTACAGGGGACCATTACATAAAGGCCGAAACATGTGAGACTCCTTTTAGATGCCTCTTACGACAGGCTGGAATACCTTGGGCCTATTCTTACTCCCAAACCTGCAGGGGGCACTTGAGAGAGGACTTGACCTTGCGACGGGAGGGGATTTCAATGACACGAAACACATTTGGTGACAAATATATGTGTTTTGTTGGAGTTGCAAGACAGATTTAAGATACCTTTATTGATTTCAGAAATAACCTCAGGAAAAATCAGGCCTCTTGGAAGAACTGTATAAGGTGGGGAAGAGTTTTGTAAACCAGAACTGTAGGTGACCACCAATAAAATGTTAGTTCTACTATGTTTGTTACTATCAGTTATTACCCATTCTGTAATGTATATTATTTTACAAGTATTGAGTGATTTTTCTTTAAGAAATATACGAGTACATATTGTACCAACTGCCAGCGACTGCCACAACTTTCTTCTTCTTATCGTCCATACTTTGTAATATACAAACTACTTTCGAAGCACCAAAATGTACTAGAATGAATAAAATGTCTATAAAATGCCGCACTGTACAATGTACTGGCAGTGAGACAGTTGCAGTTTGTGAAATCTACTGGCTGTGGCCTCTGGCGTGCCGAGGAGCACCACAGTCATGGTCCATGGATAAACCACGAAAATCTGCCGCATTATGCCACACACAAACAGACCTGACCTGTGGGTAGATTAGTGAGACTAGATCCAACAGGCAGGGCCTGCACTTTAATGGGAAACTATGGGCTTCGGATCGGCAGGCCTGATCCGTTAGCGATACCCACAGAAATGTCCTGCTGTTTTGGCCCTTCATGGAAGCCCACTCATATGGGCAGCTACTCATCTGTCACAAACACCATGTTGATGAAACGAAACTGCAGTGATCAATCCATGCAACAGATAACTTGCGCAAATACTCTGAGAATCAATACTAATGAAGACAGGTAGCAAGTCACTATAAAGATAGATGATTGCTGAGCCACAGACAGGCAAATGGAAAAGATAATCACACTCTCACAACTAAATTTTTGGGCATAGCCTATGTCAGACAATGAGAGCACACACACATTCACACAAGCACTCAGACACAACTCACGCGCATGGCCACCATAAGAATTGGTAGCAGCACTGACACAAGTTGAGGGGAGTGGTAGAAAGGGGAGAAGCAGTAAGAATGAGGGAGTAAGGAAATGGTGCACGTACTCAGCTACACCCAGCCAGCGAGATGTGCGACGTCTCTGTAAGCAAACCATTTCATCTACTGAGAGAAAAATGAGTTTTCCAGAGTTTTATCCTTTAATTTCCCTGATATGTCTGAAATTCCCTGATTTCCAGAATTTGTGGCAACCCTGTTCTTGCAGTCCCCCTGGCCTAGACCTCCACTAACCCTACTGTTTCACCTTGCCTTGCCTTTCCCTTCTCTTTTCTGTAGATACTGCTCCTTCTCTGGCCACATAATGCACTGCCTCCTCCCCCTCCCCCCTCCTGCCCAATGTGAGCATTTTCTCCACCCTCTTTCTCTCTCACCCTCTCTCTCCTCTCCCCCCTTTGCAATCCCCACCCTCTCTCTCTCCATCTTCACCTATCTCTCCTTTTCCCTTGCCCCTTTTCCTCTTCCTACATCTCATTTTGTTGTACACTGTGTCTTGCAATTGAGTATCAATAATTAGTCTTGCCATTGCCACAAGATTGTGTGTTGGGGTGGCTGTGTGGTTGTTTGTGTGTGAATGCGCGTATTATTGCTGGAAAAAGAGCTAGTGTTCACAAGATAGTGTGAATGCTATTTTCTGATGTGTGTCACTGTGCTCCAACATTTATCTGCCTTTCCCTTATTTGAGGTATTGCTCCACTCAGGAATTTCCATTATTGTTATTGTTTATAAGCTGATTTGAGCTTGTCGTGGGCAATTGGTCCTGAAATGATCCTTTATCCCAAATAAGAAACACCCATAAGACAAGGTACCTCTGCCTCGCAACCTTTTGTCATCAGCTGTATTCACTAGGTATTCATTTTCTCCACCCTCTCCTACACAGCAAAATCGCTCAATCTGGTAAACTAAATCTTCACAATCACTAAGTGTACATGGTAGTAGTGCAAACACCACCTGAGCTCTATAACATGGTTTAAAGCCCTATATATGAGCAACCATTTCTGTGTCAATGGCCTGGAGACTTGCACAGAGGTGAGAACCCTGTCAACCATCACATTGTATGAGTTCTGAAAAAATGTTTTATATGTAAGGGGTGATTTTTGTCTCCCAAGTGATTCTAACAACTTTCTGCAGGATACCAGAATTAACTTAACAGCACTCTGATTGTGCTCTTTGCCATCTGCTGAAGCCACTCCTCACCAACCAGCAATGTCGTGTGTACAATTGTAGAAAACAGCACCCACTCCACACATTCCAGTGGCGCCCATGGTGAACGTGTCCAGCCAATGATGATGCACATGCCAACCCGGTGGGGGCCTTGGACTTGGTTTTCCACAACTGCTTTCGCTGGCATCTCTCTAGCAAGTCCATGTCACTGACTGCCAATTTCTAAGCACAGGTTTTACTTACAGCCTCATCCACCTCACAGCCCTCCACTGACAGTGACAGTGTGCCACTGACCACAACCATGGACTCAGCAATTGCTTCTGCAAAATGTCTCCACTCTACTTGAGTCCAGATGAGCGACTGCTGCAGAGCCATCGTGGCACTCCTGTCAGTCAAAGTCTCACAATGAACGCAATCTGCCAGTGCTGATGAACATCAACGTGCTGATCAACATGACTTCTTTTGAATATACAATGTTGCTCATACAACTGTGGAACTGAGTAAGTTTTGGAGTGGGGTTCTTTATGTCTCTGCTCCAACCAACAAATTTTCATAATACTTGAGAAATACATAGGGCAGCATTTAATTATAGACTGTTTCGAAGCCCAATGTATGTAATATGTTACTAATCTGCACAAATTTAGGCACACTCATGTTACAGGTATTTTATGTTTTATTAAAATATACTTTCGCAGTAAGGTTATTTTGGTAAGCTGTTATTCATTTGTATTAGTACAGTGCATATTTTAATTCTGTTTTTCCATTATTTTACTGAAAACTGTAACCAAAAGAAATTAAGTAATCATCAGCAATATATTCTCTCACATTATCTGAGATACCGTAAGAAAATGAAATGCCTACAGCTGTCCTGATGATCTTCTTTAGTGTGTAGCTACCAGTTTCGGCACTTCAATGCGCCATCTTCAAGCCACTGTAGAGGCAGAAGCGGTTAACACAATCCATGTGTATGTTGCATTAGTGGCCAACATAACTGGATTACGCAGGCGATCTGTTGGCAGTTGATGGTTGGAGTGCTGACATCACTTTTACAGATATCCTGCGTAATGCAGTTATGTTGGCCATGGATGCAGTGTATATATGGATTGTGATAATCCCTTTAGCATCAACTATGGCCTTAAGATGGTGCACTGAAGTGCTGAAACTGGTAGCTACACAATAAAGAAGATCATTGGGACGGCTACAGGCGTTTCACTTTCTTACAATAGTGAATGGCTGTGGTCTCCAAGAACTCCAGTCCAAAGGATGGACATATAGAAACTTATCTAAAGTAGTTTGATGACCAATAGAATTTGACGTAAAATGACAATCTGCTGAGCAATCATATGGCATAAACAATTTTTTATTTAAATGTCATGATCACAAAGTTTTTTTAACAGTATTATGGTTTCGGCTGTGAAACAGCCATCCTCAGAATCTACACAATAGAGGTAAAATAAAGTAAATTACCAACTACTACATTAAAAGAGTAAAAACAAAGGACAGAAACTACAATATAAACACATTATACCTCTCATTCTTCGGCACTGCAACAAGTCATAACCATGTCAAAATAACATGAGTCAAAATTTCCATGCATGTTCAGTCAGTTATACACAGGATATCAAGCTATCAAGAAGGTTGTTGACGCATGAATAATGTACAGATAATTATACAACATAATTAAAGGGTAATTGGTTGTTAGGACACATTCTGAGCCATCGACGGATCATCAATTTCATATCAGAGGCAACTGTGGGTGCTAAAACTCAGAGGGAGACCAAGTGATGAATACAGTAAGCAGATTCAAAAGGATGCAACTTGCATTCAAAGATGAAGATACTTTTACAGGATAGAGTAGCATGGAGAGCTGCAAAAAACCTGTCTTTGGCTGAAAACAACAACAACAACAACAACAACAACAACAATGAATGTTAATGAGTTTTTGAAACACACACAGATTAGGTGAGAGCTGATGGTTGTTCTTCATACGGCACTGGAATTTCATGCCACTCGATTAAATCTTCACTGGGTCAACAGCTGTCTACCACAAGAAGCAGCCTGATGCCATGCCAAATCTCCTGCAGCTAGCATTACTATTCATTGAAACAAAATGAGCAATGTATGACTAGTTGAATATTGATGATGTAATCTGTCCATGATATAGAACATTTATAAGTGTATTTACATTACTTAAAAAGTTTTTTGCATATGTGGCTCTGCGATGTGTTCTTTGATGGTAATAAGTCAAGTTTCAGTGATTCAATGATAAAAAGCAATCAATGAGTTGTGAATATTTTTGGAATTATATGTGAGAAGTTATAATGAATTGTGTATTCTTTTTTTAATTTGACTCAAATATGTAAAAACTTCAAAGTCAAAGTTAACAACCTAGCATCAAAGACAGTGATCTAAACAATGACATAAAATTTGATTTAAAAATTTATTTAAATGTTCAGAAATATAAAATTGTGAAGGTCACAAAACAGAAAAACTGTATTAGCCATTGGCTACAATACCAGTGAGCCATATTTGGAATCTGTCAACTAATACAAATACCTGGATGTAACAATTTGTAGGTATATGAAATGGAACGATCACATGGACTCAGTTATAAATAAAGCTGCTGTTGGAGTTTGATGCATTGGTAGAATGCTATGTAATCACTCCACAAAGCAGATTACTTACAAATCACTCATGTGATCTATCCTGGAAAACTCCTCAAGTGTGTGAGATCCAGACCAAATACGACTAACAAGATATTAAACATATACAGAGAAGGACAGCACAAATGGTCATAGGTTTGTCTGACGTGTGAGAGAAAGCCACAGAAAGGCTTAAGAAATTGAACAAGCAGACACTTTAAGATAGATGCAAATTATCACAAGAAATCACTCCTACTATGTTTCAACATCTAGTTTTAGATTATGAATTTAGAAATACACTACCAACCTCTACATATCACTTCTGTAAGAGTCATGAGGACAAAATTAATCAATTACAGAATGTACACAGGCATTTAAACAGTCATTCTTCCACACTCCATATGCGAAGGGAGTGGGAAGAAGCCCAAATAACTGGTACAATGAGAAGCACCCTCTACCACATACTTCACTCCACGGTGGTTTGCAGAATATGGATGGAGATGCAGACAGCAAAATGCACATAATACTGGAGGAAAATATCAAAAAGCACTGCCACAGTACCAAACAGCTATGGCAATAAGGAAAAAACATAGCTACTGAAGAATCCACTGACGGAGCAAAAATAGGAAGGAACAGTGCAATGACACAGTGTTCTAGAAAAGGGGGAGAGGGGGGCAGGGTAGGGGGGGAGGGGGGGGGAGCAGCTGTCATGAAACAAAGTGCAAAGCCATGCTTACAAATGAATGACAACTGTGAAATTCATAATGGGAAAAAATTATCTTAGGGATGCGCTGAATATTAATTGTATGTTACCTTACGCATCCATCACTGGTGAACATTATCGTTTACTGCCTGTGTCAATCATAACTGCTTAAACAAGTCCCAGTGCACCAGATATCCAAACCACACAGCTCTTCCTCCTGCTGCCCACCACAAGCATAGAGGATTAATAGCATGCAAAGGGTGATGGGGCTCAATAACTGGGTATCTCTTTGCAAACAGACATCATTCAATGACCTTACTGATGACCATTACCTTAGTCAGGCTCCAGCCTCTGTTGGTGTCATACCAAGAATATAGAAATATATCTAAAAACAAAGATGATTTGACTTACCAAACGAAAGTGCTGGCACGTCGATAGACACACAAACAAACACAACCATACACACAAAATTCTAGCTTTCGCAACCAACGGTCGCCTCGTCAGGAAAGAGGGAAGGAGAGGGAAAAACGAAAGGATTTGGGTTTTAAGGGAGAGGGTAAGGAGTCATTCCAATCCCGGGAGCGGAAAGACTTACCTTAGGGAAAAAAAGGACGGGTATACACTCACGCACACACACACATATCCATCCACGCATATACAGGCACAAGCAGACATATACAGAGGCAAGCAGACATATACAGAGGCCTCTGTATATGTCTGCTTGTGCCTGTATATGTGTGGATGGATATGTGTGTGTGTGTGTGCGAGTGTATACCTGTCCTTTTTTCCCCTAAGGTAAGTCTTTCCGCTCCCAGGATTGGAATGACTCCTTACCCTCTCCCTTAAAACCCAAATCCTTTCGTTTTTCCCTCTCCTTCCCTCTTTCCTGATGAGGCAACCGTTGGTTGCGAAAGCTAGAATTTTGCATGTATGTTTGTGTTTGTTTGTGTGTCTATCGACGTGCCAGCGCTTTCGTTTGGTAAGTCAAATCATCTTTGTTTTTAGATATATTTTTTCCCACGTGGAATGTTTCCTTCTATTATATTCACGAATATAGAAAGTTAGATATTTAGCTTTATCTATGTGCGTGTGCATGCTATGTGTGGATGCAGAAGGAGCAGGTCACAACCAGCTGAAGATGCTTTTGGCCGTGGTCAGCCATCTGCAGGGTGCAGCAGCGGCGACAATGAGCCCTGCTGCTGAGGCACCTTGCAACATACCTGATGCGGAGGAACTGCCATCACTGCAGGGCAAGTGGCAGTTTGTAATATGTTCATATTGCTCAAGGCAGAGTGTCAATGTGCAGGCTGGCCACCTGGCCTTGCTCCTTCAGCCTGTGAGCGGACAGGTGGCTGCTCCTTCAGCAGGGTCGGAGCAGGCATATGTGTACAAGGGTTTTCTATTTATAGGGAGCTCCAATGTTCGGCACGTGATGGAGCCCCATAGGGAAATAGCATCCAGTGCTGGAAACAAGTCCAATATATACTTGGAATATCTGCCAGGGGCCTCACAACAGATCTGGAGGAGGTCCTGTCTGTGGGCTCGTATAGGCAACTGGCAGAAGTGGAGAAGACTGTTGGCCTTATTCGCTGGGCACAAGTAGAGCTCATAATTTGCTGCACTGTACCCAGAGTTAATCGGGGTCTTTCGATCTGGAGTCAAGAGGAAGGTTTCAGCCAAAGCCTTAGTCAATTCTGTGACAGTCTTGACTGCAGATTTCCAGACCTGCATAATGGGGTGGAGAATTGTAGGACTCGCCTAAGGTCAGGGGTGTACTACACAAAGGAAGGAAGGAAGATCAGGATTTAATGTCCTGTTGATATCAATGTCAATACAGATGGAGCACAAGCTCAGATGTTTCGAGGATGGGGAAATAAATTGGTGCTGCCCATTCAAAGAATTCATCCCAGCATTTGCCACAAGCGGTTTAGGGTAATCATAGAAAACCTAAATCCGAGTGGTCGGACGCGAATTTGAACCATCGTCCTCCTGAATAAGAGTCCAGTGTACTAACCACTGCACCACCTTGCTCGTTGCTACACAAAGGAAGCAGCTACTCAGGTAGCAGAGTACTTGTGGAGTGGACATGACGCATTTCGTAGGCTAGGCGATAGTTTGACGATCCTAGACAAATGCTCGCCAGTCACTACATACAGAGCAAAATCAGACCACATGCAAAGTAAAGATGCTTTGACTATCAGAATTTTAACATTAAATTCTCGAAGTATTTGTAACAATGTTACTGAATTTCCTGCTCTCCAGGAAAGTTGTAGTGCTCAGATTATTCTCAGAAGCAAGAGCTGGCTGACACCAGAAGTAGTAAGCTCCAAAGTATTTAGTCAGACATGGAACATACATTAAAAAGACAGATTAGGTGCCATAGGAAATGGGAGCAGTCACTCATGTCGACAAAAATTTTGCGTGTATCAGGATCGAAATTTAATCTGACTGTGAAGTTACATGGACACGAGTGAAGGCACCTGATGCTGCCGTGACAGTATTAGAATCGTTCGGAGAAAGTCTATGATCAGTAGTGCAGAAATACCTAGATCATGCAATATTAGTTGGAGGTGACTTTAGCCTGACAAGATAGACTGAGATATCTATGGGTTCATTGCAGTCTTGTGAAGTACTTTTGTAAAAATTTCCCGAAAATTGTCTTGAGCAGCTCATTCAACAGCCCACAATGCAACAGAAATACTTTAGACCTAGTAGCTACAAACGAGCTTGACCTTGTGGAAAGTTTCAGTATATATAAACAAAATATTGATCATAATATGTTAATAATGATGGTTACTAATGTTAATAAATCATCAAGAAAGCAAGGAGAGTATTTTAGCTAGCGAGATCCGATAAGCAGTACTTAGCATCCCACTCTTATGATGAATGGGCATCATTTATTTCCGACATGATGGACACAGAGGGATTATTGACACAGTTTAAACTCATCACAAACCACACTCTGATAAGTATGTGCTGAGTAAGTGGATTAATAATGGAAAAGACCCACAGTGGTTTAATAATAAAATTCGGAAAATACTCAGGAATCAGACACTATTGCAATCTCAGTTCACAAAAAGGAATGCACAAATGTCGACGGACAAAAGTTAGTAGAACCTGCAAAAGTGTCAATGCACAATGTATAAAACAACTTCCAATGTCATATCTTCTTGTGACGAACCCGAGAAACTTCTGGTCCAATGTAAAATCACTATATAGTCACCCACTGGCCAGTCAGATGTGGCAATAGACAGCAGAAGGAAAGCTGACATCATAAATTTCGCATTTAATAAATCATCCATGCAGGAGGATCATAATAAATACCACTGTTTGACTGTCACAAATGGTGGACATACTAAAAGGCATCTCTGGTGTAGAGAAGCAACAGAGATGGAAATGGTCAAGTCACCAGCTCTGGACGGAATCCCAGTTCAGTTTTACAGAGAGTACTCCACAGCATTGGCCCATTCCTTAGCTTGTATCTATCACAAATCTCATGTCCAGCACAAAGTCACAAGCAACTGTAACGAAGCACAGGTGACTCCCATATATAAAAATGAACTGCCATAATTACAGACCAACATCCTTGACATTAGTTTGCTGCAGAATTCTTGAACATTTTCTCAGTTCAAATATAACAAACTTCCTTGAGACAGAAAAGCTTTGCCCACAGATCAGCGTGGATTTAGAAAGAATTGCTTGTGTGAAACTCTGCTTGCTCTTTTCTCACAAGATATCCTGCAAACCATGGCTGAAAGGCAACAGGCAGATTACATAGTTGTAGATTTCCAGGAAGCATTTGGCATGGTGCACCACTACAGGCTGTTACCAAAGGTCCAAACATACGGATAAGGTTTTCAGATATGTGAGTGGCTCCAAGACTTCTTACCCCTCTACTTACTATAAAATCTGTATAGCATTGCCTACCAGTCATGCCTCTCAGACTCTTGTTGTTTAAACTGACATAAATTGATACTATTTTGACTACTTATGATGTCGACAACTTTTGAGGTATAAATACTTTTAAAATAATTTTATTTATTTAAAGTTTATATTTTCAAGAACACAATTTTTATGCTTTTATTGGTGGCTTCATTCTTGTTGCAAATTTGTGCAAGGTCTACAGACAATAGCTGAATGTTCCAGTGATGCCGATTTGGTGCACTTACAACAAGTAATCTGATTTTTTCCTATCTTTCTTCTCAACACAATATGCACATTTTCTCCTTTTCTTAGCTGGTGGTTTCACTGCCCTTCCTGGATCCAGTGCTACTAAAGCATTCACTGACTTCTTTACTCCTGCTAGTTGCTTTCCCAAATTGATGATGAAAGTCTGATGTCTCTTTTTTTATTGGTAGCCAGCATCATCCAAATTACGTATCCATTCATTACACTTGCATCAAACATGTTCAACAAAACACCAATGGTCAGTGCCTTGTTTTTTCCTTCACACTGTAGCATCACGTCTTCTGGTACACTGTGTCAATGCCGCCCTATGTGACACTGTATGTCATTATCACTTCAGGCTTTTTTTTACTTGTGATGATGAGGCCGTTGGTTGGTCATGAAGAGAGCTAAGGACAGTAACAACTTTGTTTTTCCTAGGAACACAAGAGGCTATTTTCACATCTGGTTGAAAAAACCACATAATGTAAAGTACACTTCAACTTCCTTAGGTGTAATAAAATCAGCAGGCAGTTCATCTTTGTTTTTATGTATAGTGCTGTCTAGCATCAGACCTTTTGACAACAAATAATGAGCTACATCAAGAGATGTAAAAAAATTATCATCGGTGATATTACGTCCAGACTTCTCAAGTTCAATCACCAGGGTCCACAACATTCTCTCCAAGTCATAAGGCTCTGGTTTCTTCCTCCTCCTCAAAATACACTTCCAGCATTAACTTGTTGTGACCTCAAAATGTGACCAACTGTTCATCCACAGTCATGCACCATACTGGAATGTAGGCATCTCTAAGAGTAATTTCTCACACCTCAAAAACTTCTCTGACTGGTGCCAATTTGTCACTTAACCTGTGCCCATGTCAGGCTGTTGCATTATCAAAGCAAAACACCCTCAGAATAGCTTGGAAAGGTTGCAAGACATAATTTCACTGGACAGTAGTCAGCCATGCTCAATGCTCCAAAGCTGACTAAGCCTCCATATATTGACTTGTAAACTCCAGTCAGGATCACAACACCAAGAAACGTTTTCACTTCATGCATATCTGTTTCTACGAAGTCCTCGTAAACGATTCAAGCTTCCTTGATTTATTGATTAACTGAGGTCATTGGTCCTGCAATTCCAAGTTACTCGTGGTAGAAAGAGCATCTGCTCAAAGTGAACAGATCCAGTCAGAAGAGTCAAACTATAAATTGAGGAAGTTAAAACACACACAGTATAAGGCATAAAAGGTACACCAAATCTAAAAACTGGAAAATTAGAGGGGTAAAAGAGTGATCTTTCCACGGAGGAGTCGTCATGGGTCCCAGACCGAGAAAACATGAAGAGAGGCCCCAACCACAACCACCTTGCCCTGGCTCAAGAAGTAAATCAAAAACTTATATCTGAAAATAAAAACCACTTTCAACGAAGAACACTGGGGATCAGTTCAACCACCCATGAATCATCTGCTAATATGAAAATTAAGGAATCTGGAAGACTATACTTAGTATGAAGGGCCAAAAGGAGGGGACATTCCTCCAATATATGGGATACCATCAATCTGGCTCCACAACCACACTGTGGGGGTGGTTCATTATGCAAGAAGAAACAATGGATGAGCCTGGTATGACCAATGCACAGACAGCATAAGATAGTGGACTCTTTCTGAGAGGAGTGGAAGAAAGTTCACCAAACCGCATTAGTCTCCTGGATTGTGAGGAGTTTGGTACGAAGAGCAGCAGTGCATCAGATGTCTTTCCACTTTTGGGTGAAAAGAGATTTGACGTAGATCTGTGTATCACTGCTGGAATCATGAAAGGGAATGGGGGTAAGTATCTGCTTCTCTAGCCAAACGATCAGCAGTTCATTCCCTGGGATGCCCATATGACTTGGGACCCAGAGAAAGACAACTGAGCAGGCGGCAAGGCCTGGGGCAGAGAGAAGGTCATGAGTAGCACAGACCAAAGAGTGATGAGAGTTGCATTGGTCGATAGCTTGCAGGCTGCTCATTGAGTTGGTACACATTAGAAAACTATGGAGGGAGGCCTGAGTAACATAATGGAAGGCCCTGCTGATGCTAGAAGCTCTGCTGTGAACACACTACCAGATTCCAGCAATAAACGGTGTTCTAAGCCAGTAGCAGATGTGAAAGCATATCCTGTCTTATCTATTATCTTAGAACCATTAGAGTAGAAGATGGTAGTACCCCGGAACTCTGCAAGGATGGAACATACAATACGCTGGAATACCGCAGGGGCAACAGTGGCTTTAGGAACCTGGGACAGGTCAGTTCTAATCCATGATCTACGCACCTCCCAATGGTCGGTGTGGGAGGAAATACATGGAGCACATTCCAGTGAGAGGAGACGCATTGCAACCGGCAATCTCACCTGTGGACGGTTATCCCTCGTTTGCAAAGAGAATAAGGCACACGGGTTGCTCAGGGAATCGTGCAATGGCAATTGCGTAAGAAACTAGGAGTTGGATCTGTTGTATTTGTAGAGGGGGAATCCCCGCTTCTGCGAGGAGACTGTCAACGGGACTAGTGCGAAAGGCACCAATAACCAAACGCACCCCACAATGGTGAACTTGCTCAAGTATTTTCAGAGTGGGAGATATAAACCTGACAACCATAATCTGGTCTGGACAAGACCAGGGCACGGTAAAGATGGAGAGTAGCATGGTATGCACCCGAAGATGTGTGGGAAAGGAGGCGGAGAACGTTAAACTTCCACTTGCCTGTAATCTTCAGGTGGCAAATATGGGGCAGCCATATCACTTTTTTTTATCAGTAATAAGGTCTAAGAAATGGGACTGTGCTACACCATCTAGGAGGTGGTTGCCTAAATAAAGTTCTGGATAGGGGTGTACTGTGGGTCGACGATTTTGTCCTGGAACTTATGTTTCTTCTTCTTCTTCTTCTTCTTCTTCTCCTCCTCCTCCTCCTCTTCTGGAGGTGGAGGAGGGCAAGGCACAGAGAGAGAACAGGCTTCTGCAAGATCCAGAACCGAAAGAGAGCGGGCGACCTTGGAGTGCACAGATGGGGCATCTCATGGTCAAGTTGTGGTAGTAGGCTTCTGATCTGCGAGACTCTGGAAGGGGAGGGGAGGGGGAGGGGAGGGGGAGGGGGGGCGGACTGGGGGAGCCAGCAGGTTCCGAAGGAGGAGGGCACTTCTTCAGCCAGGGAGGTGGAACAGCTCCCAGAGAGGAGAGTGTGGGTACTACACAACTGCAGGGGAGGGAGAGGGGGCAACATTGGGGAAAGAAAGAGGTAGAACGGGGAAAAGATGTAACAGAGGCAAAAGTTGAAGAAAGTGACACTGGATACTGGATGGAGTCTGTCATATTTTTGGTGAGCCTCAGTGTAAGATAGCTTGATCCAGGGACTTGTACTCTTGGAACTTCTTTTCTTTATTGTAAGGTGGGCAATCTGGTGAACGAGGAGAGTGGCAGTCATGACAATTGACACACACAGGAGGTGGAATGCAAGGGCTTCCATCATGGAGTGGGTGTCGACAGTTACCACATAGAGGGTCCGCAGTACAGAAGGAAGAGTATGCTCAAAAAGCAAGCACCAAAAGCACCTCATGGGTGGTGGGATGTACAGCTTCATGTCACATCCGTAGCACATAACCTTGACCTTCTCTGGGAGGGTATCTCCCTCGAAAGCCAGAATGAAGGTGCCGGTATCAGTGTGATTGTCTTTATGACCCTTCAGCAGACATCGAACAAAATGAACACTGCATCGTTCGAGATTATCCCGGGGTTTCTCATGAGTTTGCAAGATGAGATCCCTACGAAAAATCACTCCCTTGATCATATTCAGAGACTGGTGAGGAGTAATACACACTGTGACATTACCAAGACAATGACAAGCACAAAGAGCTACAGATTGGGCAGCAGAAGCAGCTTTGGTCAACCGGGAGCACAGCTGCATCCTCCTGAGACACTCCACTTCACCCAAGTTGTCCTAAGTACTCTACATAAAAAAAACAATGGCTTTGTGGCAGTGAATGTGTCCCTGTAAATCCTATTACATACAAGGTAGTGGGGAAAGTGTTTCATCCCAAGACGGCGAGCCTGGCCCTTCTCCCAGGGTGTAGTCAGGGAAGGGGAGGTTGCTGGGTCATACAAAGCAGCAGTCAATGATTCTTTACCATTCAAAGAGACAGTCATTTGAGAATGGCCACATTTTTCCAGCTTAATATGCTTCATGCACCAAGCATCCACCCTGATACCACCCACTCCAACCAGGGGCTCCCCGCATGGGCGTCACCCAACCACAGCAAGGGCTGCATGGCACAGAAGCCATTGCCGGGAGTTCCGATGCTCCAGGAAGACAAGCAACCACTCCTTGGCATACATGGGGAGGGAACAGCTCAGGTATTGGTAATGGGATCCTTGTGTTGTCACGGGGCTCAGCCAGGTCGGTACCTAACAAACCCAACACACCGACTGGCTACACGTGCTGGACACCTAGCAGGATGGGGGGGTGGGGGGGCATGGAGGGGAAGGAAGAAGGGAAGGAAGGGGGAAGAGGAATCCATGCGCACATTAAAACACAAAATTTAGAAGTGGAGGTCAAACCTCAAGGGGGCCTAAATAGTCAGGTTGGCATAAATCAGAACACCAAGAGAGGAGAAGGATGGGGCAGTAGGGAAGGAGTGAAGATAGGGAGGAAGGAGTACAGTGAAGGAAATGCAGCCAGAAAAGGAAGAATGGACTGCAGCAGCTCAGGGCCCTGTGAATGCCTCCCCTGTTGGTCCACATACACACTACCAATGAGTGGTACACAAAAGAACAACACAAAACAAGATTCTTCATTATCAGAGTTCCTAACTGAATAACTTGTAGGTCCCTGGTTTTCTTTCAGTACATCCTTTTTGCTCTGCCTATTAGAAATTCCAGCTCGAGGAGCTGTAGCCCATAATTCATTCCCATTAGGAGGAAAAAATAAGTCATACTCTACAGTATTTGCACTAAATTATTGTTCTCCATCTTCATAAAGGTATTCTTCATGATCATCATAACCATGTATTTCCGAGTTTTCAGCAATGTCCATCTCATTATCATTGGCACTGGAAGATTCACACTCACTAGGTGGATTTTCAGAATCAGAAGACTGCTCAAACAATTCCCTTATCTCCTCATCTGATGGTTTTCTCCATAACACTTTCAGTTTGCAGAACGGATAACTGTTATAAAATAATGCACCAAAATAAACACAAACTTATCACATGGGGAACTGCTGAACACTGCAATAATAACAGTGCGAGTCAATAATGGCAAATGCTGTAACAGACACTGTGCAAACAGATATATGGTAGATGAAAAATTGCTTCCAACTACACGGGACTGCGTGGCCCATAGGGGAGAAAACTTGCATCAACACTTTACCCAAAGCCATATGGCAATTTTTATAATTATTCTCCCAAAATTATGGCATATTAGGAGAAGTCATAAAGTTTCATTAAAATAAAATGTATAGTTACTAATACAGAAGATATTAAACACCACGGACGGGCCTCTGAGGCCCAGTGATATGTAATAGGTTAAGGAATAGAATCTAGTATGCTGTTTTCAATGATGAGTGTTCATCAGAGCCATGGGTATCATTGGGAGTGCCACAGGCAAGTATGAAAGAAGTGCTGTATACATAAATGGTTTGACGGACAGGGTGAGCAGAAATCTGTGGCTGTTTGCTAATAATGCTGTGTTGTACAGGAAGATTTCATCACTGAGTGACCGTAGGATGATACAAGTTGACTTAGACAAAATTTCTAGTTGATGTGTTGTGTATCAGCTGTGTGCCACTTGACAGTCAGATTGATTAAGTATGTAACTGTAATGTTACAGGGCAATATCAAGTGGAACAAGAATGTAAGGGCTGCAGTAGTGAAAGTGAGTAGACAACTTTGGCTCATTGAGTGAATTTAGGAAAGTGTGCTCATCTATAAAGGAGATGATGTACGAGTGCAACCCATTCCTGAGTACAGCTTAAGTGTTTGGGATTCCCACCAAGTCAGATTAAAGGAAGACATCGAAGCAATTCAGAGCCACACTGTTAGATTTGTTATCGGTATGTTCATTCCAAATGCAAGTATGAACATGCTTCATAAACACAAATGGAAATCCATGGAGGCAAGATGCCGTTCTTTTCAGGAAAGACTATTGAGAAAATTTATAGAACCTGCATTTGAAGCACAGTCACGCCCACAAGTCAGAATCCTTATCTCTCTGGTGCTCACATGTTAGCTACTTCAAAAGCATCAAATCAATGACAGTCTCAAGTTCACAATGAACTTACCAGTAAGACCATAAATGTTACTGACATTGTCATTCAGAATATGTGACAAGACAATATTAAGATTGATAATAATATCGAGACACCTCATAACTGGCACCTTTAATTCTCTGCCAGCCTAAATTATAAAGCCTATAAAAGAACTTCAATGGAACGCATGATCACCCTAACTCCAACAGAGAAAACTCGAGAAGAGGAAGATTCATAAGTCAGCCTGATACAGCCCTAATATGCAAAACAAAGTACAAATACCAGCAGACTGTTTGCTTTAAAAATTATTTCATAAGAGGGGAAGACCGTCTCGATGGGAAAGTTGAGGTTGCTATATTTGTAAAAATCATGCTGCTGCATAAAAAATTACCAATCAATGTAATAAACAATGAAATCAAATTAGTCATCATGCAAATAAAATCTGCTCTTAAAATCTTTGCAGTTGTGTCTGCGTAGAAAATTCCCTACAATAAAATTGCTGACAATGATTGGATACATCTAATATGACACTTCAGACTCCCTTTTTATAGGCTGAGACTTGAATTCCCATCATTTAGCATGGGGAGGAGCCATGAGAGACAGGCATGGAAAAGCTTTGGTGAATGCTATCTTTAGTATCCTCTCTGGTATCTGACATCAAGATAGAGATGACCACTCCAGTGTTGGCCGTCCAGAGCTGTTTGGTTTCACATATACATCACAGGAGGCATGGACTTTGTGCCTGTTGGAAAGATCCCTCTGCTGGCACAGGCTATGAGGGAAGTATGTGTTCCTTCTTCGTGTGGTCGTATTGATGTTGCCGAAGTTTTTTGGTCACTGACATTACTTTCATACATAGTTACGCATTTGCTTTTGGTTTTCCGCTCAGTTTGCTATTGTGGTTTTGTTCATACACTGTTTATTCTTGGCATTCATGTTTTGGATTATTCTCAGTTTTTTTCAGATTTGTGTATGGTTTTTGCTATCAACCACTCAGTCTTTCGGCCACTTATCATCGGCACTCCCACAGTGGGATAGGCATTACTAAATTATTGAAGATAATAAACTAGTGACAGTCGACACTGGAGCTCCTACTATGGCATCGGGACCTTCCTGTACAAGTTATGCGATAGTGCAAAGCTTTGCATTCTGTTTTACAGAACATTCTAATTAGCATTTTAAAACAGAGTCAATGGGCTCAGATCATCTCCAAATAGGGTTCTACATTAACATAAATGTTGATACTAAATATTGATATTACGCTAACAGTATGTGGAAATCTGCAGAAGCCAACTGGAACAAATGTAATGAAAGTTTGAAGGAAGAAAAATTATGGACATGACTTACAGGAAAAATAAGTGTACCAAGCTTTAAGAAACCTTACGGAAGAGTGTTTGCATTTAAAATAACCCCTAAGGGAACCATTATGACAAGCATTTGGCAAAAATAAAGGCTTTTTTTATGGCAAGCATTTGGCATAAAACAAAGGCTGTTTCTAAGCTGACACCCATCCACACTTTACATGGCAACTTTCATGACAGAGGAATTTATTGATACGCTTGCTCACAGATGGAGCACAGGCTCACAATGTTACAATAGTGTGGAGGGAACTGATCAGTGCCCTTTCACAGGAACCATTCTGGCATTTGCCTGGAGCGATTTAGGGAAATTATGAAAAACATAAATCTGGATGACCGAATGTGGACTTGAGCTGCCATCCTCACAAATTCAAGTCCTGTGTGCTAACAACTGTACCACCTCACTCAGTGATTAAATTTACTGATCATGGTATTTGTTAAGAATTTACTCTGGAGAAAGTTGTGACAGCTTGAGCTTTTAATTTGGTGAATATGTATTTATGTATCTTCTACATACAATTAAGTATAGAATGTACCCGTTTTGGGTGGCTAAGTATAGTGAAAACAAATTCTGGAGGACAAAAAAAAACTTCACTATTGTTATTAAATAAAGTAATTCATTAATCATATCAGAATCCACATCACACAATGCATTAGGGTACTGCTTGCATTTCACGCATGTGCGAAGTTCGTAGTAACAAGACTGACTAACGTAACAATGGGCAGCTCTCTCAATGTTGGAAATGCAAACTACAGCTGCTTAATGTGTTGCCACTCACCACATCCCCGCACTGTATTCTGTCTTCTTCCTGAGAGCAAACTGTGTAAACATTAGAATGTAGCCAATAGTCACTGTTAAAGTTAGTTTCATCATATTCTGTTAGATCTCAGGTGGATATACAATGCTCAGCAATAACAAAGTTGGAGTATACAAGTGTAGAGTTTGTGTGCTGTGAACTTTTTCCATTGCGTTTCCACAACAATAATTGAGCTCCACCAATCCAAATAGAACTGCTATTTTGGATAGTTAGCAGAACATACATTTAATTTGAAAATCTGAAGGATTCCACATATCTTGACTGCAACACTACCATTACACAGAAGAAAAGCTGTAAATTATGGAAGCGTACTATGCTCACTTGCAATAACTGACAGTGTATTGTTAATCTGCCAGGTGGAATATGCATTTTTTTCTTGACATTTCTTTTAGATAAGCAAGCTCCTTATGCAAAATTTCAGAATCACAAGCTGTGTATGCTCTATAGGGTGGGTGGAACTGGTACAGTTCAGAACCAAACATCCAGTGTTGCAGACATGAGATTAAGACACAAGCTGTGCATTTAGTATTTACATATATAGCTCTGCATTTGCAAAGCTAGTATTATCCAGCACTACCAACAAGTATCTTTGGAAAATTATATAGCACAGTTATTTTGTATGGTATTATATTCTTTCAAGAAAAGCTCAAGTAACATATGACACATATCAAAGGCGTGGGGAAAATAGAAAAAAAATCTTTATGAACAAGAGCGTTGCACAACCCAAAGAGTCATATTAGTATTTACTTACAAAATATGAAACTATTATCTGTTCTCCCACCACACATTTATAATGTTTTACAGCAAATATGAATTATTCATGGAAAATATAATTTTGATCAACCACAAGACACAGGAAACATACTTTTATTTTTCCTACTTCTCAAATAAAATCATGTTCTCCAATTCCAATTCACAGGAATTAAAAAAACAACAACAAACTAAAACATTGTAATAGTTCAACAGGGGGAGAAACTACACAATCTCTGCTCCTGATGTGTTACTTCTTAGTGGAAATGTGCATGAAAGATTACCTGATATTTTAAGAAGGATATAGTTTATCAGTAGTTATTGACTAAACATAACTAGCAACTCGCATTGAATATATAAACCCGTACAGACTGCTGCCTGTTATTAGCTATAAGTTGACATAAATGAAGTCTGTCAATTGTACTTTTAGAAGATAAATTAGCAATAATTCATGAAAGAAAAAAAAATTACATTTCACAGTAAGCGCCATCAACAATTTGTAGTGTGTGTATAATCCACAAGAAGGGTCCTCCACTGTGTTCCTCTGTGCACACTACTCGCAAGCTAGTACATGCATGAAATATCTGGCAAGTCATCTTACTCCTCATGTTTGTCAGCATACACATTATATCAAAACCTTGGATGATTTTGGTCGCCAAATTATGACCTTTCTCTTGTGGTATGTTGTCGCTATTTCTCTTACAAAGAAAGAGCTCGAATACAATTTTGACAAAAGCTGACGAGGTAATCACTCGTAGCCTTGACGAGGGAACCAGGAAACGAACACATCAGCAACATTAGCTAATATAATCTGAAATTACAAACTGTATCTTTTCTATTTATTGTTTTGTAAAGAGACTGAAGTTGTTCACACTAAAAGTTAGGAAGACTAATGGTTCTTCCAGCATGCTTCAGACAGATACCACAAATTTTTATAAAAGGTTTTTTTTTAATACACTGGTGTACAAAATTGAAGCAATAAACAGAAATTTTGCAAGTTTGTGTTTACTTTACTACAGGTGATAGTAAAGTAGTAACAATGTAAAGAATACAGAACATAAATAACTGCAACATCCATAACACTAGACAAAAATGTTCTTCACTTTTTCCAATTCAACGGATTTGCACACACATTCCGACAACTGGTTAATGTATTGACTATGGGGTCACCTCTGGCAACAATACAGACCTGATGACAGGGTATGCTGTGTAAATGATGTTATAAAACTCACGTTGAGGCAACAACGCCCATTCTTCCTGCAGAGCTGCTCGGAAGTCTTGGAGAGAGCTTGGTGGATGCTGACATGATGCAACACATCTCCTTTGGGCATCTGAGACTTCTCCATGGCATTCAAATTGGGAGAGTGGGCAAGCTACACCAAGTGTGAAATATCTCCCATTTCCAAGAAATGCAACCACCTGTGCTCTACGAATTATAAATCATTATCATCCATCAATATGAAGTCTAGGCCCACAGCACCTCGCAACAATCCCACGAGGTCCCAGGATATCGTCACAATACCTGACAGCAGTTAAACCTTGCCAATTCACCCATACAATTTTGTGAAGCGTTGTCTGAGTGGTCACCACAATCTCTGGCCACACTATTAGTAATTCTCCTCAATATTGATCTCTTTCCACAAATTGAGTTCCATGTTCCCTCCAGATGTGAACCCACCGAGAATCACTCTCCAGACTCACCTGTGAAAAGAATGTTCGGCCACTGTTTGACTGCCAAGGCGATGACTCCACTCTAGACATTCCCTTATGCGAAGATGCATCAGATATACACATACAACAGGTCTCCACCAATAAAGCCACTTTGCCAAAGCATTCTGAACAGTTTGTTTCAATACGACATGTCCATTGCATACTGCAAGCTCGGATGCCAGCTGCCATGCAGTACTAAGGCAGTACCGTCGTGTCCTCCCTTTCTGATGTCACAGAAGGTCGGTCCTGCCCTAGTTTTTGGGATACAGTTTCGGTCTCTATAAACCGTCGTCACATCTGAGAAACAACAGAATGATTCACATTAAGCCATCGGGCCACGTCAGTTTACAACTATCCTGTTTCCATTCTTCCTACAGTCCTACACCGCGTAGAGTCTGGTACGTGTCTTCTCTGTGTCATAGTGCATCGTCTGTGTCTGTGTGCACAGCAATTGTAAATGTGGGACTATTTGGCAAACACTACCCCACGTTGATAGGTGCTCTGATGTCATTGTCGACATGGATGTTCATTGACTGGAACGCCTCTTCTGTGCAGAACACGGTAGTACGGACTTCTGTTGATAGTTTGTATAATTATATTGTGAATTCGACACAGGATGGGGAAATGGCGGATGTCTGCTTTAATTTTCGACACCAGTGTATAATTTACTATTATACAGTATGATTCACAGATTCTGCAAGTAAGTAAGAGAACTCAAAAACTTAAGTTGAAAAACGTCAAATCAACCCTATTCATAACAATCCATGAATACATTCCAACAACCAACTTAAGCGACATATGCACACTGAATACTTCCTTGATATATCTTTTACTTTACTTTGTAAAAGACAGAGGTGCATGACAAAGATCAATAGTAAATCATCCAGGGTAATACAGAAAAACAGATGAAGTGTATTACCAATACCGTGCAATCATGCTACATGCATCTCATGCTGTGGTGCATACTAACCCCTTCCTGCAGCATTTGTCCAAGTGACAGAAGTACAGATGGCGCATCTCGCACTCGAACACCCATCGAATGACACGAACCACAAACAGAACAACACATATCGTCTTGAAATACCCATCATGGGCTCCACAATAACAATGATGTCAAGTTCTCTAGAGCAAGTAGTGGATAACTTTTACAAAGTCATCTATAATATTATTGTAGCAAAATAAGAAACCTTATTCCAGAGTGCTCTCCTGCACTATTACTGCACACCATTGCATAAACCACAGTGATTTTAATAGTTTCTATTTAGAAGCAGATTCCTTATTCGTGCACCACTATAACCAAAAATGTCAACTATGCAACTGATGATAAAAAAATTTTTTTGAGCTTTCCTCAGAAATAAATAATTTTTTCATGGCAATTTCCCATATGTCCAATAAAGGGCAAGGAAACAAAATTATTTTGGATAAGAATTCACTGACTTCATTTAGGGATCTTGCCTGCTTACCACCAACAAAAAATTATAACATTAAAGTAATACAAAATCACAAATTACCATACATAAAAAAGACAGTTTCAGCTATCTACTATCCAAACATTTTTGTCACAATCCTTATCCACATGTTTTCATATGTTTTTTATGTTATATGTTTTATATTTAGTCAAAATGCTCTTCTGATTCATGGGTTCCCTCCTGCGCCCTCTGAATTCACCATCCATGTCACATTCCTCACAGCCTACCTCTATCCCTTTTATCAGTATGAATTCCACAAAGCGCATACTTCACCATATCCAAATATAAAACTCCTCACTTCGAAAGTAAAAAAGTGATATGGTGTGAACTACTTTGACCCAGTCAGAATGGCAAAATTTATGGTTCCATTAAGAACAATATACAACAGGGAAATGATTTGGTGTCTGGCAACTGTGAGTGTTGTTCAGTCTATTAAATATAAAATTGGAAATAACAGAATGTAGAAATTACAGATATTCAAGAAATATACACAGTACAGGGACAATCTGATTGTAAACAGTGAACTATAACAGACCCAACCCAACTGTAAGAGGTAAGTAATGAGCATTATCTATCTACAGGGTGACAATTTCAGGGGGGGGGGGGGGGGCCTTACATTAGTTACGAACTACAGCATGCACAAACTTTATTCAACATGTTAACGTCACTACAGATATTTGGATTTTGGTTATGACATGTTCGATATGCCTGCCACCATTGGTGTCATGAGGCACAAACGAATAGCGAAGTTCTACATAACCCACCAAAGTGTCGTAACATCAATGCTGTCAATGACCTCCTGAATGGCTATTTTCAGTTCAGCAAAGGTTTTCGGGTTATTGCTGTACACCTTGTCTTTAATGTAGCCCCACAAAAAGGAGTTGCATTTGTTCAGATCTGGAGAATATGGCGGGCAATCAACAACTGCTATGCCAGTAGCCCCTGGGTCTCCAGAGCCAGAATGCAGTCCCCAAAGCGCTCCTCCAGAACATCACTCTCCTGCTTCGATGGGATCGAGCTTCACATTGCATGAACCATACCTTGTCGAAATCGGTCACCTTGGATAATAGGGATGATATCATCTTCCAAAATCTTCGTGTACTGTTTGGTAGTCTTCGCGCCATCAAGGAATATCGCATCAATTATTCCGTGACTGGACACTGCACACCACACAGTCACCCGTTGAGGGTAAAGCGAGGCTCTGAAACGCAGATTCTCAGTTCCCCAAATGCACCAATTTTGCTTACTGAAGAACCCATCCAAACGAAAGTAGGTTTTGTCGCTAAACCAAACCATATTCACATCAAAGTCAATTCTGTGGACAATAGTGTCAGTGAAACACACAGCTTGTCTGATCGATTTCCTGGGGCTGGTTTGAAACACATCGCATGTCTTCTCAATGTTTCCTGCTGTTTTCACCCTTTTTGGACAACTGATGTCAACACTGTGTCACAAACACTACCCATTCTCTCAAACTTTGTGAATTAAATTCTTGATTGTTAGCACACTCATTGGACTGGTTGTCTTCAGCTTGAACTCAGTCACAAACTTCCTTTGAACTGTGGTTGGGCTGTTATTGCTCACATAGTAGGCCTTCACAAGCACTATATGCTCAGGACGTTGTACCAGGACATTTTCACGTGCAAATGGCTGACAACATCAAGGTGCGCATGCATGCGAATATTAATTCCCATCGTGCCTGCAGCCAAGAGTGCAGCTTAAATGTCCCAATGCAAACCATTCAGACGTTATGGTGCTTTTATTTCATATACTTCAATAACTGTCACCCTGTATGTGTTGCATCATGTACAATATATACAACACAAACAATAGAAATTTTTAAGTACAGTATTTCTCAATGATTGAAAAAATGAATGCATACTTTGAGTAGAGTCATCCATGAAAGGGTCAATTGTGAAATGGTCAATCCTGAAAGGGTCAACCGTGCAAGAGTCATAAATGAAACAGGCACAACTCTGTTGCTTTAAATCAATATTTGGGTTGCACTGTTAGAACACTTAAACAAAATATGAAATATATATTGCTAATTTGGCTCTTATCGCAGTTGGTTAAGGCTACATAAGTGGTAGAGCAATGTTCCAAGTGAAACACATTTCAGTGCAACCACAAATATTTTTTCATGAAGGCATTGACAATCTTTTCTCACAGTGCTTTAACAGTTATGACAATTACTTTTGAAATAATAGTTTACTTTCTTGTGTTTTTTTCCATCTGTCTTGTTTTCAATTGACTGCCACATATATATTCAAAGCCAGATACCATACCATTACTAAGAAAATCAGACATACAGTATCACATCAATTTTACTTCCAATTTGGTGTCATTCCATCCCGAATGAGCTGTGTGAAAAATTGGGTTCAGTAGAAAAAGGGGAAGTTTGGAAGCAGAAGGAAAAAAGAGTAATCAACTTTGAAAAATATTACTACTGCCAAAAAAATCCATTCATTACCTAAGCAATCATATTGCTTATTTTGGTTTTCTTAATGGAATGTGTTCTCATTTCAAAGGTCACATCGATTGGGAGATGTGTCAGCTGAGTGGTTCGTATTTTTTAAGTTTCATTTTTTCTTTGTGCTAACCCCTCATTTGATTCAATTTCACAAAAAAAAAAATGAGATGTGTGTAATTTTGGCAATATATGAATAGAGGAAGCCACACCCTTAGGCACTTGTATTTAAAAAAGACAAAAATAACATAAAAATTGCATTTAATTTTCATCTCAAAAATATTTACTGAAGTAGCTGATTAATTACTTTCACCTTAATTACTAAATTTGTTGCATAAACTGCAATAATTCAATCAATAATGATGTGAAGCACAACACTTGTGAAGCAAATATGAGAAAATCAAGTTTTCTTTTAGAAATTCTTATTTTTTGATACAGTCTCTCTTTTTATAGCCTAGAAACTTGCAGAAATACTTGAATACAACCTGAAGCACATACTGTTTCTGTTTCTTGTTTCTTTTTGTAAATAACTTATTGTAGCCTCCATGGGCTTAATGCCTTGTTCCGACAGATCATTTACAACTTTCAATTTATAGACCAGGTGCAGGGTGTCCATGAAATCGTCATTTTCACACCACTGTAAAACATCTGCCTTAAGGAACTCAACTCTCAAGTTAAGTGTGGTAAAAGAATAGTCTCATTTAAGTAGAAACAGATGGGTCAACCCAACTACTGATAATTTCTGGGATTCGATCAATTCCAAGCGAACCCCTTTAATGTTTTCATTTGATGGTTCTCCCCATGGTTCAAATGTATTGATCATTTTCATTTTTGAATCAGAATACAATTTAGTGTCAAAGAATATAAAGGCAACAGATTAAAGAAACAGGTACCATAATGATTCTTAGTTTTTGTAAAGGCATACAAAATAAATCACAGTCAACAACCTGATATTTATAAAGCTTTGAAAGAATGGGGAAACCTGTATACACTGCTTTTGTTGCAGAAAGGACAGAGAACCACACTGTGACATATATATTGACAAGAAAAATGCAAATATCACAAACTTCATTATCTTCCTGTGGTGATACTTCAAATAGTCATTGAACACAAATATTTTCAAGCAATAAATGTTTTTGATAAGCACCTTGCACCTTCTTGGAGCACAGATATTCCAGGAGGTTATACTTCACCAAGAAAAATTGCAGGTAATGCTGTAATTCCCTATAATTCTCTCTAAGTTGCTATCATCTTGAACAAAACTAAGTATCTGAAATACATCAATTGGATCTAAGTTTTCCCTGACTTTCCCATACCAAATTCCAGTTAGGAATTTATTAACACAGATTCCACACCAAGCATTTGGAATTTTTTTAAAAGATTTTTATATTTGGACTTATGTTTTAGAGTCCCTCTTTTCTTCAAAAACAGTTTTGAGAATCACTTCATATGCATGATGCATGCAAGGTTATTACAAGAGGTCTTGTTCTAAAAAGTTTTCCATCAAAACTTACACATTTCTAGAACCTCCTGTACTTGATGCTGTTGTGTCAAAAACTAATGTTTTAAAGTGGAATTGATGATAACATTTAGAGAGAGTTTCATACACAGTTGAAGTCTGCTCTTTTCCTGTTGCAGATAGCAATGCAGGCACTCCACAAAGTTGCTCAGTATCACAATTTAACAATGAAAAAGATCAATTATTGACAACAGTATTTAATTGAATAGATAAAAAATCTACTCACTAAGTGGCGGCACAACACACACGTAAAAGGAGGTTGTAACTGGCAAGCTTTTGGAGCCAGTGGCTCATTCTTCAGGCAGAAGGGTTGAAGTGAAAGGAAGAGGGGTGAAGGAAAAGGGCTGCTTTTCCCCAAAAACTCATCACTTACCACACAGAATGGTACTTTGAGTAATAGAAAACCCATAATGTTTCTTTGACTCGTGGCAGATTGCTTTCAAGTATTTCATGAGAGTAATACCTAAGTAAATAAATCTTCTCCCATAAATGAGCTGAAGACAAAGACTTTGCACTTTTCAAGTCTGCTACCTTTCCTTGAAGGAGACACAGTACCAGTGTGGTCTGGGTTGGGTCGAGAGGTAACAGTCCAGCTCATTCTGCCCTCTCTGTACCTCTCTCTCTGTCACTGAACTGTCAATTCACCCAATCAATTTGATTTAGAACATGAGAACTCATTCGAATTTCTCCTGTAGTAGTAATATTTGGACGATTTACCAACAATTACGAAAAGGATGGATTATTCTTTGAAGGTAAGGTATATAAACCAATCCACAGCACAGACATGGGCTTCCACATGGCACCCTCCTATGCCAGCCTGTTTATGAGCCATCTCGAGGAAACTTTCCAAGCTTCCGAAAACCCCAAATGCCTTGTCTGGTTCAGGCTAATTGATGATACCTTCTTATCTGGACTCAGGGCCAAGACACCCTGTCCTCATTCCTTCAACCCCAATACCTTTTCTCCCAACCACTTCACCTTGCCCTCCTTGACCCAGCATGCCACATTCCTGGATGATGATCTCCTCCTATCTGATGGCTACATCCACACCTCTCTCCACATTAAACCACCAACCACCCCCATTAACTGATTTTGGCAGCTGCCATCCCCTCCACAGCAAAAAAAATCCCTCCCATAAAGCCTGGCCACCCAGGAACAGTGTACCTGCAGTGACAAGAGCTACCTTTCACAGTATGCTTATGGTCTCTCACAAAGGCCTTCACAAACAAGCATGATCTTCCCGTGCCATATCCCCACACACATCCAATCCTCCCACCACCTCGAAGAACCAGCTACAAGGGTGCACTCCCTCATAAACCAATACCACCATGGGCTGGAACAACTGAACCACACCCTTCTTCAGGACTTTGATTACCTATCATAAGGCCCTGAACTGAGGGACGTTCTACCCAAGATCCTTCCACCCCCTCCTAAAGTTGTGTTTCACTGCCTACCCAACAACATCCTAGTCTATCCCTAAGTCACTCCCAAATCCAGTCCCTTGCCACAGTGATCATATCCCTGTGGAAGATCCAGTTGCAAGACCTGCACAGGTCACTCACCTGGTACTTCCTTTTACAGTCCTGTCACAGGCTTAACCTACCCCATCAAGTGGCCGGACCACCACCTGTGAAAGAAGCATTGTCATATACTAGCTCTGTCGCAATCATTGCACAGCTTTTTATACTGGGATAACTACCAACCACCTGTTCCCATGATGAATGACCACCACCAAACTTTGGGCAAGAGCAAAGTGCACCATCCTGTGCCACAACAAGCAGCTGAACATAACATGCTCGATTTTAATGGCTGCTTGGCAACTCAAGTTACCTGTATCCTCCACTCCGTCACCAGCTTTTTTTAATTTTTGAGATGAGAGTTCTCCCTAGAACAAATTCTCTACTCCTGAGATTATCCCGGCCTCAACTCATGATAATCTACTGCCCCACACAATCCACCTAACAGTTTCCAGCCCCTAGATCCTTTGAAGTGGAAAATGACTAAGCAGGGATGGCTAGAGGACAAATGTAAGGATGTAGAGGCTTATCTCACTTGGGGTAAGATAGATACTGCCAAGAGGAAAATTAAAGAGACCTTTGGAGAAAAGAGAACCGCTAGTATGAATATCAAGAGCTCGGATGGAAACCCACTACTAAGCAAAGAAGGGAAAGTAGAAAGGTGGAAGGAGTATACAGAGGGTCTATACAAGGGCGATGTACTTGAGGACAATATTATGGAAATGGAAGAGGATGTAGATGAAGATGAAATGGGAGATGATACTGCGTGAAGAGTGACAGAGCACTGAAAGACCTGAGTCAAAACAAAGCCCCGGGAGTAGATAACATTCCATTAGAACTACTGACAGCCTTGGGAGAGCCAGTCCTGACAAAACTCTACCACCTGGTGAGCAAGATGTATGAGACAGGCGAAATACCCTCAGACTTCAAGAAAAATATAATAATTCCAATCCCAAAGAAAGCAGGTGTTGACCGATGCTAAAATTACCGAACTGTCAGTTTAATATGTCATGGCTGCAAAATACTAATGTGAATTCTTTACAGACAAATGGAAAACTAGTAGAAGCCGACCTCGGGGAAGATCAGTTTGGATTCCGTAGAAATATTGGAATACGTGAGGCAATACTGACCCTACGACTCATTTTAGAAAATAGATTAAGGAAAGGCAAACCTACGTTTCTAGCATTTGTAGACTTAGAGAAAGCTTTTGACAATGTTGACTGGAATAAACTCTTTCAAATTCTGAAGGTGGCAGGGGTAAAATACAGGGAGCGAAAGGCTATTTACAATTTGCACAGGAACCAGATGGTAGTTATAAGAGTCGAGGGACATGAAAGGGAAGCAGTGGTTGGGAAGGGAGTGAGACAGGGTTGTAGCCTCTCCCCAATGTTATTCAATCTGTATATTGAGCAAGCAGTAAAGGAAACAGAAGAAAAATTCGGAGTAGGTATTAAAATCCATGGAGAAGAAATAAAAACTTTAAGTTTCGCCGATGATATTGTAATTCTGTCAGAGACAGCAAAGGACTTGGAAGAGCAGCTGAACGGAATGGTCAGTGTCTTGAAAGGAGGATAAAAGATTAACATCAACAAAAGCAAAACGAGGATCATGGAATGTAGTCGAATTAAGTCGGGTGATGCTGTGGGAATTAGATTAGGAAATGAGACACTTAAAGTAGTAAAGGAGTTTTTCTATTTGGGGAGCAAAATAACTGATGATGGTCGAAGTAGAGAGGATATAAAATGCAGACTCTCAATGGCAAGGAAAGCGTTTCTGAAGAAGAGAAATTTGTTAACATAGAGTATAGATTTGAGTGTCAGGAAATTGTTTCTGAAAGTATTTGTATGGTGTTTAGCCATGTATGGAAGTGAAACATGGACGATAAATAGTTTAGACAAGAAGAGAATAGAAGCTTTCGAAATGTGGTGCTACAGAAGAATGCTGAAGATTAGATGGGTAGATCACATAACTAATGAGGAGGTATCAAATAGGATTAGGGAGAAGTTTGTGGTACAACTTGACTGGAAGAAGGGATCGGTCGGTAGGACATGTTCTGAGGCATCAAGGGATCACCAATTTAGTATTGGAGGGCAGCGTGGAGGGTAAAAATCGTAGAGGGTGACCAAGAGATGAATACACCAAGCAGATTCAGAAGGATGTAGGTTGCAGTAGGTACTGGGAGATGAAGAAGCTTGCACAGGATAGAGTAGCATGGAGAGCTGCATCAAACCAGTCTCAGGACTGAAGACCACAACAACAACAACAACAACAACAACAACAGGTCCTACAACCTCCTCACAATTCTAGCCCCCACACCCTCATCATTTTCACACTCTGCTGACCGACCCACCAGTCTTTTCTGTCTCTGTTCCTTTTCTCCCCCCCCCCCCCCCCAATCCACCAAACACTGCCCAAATATATCACACATCTTATTTCCGCATGGAATAAAGGAACCAAATGGGAGGGGGTAGAGTGGGGATGGGGGTGAGGGAGTAGTTGGTGTGCAAGAAATATTACAATAAATTTTTTAAAATGTCAAATAAGTGCCACCCTAAGTTACAGGTCTGTGGATCTCACACAAGTACAGAGGGTTGAAAGTTCCTTCAGAAGATCCAACATTGACCTGAAATGTGTTAATCATACAACTGCAGGATTCCTTCAATTTTACAGTCCCTTTCACTTTTCAGGAAAGGTAGCAGTCGCAGCACCTACAACGTTTTCACCTTTAGTTTGTTTACAGAAGATAATTTATTTGCTGGAGTATTACACCCATTAAATAACTGAAAGCAAACTGCCATGTGTCACTCTGTTGTAATTTGCAGGTTTCTAAATTAATTGTGCCTCAAACTGGCATACCAGTATTGTGGGAAGAAATGATTTATTGGAAAAAGCATCAATTTTGAAACAGGAGGAGTGTAACTAACAGCAAAAATTTGAAAATTTATATTAACAATGGCACCAACTACAAAATTACACTGGATTGTCAGTAATGGCTCATAAGCAAAAAGTACACTGGGTTGTCAGTAATGGTTCATAAACAAAAAGAAACAGATTTTCAAAAAATTGGGACAAAGTACATGATAATGTTTTGATAAGACAAAATACCTCACAGTTAGCAGAGAAAATGATGACAGACCCCTGAAAGTGGAGGACAAAGTCTTTGAAAGGGTAAGAGACTTTAAATATCTTGGGGCTATACTAAATGAAAGGAACGAGATAGACCAGGAAATTAACGCATGAATACAAGCAGGAAACAGGTCAACGTTTCCTCTTGGAAAGATGTTCAAGTCCTGGCTTCTGTCGAGATCCTCAAAGACCAAGATCTACAAGACAATAATACAGCCTGTAGTCTTATACGGATCAGAGACCTAGACCATCACCCAAAAGATGGAAAGGAAACTCCCGACATTTGAGAATGCCATCCTCAGACAGATTTTTGGGCCAGTGAAGGATGGAGGCGAATGGAGGAAAAGAAAGAACTATGAATTGCAGGAGCTATACTAATCAATGGGCATTGTGGTAGTGATCAAAGAAAGAAGAATGAAGTGGTATGGACACATAATGCATCGAGAAGGCCAGGTCATCAGGCAGGTAATGGAGGAAGAGATCAGAGGCAAAAGACCACGGGGAAGACGACGACTCCGATGGACTGATCAGGTCACAGAAGATACACTGGGGCTGTCTCAAGAAGAATACATAGACCAAGGACACTGGAGAAGGCTGATTGGGGAGGCCAAAGACCAACTACAGTTTGTGTGGCCAATGCAGTAAGTAAGTATATTGATTCTGAACTGTCCTGTCTTTGGAAAGGAAAGAAAATCCACTACTATGTCAGTGGTGATAATCTCATGCTTCTTTCAGTAACATTTTAAAATATTAGTTTTTGAAACCACAGAATCAACTACAGGCAATTTCACAGATATGCTTTTAAAAAAAAAAAAAAAAAAAAAACACGCTCTTGTATCTACTTTGTACACATCAGATATATGAAATCGTTCCCAGAAATGTTTTTGAAGAAAAGCTGACCTGATGAAACACAGGTCTGTCTCCACTGATCTTTGTGGGAGGGTGGGTGGGGGAGGGGGTGGGGGGGGTGGGGGGTGGGGGAATCAAATACACTTGATCTGCAAACGATGTCAAAAAATTACAACCTGCAATCCAGAACACCAAGGTCAAGAAACAACTCAAAAACCTTGATTTTGTTCAAGACTCCTAGAGAGAACAGAAACTCTGAGAAGATTATATTGAATTCTTAGAATTAACCATAATGTGTCTTTTGAAAAATTGTCTTGTGGAGTATCCTATGCCATAGAGGTTGTACCTCATGCATGATGGATGATGGCCGGCTATTTACTGCTTGAAATGTTTATGCTATTTGATCAGTTTGAACGATCACCCCGAGAAGATAATGCAATGTGCAATATTTTTATTTTTTTTTATCACTATATATTCTGCAGCTGCGAGAGCTATGGCCGGCAAAATCATAAATTAATAATCTTGATGTATTATTAGTTCACTGTATTGTTTCTTGCCTATTCTTCTAAATTTCTGAAATTATTTTCAACTTGTATATAAGACAACAAATGTTTTATTACATAAACATATACAATATATTGTTAGTGTGGAAGCATTCTGAATACTAAAACAATCTAACTGCTGTATCTACACTCCTGGAAATGGAAAAAAGAACACATTGACACCAGTGTGTCAGACCCACCATACTTGCTCCAGACACTGCGAGAGGGCTGTACAAGCAATGATCACACGCACGGCACAGCGGACATACCAGGAACCGCGGTGTTGGCCGTCGAATGGCGCTAGCTGCGCAGCATTTGTGCACCGCCGCCGTCAGTGTCAGCCAGTTTGCCGTGGCATACGGAGCTCCATCGCAGTCTTTAACACTGGTAGCATGCCGCGACAGCGTGGACGTGAACCGTATGTGCAGTTGACGGACTTTGAGCGAGGGCGTATAGTGGGCATGCGGGAGGCCGGGTGGACGTACCGCCGAATTGCTCAACACGTGGGGCGTGAGGTCTCCACAGTACATCGATGTTGTCGCCAGTGGTCGGCGGAAGGTGCACGTGCCCGTCAACCTGGGACCGGACCGCAGCGACGCACGGATGCACGCCAAGACCGTAGGATCCTACGCAGTGCCGTAGGGGACCACACCGCCACTTCCCAGCAAACTAGGGACACTGTTGCTCCTGGGGTATCGGCAAGGACCATTCGCAACCGTCTCCATGAAGCTGGGCTACGGTCCCGCACACCGTTAGGCCGTCTGCCGCTCACGCCCCAACATCGTGCAGCCCGCCTCCAGTGGTGTCGCGACAGGCGTGAATGGAGGGACGAATGGAGACGTGTCGTCTTCAGCGATGAGAGTCGCTTCTGCCTTGGTGCCAATGATGGTCGTATGTGTGTTTGGCGCCGTGCAGGTGAGCGCCACAATCAGGACTGCATACGACCGAGGCACACAGGGCCAACACCCGGCATCATGGTGTGGGGAGCGATCTCCTACACTGGCCGTACACCACTGGTGATCGTTGAGGGGACACTGAATAGTGCACGGTACATCCAAACTGTCATCGAACCCATCGTTCTACCATTCCTAGACCGGCAAGGGAACTTGCTGTTCCAACAGGACAATGCACGTCCGCATGTATCCCGTGCCACCCAACGTGCTCTACAAGGTGTAAGTCAACTACCCTGGCCAGCAAGATCTCCGGATCTGTCCCCCATTGAGCATGTTTGGGACTGGATGAAGCGTCGTCTCACGCGGTCTGCACGTCCAGCACGAACGCTGGTCCAACTGAGGCGCCAGGTGGAAATGGCACGGCAAGCCGTTCCACAGGACTACATCCAGCATCTCTACGATCGTCTCCATGGGAGAATAGCAGCCTGCATTGCTGCGAAAGGTGGATATACACTGTACTAGTGCCGACATTGTGCATGCTCTGTTGCCTGTGTCTATGTGCCTGTGGTTCTGTCAGTGTGATCATGTGATGTATCTGACACCAGGAATGTGTCAATCAAGTTTCCCCTTCCTGGGACAATGAATTCACGGTGTTCTTATTTCAATTTCCAGGAGTGTATATACAATCTTAGATAGTAAATCCTGATCTTGTCTTCTCTGAGGATTACTCATCTCTGTAAGACAATGAGCGTACGGAAGACTTTGAACTTCTGCTCTTTAAGGGGAAAAAAGCCAAAATTTAACTATGCGAAAGTTCTGCAACACAGTATGGTTCTGTGTCCCTTCTGAAGCAAAAACACTATATTTGGATGTCAGTATTCTGCAAAAAAAATTTATAAATAACAGGTTTTCAATTATGGTATCCCTCATCTGCTTTACAAAAACTGAAAGATCATTTAGCACCTGTCTCCTAGTCTGTTGCCTTAGCCATCTTTGATCCTAATTAGTCCTCAGTTTCAAACAAGGAAATGGTATTAAATTGACTGGCAGCACCATCAGAAAAAAACATTGAAGAATTGATGTAGGAATTTATAAAATCCCAGAAATTATAAATTACTGGATTTAACAATTTGTTGCTAATAAATTAAGTGTATTTTTAACGTGACTGATTTGGGTGCTACTTTCCTCTTAAACACCCTCTCTCCACAACGACATGCAAATGACGATTTTGTAACACATTACAACCAGTTCTTAAATTAAAAATTTTACATCATCTGGCTGAGGGAGGCATCAAGCTCACAAAGGACTACAATAAATTACACAAATATGAACAATATGTGCTTCAGTTGAGTTAGAGGATGATAGTAAGTGTCCATGACATACAAATAGACATTAACAAAGAACAAAAATTTTTATTAGGCAATATATTTTCTTGTCATGCTTGGCTAACAAATCTCCTATGGAGTTTGAACACATTTTATGTTCTTAAATTTAGAACAGCTATAATAATCATTAAGTTGAAAGTAATAAAGTTATTGGTTTATCAGCCTCTTCTGAACAATATTTTTGAGATAAAAAGTAATAAGATTTTAACATCCCCCCCCCCCCCCCCTCCCATATGTAGGGGCTGAGTGACATCATCTCCTTTTCCTGCTCAGGCCACATTACATGCAACTCCTTTTTCTGTACAATGGAACTTTGGGAGGATGGGTAACAAAGGAAGAAAAGCAAACTTGAAAAATAAAGTCAACCTAATGTGTACAGTATGAACCATACACAAATGCTACAATTACATGAATCAGTGCTATTATTATCACTGGCTACTTCGTGGATTTTACATTCTTCACTGAGAATGAATGATGGTTACAGAAGACTTTACTCACGGATCTGTCTCAAATATTACCCATCGTAAGCTGAATACCGATAAAACAAAAACACATTATGTGTCACTGTTAGCATTTACTTCTGAAACAGAATTTAAAAGAAAGCAAACTGTAAAGATGTTAACCAATTTGGACAAGATGCACAACACTCTTAAAACTAACTACTCACTCACAATATATGAAAGATGCAACTGTCTTCATTAAGCACAAACACAGACAGACAATATGTATTTGCTGTGCTCACTAAACAGCAGCATGAAGATGATACTCATTATTTTGTGAGATGTGAAGAATCATCATTATGAATTAACCATCACAAGTTGTATGATGAACTCATAGTAAAAATGCAAGGATGCTGATCAGAGAAGTTTCATTAGCAAACTAGGACCACTCTATTTTGACAGTGACACATTTCAAAATAAGTGCGAAATGTTTGGCAAAAAAGACTTCATTCTGATACCAGAACACAAATAAAATGTCACATTTCTATGGAGTATAAGACTCTGTTGAGGAGACAACAATTTGCAATAGTTCACTAAAAAAAAGTAGAGGGAAGTTATTATTAGTAAGGGAAATCACACTGTTGAGAGTTAAAGATATAAAGAAAAACATTAAGAAAACATTTAAAAGTTACAATTCATATACTTTCCAACACAGTTCCAGATAATCTATAGTTATTGCTACTTGGTGAAATATATGATTATTCGAGAAATGCACCTGTCGGATGATGCAGATTGTTTTACAATTTACAGCAGCAACCACCCAGCACAACAATGTACATCATAAACACCCTGGAGTAGTTTGTAACAAACTTGGTATACTGACAACTTATTTTCTAGAGCACTCTTAGGGGTGATAATGATGATGTTTGGTTTGTGGGGCACTCAACTGCGTGGTTATCAGCGCCCGTACAATTACCCAATCTTTGCTCAGTCCAATTTCGCCACTTTCCTGGATGATGATGAAATGATGAGGACAACACAAACACCCAGTCATCTCGAGGCAGGTGAAAATCCCTGACCTCGCCGGGAATCGAACCCGGGACCCCGTGCTCGGGAAGCGAGAACGCTACCGCGAGACCACGAGCGGCGGACGCTCTTAGGGGTGAAGTGGAAGTATAAAGAGCAAGGGTGTGGGAGACGAGGTGACATGTAAAAATGATAAACGAGAAAAAAAGGAACTATGTTAGTCTCAAATCTATAGCTCACAGGGTTGCTGAGCTGATGGGCGACAGTCGTGAGGACATTTTACGACTAAGGATGCAGGTGGCAGTAAGAATCGTCAACAAGTAATGCCTCTAGAAATTATAAGACCATAAGATTTTACTTATAAAGTTATCACAATACCATACCAACAGCCTTGGCCTTAACACCACCAATAGTAATCTAAAGCTAGAAACAAAATTTTGCACTGTAAATAAGACTAAGCTTTGCAACATAAAACTGTAAGAAACTCTATGACAAGTAATATCTTTAAATTTTCTATTTGAACACGTAAGAGACAATTGTTAAATATGCACAAGTAAATATAAATCATAACTTTTTAAATTTTACACTAATTTTGATGAATGTATTACATTAGAGGCACAACTTAACAGAAAGATATCTTAGCCTCTAAGATCTAGGTTATCTATAAGGAGAAGCAGCTAAACAATTACACTATAATCATATAAGAATACAAGAATACAAAGAACTTCCACTTACCAAGTACCAGGAAATGCACACATGACCAAACAGTGACAAAATACTTGCTTTCAAAAGCAATGTTATTTCACCTGACAAAAGAGCAAAAATGACTGGAGGAAATGGGATTATAGAGAACAAGAGTGAAGAAGTCATTTGGTATGCCACATGAAGGAACATAGCAAGGCAGAACATGATTTCTTTCTCTCCTTTTTCTGCCCTACTTTAATTTCCAGATAAAAGTGTTTGCTCCAGTCCTTTCTTCTCTTTCATCAAATCAAGTAATCTCAAGTTTAGTTAGCAAGCAATTTTTGCCATAGTTTATTTTGCTGTTATTCACTAAATGCAATTTTTTCTATCTTTATTATGATGTACGATTTTTAAATTAGAATACTAGGAACTTAACAAGCAGCAATCTCTACCGCATACAGAATACTGTTACCAACATTTGCACAAATAATACAATTGATAAACAAAGGAATTCAACAAACATGAAGCCAAAACTTATCTAAACTCATCGTGCAGTATGTTTAGCACACTGCACATGCAAACAGAATGTACTCATATTTCCAAGAAAAAGAGCTCTCCATGCAACACACTTTGCGAGATGGGAAACAGCTGGCCCCTACAAAGAAACTTAACCGAAAAAGTTTTCCTCCTGCTTCTAGAATCATTGACGCAAAGATTAGCCTCAACAAACCACTATTTGAAGTGATACACCTCTGACTGTTCAACTTGAAAACTACTTTATTCATTTATGATTGACTTATGGAGCAATCAAATAGGTCTTTAGGTTTGCCTGCATACTTTAGAATGACGCAAAATTTTGTAGACTTTATTCTTCATCAAACCAATCCTTCACTAACACTTCTTACTATTTCTTATCTATCATTTGATATTTTGAATTTTGTGCTTGTAAAAGTTTCTTGAACAGCACGTGTCTTTAGTGCGCACGTAACAGAATTGGTGGTGGGGGGTGGAAAGCAACATCCAACATATTCATTTATTTTTAGCTTAATACAGAAGGTGACTCAATCACTGGAGGCATACGACAAACTGCATATTTCTATCAACAATGATACATTCTAATGGATCTGTGACATGTCAACCATTAAGATTTGCATTCCATGGATAAGGTTAAGGTTTTAATGTATGGGTGCCATACACTTCAAGTGAACCACACAAAACCAGCAGTTGACCATTTGTGTATTTCTGATTACTTTTCATCAAATAGCTAATGAAAAACCTTCCCCAGTCCCACTCAAGACAGTTACTAGCGACGTAATGACAAATCATGGTGCAAATACACTATACTCCTGGTGAAAGTACGTTTTTTTCCATATTAAGTGACAATATACTTTACCTCAGAGCTAAAAAACTTTTCAATTCTGTAAATGGTGAAGGTTTTATACAACTGCAAAAACCTTCCCGGCATTTTAAGACATTAAAGCCAGCAAAAAACAACACAGTTTGGAAAGATCTTTGATGCGCGGCAACATTTAGACTGCGTGTTTTGGCATTATGACTGTACAAACTGAAATTCCACCAAATACAGCAACAGGAATTCCACCAAAATACAGCACAGTAGCTTCCAAAGCACTGAAATTGAGACTGTGATGCACTTTTGTCAGCCAATCATAGCTCGTGTCACATGATCTCACCAGCCAATGACTGCAGGTATTCAGATCATAGGGCAGATGATTTAATCAGCCAATAGCAACATCATTGTTAAGTAGCATGAACACACAAATGGAACAAAGTTAAAGGTTTAAATTAATATACATACAGCATAGCTACCAGAAAAGCTAAGCTTTCACAAATAATACTGGTCTTCAGAAATTTTTTGCACTTTTTTTTCCTGGGGGTGTGATTAGGCAGGGTCCTAAGAACACAACTTAAATTGCAGCAGCTGAACATTTCTGACAAGCACAATTATAAATTTCACTGCAGTGCACCAAACATTTCGCGGGTTACCTGGCTGACTGTGTGTTCCATCGATCCCTTCGACTTTTCCATAGAACAGCCAATTGCCGTGGTGCAATTTTTCAAGAACTCACTTTGCACTATTTTTTGAAGGATAATTATACTTTTGCCATCATTATCACATAATTTGTAATAAGAACTACTAAAATAAATATGAAAAACTAACCTCGAGCTTCGTCTTTCTTAAAGTGTGTTATCCTTTAAGATACATCAAACACAAAGTTTGCAATGAAGATTAGATGGGTAGATCACTTAACTAATGAGGAAGTATTGAATAGGATTGGGGAGAAGAGAAGTTTGTAGCACAACTTGACTAGAAGAAGGGATCGGTTGGTAGGACATGTTCTGAGGCATCAAGGGATCACCAATTTAGTATTGGAGGGCAGCATGGAGGGTAAAAATTGTAGACGGAGACCAAGAGATGAATACACTAAGCAGATTCAGACGGATGTAGGTTGCAGTAGGTACTGGGAGATGAAGAAGCTGGCACAGGATAGAGTAGCATGGAGAGCTGCATCAAACCAGTCTCAGGACTGAAGATCACAACAACAACAACAACAACAATCCTTTAAGATACATCAAACACAAAGTGGCAGGTCCACAGCGTTAAGTTTTGAATGAGAGCATAATGCTCCATGATTTTACAAATTCATTATACATTCTCGTACATAACATAATTCACCACACGTAAAAGGAAATTTACTTTGGAAGTACTAACGCTTATCAAACCATCATTCGGAATATTTTCTAGCGAGCTATTACAAATGTAAATAGTTGTGACATCATGCTCATCCAAAGGAGGACCTCGAGAAAGACACATTGAAAGCAGTTTGTTGTTACGAAGTATTGCATAGCCTTAGACACATTTTACTGTTGGCAGACATTTCTGTGTGTTTTTTTGGTTGCTGTAAACAGCACATTTTCTTTGCAACTTAAGTTTCATCTTTGTGTTATTCTCTTGTTTATGTTTCATTACTGCAGCAGCAGGCTAAAGTAAAATTCTTGGTTAAGTGTTATCTGTTCTTACCAGTCATAATTACAAAAATTTCACTGAAAGCTAAAAACTGGAAAATTCCCAGAAGTCTAAAAATTACCAGGCTTTTCCTGTATTTCTTCTGGATGAAAAAATTCCCTGGTTTTTTCACAATTTCCATGTTGTCCTCAGGCATGTACACCCTGCTTTACATCCTGCAGACGTTTTCTATCTTTTCTTGATGACCTCTTCAATTCTACACCAGTACGAGGTGCATTCAAGTTCTAAGGCCTCCGATTTTTTTTCTCCGGACTGGAAAGAGATAGAAACATGCGCATTGTTTTAAAATGAGGCCGCGTTCATTGTCAATATGTCCCAGAGATGGCAGCACCGTACGGCAGATGGAATTTTACCGCCAGCGGCGAGAATGAGAACTGTTTTAAATACTTAAAATGGCAACGTTTTCCTTACTTGAACAGCGTGCAATCATTCGTTTTCTGAATTTGCGTGGTGTGAAACCAATTGAAATTCATCAACAATTGAAGGAGACATGTGGTGATGGAGTTATGGATGTGTCGAAAGTGCGTTCGTGGGTGCGACAGTTTAATGAAGGCAGAACATCGTGTGACAACAAACCGAAACAACCTCGGGCTCACACAAGCCTGTATGACGACATGATCGAGAAAGTGGAGAGAATTGTTTTGGGGGATCGCCGAATGACTGTTGAACAGATCGCCTCCAGAGTTGGCATTTCTGTGGGTTCTGTGCACACAATCCTGCAAGACGACCTGAAAATGCGAAAAGTGTCATCCAGGTGGGTGCCACAAATGCTGACGGACCACATGACTGCCCGTGTGGCATGTTGCCAAGCAATGTTGACGCGCAACGACAGCACGAATGGGACTTTCTTTTCATCGGTTGTGACAATGGATGAGACATGGATGCCATTTTGCAATCCAGAAACAAAGCGCCAGTCAGCTCAATGGAAACACACAGATTCACCAACACCAAAAAAATTTCAGGTAACTGCCAGTGCTGAAAAAATGATTGTGTCCATGTTCTGGGACAGTGAGGGTGTAATCCTTACCCATTGCGTTCCAAAGGGCACTACGGTAACAGGTGCATCCTACGAAAATGTTTTGAAGAACAAATTCCTTCCTGCACTGCAACAAAAACGTCTGGGAAGGTCTGCGCGTGTGCTGTTTCACCAAGACAACGCACCCGCACATCGAGCTAACGTTATGCAACAGTTTCTTCGTGATAACAACTTTGAAGTGATTCCTCATGCTCCCTACTCACCTGACCTGGCTCCTAGTGACTTTTGGCTTTTTCCAACAATGAAAGACACACTCCGTGGCCGCACATTCACCAGCCGTGCTGCTATTGCCGCAGCGATTTTCCAGTGGTCAAAACAGACTCCTAAAGAAGCCTTCGCCGCTGCCATGGAATCGTGACGTCAGCATTGTGAAAAATGTGTACATCTGTAGGGCGATTACGTCGAGAAGTAACGCCAGTTTCATCGATTTCGGGTGAGTAGTTAATTAGAAAAAAAATCAGAGGCCTTGGAACTTGAGTGCACCTCGTAGATCTCTTCCCAGCATTGATAAAGTTTCTAATCAATTAGAAAACTTCCAAAATTTGTTAGATTAGCTGATAAACTTCCAAATGAGATCTAGATTATTTCTTAATTCAACATACGATTGTACTGAGAAAGAATTCAGGCAACCATGCAGAAACACATGCATATACATAACGAGTTTGTAAAATGAAGTAGCAGCTTCTAAAGCATTCCTGAAGAATTTGTTGATATCCTTAGAACTGCCAGATTATGGGACCCACAGGATTTCAGATAAGAGGAAATTCTCCTCTGACAAAGAGTCCACTTAGTGACTGCTCAAATATATATTTTGAAGTGATTTCAGTGAAACTATATTAAATCTATACACACAGTTCTTCTATGTCATTCCCCACCCTCCTGCCCCTAGGTCTTCGTCCTGACCTGTGGCCCCACAATCTTGAGAGTCACTGTCATCATCTGAGAGCCATCAACAAGTAGGAGCACCAAGTAAAACTGTTATCTCTAAATATTTAAATTTAATTGTAAATTTTATTACAACATTATCATTCTCTAAATACTTTTTAGCACCTATTACATTATAAACACACACAGCCAAAAATAAACTACAGTATAAACCATTCAAGTTCAAGCACTCTACACAGTAGCCAGACATGTTGTTGCTTAGTTTTCATCATCCATGCAGACAGTTTCCAATTCATATCAAAACCCAACAGTACAGGTAACAATGGAGTTCCAACAAAGAGTGATGTCACTAACAAAAACACTAGACACAAACAAACAAAAAAATACACAATGACTGTCAGCTATCATACACACACTATAAAGTAAACTGAAACCCCCATCATAGGACACTGAAAAAAGAATGGAAGATTATCGGAGCATGCCGATTATCACTCCTGTTTTTCACGAAAAAGATATTCTTGCGTGTTACACAAAACAGCATATAGTCGCCGATAATAATTCACATTCAAATAACCTCAAGCATAAAGTAACCTTCAGACCACAATATTCATCTTCAGAAAGCATCTCTATGTCACACCACAGTGTTAGCAAACAGGTGTACGTTAACATCTAAAACGATTTCCCTTGCAAGAACTGACGCAGCAAACTAAAAAGCATTGGGAGTGCTTACAGGAAAGTAATGTTTCTTCCTCTTGTTTGTACATCCATTTACAGAGACAAAGAAATGGCAGCATTTTATTGCAAAAAAGTACAACTGTGGCTTTTCTGCACACTACACCAAAACTAATACCACAGTAAACTTACTCATCCTAAATTAAAGAACACAGTATCAACATATATGTTTTACTAACAAGTTATGATGATGACAACTCCAGTATATCTGAACATCAAAAATCTGGGTCTCTACTGCCCATATTAAAATACTTGAGAGAAAAGTGTGATTCAGAATGAATAAAAGTTAAACATATACACAGTAAAGCAAATATGTATAAAATACCCACTAAAACACACACAAAACATCAAAAACTTAGGTTAGGTTAGTTCTTCTAACTTTTATAAAATAAGTACAGAACTTGTTACTGCACGAGATATGCATGGCTATCTGACCACTAAACTAAAAATGAATGAACCAGCCACTCTCCAATACAGTAATTCTTCCAACTGCAAAGTATAGCCAAAAGTCTCGGAAAAATCACAAAATAATAAAACACAGATCACTCTCTAGTATTCCATTAGAATATTATGTACTGAAATGCAAATTTCACAGGCATCAGTAACAAGTGGCTTCTTCTACTTCATACAGATAGGACACAGTGACAGTGACAGTGACCTCTATCTCTACAATCAGAACTAAGAATGCGATAGATGGACAGTTCATACTGAGTATAACTTTTGGTTATTTCCACTGGAAAACAGGCAAACAGCCAGAAGGCAAAATACACTACTGCTCATTAATTTCAGTACACCCAATAAATGACATCTAGTTCTCTGTAGATAAGGTCTAATACCATGGGTACGGTTGAGGAAGCAAACGAATAGTACAACAGTTGTACACGTCATGATTTTTATTTGTGGTCATCGAGATACGACAGTATCCGACAAACAATGTTGTGAACATAAGCATTATGTACCTATCTGATATGTTTATTTACCTGTTTGCCAATGGACACCACATTTGGTGCACCTGTGTTGTTCCCTGTAGTGATGTGATGTCCACAGCGAATGGCAAGCACTGCTACGAAATATAAAATGTGGTTCCTGCACGTCAGTTCCTTCGTGACACTGCAGTGTGTGCATCGCTAATACGGCTCCGTGAGTGGAGATATCCGTAGAAAAATGTGCTGCAGTTGTAGCACTTAGCCAAGCAGGTTTATCTATTCGCCAAATTGTAAAACAGTGTAGTGTGTCTATAGGGGGGAGTGCAACACTCTTCACCACCAGAAGACAGCAGTTAGATATAAGGACATACCGTGACCAGGACTACCTCTTAAAACAACTAAAAGTGATGATAAATATATCAGAATTACCAGTAAGAGAAATAGATTCAAAACAGTGCCCCCAATTCATGCAGAATTGATAGAAATGAACAGGACAACAATATCTGTTCCAACAGTAAAAAAGGAGACTGACTGAAGCTGGCTTGAAAGGATGTGTGACTGCAAGAAAACTCCTTCTTAGACCCATAAATAAACAGAAGAGACTTTAATGGGCTAGAAAACATTACAATTGGACACTGGAAGAGTGGAAAAAGGTGTTATTCACCGATAAATCAAAATACAAGATTTTTGGAACCAGAAGTAGAATATTTGTTTGCCAATTTGTAGGGGAAAGGGTAGCCCAGCAGTGTGTTCTACCTACAGTTAAACATAGTGGAGGTTCTATTACAGTTTGGGGATGTTTTGCCAGGGATAGAGTTGGCGACACTGTGAAAATAGAAGGATGTATGGATCAGAAGCAATACCAACGCATACTTCAGTATGATGCAGTACAAAGTGGATTACGCTTAATAGAGAAAGGGTTCACCTCACAACAGGATAACGACCCAAAACATCGGTCCACATACTGTACGAACTACATTGCATCAAAGGAAAAACAGAAAGAAGAAGAAAAAAAAAGTGCAAATAATGGTTCAGCAGATCAGACTCACAAAAATAAATTCCTGGTTCATGTCTTAGTCTCCTCTCTTCTGAATTTCTGGAACACTAATTTTCATGCATTTTTATGCCTTTGGTCACAAGTAATATGTTTTTCTGACCCTAGTAGAGACCATTATTAGCTGCTCAAGTGCCCTCCCTAAAATTATGAGTGATTCTCTTCTACCCCCACAGTTTGTTCCATTTCACCTATATGTCTAAAAGAACCAAACTAGGCACTTTCCAAAAATTCCCAGACATGGTGACACCATACTGCAAGGGGTATATATCAAACCTGACTTGAATTTCAACCCACAGCATCTATTTCCTGATATCTACTCACATTAAAAGTACTTCTAGGATGCAGAGGAACCCAGAAGGTATCAAGGGAGGAATGTTGGCAGAAAACAAATTTGTGATCGTTTTGTAGAACTATATATGTTTTAATTGTTGAAAGCAAGCATTTCAGATGAGGTAGGCATCATTCATTCACTAGCATATAGTACACTTCAAGTATGGTTTTTATTTTATCTTTGAAATCTGGACAATTAAGCCAAAATTCCCCATTCCCTATGACACACAATTTTCCTCCACAGCACAGAGCAATGATAGATGTGGCATCCCCAGAGGTTCCAATAATAAAAAAACTACTGGTACTAACCAACCACAGCTCAGAAACTCTAGTGCTTTTAAAACGTACACCTAACCAAGATTAAATAAGTTTCACAGGTGCTTGCCAATTGACAACCCATAGTGCATGTGTAGCTTATAGAATGGTACAAAGATGGCCCTCCAAAATCAAATAAGGCTTAATGAAGGCAAGGAAACAGTACCAGATGTGTCCACATCACTTTTCATTATGTCTATCCACTATTCAATACATACTCTTTACAGTAGAGGTAGTGGTGGTGGTGGTGGTGGTGGTCAGACCACATCCCATTATCTATTTATTGCTCAGGATATACTGATATTTTAGTAATGAATAATTTTACTTTCACACATAATTCTCCTTTCTAATAAACAATTATTTTTGTCAAATATGAATGCAGGAATAAATTTTATAAATTCTGGAAATGAACTATTATAATTTGTCAAAATTTATACATGGAAATAAATTTATGGCCTAACCAACAGGAAGTATTCAGTATTCACATCTGCAATGCTCTATTCATGGTAAAGACTTGAGCCATCACTTAACCTTGAACATGCCAAACATTCTAAATATATAACTGAAAATTAGTTGTTAGTCATTCAATGGTTCACATTCATTGAAACATTTCTTTATTTATTCCTCAAGTGAAATTGATGCCAATTCATACTTAAAATTATGTTTACTGTCTATCATACCCCGTAATTCAGTGGGGAAATCAACATACATCTTCAGTGTCTCATAATTTGCTATTTGGACTATCACAGTAATGTCAATCTTAGTGTCAAGTGTGACGTGATTGGGTAAAATTTGTCAACAATATGCCAGTTACGAACTGAATAAGAGACCCCCCCCCCCCCCCCCCCCCCCCGCAAAAAAATCAGGGCAACAGTTTTAGAATCTCTGTATTGTAAGCATTAAGAAATATCGAAAGATAATTGTTGTATGCTTATTTTCAATGGCTGAAGTGACATACTGACTTCTATAGCTTTCAAACATCTTGTGTTGACACCCAAAAGGGATCAGACCTCACCAACTAATAAGTTTCATTTGAGCAAGGGGAATTCTGACAATAACATAATTCTAGTGGTGGATCTGATTTTGAAATATCCAGAGTTGATGAGGGCTCATTCCATAATTCTTCATTTGCATGAAGTGACCAGGATGAAGTACAAAACATGATTTGAATTAGTGCCAAATTTTGGTAATTACAGATTTGTTCTATTACAGATGTGCTAGTTCATTTGTAAGATAATGTAAGTATAAGTTTTAGTTTGTTATCTAAAAATCTCTTTTTCTTTGAAAAAGTTGTTTTAATAATGTGCATTCAACTTATTAGTGTACATAAGTGTGTTACTTATCAGTGAAGAAATGTTTATAGTTAATAGAGCAGGCTTAATAGTAAGTTTTAAAGTTCTACAGTTTATTTTTAAACTGGATGGCAATTTTCATCTGATACCTTCAAAAAGGAATGGCATTAGAAAGTTGAAGTTATAAATCATAGAGATGATTTTTACTCCAAGTAATATATAATTTTTTTTATTGTTTATAAAATTCAGCTATTTGCTAAAGACAAACTTCACAATGAAGTGAATGAATTGCGAGAGTTATTATACATTGTCAATTCAAAGGTTGTCTATTGGAAATTTAAGAAAATTTACCAAATTTTATCCTTACTGCAGATTGCTGCACAACAAATAGTGTGTGTGCATGAACTTATATAGAAAATTATTCTGTATGATATTAATGAATAAAAATATGCTGTGTATGCAAATTTTATAAATTTTTGCCCCCAAATTAAGTACAGAAGGTATTAAGGGTAGAAGGAGTACAATTTAAGTCTTTTAGGATATCTGTAACATGTGGTTTCCAAACTCTTTTTCTGTATACAAATGCCCATAAACGCTGTACATTCAATCTTATACATAGTTTTTGTTCTTTGTTCTAGCAGTATTGATGATATTAAATCTCATCTTATACACTATATTAAGTTTTTTTCATTGAACACTTCTGGATATCACGCAGTTCTTTCCATATTCATTTCGACTATTTCAGACCACTTAAAAAAAGATACAAGAAATTAAATAATTGTCAAAAGATATAAATGTAAGCTACAGCAGCAGGATCATCAATTCTAGTAACATGTAATCCTTACTCTGAACCCAACCATATAAATTACAGCTGGGTTCAAGCAACCCTTACCTGTAATAATGCAGGACCTAGAACAGGTACAAGGAAACCTTGCTGTAAGAATTCAAGGAGCTGTGCTCCTACTGTTGGGTGAGCAACTTGTACAACAGCATTACAGAATTCAACTGAATTGAGGAATGCCGACAGCTCTGGCAAGGCATCAACATCGTCAGGCGTTAGACGATGCCAGTCATCAGTTGCAACCAGCAATTTACGTGGCAGGCGTGAGTACAAGCCACTGAGACCTGTTGCCAGCACCTGAGGGAAATCACAGATTTACACTACTTGTTAGTATTTATTTAGTTTGTTGCAGTTTTTGATATGTGGCACTAACACACAAAATCCCCTCTGCACTATAAATGGAATAACATTTGACATGTTTTGAAGGTGCTTATTTAGCTAACTACCTCAATATAACATAATGAAAATGTAGTGTGGTTTGCAATGGACACTGTTGCTTTCTTGTTACTGGAACAATCACTGTAGTGTGCAAAATAATTTCTCGATACATACGTATACAACTGCAAAAACTGTTATTCCCATTAAGCAATTTTTGTGACACTGAAATCATTATATTACTGAAAATGGAGACTGCTCCATTTACCAGCAATAACACAGCAGCACACACCATTAGGCATATTTCTAATGATATAAGAAATATCACAGAGTTGTAGAAATGCTCTTTGGTATACAGGCTCTCAATCGTTTTAGCTTAGAGATATAGCTCTGATGCCCAAGTTCCTTATCTGTGATAGTTTTCTCTTAATAGTAACTGGTTTTGTGCGATACATGTGTTTTTAGTGAACTTGTAAAGAAGACACAGCCAGATGAATTCACATTACATATTCCTTTCCTAGTAAGTCACCTTAATGGCCTTTCCCAGCAAGCCATCTTAATGGGCAAGTTTCATGATTTTCAAAATATAGCCTATGGCATAGACATAGCGTTTTATTTTGTAAGTTAAGATATTTTTATATTACTGAACAATGCATTTTGATCATTCTTTGTTTCGCTGTTGTTTAATATAATTTGATAATTTCTCATCATGCTGAAGAGGACACACACATTTATGGATAAACTCTGAGAAAAATATACAAGCTTTTGTCCCAGTACAGAACAATGGAAAGCAGGATGTATGGTTTGTTGCCCATGTTAATATCATATAATGGCACCATCATCTCGGAAGTCCACCTGAAGACAAAGAAATATATTTATGTAAATTTATGGAGGGGGATGGAGAAAGGAAAGGAAAGGGAAGGAAAGGAAAGGAAAGGAAAGGGATTACTGATGTCAGCTGCATTGGGACATTATGCAGAGTCAGGGGCAACAAGTGAAAATGTGTCCTGCACCAGGATTTGAACTCAGGATCTCCTGCTTACTAGATAGGTGCATTAACCACTGAGCCATCCAGGAGACAAGTGTTACTGCAACTATGTGGACTAACACGGCACACCTCACGGCTGACACACATTCCCACAAAGCACCACCTATCCGTAAGTCCCTGTCCATTTCCTCCAATCTTGCTACTCTGAGATTCCCGTAGCACATCGGACATACTTGTGCAATTGCACTCAAGAAGATGGATGCATTGCCCATCTAGGAGAATCAATTATATGAATGTGTGGTGTATGAAAGAACAGACACCACGCAGAATGTGTGAAGTTTGCTGCAGGTAACTGTAACACAATGTTCGGCAGTATTAAAAGAGGTGATGGTAATAATGTTTTTTCTAGCCTCCAAGACACTTGACAAGGTATTGCTTGGAGTACGGTGTTCTGCTCATGTCCTTAAGAACTGCATTCAGCATTGAACTGACCTTGAAATTGACTTACAAGGTTAAATGATGAAAATACATAACCACTTTTCAATACATACTGTCTGTGGTGAGTTGCTAAAGAAATTTGGTGAGTTCTCAGACACAGCAAGACATGATGGTTGTCACTATACCCAACTATTTAGGGACGTAGCGAGACATTTCCTGCTCTGAAATCCTTCTTCCTACCCCAAAACAAAACTCCAGCAATTTTCAAAAATTCTTTTATGGGTTCTAATGATGAGATACATTTGTGGCATATCCAGTCTTTAGTTGGCAGTTTTCATAACTATATTAGATTAGAAAAACCAAGGAAACACTCTTATTGATGTGATGCATATACTAGATTCCCCTTGGGATGCTCTTCAACACAGAAAAAAAATTACAATTTTAATCTCCGAGTGTGACAGAATCATTGGTTCAGATGAAAAATGAAGCTACAATGATGCATCAGAGGTGAAGCATTTTAGGTACAATGTTGGAATCCTCTATGATGGACCTTAAGAATACCTAAATATGTGGATGCAACAGTTTACTGAATTTTGTTTTAAGTGGTTTGATTTTGCAGATGGATCATGGACTTACTTGGAAGAATCTATCAAATTTTTGTTGGATGAAAATGTTGAAATTGATAATGCAAATTGCTTTGATCAACTTTAAGATTTAAAAAAGTCTGAAAAATCTGAGCCAAGCTAGAATAAATAGTACTGATTGGTATAATAGTGAAGAACAGTTTAGTGAAGTAATTAAAATTGGGCAGGTCTTCTTTATAGCGACAGGCCATAACGGAGTTGTGTTGAAAGCTGGTTGAGCTTTCTACACGCACAGTGGACAATGAATAGAAATAGACTGACAGAGGAACTCTTAACAGGGATTGCAGTAGTGAAACATAATTTTAGACACTTGAATTGCCAAAACGTTTTTAAATATTTTTGTCAACAAAGGGAACTTTAAAAAAATTTGATCCAATGAAAAATACACACAGAACATGGATCTCAAGTAGTGTAGGTACACTGAAGAGCCAAAGAAACTGGTACACCTGCCTAATATCGTGTAGGGCACCACGCAACCACGCATAAGTGCCGCAACACGACGTGGCATGGACTCAAAGTAGCACCTGAAGTAGTGCTGGAGGGAACTGACACCATAAATCCTGCAGGGCTGTCCATAAATCCATAAGGGTACAAAGGGGTGGAGATCTCTTCTGAAGAGCATGTTGCAAGGCATCCCAGATATGCTCAATAATGTTCATGTCTGGAGAATTTGGTGGCCAACACAAGTGTTTATTCTCAGAAGAGTGTCCCTGGAGCCACTCTGTAGCAATTCTGAATGTGTGGGGTGTCGCATTGTCCTGCTGGACTTGGCACAGTCTGCTACTGATATGCAGGGTCCGTGGATTCATCAGGTTGTCTCCACACCCATACACGTCCATCCGCTCAATACAATTTAAAATGAGACTCATCTGACCAGGCAACATGTTCCCAGTCATCAACAATCCAACGTTGGTGTTGACAGGCCCAGGCGAGGCGTAAAGCTTTGTGTTGTGCAGTTATCAAGCGTACACAAGTGGGTCTTTGGCTCCAAAAGCCCATATTCACAATGTTTCATTGAATAGTTCGCACACTGTCACTTGTTGATGGCCCGCCATTGAAATTTGCAGCAATTTGCAGAATGGTTCCACTTCTATCATGTTGAACGATTCTCTTCATTCGTAGCTGCTCCCATTCTTGCAGGATCTTTTTCCGGCTGCAATGATGTCGGAGGTTTGATGTTTTGCTGGATGCCTGATATTCACGCTACACTTGTGAAATGGTCATATGGGAAAATTCCCACTTAATTGCTACCTTAGAGATTCTGTGTCCCATTGTTAGCACGTTCAAAGTCGCTTAAATCTTGATAACCTGTCATTGTAGTAGCAGTAACCGATCTAACTACTGCACCAGACACTTGTCGTCTTATATAGCAGCAGCACCTATTCTGCCTGTTTACATATATCTGTATTTGAGTACACATGCCTATCCAGTTCCTTTGGTGCTTTAGTGATGTGTGTAATATTTTTATTTTTATTATTTCTTTTGTAATAAATTTAAAATATGGAAAGTGCCTGTACTTTCATCTTAAAATAACGTGTCCTCATTTTTGCATTCCAAATGTGGTAACTGTAGCTGTGCCATTTTGTTTCGACACTCTAAAGGCATGTCACAGTACAGTGGCACTGGGATTTCGAAAACATCTATCTTCAAAGAAACGAAAACTTTATTAGGTAACTTTATTTTTTGACAATAATAATTAAAACTTCATGACTCTTCTCTCATTTGGAAGGTCACCAAGGAAAGCATAATCAGGGTGTTTATGTGGACAAGAAAAAAAAATTCCCAGATTTCCCGGTTAAAAACACAATTTCTCCTGGATGAAATTACGTATGAATCGGGTGAAAATACATCCGTGTTAAGCAACAGTATACTTTCCCTCGGAGCTGTAAAACCTATCAGTCCTTTGAATCGTGAAGGTCTTATACTGGCGGAGAACATCCTAGCACTTTAGGAAACAGAAAAAACAATGCGTTTGGAAAGATGTTTAATGCGAGACAATACGGACAGAGTTTATTTTCGTATTGTGAAAGTATATACACAAATCCCACAAGTTACAGCACGGTAGCTTCCGAAGCTCTAAAATAGAGATTGCGTTGAGCTATGCATTTTTTTCAGCCAGTCATACCTCATGTCACGTGATCTCGCTAGCGAATGACGGCAGCGGCTGGTCCCGGCGGAGGTTCAAATCCTCCCTCGGGCATGGGTGTGTATGTTTGTCCGTAGGATAATTTAGATTAAGTAGTGTGTAAGCTTAGGGACTGATGACCTTAGCAGTTAAGTCCCATAAGATTTCACACACATTTGAACAATGACGGCAGTTATTCAGAGCACGGGGCCTACAAGAAAGACAGGCCGCGGCGCGTGCGTTACGAAGGTAGGCCAAGCCCGCTAAACTCAGCAAAGTGCGTTTCTACACCGGTTAACTCGTAACTAAACGTGTATGTACGAACGAGAATTGCATCGTCTATTGGAATCCACTATTATTAGTCCTACAATGATAGGAAGTCCGTAGGCCTACTAACAGGCTCTAATTTGGCAATTAAAATCATGCCAAAATGATTATCAGTTGCGTAAGGCACCACATCTTCTATGAAAGGAGAACTGTTACGAAGAAGAGACTAAAAGCTATAAACGAGCGGTTATACCATTTCTATCGAGAATTGATTTTAAATTTTGTTTTATGAACAGTAATCAGTAAGACTTCATAATAACAGATTCCAGTACAAGATGCAATTCTCGTTAGTATGCACGCACCCAGTTGCGAGTTAAAAGATTTAGATACACATTTTGCTTGCTGAGTTAAGGGAACGAGGGAGCTCAGGCCGTTCTTCTTGACGTACGAACCGCGGCCTATCTTTCTTGTTGGCCTCGTTCAGAGCATAAGACATGTTATGTACTCAACCACTAGCAGCGTCATTGTTAAGAAGCACGACCATACAAAGACAAAAGGTTAATGGGTTAAAGTAATGTAAGTACACTATATCTTCACGAAACGCTGAACTTTCACATATAATATTGGGCATTAACAATGTTTTGCTGTTTTTTCTCAGAGGGCATGGGTTAGGCAGGAACCTAAGAATGCTTCGGAAACTAAACTGCTGTATTTGATGTATTTCATGCATATACTTTCGTATTACGCAAACATGCAGTTCAAATGGCGATGCGAATCAAAGATCTCTCCAAAACGCGTTGTTTTTTGCTGGATTTTGTTTCCTAAAGTGCTCGGAAGTATAAAACCTCTAACCTTTCCATAAACCGTTTTCCAATAACACAATTTATTTAGTTTTTATTTCGTGATCATGGCTGCAGCGATTTAGGAGAACCTTTACAAAGTGAAGTTTATACTTAGCTGTAGTCGGTGTCATGTTTTCTAGCAGAGTGATGCAACAATGTTTACATTGTTTTTATTCTAAACTCCGAATACACTGTACAACATTTAAACACCAACTGGCGTAAGTCTGTGAGCACTCACAGCAAGGTCTAGGGATCTTTGAGAGCATTCTGCATTCTGCCTGACTGGGACTGGAGTGGCAATGAAGGATGGGACATAATAGGAGCAGTCACCACGGTGTCAGCTGGTCAATGCAAAGCGATCCAGTGACTGGATGAAGTGGGAAGAGACATCGCTGCAAGCTGAGATGGTGAGGTGAGGCAAGGTGAGGTGAAGTGACCAAGCCAGCAATCGATCACACGAAAGACGAGCCATCGCTTTCAGCAGCTAACATCGTTACATGCCTGCTCAAAATCCCAACACCGTGAAACGCCATAATAATACAGCCGCTGTTACCATGATTAAATACAAATAAAACAATTGCCATTCATAAACCCGATGCCAAAAAATATAACTTGGTATATGTAAAGAGAAAAAAAAAGTCGAGACAGTATCACAGGAAAATACTAGCTGGCAGATAAGTGGTAAACAAAAACATTACGTAAGTTGGTCAATAATTAAAGAAGTAAAGTCTGGAGCAAGAGTCTTGAAATACGAGTTTATTGAGCCGAGTAGCATGTTCTTCATACGATCATAGACTACCGTGTAGCTAGCACGTTTCGGGTTGTTTTTGTGCTCTATCTTTGCAATAAACATTTGCAAATACAGAAGCAGTTACTAGAGCGCACTCAAGTTCTCCAGCCATTGGATCATGCAAAACTTCAAGGGCACCCGTTCCGATTCCGTGGTCCAAATATACAGAGCTACTTCGGAATGGAAATCCTTAAATAGGTTTTACAAGGCATGTACAAACTGATTTATCATCCAGAGTGTTTCCTTTACTGCAGACTTGATTAGTAGAAAAATATGGAGAGGGGGCTTGCAAATACGTCAAAGAACAGCAATAAAACAATAACAGCTGAACAGCGTTTATTATGTTTCTATGTACGGAGGGATACACAAAAAGTGACATTATCAATATACTGGATGTCAAGTAAAACCATATTTTAAAATTAAGTGGGTAAATCATTCATCTACAAGTAAATCAATATGTACACTGGTACAGAATCTAGACTTTAAATTAAAATCAGTATATGTACAACAGAAGGTCTACCAAGTCCTAAAGCACTTCGGAAATTTTACATACAGTAGAGCGCCTCAGCTGTAAAGTAACTGGGAGGCCAAGTTGTTCGTAACCGGCAGACTTCATAACTTAGAAATCGTGGATGGAAGACGAGAGTAAATAACCAATAGCAGCTGATAGAGAGAGAGAGAGAGAGAGAGAGAGAGAGAGAGAGAGAGAGAGAGAGAGAGGAGCCTCATGATAAGGAATAAGCTGGAACGAAAAGGTGGCGAAGCCTTCAGAACTTTGGTCGATGAGTGCGGTGGCCTTAATATCTTTTGTCTTTATAATTGAGGTGCTGTACTGTACATGTAAAATTAGCTAGAAACTTGCAACAGATTACTGGAGTAAGACTGGTTGATAAGTCTTGTCACCCATAGTTTCTTAAAGGGTCAACAAACACAGCACTACTAATAATATCATAATTAACGCCGATTCTTGCTTGGCAGAGACATTGTTGTCACACTTGCCTAGCTCGCTTTTCAAATCACATTCTGTCAGTAGTCAGTGTGCTCAGCTCACCTGTTGAATTTAGTTCTGCGCAAGTGCGGGGCAAAGTTTTATAAATTGACAAGGTAGGTAACACACACTGTGTCATATTTCATTATGCGTAGTAATGAGGCGCAGCCTTATTTACACCCATCGCTCCTCTTTCTCCAATAAAGGTTGTCCACCAACAATCACTACGACTGCGCCATGTTGATTGGTTTTCAAGATAGCTGGCTTTCAGATCCAGTATTCAAGGATTGGTTGGTGAATGTACCCACGGACCTTTACAGTGCTAAATGTGGATTATGTCCAGGGACCCTCATTAACATCCGTACTATGGGAAGATCAGCTCTTACAAGTCACATGACAAAATCCAAGAAGCACGTCGCGACAGCAGCTGCCATGAGAAGCACAGCAAGTTTGTACATCTACAACCCACCGACGGCGACCACTTCAACCCAGCAGACAGATTCTACTTCCACTACCACATCTGTGGATTCAGCTGGGACAAGTGGCGTTGGCCGCTAGAGTTGTTGTGCCTCCGCAGAAGGATCTCACTGCAATGTCAAAACCCCGGGATAAACTGAGAGGAATTGATCGGATGACAAAAAGGACGAAGTAACAAAGGCGGAAATACTGTGGTGTTTGGAATGCATCGTTTCACGCAAGTCACTGCGTAGTTCTGAGAACGACATGTTGCTTTTCCCCGCAATGTTCCCTGACAGTGAAGGGGCCAAGAGCATGCGTTTACAAAAGGACAAAATCTGTTATATCGTGCAATATGGACTAGCTCCCTTCTTTGAGTCTGAAATTAAATCTGACCTTGTAAACGCATGAAGGATTGTTGTTTGTACTGACGAATCCTTGAACAAGGTGTGCAAAAGAATCCAGATGGACATTTTAGTGCATTATTGGAACATTTAAAAAAAAAATCTAGTGTGCACCCTTTACTACGCATCCGCTTTTCTAGGCAATTCGACAGCAGTTAAGCTACTAGAGTCCTTCAAGAAAAAAATTCCCGGCGAAGCAATGAAAAAACTTTTACAAGCGTCGATGGACGGCCCTAATGTCAACTTCACAAAAGAAATTGAAGCAGTAGACACCGTTTTACTAGAAATTGGAACGTGTGGGCTTCGCGTTGTTCACGGCGCCTTTAAGACCGCAATTCAGGAAACACAGTGGATGATAATTCAGTTTTTACGTGCTTTGTACAATCTTTTGATGAATGTCCCTGCCAGAAGAGCTCTATATTTCGACAATGGAATCGGAACTGTTTCGCTTAAAGTTTTGCGCGATCCGATGGCTGGAGAATGTGGAAGTTGCTGAGTGAGCTCTAGTAATGCTTCCGTTTCGGCAAATACTTGTTGCAAAACTGGAAGAAAAATACAAACCAAAATGTGCCAGCTATAAAGTAGTGGAGAATCACCTCAAGGACAAGCTACTCGGTCCGAAAATTTCCTTTTTCAAGACTCTTGCTGGAGACTTGACACCTTTCCTAAAGGATTTCCAATCCGATTGGCTGCTAGCACCGTTCCTCCACTCTGCTTTGACAGAGATAATGGAGACAACGATGACACGATTTGTCCAGGCGACGAAGATCTCGCCGTCAGTTAATTTGGACAAAGAATCCAATCTTTTGGGTGTGAACAAAGTCAAGATTGGGTTCACCGTCAAGAATGAGTTCAGAAAGTGCAGGTCTTTCACAGCCCTTGAATTGCTAAGTTCCGGAACGAATGCAGAGGAGGAATGATCAAGCTCGTGTCAAAGTTGATGGAGAAATCTCCCCTACACTTTAGGTTGACAAAAGCTGTAAGCTGCTTTGATCCCACAATAGCGTGCAGGGAGGCTGGTCCCATAGATGTTTAAATATACATTTCAAACATTAACCTTCGTGATTAAAAAATATTTGAAAAATAAACTTACTTTAAGAAATTAAGGCCAGCCATAGTGGCCAAGCGGTTCTAGGCGCTTCAGTCTGGAACCGCACAACTGCTACGGTCGCAGGTTAGAATCCTGCCTCGGGCATGGATGTGTGTGATGTCCTTAGGTTAGTTAGGTTTAAGTAGTTCTAAGTTCTAGGGGACTGATGACCTCAGCTGTTAAGTCCCATAGTGCTCAGAGCCATTTGAACCATTTAAGAAATTAAGTATTAAAATAAAGACCAGAGGTAAAATTTAGCAACACAAAAATCCGAGAAGAAAATACTGTAAAAATGCGCAAAATATTTTACGGAAAAAAATCTCTCATTATTCTAAAACGAAAGAAAGTAATTAAAGGTCTTTAACAACGATTAAACTGAAATCTTTTGTATTTAAATAAAAACAATAATAAAATCAGAAAAATTGAGGAATGGAAGAGGTAAAATACATGCTTGTCCTTACTGAAAGCAAATTTTAGAGCGGGGAATATAGTAGCTGCGCTTGACACAGATTTTCGCTCTAAAACTGGACTAATATCATACAAGAGCAAGGTACGGATGTCCCGCTACCTATCGCTTGACTGGTGCTGCCTTCTGTTGTCCATTTAGAGTATTAGTTAGAAAGAAGTAGCAGCGAACGTTAGAGCTGTTCGGAGACGAAGATACAATTCACCAGCAAAAGAAGGGAACTGGTATTGCTCTGCATGCCAGAACACTTTGTCTTTTCTATGTTATAGAAAAGTCGAAGGGTTCTGGCATGAAGAGACCTGTGACATTGCTCAGTAACACATTATGCACTTTTTTTGAAGGTCAGTTATACTTTTTGCCATCGATTGTATAATTTTTTATCTATGAAAGAACGACATAAAATATGAAAACTAACTCGAAGCTCAGTCTTTTTTTAACATGTGTTACACGTTAAATCGTATCAAATACAAATGTGCCAGTAAAATTTTAAATTGTGGCATAAATGACTTATCTTCTGGGCCCGAAATTTTTCAAATGGCTGATCCTCAAGTGTTACGTTTCGAATGAGAGTTATAAGGGCCTGAGATTTAAGAAATGCACTGCACATTCTCACACGTAACATAAATCATCTTGCGTGGATATTTACTTTGAAAGTAAGGCTTCTCAAGCCACTATTCGGAATATTTTCCAGTGATCTGTTAAAAATGGCTCTGAGCACTATGGGACTTAACTGCTGAGGTCATCAGTCCCCTAGAACTTACAAGGAAACCTCCCCATCGCACCCCCCTCAGATTTAGTTATAAGTTGGCACAGTGGATAGGCCTTGAAAAACTGAACACAGATCAATTGAGAAAACAGGAAGAAGTTGTGTGGAACTACGAAAAAAATAAGCAAAGTATACAAACTGAGTAGCCCATGCGCAAGATATGCAACATCAAGGAGAGTGTGCACTCAAGAGCGCCATGGTCCTGTGGTTAGCGTGAGCAGCTGCAGAACCAGAGGTCGTAGGTTCAAGTCTTCCCTCGAGTGAAAAGTTTGCTTTTTTTTTTATTTTTGCAAAGTTATGATCTGTCTGTTCGTTCATTGACATCTCTGTTCACTGTGATAAGTTTAGTGTCTGTGTTTTGCGTCCACACCGCAAAACCCCACGGAATACATCTCATGTATTTAATGCACTCTCGTCCAAAGTAGCGAACAGTCAACTGCCAGCCAGGGAGCCTCGTTAGCAGGAATACTCTCTTCCGTGCACTGTAGTCGACTGACGTCGTGTGTTTCGATGTTTGTTTAGGTGTAGCGTCCCCATACTACGGCGCAGTTACCTCGCATCAGACGGACGGACGGACGGACGGACAGATAATAATTGTCTGAAAATAAAAAATTAAACTTTTCACTCGAGGGAAGACTTGAACCTAGGACCTCTCATTCTGCAGCTGCTCACGCTAACCACAGGACCATGGAGCTCTTGAGTTCACACCCTCCTTGATGTTGCATATCTTGCGCATGAACTACTCAGTTTGTATATTTTGCTTATTTTTTCATAGTTCCACACAACTTCTTCCTGTTTTCTCGAGTGATCTGTGTTCAGTTTTTCAAGGCCTATCCACTGTGCCAACTTATAACTAAGTCTGAAGGGGGTGCGATGGGGAGGTTCCCTTGTTAGAACTACTTAAACCTAACTAACCTAAGGACATAACACACACCCATGCCTGAGGCAGGATTCGAACCTGCGACCGTAGTGGTCGTGCGGTTCCAGACTGTAGCACCTACAACCGCTCGGCCACTCCGGCCGGCAGTAATCTGTTAGAAATGTAAACAACTGTGACGTCACACACATCAAATGCACATTAGTTGTTACAGACGTACTGCATAATCTTCAACCTAAAGCCTTTGACACTTTTCGGTGTTGGCAAACTGGTCTGTGCATTGTGTAAATTACCCATTTTCTATGCAACTAAACATTTATCTTGGTGTTACTCTCTTATTTATGTTTCATTGCTGCAGTATTATTCAGCAGTAGTGGGCTAAAGTTCTTTGTCAGCGTATCAGATCTTACACGTCAAACCTACAATTCTACAAAATTCCGGGGTTTTTCCCGGATGAAAAAATTCCCAGGTTTTTCCCGGATCTCCTGGGCCGCATACACCCTGATAATTCTGCTTCAAGGCATAGATGTACTACTGGAGATAAAACTCATGACACAATTCATAAAATACTATCAAGAAAAAACTGGGCATAATGGAATTTGGAAAAAAATGGAAGATGAGGATGAAGTACCATTCTGAAGACGATAAACATCTGCAGACTGAAACATGCAGTACACAACATTTAACTTTTTTTTTATTACCTCCTTTTTCTTGAAAATAAAAAAAAAACCTTATTGTATTAGAAGAAGAGTAGTAGATTGCTACTCACCATAAAAATGAGATTTTGAGTAGCAAACAGGCACACAATCTCATTTACATATAATAGTCTGTTACACATTTAGCTTCTGTGCAAAGCCTCCTTCAGAAGAGAAAAAAACACACACAATCATATAAGCTGGCAAACCTTACGCACACACGACTGCTATCTCCAGCAGCTCCAATTGGAAATTCCAGTCATAGTCGCCATTTTACATGACTGCTTTCTCCCGCAGCTCCGACCAGAATTTCTGGTCAGAGCTGCTGGAGATAGGGTTGTGTGTGTGAGCTGTGCCTGCTTGTTTGAATGTGTTTTGTTTTGTTTTTTGAAGAAGGCTTTGGCCAAAAGCTAAATGTGAAACAGAGTTTCTATTGTGCCTGCAACTCAAGTTGTCATCTGTATAGTAAGCAGCAATCTATCCTTTTCCCTAATATTGTTGATATTCCAACTTGGATTTTCCATTGTTTGAAAAACTGTAACTGTGTTCACGATATATGTAAACAGAAAAACTTTAGTGGAGCAGTAGGATACTAAAGTGAGCTGCTGGAGAAAAATAGTTTCACTCTAACCAGAAACATAAAGCCTAGGAAATTTATTTGAGAAGTCATAAATTCCACTGTTTAGCCAATCAACAGACTATTTTTGAAACTGGCAGTAGCACTTTAATGTGAAATGAAAGTTCAATCATATGTTAGTGTGTAGTTACAATCTATATGAATTATATTAAAACAATGATAAAAGATTTGTAAACAAATAAAAGATCGATCAGCGATTGTTCAACTTGTGGTGTATTTCAGAGAGCAATCTCTATTGTCAGATGGTACATACTGTCAGACGGTACATTTTGATTATTTCATTTGTACCACAAAGCACACCCTAACAATGTCTGTTTACACTATTCTCATTGTGTCAAATATGTTATATATTTATAGCCATAGCCTGCCGTCATGGTTATGTCTGATATGACAGTCATGCTTTAACATTTTCTGTCAAATAAGCACAAATGAACTAGACAATTCAATACCCATGCTTATAAATTTTCTGTGAAATACAGCTCAATACAAGAGTGATGAGAAAATGTAAAATTAATCATTTGAAAAAATAACTCAGTTAATACAGTAATTGATTGCATCATCAATAATTTCCTGTTTAGTATTGTTAGCTGACGTGGCAAAAAGCAAGTGAAATTTTGGGAGAAGTTTCTATTAGAAACTAATGAAACTGAAACTATGACAGGCAGATATTATAGCTATGCACAAGTAAACTGATAAGACATTGGAAACATTATTTAATGACACTATGTGGTTTTCAGGAAATGTATAGAAAGATAAAACCTTATCATAAAATTACAGTTTTAATTAACACATTCAACTGAGTCAGAACCCCAAATACAGTAAAAGATTTAATTCCTCTGTTAATTTCTCTTCCACTTTAGCTGTTTTCCACCACGTACTTGACGAAGCCTCTACCACACACTCCAATTTCACTCTCTTCTTTATTAGCAAGCACCATTGTGTCCCGGCAGCTTTCTTGATGCCATCAAGTCATTCCTTCTAGAACATTCTTCTATTACATTATGATTCCATTTTTCAGAGGGGTCTTGCCTCACCATGAAACTGGACTTTTGACATTTCAGAGTGGCTGCTCTTTCAAAGATGTCTGTAACTGTAATTTTTTTTAAGACACCACCTACATCCTGATTCTCTCCCTGAGGACTATGTCCAAAATCCACTTCCCCTTTGCTCCTTTTCCCAATAAATTGTTTGAGTATTCCATTATCTTTAAGGCAGGTGGTGATTGAATTACAACCACTTAACATATTACTGCACAATATTGTGTTAAGTGGTTGTAATTCTGTCACAGACTCAAATTGAAAATACCCATTGATTGTCAGCCAGGCATTGTTAGTGGAAAGTAGGTTGATATGCGGTAGATGAATGAGATGGGTATTATTTTTGCAGGAATTTAAATTAGAAATTAACTACATAAAAGGCTCACAAAATGTAGTCCATGATGCACACATTGATTTATCATTAGATATGACCAATGAATTCTATACAGATGAATGGAAAAACTGGTAGAAGCCGACCTCGGTGAAGATCAGTTTGGATTCCGTAGAAATGTTGGAACACGTGAGGCAATACTGACCTTACGACTTATCTTAGAAGAAAGATTAAGGAAAGGCAAACCTACGTTTCTAGCATTTGTAGACTTAGAGAAAGCTTTTGACAATGTTGACTGGAATACTCTCTTTCAAATTCTAAAGGTGGCAGGGGTAAAATACAGGGAGCGAAAGGCTATTTACAATTTGTACAGAAACCAGATGGCAGTTATAAGAGTCGAGGGACATGAAAGGGAAGCAGTGGTTAAGAAGGGAGTAAGACAGGGTTGTAGCCTCTCCCCGATGTTATTCAATCTGTATATTGAGCAAGCAGTAAAGGAAACAAAAGAAAAATTCGGAGTAGGTACTAAAAACCATGGAGAAGAAATAAAAACGTTGAGGTTCGCCGATGACATTGTAATTCTGTCAGAGACAGCAAAGGACTTGGAAGAGAAGTTGAATGGAATGGATGGTGTCTTGAAGGGAGGATATAAGATGAACATCAACAAAAGCAAAACGAGGATAATGGAATGTAGTCGAATTAAGTCGGGTGATGCTGAGGGTATTAGATTAGGAAATGAGACAGTTAAAGTAGTAAAGGAGTTTTGCTATTTGGGGAGCAAAATAACTGATGATGGTCGAAGTAGAGAGGATATAAAATGTAGACTGGCAATGGCAAGAAAAGTGTTTCTGAAGAAGAGACATTTGTTAACATCAAGTATAGATTTAAGTGTCAGGAAGTCATTTCTGAAAGTATTTGTATGGAGTGTAGCCATGTATGGAAGTGAAACATGGACGGTAAATAGTTTGGACAAGAAGAGAATAGAAGCTTTCGAAATGTGGTGCTACAGAAGAATGCTGAAGATTAGATGGGTAGATCACATAACTAATGAGGAAGTATTGAATAGAATTGGGGAGAAGAGAAGTTTGTGGCACAACTTGACCAGAAGAAGGGATCGGTTGGTAGGACATGTTCTGAGGCATCAAGGGATGACCAATTTAGTATTGGAGGGCAGCGTGGAGGGTAAAAATCGTAGGGGGAGACCAAGAGATGAATACACTAAGCAGATTCAGAAGGATGTAGGTTGCAGTAGGTACTGGGAGATGAAAAAGCTTGCACAGGATAGAGCAGCATGGAGAGCTGCATCAAACCAGTCTCAGGACTGAAGACCATAACAACAACAACACATGACCAATGAATGTAGAAATGAAAAGACTTGGAACCATATTTACAGTAATTTAATATCAAAATGTTATTCCACTAATTATGTAAGATTGCTAGCCCAGAAAATAAAAGAAGGGTCAACATGTGATGAATATTTTAGTCCTATTCTTACACCTTGGGACCAAGGTACATTGTCTCAAAAAGGTAAAACCAAATGGTTGTTATGAGAAGAAAATTTATTTTGGAGAGTAAGTGACAATTCAAAGCACTGGAGAGTATGTATTCTCAGCAAAGCAATTAATGATCTCAAATAGTTTTTCCACAAAGATGATGGGTATTTTGGAATATGTAGGTATATTAGACTACATTTTTAAGTTCTACTACTCCAAAAATTTAATTAGAAAAATAATGGATATTTTATGTACACATGAATTACATCCGAGCATAACGAAGAGAGCAACATGTTACAAGATGTGTCTGAAAATACCAAAGGGATTAAAAGGTTTAACAGTGGCATATCTATTTGGGCCTTTATCAAAAGGCAGAGAAGAAGTTGCTTATATTCTTGTAGCTATACAGTGTTGATCTAAATATGTCAAAGTGTATCCAATTAAGATAGCATACACTGTCACAGAATTAACTGTTTAAAAAACTATTTAATAGATGTTGTAAAACCTCGAGGGTTACTTACATAATGGTCTAAGAGTTTGTTAGCAGTAACTTTAAGGAATATTTTACTTAGGAAGGGATACATCATTATACAATTTCTGAACACCACCCCAACGAAATCTGTCTTCAGAGTGTTATGAATGAAATTAGATGACTTTCTCGTACATATTCTGCAAGTTGTTGTACTACCTGAGCACAACCGATACCTGAATTTCAAATAATTTTAAATTAATCACACCATTTAACCACTGGACTTTCACCAGCGAAGGTATTAAGATATGAAGCTTATAGGAAAACCCTTATTAAAGTCCTTAAATTGCTAGATCGTACAATTCATCAATGGAATAATACACATGAATGTTTACCAATAATGGAAATTCCTGGATGTAATAATGTATAAAATAAATAAAAACAACCACTCACCATTAGCTGATTGATGTGTGGCACATAGGAATAGCTTTCAAGCTCCTGCTCTTTCTCTAGCAAAAATACACGCATTTACACACAACTACATAGACACCCAATGCACACGTTCTAAAGTCTCACTGCAGCCATGGGTTTGCATTTTTTAATATCTACGTGGTTGCAGGTGAATATGTGTAGTTTTGTTAGAAAAGAGCAAGAGCTCGAAAGCTAGTATGTATGACTACTGTTTTTTGTTACATGTTTCTATGTGCCATATCTCTAGAAGACAAATTAAGTAAAAAGGCATATATTAGAGTAAATATCACAATTTTAAGGCTACAACTTATGATTTTGAGGTGGACGTGGTGTTAGTTAAGGCTTATCACCCAAGATCTAGCATACAGGAAGAGCAGTGAGTTCCTCCCCCCCCACAAGTATGATGGTTCTTATTGGGTGTGGACATTCCACATCCAAGGGTAGTATTTCTTGTAGATGCTTTAAATTGAAAGGGTAAAGGACAATATCACATTGAAATGATTGAAGGGTTCATAACTTAAAAGACAGCTCTCATGGAGTTCACATTCTTTGTGAATTTGTAGTTGACACTTACAAGGTCCCAAAACGATAATTGTATTTTTTCATATGTCATTTTCCATACAACAATTCTCCCTCCTACTATTCTGTATATTTTGATTACATTTTCTTCAATTATGGTCATTTGTGTGCATGACCAGGATGCATATTTTGTGTAGCACAAGGAAGCTGTATATTCTGTTGACTGTGGCCTTCTGACGGAAGCTTGTTGCTCAGCTGACAAATCACCTTTAGCTTCCTTTACAACAGTATCTACCTATTGTCTTATGTTTCTAATATCTGAAAGTCAACTTTTTGTCTTATGTTCCTAATATCTAATAGTCAAATTTTACCTGTTACTTTCGGCTTATCAAACAACTTTGTCCATTTATTCATTTCTAAGAGTGTATAATCATGATTTTCTCTTTTATCTGTTCTTTTCCTTTAGAAACAGTTCTACTACTGCCTATAGACTGAAGTGAGAACAATTTTTTTTTTTTATTACAACTACAATAATCTTTATAATTCTTTTGTCCCTTACCTCAGTCCTTTTTTAAATACTGCCATTATGTTTGTAAAAAATCTGAGGTTTAAGGCCATGGTCATGCATAAACCTACACTGTGTTTAACCTTTCACTTACGGTTGCAGGCCACGGCCAATTCTAGACCCCACTTCGACAATAAAAGTGCTGAGGGTTCCTTGCAGACATTCTGCCCAATCTGATGGGGGCAAGCTCCTGTGCAAACTGACAAGATACTGGCACTCACATAGTGCCATGTCATTTATAATAAAAGTGTACCATCTTATATGTCAACGCCTGTAAATGATTCTTCTACATACCTTTCTCGAGTCATGCATGACAATATAATGTATTAGTGAAGCTGCTGTCTAGCAAACACTTTAAAAAACTAGGAACAAATCTAACCAGTCATGCCAAGTGATATGAGTTGACCATCCCTATTCCAGGAGGTGGATTTCTAATGAGCCAACAGTCTATGCAAAGATTCAAGTACTTTTCTTCTTCTGACAGACAATAAATTGTGGCAATTCATCCGATAAAGATCATGAGGTGAATCATGAATTTTCCTGTTAGGATAATAATAGGAAACTTTGTAATTCACCACATGATTTTTCTTCTTGCAGTTATGAATGTACCTATGTATTTGGCCTACCGGCAGCTGGTGGCATGGATCCTTAGTGTGTCACAACCGATGTATAACATGCATAAGTGTAATGGTTTATGGTGGTAAAGACCTTTATAACATTATCTTTATCTTTTTTATCAGATTTTGATGTATATTTGAATTATCCTTTTCCATATTCCTTAACACAGAACCCACATTACATTTCCCAGTTCCATAAAACATATCCTTGTCCCATTTTCCCAATCCCTTAACATATGCCCATTGTCATATATCCCTTAACATTTTTACCATGCCCTATATTCAAACCTCTTAATCATCTCTCTGGGGCATGGTGCATTTACTTTACATTATGGTGCAGCAGCAATACTTTCTCTCACGGGCATTACAGTGCTCCACAGTATGTAAAATAGTTATCATTTGACTAATATTTGATCACAGCTGTACATTAACTTTCATTTTTGTTTATTGGGGACAATTCGGGAAATTACCGAGACATTGGGTTCCAGTCATTCAGATCACTTACTTTCACTACTGTGGTGCTGTACTTGCCTCACATGCTGATGTTTCACTGTTTAAGGTAGCATCTGAACACTTAATTTTTGTTCTTGTTTGATGACAGCATCACAGTAACATTAAATTGCAGTTCAAATGCTAATGTTTGTTCTCATTTCACAAAAACTTAACTGACAAATTCATTCATTTCTTTTTATGTCTCAGATAATGTATCTTGTGGTCATCACCCACATTTCGTCAGATATAATAAACAGTTAAGCAATTTAAAGAAATGTGTCTGGAACCACCTGTGTCAACATTTAGTGAGCACATTTTGAATTTACTCATTTCAAATGAGAGACTTGGTCGTCGTCGTCGTTGCCGTCTCCCCCCCCCCCCCCCCCCCCTCAAAATTTGCCGGCCTATCCACCTCCTTTCCTATGATGTGAAGATGCTGAAGACTGGGAATTGGGGCAATATTTTGTGGCCTCCTACATAAAAGATACTGACTCTCTTAAAGCTCTTTTGTTGTCATGAATCTCTCCACAAATGCACCACTTGTTAGGGAAGTTAGCCCCCTTCAGGACCCTACATCTCTGTCATCCAATACTATGTTCCACTTGCTGACTGTATATTATCATCATGTGATTTCCACAAGAGCAGAGTTTTATCAAAGCAGGATGCAACCTCATAAAAAATATACTATCACACTTGTGCAGGGGAATTGCAAGGTTTCAATCTATAGTGTCATTTCATTACTATTCTATCTAAGGAATCTTACACTGAAACAATGGTTCAAGATGCTAGCTTTAGATCAATCCCCAATAGAGAGGTCTGCCAACTGATACTGTAGTTTGAAGAACCCCTCCTTACAAGATGCACTTAAGATTGCCCAAGCATTTGAAGTTTCTTGGGCTACAGGCCATCAGATTCCTAGACTGGCATGGTCATTGTCAACTTAGACATTAGGCACGCACCTTCCAGCACACCTACAGACATGGAAGTTGTGGCAGTACAGGACGCCTGGCCAACGTGCTTCGTACAAACACGGCCAGTGGACAAACTTCTACAAGCCCATGCCTTCCTACCCTGCTTGTTTTCTTCACCACAACCAGCCAACCTGCCCACAGTTTTGGGCTTCTTGCTGTCACTGTCAAAAGAAAGGACACAGAGCAACAATGTGCAATTCTAAAGAAGGGAAGCATCAAGGGTCACAGGTTTATTCGACCTGTGGGAGAGTACCACTGAGATACTGAAGAAATCGATCTGGCAGAATCTGGAAGATTAATGTAAACTATCCTGAGAAAGTCTACTTACAAAGTTTCAGCTGGCTTTAAGGGGACCACACCCTGCCTCTCTAACCCATGTTAATTTAGGCAAGTATTTGACCCATTTCTGAAAAAACTTTATGATGCAGGACCTTAATATTTTTACTGTATGTTACGTGATGCTACTAGTCAACTATACTAAAACCTACTTCATCCATTTTATAGTTTTTAAGAAATACTTTTTTAAATTTATTAACAAAAAATATTAAGTCTTTTTTTTTTTTTGCAGAAAATATTTTTTGTGTACGTCCTAATGGGGGAATATTAATGAATGTAGAACCAGAGGTGGCTTTTTATGTTATGCAGAGTTCATTTTTATGTGATAGTTTCTGATATAATGGGGCATATGTACTAAACATTTTTGTTTGCAGGAAATTGACTTTAAAGAAAAAAAACTTTTGGAATTTGTTACTTACAGTTAATTAAAACTGTCCTGCTGCATATGATGGTCCTTCTTTGGCCTCTAGCAGGTCTTCCAGCTTCTTTTGCAACTTCCTGGATGTTTGTCTTGCTTTCTTGGCCATATTAGATGCAGACCTATCTGCATTGGCTACCCTCATTTTATCACAATGTTGCAGCCCAGTGATCATATTTTCACCAGGATTAATTCCTAGCTTTTTCAGTACCCAACACTTTCCAATATTACCACAATTGAATGTAATAACAGCATCATGAACTTCTAGTTTCATTGTATGAATGCCTACAAACACAGTTTTAGGAAGGCGGTTCCAAATTATGTTGTTGAAACATTCATTTGGGTTTGTGTCTGCCCATGCAGACATTTCCTTAGAAGGTCAGGATGAGCCAAGTCTCTGAAAATATATTTAATTGCTGTAATAACAGCAGCAGGAAGAGAATACTGGTGAGAATAATATTCTCCAGTTGCCTGAGCCCTATTGTATTTGCACCACAAATTTTCTCCTGATGGACACAATCCATGACATGGCTTATCATCAGTAGAGGACTTATGGAAGAATATGGCCCAAACATCTCTTTTCATTGCCTCCAGATTTTCTTTATTTCTCCTAATTGCCTGCCCATAGTATACCTGCAAGTTTTCTATTTCAGTTTTAGTTAACCAACCCTGTCCGGTCAACAATTTTCCATCTTATAGTTTTTTTTCCTCTCATATCAACAGTTAGTTTTCTCAGCCTTGTTCCCAAACGTTTTTGAACATGGTCTACACATTCTATTTTGCTAATAATGGCATCTCCATATGGCTTAGAGTTCACCACATTATTGTATGCCTTACTGTCACCCTCGCCCAAATATTTGGTGTACGATATGCCTCTTGTTTCTACAGAGCAATGAAATATTTGTTGTACTCCATGAACTTCCATACCACCACTTGTTCCTCTAAAATTAGCCACACAGTTGTGTTCTTTATGTTCATTGACAACATTTGCAATATTTAGACATTATCTCCACATCTAACACTTAACTGGTGTCTACACTCGTGGCAGTCACTACTCCATTCAGAGAAGTATGTCCTCTTTTCTACCAACTTCCATCAAGTGCAACTGTAATATCCATCATTTTCTTCTACTGCTTCGCTAGCAGCCAGTTTCATGCTTTCCTCACTGACCTCACATACAGGTTTCTCTAATATGGCAGTCAGTTTTTCAAATTTATTTGGTGGCTGATATAAGTTCATCACTGAACAAAATGTTCTCCCTGCAGCCATGCCCTTGCCAATGGATCGTAAGGCATAAACTAATGTTGTATTGATTTCATAAGGGCCACTTGCATCTGATTTTGAAGAACTCACAAATGAAATCACAGTTGACCGTTTAGTGCAAATTACATCCAAAGCAATTGCTAGGCCTTTTCTCCCCCTGGCACTCTCACAAATTTTCACACTCTGTGACTCACCACACTGTCTACATTGTAAAAATTTACAAATTACATCTGATAATATTCACTGTCTACATTGTACAAATTTAGAAATTACATCTGATAATATTCTCAAATTTATAATAATGTTACTGCACCCCTTGTCACTTACAGTAAATTCATTGTAACCCTCTTGAAATGGTGAGAGCTTCTTTGATGATGCACTTGTTGAAGAATTACAATTAGAAACATCATTGCCAGACGACATAACCTCTTGTACAGAAAGCTGTCTAAACTTGTTTCCTCTGAATTGTCATTTCTTGAAAATGCCTTTATGTTTTGTCATCTTCAATAAACACAACAAAACACATGTAAAAAAGCACTGCAAACGTAAATATAACAACTACTCGCAATCACCGTTGAACAAAAGTAACCACGTGTTTGAAAGCATACCAGCCATTACATTCCAAGGGTAGCCAACACACTCGGGAGAAAAAAAAAAAAAAAAAAAAAAATATCCCTAACATGCAATGTGGGGATATAAAGATCTAAAATATATGCAGAAAAGTGGGCATGGCATATAAACACATGTGGTAGGAAAATGCTCTCTAAATGCTCAAAAAAAATTTTTTTTCAGCAAAATCCTTTTCAGAGTACTTAAATAAAACCTAAATCTATCGAAATATGATGAAAACTGAAAATCGATAATTTTCTTTTTTTTTCTTTTTTTTTTTTTTTTTTTTTACATGAAGCACAGTGTGGTCTCCTTAAATGACGACTCTAGGAATATACTACAACCTCCTACCAATCACTCGCACAGGGATCATGAGAACAAGAATAGATTAATTACAGCACACACGGAGGCATTTAAACAATCATTCTTCCTACATTCCATATGTGAATGGAATGGGAAGAAACATCTAATAACTGCCATGCACTTCACAGTAGTTTGCTGAGTGCAGATGTAGATATAGATGTAGGCTCTAGCAGTGATTTCAGACCTCAGGCTATGGACATTAATGTGGTCAGACATACTTGTGACAATTTTGCAACTGTTTCTAACAAACTGTTCACCAATGTGCATATGAAGGGATCACCCCTTCAACTGCAATTGTATATGCTTCCGAACTAATATTTAACTGTGACTCCATTCCCCTCCGCTGTCTCCAACTTCAAGCTGTCTTGTCCGTTATCATCGAGGACAAATTCCTGTTTTTGGGCAGTTTATGGCAGAGACGACATACATGGCAGTGGTGCAATCACTGACATTCCTGTATGGACAGTGCCTTTACAGAAAATTTATTTGGCTTGGATACTTGCACAACATTTGGATTCATGGTCACCAATTTGGTGTATTTAGTGGCTGATCTCGTGTCCTGTCAAGAATGGGATGAACTGTGCAAGGAATATTCCATCCTCTTTTTACCTGCGCTAGGCAAGGCAACAGATTATGTGGCACATATTCACACTCAAATCCATAGTACAACCTTGTTCTTTTTGTGCCCGGTTGGTGCCCCTGGCACTTTATGATCAAGTAAAAGAGCTAGATAGGCTGACTGGATTGGGTGACATGGAACCCATATTGTACACTCAATCAGTTACGCCATTTGTGATTAGTAAGAAACCAACAGGCAAGCTCGGCCTTTGCAGCAGTGACAGTCAACTCATGATTGGCAGTGGGACAGTATTCATCGAAACTGGATTTGTCAGAAGCATATTTACTGCTGCCATTTTACGAAGAGTCACATCTACATCTACACAGATACTCTGCAAACCACCATACAGTGCATGGCGATGGGTACCCTGCACCACTACTTGTCATTCCCCCTCCTGTTCCACCCACAAAGAGAGTAAGGGAAAAACGACTGTTAAGGGAAAAACGACTGTCTGTACGCCTCCATATGGACCCTAATTTCTCATATCTTATCTTTGTGGTCCTTACACGCAATATATGTTGGCGGGTGTAGAATTGTTCAGCAGTCAGCTTCAGATGCTAGATCTCTAAATTTTCTCAATAGTGTTTCTCGTAAAGAATGTCGCCTTCCCTCCAAGGATTCCCATTTGAGTTCCCAAAGCATCTCCATAACACTTACATGTTGTTCGAACAGACCAGTAAAAAATCTAGAAGCCCACCCTCTGAATTGCTTTGATGTCATCCTTCAATCCGAACTGGTACAGATCCCAAACATTCTAGCAGTATTCAAAAATAGGTTGCAAGAATATCTTAAATGCGGTCTTTTTTACATGTGAATCACTCTTTCCTAAAATTCTCCCAATAAACTGAAGTCAGCCATCTGCTTTCCCTACCACAATTTTCACATGCTGGATCCACCTCATATTGCTTTGCAATGTTACGCCCAGATATTTAAATTACTTGACTGTGTCAAGCAGCACACCAGTAATACTGTATCTGAACATTACAGGTTTGTTCTTCCTACTCATCCACATTAAGTTCCAATTTGCCACATTTAGGGCTAGCTGCCATTTATCATATCAACTGGAAATTTTGTCTAAGTCATTTTGTATCTTCCTACATTCACTCAACTTCGACACCTTACTGTACACCATGGCATCATCAGCAAACAACCGCAGATTGCTGCCCATCGTGTCCACCAAATCATTTATGTATTCAGAGAATAACAGTGGTCCTATCATATTTTCCTGGGGGCACTCCTGACCCTTGTCTCCGATGAACACTCGCCGTTGAGGACAACATACTGGGTCCTATTATCTGAACAGTCTTTGAGCCACTGGCATATCTGTGAACTTATTCCACATGCTCAAACCTTCAGCCTGCTATTGGGTTCCATGTCAAATGCTTTCTAGTAATATAGAAATATGGAATCTGCCTGTTGCCCTTCATCCATAGTTCTCAGTATATCACGTAAGAAAGGGGTAAGCTGAGTTTCGCACGAGCGACGCTTTCTAAAACTATGCCGATTCGTGGACATAAGCTTCTTAGTCTTAAGGAAGTTTATTATATTCGAACAGAGAATATGTTGAAGGATTCTGCGGCAAACGGAAGTTAGGGATAATGGTCTGTAATTTTGCAGGTCCGTTCTTTTACTTTTCTTATATACTGGAGTCACCCGCACTTTTTTCCAGTTGCTTGGGACTTTGTGCTGGGCAAGAGATTCAGGATAAATGCAACCTAGTTAAAGGGCCAATGTCATAGAGTATTCTGTAAAACTGAACTGGGATTCCATCCTGACCTAGTGATTTATTTGTTTTCAAATGTTTCAGTTGTTTCTCTGTGCCAGGTATGCTTATTTGTATGTCTGTTGATGGTCAAATGACGGTAGGTTTGCACGGTTCTCCTGTGTGAATGATTTCTTGAACATGAAATTTAAAAATTCAGCTTTCATTTTGCTAACTTCAAATGTCACACCAGACTTGTTAACAAGGGACTCAAGGGGAATCCTCAGACCAGCTTAGTGATTTTACATACAACCATAATTTTCTCGGGTTCTCTGCCAGATCTTTTGCTGTGGCATGACAGTAGTAGTTGTATGCTTCACACGTAGATCTTTTCACAGACGCATGAATCTCTACCAAACTTCACTTGTTGTCACTTGTGCATAACCCTTTGAACCTAGTGTGCAATAGCCTCTGCTACCTCAGCATCCGCTGAATTTCATAACTAAACCATGGTGGGTCTTCTCCATCCTTTACCCGCTTATTAGACACATAACTCTCCACACTACGATTTACGATCTGCTTAAACTGTGCCCATGATTCCTCTACATCCATCTTACTGGAACTAAGTGATGCCAATTCACTGTCTAAGTGAGATGTTAATAATTGCTTATCTGCAGTATCTAGCAGAAACATTCTCCTAGCCTTCTCAACTGATTTATTAAGTTCTGTACTCATAGTTGCTATAATGACATCATGATTGCTAATCCCCATTTCTATACTGACACTGTCGATAATGTCCGGCCTATTTGTAGCTACATGGTCTACGATGTTTCCATTGTATGTGGGCTGTCCAACTACCGTATTTACTCGAATCTAAGCCGCACTTTTTTTCCGGTTTTTGTAATCCAAAAAGCCGCCTGCGGCTTAGAATCGAGTGCAAAGAAAGTGGAAGTTCTGAAAAATGTTGGTAGGTGCCGCCACAACTAACTTCTGCCGTCGAATATATGTAAAGGTACACAGGCATGCTTTGTAGTCACAAAGATAAATACTGGCGCCAAAACCTCCGCGTCAGTAAATAAATTACAAAAAAAAAAGGTGGAAGACGAGCTTTTTTTTCTCCGCCCCGAATTTCGACCACTGCATTTTCATACATTATCCAACGAAGTAAATACAAATTCCGTATTGTTCATCTTCGAATGTAGCAAAATTTCAATGTACTGCGAAAATCCGACATGCAAGACTGTTTGGGATGTTTGTCAATATGGCCAACTCTACTTTCTGAATTTTTTCCTACCTGTGAGAAGAGATGGTTGCTAATAGGAACCTGATGAAATGTGAATCACATGCTGTATTCTCTTCACCATAGGAATAATACGAATATTAACATTTTGTCGTGTATTCTTTCGTGTTTGCTGCTATCTCATTTAAATCCTGCCTGCCTAATAAACTACAAAACTAGAGTGCGACAACAGCAAACGCGGAAGAATATACGTATCGTGTCATGTTTATATTCGTATTATTCTTATGCCTAATAGTGATACAGTCGGAAATGAAGCACGGCAACTGACTAGATTTTTAATTCTAAGATGACTCTAATTTCTTTGCAGAATTTGATGTACTAATGAAGCGGCCGCAAAGATTTTCAAACGGAGAAACATTTTCGCCTAACTCTCGTTCAGAACATGTTCTATCATACGCAGTCTATTATTTGGTTCTTCTTGATCATTATCAAAGAAAGCAGCAGTGTAAGTAACAACAAATAGCAGTCTCCTGCCATTGTTTCGCTAATGAGACGATTACTTTCTCTTTTTTTTAAATTGTAAGTGGCGGTAGCGTGCACAAAAGCAAGCCATGCCGCGAGCGGCGACAGGCCGTAAACACGCACTATCAGAATGCGACAAACAATGCGTGACACAGTACAGTAATGCATTTTCAGCTTAGAGTGACGCAAACACCTATAACAAAGAAAACAGCACTTATCAGATCAAAGCAAAATAAGCAATCTATTCAAACCAGACGAAGCACGTGAAAAAGGAAGGGTACCCGTATAAATACGGACGGAGCGCCTGACGCATAGCAATGGCTACCTGGTAAAGCTTAACTGCTAAGCTTACGACTCGAACCAAACTACTGTAGCTGTATCGTCATTCATTCGACCTAAATTGTGTCTCATATTACAATGGGCCAACTTTGTTTCAATTTGGAGGTGCGGCCTAAAACTTTACTCTCCCCTTGAATTTCGAGTCTCAAATTTCCGGTGCGGCTTAGATTCGGGATTTTTTTTTCCTTTATTTCGAGTCTCATTTTTCAGGTGCGGCTTAGATTCGAGTGCGGCTTGGATTCGAGTAAATACGGTAAATGCTCAAGACAATGTTCGGGAAGTGTGTTAAATGTATTTCACATGACATGCAGTCAATACTCGGTAGGTTAAAGTCGCTTCCAACTAGTATTGCATGATATGGTTATTTACGAGCTCTTGACCATAGACTTTCTTTGAATGACTCTAGAACTGTGAGAGCGGAATCAGGTGGCCAGTAAAAACCTCCCTCTATTAACTTAGTTTCACCTACACCTGTTACATGCGACCAGATGACTTCACTGTCACACTCAACTTCAACCTCAACAGACAACATTTTTGTCAACTGTAATGAACACTCCCACTGCTACGACCTCTAATCTTTTTTTCCAATATACATTCCATGACTCGCTATATACCTCAGAGCTTTCCACTTTAGGTTTCAGCCAGCTCTCGTTCCCCAGAATAATTTGAGCGCGAGAACTTTCCTGGAGGGCAGTATATTCAGATACTTTATTACAAACACTTCGACAGTTTTCTGGTAAAATTATGGTGGTCGAAATGTCTTTATTCTGAACGACGTTTTACTTCCCTTGCTGTGAAGCCACTGGTGAGTGTTCATTAGAGCACTTCAAACAACCGCCTCGCCTAAATAACCGTCATGTGCACTATGCAATTACTCTGCTGCCCAAGTACCCACTTCCTTTGTGTAGTGCACCCCTGACCTGTCAAAGGGAGTCCTACAAATCTCCACACGATAACACAGGTCTATAAATCTGCAGCCAAGACTGTCACAGAGTTGAAAATGCCTTTGGTTGAGATCTTTCACTCTGCTCCAAAACAAAGGACCCTGATCAACTCTGGAAATAATGCTGCAAATTAAAAGCTCTGCTTGCACACCGCGTGCAAGGCCAGCAGTCTTCACCACCTCTGTGAGCCGCCTGCACAAACTGAGGATTGCCTCAGAGACCATGCAACAGGTGTCTTTGGTGTCAACATGAGCCCCAACTTGCAGACGACTGCAATCTGCACACTGATAGCCCTAGGCAAGGCCGCCTCCATATCTTGGATGAGGCCCCCCAGCAGACATATTGAGTGCACATTGCTTTCTTTCCAGCCCTGAACGCTATCTGCCTAAGCAGCTCCAAATATGCCTAACGTTGGAGCTCCCAATAACTAGTAAACCCCTCGCATTTCCCAGGCTTTTCAATATTTTTGCTTGAATCATGATATCCTCTACGTCAGGGCACCTCTGTTCCACCCTCAGTCGAATGGACAGACTGAAGGCCTTGTCCAAGGTTTTCAAGACGCACTCACACATATTCTGAGTTCTTATAGATCCATGCCATTATGCACTGAGCACAATCTTCTCTACTTCAGCCAGCTCCTGACACCCCCCCCCCCCCCCCAATGTAGGAGACCCTCATGGGTCCCGTTCTGGCATCTGTGCCCCCTGCAGCTGCCACCTCACCAGCAGGAATCCACCTGTGATGGGCCTGTCAATGCCAGGATCATTTCTGGCTTTACTCTCTGATGCCAGCCAACAGGGGACTTTTGGCTTCTCCACAGCTGTCTGTCAATAGGGCCTCAATGGAGCCTGGATATGTGAAGTTTATTACCTGTTAGGGAAAAGCTCTGGCATGAAGTAGAGTCATTCTTTCATTTAGTAGCTTTCCACATATTATATACATCAGATTTCAATAAAACATTAAATAACATGTCTTGTTTCTTCTACAATACGTTCCCCAAATTAACAAGATCCTTTTAGTATCTTTATTTTTTTATTATTCTCACTGTGTGGTTTCTTTTGAATTTCTGTCTCCTTTTTTTCTCTGTAGCATCAACATGCCACACAAATTCCATATGTGAATCACTGAAACTAAGAAAAATTTATTTTCCACGCAACTGTTAACAGGCTGTTTCAAACCTTTTTGTTTTTTACTGCATTAAACAAGTCCAAACATTGAAACAGTAAAAACCTAATAACACTGGAGCTACTGTAATTTTCAGGTTATTGCCTGAAAGAAAGGAAAAAAAATAGGGTTCAAAATCAACATTTAACAGTACAACTGATTAGAATTAAATGCATCATATGATTAATCTCATGCTGGTTCCATCAATTACTTTTAAAGGATTTCTAATCCAGTACCACTATTTTTTCCTTACTTCCTCCCTTCTCTCTCTCTCTCTCTCTCTCTCTCTCTCTCTCTCTCTCTCTCTTTCTCTTTCACATAAAATGCTAGGCATGGTACAAAAGTCTATTTTCCAACTATACCAGAAACTGTAAATTTGTTATTATTTTTTTTCTGCTTACCGGACACACATTTGAACGAGTCGAGATGTATGAGGCAACACTATCATCAGTTGCTGACAACGCCATGCACAGCAACAGGGCATCACGAGCTTGCTGGCCAAGACCTCCTTCACGGTGCACAAATGGTATCAGCAGGGCAAAGACAACAAACCTGTTGGTAATATTCATGTCTCACTCCAAATAATGCAAAATGCAGCACATAATATACATATATTTATTTAATAAACAAGCTTAAAAACTTGTATGTTACAACAAAATATTTTCCAATAATTTATGACTAAGACCACGTTTAATGGGGGGGGGGGGGGGGGGATAACAAAAAAATCATTTAACAATATTTCAGGAGGAAACACAATAGTCAACCAGCTAACTAGCTTAAGGATACTAAATGATAACCCTATTAAATCAAAACCCCATATGAATAACTGGAGAATATGCTAACTGGCACAGTCAGTCTGGGCAGGCAGCCGACGAGGTTGGAGAATTCTACACGAAATAATGGGTCTGGTTTCATACCACAGTATGGCACATCTGGAAGCCTCAACTAGCAACATTATCAACAACATGAATCAGAAATTCTTTAACATGAGTCAACAAAGCACAACAAAATATGAAGCTCTAGATACTGAACCACTTTGTCTCTGAGTCAAATTACAGATATCATGTTTTTCACCAACTGCAATATCAAATGCCCATTTCATTTTCCAGAATCAAATCCATTAATAACCAACAGCAACAATAAGTGCTAAGTTGTTTATTCAATGGTTAAATGGTATTGTATTCACACAAACTGCAAATCATTCTGATACGAATGCTTACATAATAAATTGGTGATTCTGCTGATCAAATACCACTGTAATGACTGATGCTACAGATTCTCTTCAATGATACTACCAACAGAAAACACACATTTTTTGCCAAGATCAGATGTTGAGCAACCTTAAATGCTTCAGTGTTGGACTGTTTTTCTTTCATAACTTTATTTGTTTAATCAGTCCAGGAAAAGGTCACAGAAGAAGAGACTTTAGAATATAAATTGAGCAAGGCAAAAATCTTTACAGAAAGTAACTCATTTAGCCTTCTGCCAGGATAAAATTGATACACACTGAAATTTTCTGTCAATTATTTGTCAACAATTTACAATAATGACACCTTCTCACAAGCAGCTTCCCTTTTATCATTTTCATTGTTGTGTGCTTCAGTACTGAGGTGACTGCTATGTTGTCCTGTCACCTGCTGCTTGGTTACTGTGCCCCCAGAGAGAGAATCTCTCTGCCCTTTTGGACCAAGTCTTTCAGCCTATTACCCACTACATAAACTCCTACAAAAAAGACACCAATAATTTTGTTCACTGACTCCACAGTTCCTGTTCCATATCACACAGTGTCCTATTTGTTGCTGTTGATGCCACCTCACTCCACACTAATGTTCCCAACGACCATGGCCTTGCTGCTATTGAACAGTACCTTTCCCAATGTCTCACGGACTCAAAACCTACTACCTTCTTCCTAGTCCCAGGACCAACTTTCCTTCTGAAGGCATCACCTACAAACAAATCTGTGTTACAGAAATGGGCACTCCTATGGCGCCATCCTATATGAACCTATTCATTGACCATCTAGAGGAATCCTTCCCGATTTCCCAAACCTCTCGCCTGGTTCAGATTCATTGAGGACATGTTCATAATGGACTGAGGGTGATGACAGCCTTACTTATTTCTCCAGTACACCAACACTTTCTTCCCCACTTGCTTCACCTAGTCCTCCTCAGCACAACAAGCCATTTTACTTTACATCAATCTTCACCTCATGGGCAGCTACATCAGTATCTCAATACACATCAAAACTACCAATGACCAACAATACCTCCACCTTCATACTGTCACCCATTCCATGTCAAAAAGTCCCCTTCCATACAACATAGCTACCCATGATTGACACATCTATAGTTACAAGCAGTCCCTCTACAAATATGTCTAGAGTCTCACCGAGACCTCCACAGGCCAAAAATTACCTACCCTCCCATCTTTCTCAAGTAATAGGCTTCCAAGCATTGTCTCACTAGTCATCTATCATCCCCCACATAACCACTGTCCAGCCACGAATGAGCACTCCTTTCATGACTCAGTACCACCCAGAACTGAAGGACATGTATCACATTCTCTGCCAGGGTTTTGACTACCTTTCACTGGGCCCTGAAATGATAAATATCCTCTGCATCCCTCACACTGTGGTACTACATTGCCTACACATCCTATGCAAATCCTAGTCCAACCCTACTCCACCTCTGCCCCCAACTCATTGCCTCCAGGCTCACATCCCTGCAATAGACATATATTCAAGACCTGTCCCATACATCCTCCCACTACCACCTACTCCATTTCTGTCACTGGCATCTCCTACACCATCAAAGACAGGGCCACCTGTGACAGCAACCACATGGCCTACCAAGTTAGCTGTAACCACTGTGTTGCACTATTAATGGGTATGATATCCAACAAGCTGTCTGTCCACTTGAATGGCCACTGCCAAACTATGGAAATGACACAGCCATGTCACACAAAACGTAATATCTTTTTCCTTGTCACCATGACCAACTATATCCTCACAAGGCATCACCTACAAACAAATCTGCTGTACAGAAATGGACACACCCATAAAACCATCTTATGCTAACCTGTTCATCAGCCATCCTATTCTATGGTCCTATTTCCTACAAGATGTCTTTTGTTCCTGTAATCCTCATGGTCTCAACCTTCACTAATCTCTGTTTTTTACCTCCCTACTTCATTTCCTATTCCCTTTCCACTGCACAAATGCTTTATATACTACCACTGAATCTACATAGTCCTTTCCCCTCCTCTCCTTTCCCCTCCCCCGCTTTCCCCACAAAGTAGAGCCTCCACACACAGCACCTAGCAGCCCTAACTTGTCCCCACCACACCCCTGCACACTCCCACAGGCAGCACTAGCATCTTCTCCCACCCCCACCATGTTATCCTTCTCCTCAGCCCCTTGACACTTGTTCTTGAGTGAGTATGTGTGAATTTTCTATTTCTGAAGAAGGACTTTGTCCGAAAGCTGAAATATTTCTAAAAACTTTTTCATTATACCCATCTGAAACTCAGTGCCTTCTCTACGTGGTGAGTACCAATGTTATCTTTCCCATATTATTGTTATTCCCATCTGGATGTTCCTTTGTTTGAATTTGCATAATGGCTTCACTTCCATTCCATTCCATAACTCAATGCTGTTTCCCTCTGTTCCTATTCTCTATTACATTACATTACTAATTGTTCTTTTCCTTTTTTACTTTCCTCTCTTTTTAGGGCTACATGCCCACACAGATTGTAGGTGGAGAGTCTCATGTTCCACATTCTTCATCTCATGTCCCAAATTTTTCACCACCAATGTAATAAATCCTGGTTCTTAAATTTATCACATTACCTCCCTTCACAATCATGTTTTTTAATGTGTTTTCCTGTACCTTCCTGTGCCATAAGTACTTTGTTGCACACCGTTTCTAACTGCCCCTCCCCCCCTCCCCCCCTTGCCTTATTCAAGCACACACTTTACTGACTTCACCTAATCCAATTATACCTGCTACCACCATCCTTCACACATATCCTCCTATCGACCTGCACTCCCACAAAATTTTATGTAATTTGATGTGTTTTTTATCCTCCACTATTGATCCTTGCACCTTCCATCTGCGCCAACACAAAAGTTTCCCCAATCCCACGTTTGGTTCCTGCATTGTTATCCAACTCATGGCGTCCGAAGGAGCCACTGGCACTGAAAGCTTGCCAATCACAAAGGACTTTTATGTGTGTGTTCTGCCGCCGCTTGGTGAGTAGATTTTTATTCATCCAATTAAATAATTTCATCAATAATTGATTGTTTTAATTGTTATACCTGCCGACAGAGATTTACCACCACGTTTATAAACCTCAGGAATTACCTGACTGAGGGGCTCTGCCAGCTGTCAGGTACACCCATCTACAAGCCAAGGTACAGTGACCCCCTCCAGAAATCCAGCAGGATTACGTGCACCCAGAACCTCTGCCCTGAGTCTGTCTCCTTCCTCACTACCAACACTCCTTACACTCCTACCTTGTATATGCTTCCTAAAGTACAAAAACCCTACCAACCAAGGCATCCAATTGTGGCTGGTTACTGTGCCCCCACAGACACTGTCTTTGCCCTTGTGTACCAAAATCTTCAGCCTATTACCCACAACCTACCCTCCTAAATAAAAGAAACCAACTACAGGGTGGCGCACGAAATGTGTTACCATTTTGTTTTTGTATATATACTTTATTGTCAATACAATCTGAAAGGAACATATACTACAATGAAGAGCCATCAATGGAGATTTGTTATAACTCAGCAAATGCTCAATATGTCCACCATTTCATTTCCTAACTTCCTTCAAACGAACACTGAAGTTAGTGAGCACCCTACGGCACATGTCTTCTGTAATTTCACTGCAAGTTTGAAGAATAAGCCCTCTGAGCTCCATTAAATTTCACAGCTTCTTGCTACTGCCTTGCCCTTCAACACGCAGTGGTTCATGCAAGATGGAGCAAGGCCACATACGGCACACACTGTGTTGGAGTTTTTACACAAGCATTTCGACATGCGGATCATTTCACTCAGGTTTCCAGGTCACTTCAATTATGGACAAAATTGGCCCCCCCCAATAGTCCAGACCTCAATCCATGTGACTTTTTTCTTTGGGGGTACCTAAAGGAAAAAAAATTACCGAAACGTCCACGTGATTTAATGGAGCTCAGAAAAGGTATTCTTCAAGCTTGCACTGAAATTACAGAAGACATGTGTCGTAGGGTAATCACTAACTTCAGTGTTCATTTGAAGGAAGTTAGGAAACAAAATAGTGGACATATTGAGCATGTGCTGAGTTAGAACAAATCTCCATGGGCGGCTCTTCATTGTAGTATATGTTCCTTTCAGATTCTATTGACAATAAAGTTTATCTTCAAAAACAAAATAGTAACACATTTCGTGCGCCACCCTGTATTTCCTTTAGTGACCCTCCCACAATTCCTTATCCTTTACCACCCGAAACCCTGCTTGCCACTATCAATGCCAACTCCCTCTACACTAACACCCCAACATCCATAGCATTGCCCCTGTTGGACACTACCTCTGCCAATGCCTGACCGACACCAAATGCACTAGCTTATTCCTGGTCACCGTGGCCAACTGTAACTTTCTTTAATGACTACTTTACAGCCTGTACCATCTGGATTCATCCCACCAACAACAGCTTTTCTCACCTGTGCAGGTGAGAACTCTCCCTACAACATATCCGTTGTGCCCATAATCCCCCTGGTCCCCATTTTAGCTACCGTATTTACTCGAATCTAAGCCGCACTTTTTTTCCGGTTTTTGTAATCCGAAAAACCGCCTGTGGCTTAGAATCGAGTGCAAAGCAAGCGGAAGTTCTGAAAAATGTTGGTAGGTGCCGCCACAACTAACTTCTGCCGTCGAATATATGTAGCGCTACACGGGCATGCTTTGTAAGCACAAAGATAAATACTGGCGCCAAAACCTCTGCGTCAGTAAATGAATTAAAAAAAAAAATATGTGGAAGATGAGCTTTTTTCTCCGCCCCGAGTTTCGACCAAGGCATTTTCATACATTACTCAACGAAGTAAATACAAATTCCGTATTGGTCATCTCCGAATGTAGCAGAATTTCAATGTAATACGAAAATCCGACTGGCAAGACTGTTTGGAATGTTTGTCAATATGGCCAACTCTACGTTCTGAATTTTTTCCTACATGTGAGAAGAGATGGTTGCTAATAGAAACCTGATGAAATGTGAATCACATGCAGTATTCTCTTCACCATAAGAATAATACGAATATAAACATTTTGCCATGTATTCTTTCGTGTTTGCTGCTATCTCATTTAAATCCTGTCTGCCTAATAAACTACGAAATTAGAGTGAGACAACAGCAAACGCGGAAGAATATACGTATCGTTTCAAGTTTATATTCGTATTATTCTTATGCCTAATAGTGATACAGTCAGAAATGAAGCACGGCAACTGACTAGATTTTTAAATCTAAGATGACTCTAATTTCTGTGCAGAATTTGATGTACTAAAGAAGCGGCCGCAAAGATTTTCAAACGGAGAAAAATTTTCGACTAACTCTCATTCAGAACAATGTTCTATCATACGCAGTCTATTATTTGGTTCTTGTTGATCATTATCAAAGAAAGCAGCAGTGTAAGTTAACAACAAATAGCAGTCTCTTGCCGTTGTTTCGGTTATGAGACAATTCCTCTCTTTGTTTTAATTGTAAGCGGCAGTAGCGTGCACAAGAGCAAACCATGCCGCGAGCGGCGACAAGCCGTAAACACGCACTATCGGAATGCGACAAACAAAGCATGACACAGTACAGTAATGCATTTTCAGCTTAGAGTGACGTAAACACCTATAACAAAGAAAACGGCACTTATCAGCTCAAAGCAAAATAAGCAATCGATTCAAACCAGACGAAGCACGTGAAAAAGGAAGGGTACCCGTATAAATACGGACGGAGCGCCTGACGCATAGCAATGGCTACCTGGTAAAGCTTAACTGCTAAGCTTACGAGTCGAACCAAACTACTGTAGCTGCATCGTCATTCATTCAACCTAAATTGTGTCTCATATTAGAATGTACCAACTTTGTTTCGATTTGGAGGTGCGGCCTAAAACTTTTTTCTCCCCTTAAATTTCGAGTCTCAGATTTCAGGTGCGGCTTAGATTCGGGAAAATTTTTTTCCTTTATTTCGAGTCTCATTTTTCAAGTGCGGCTTAGATTCGAGTGCGGCTTAGATTAGAGTAAATACGGTAGTCCCTGCCCTCCACCTCCCTATCCACTTCTCTATTCCCAATCCAGTACTCTTCTCCCCCACTCCCCCGTCCCCCACCGCCCCACCTAGTACAGCCTCCTCAGGCTACTCCTACCAGCCCTACTCTGTCCCCACCATGTAACTGCACACTCCCACAGGCAGTGCTAGCAACTTCCCCCACCACTGCTTTGCTACCCCTCTCCCTCTCTAGCCCATCTCTTTCTTATCCCCATTACCCACCCCAGCTACACTGCTGCTCACTTCAGACAGCCCCAGACAGGCCTTAGTGACTGGAGGCAGTGGCCATACGTGTACTGTGTGAAGATGAATGAGTTTTCCACTTCTGAAGGACTCTATCCAGAAGCTGAAGTATTTGTAGCAATCTCTTTCATTTTGCTCCTCTAGGTCTCAATGCCGTCTCTATGCGGCGAGTAGCAATCTTTTCCATGTTGTTGTCATTGCATTCTGAAAGTTCCAGGATGTCATTCCAGCATATGCGACACATAAAACCACAGAAGTTATTGAACTAGAAACCATAATCAGTCTCTTATTCTTAGCTAGCATTACCAGAAGTAACATACAAAGCTTAACAGATCTGTGGGGAATTGATGGTGACAGTACTGAAAAACTGTGTCTCGCAATGAACATAAAATGTTTCAAATTCATAATCTGCTGCCTTAGATTTGACAATAGTGCAATACTTGATGAAAGGGGACAATTAGACAAGATAATAATGATTATGGAAATATTTTCAATGTTTGTACAGAATTATCAGAAATCCTATATTCTTGGAGAAAATGTTACAGAAGATGAAAAACTGGATTGATTCCATGGAAGATCACCTTTCATCAATGCATACACAGAAAACTAAATAAATACAGCAGTAAAATATTTGCTCTTGTGGATTCCCGTGTATTTTTCTGGCATAATTTGGAAACGGACACCAGGTTGTTGGGTTGGGTTGTTTTGGGGAGAAGTCCAGACAGCGAGGTCATCGGGCTCATCGGATTAGGGAAGGACGGGGACGGAAGTCGACCGTGCCCTTTCAAAGGAACCATCCCAGCATTTGCCTAGAGCGATTTAGGGAAATCATGGAAAACCTAAATCAGGCTGGCTGGACGCGTGATTGAACCGTCGTCCTCCCGAATACGAGTCCAGCACCAGGTTGTCAACACAAGGATTATAGCTTATAAACAACAAATCTTCAGATACTGTGCTGCATTTGTGTGAACCTATTTATGCGTCCAGTTGAAACATAATGACAGACAACTAGTTTATCAGCTTGGATTGATAGATGAGTTAGAAAGAATTTTTTTTTCTTTTATTGTGATGCAGAACAAATGTGTGCGAGATTCCTCTGGCATTAGTTACCAGTAAAGAAAATGTTGTCCACAGTTCACTTTCTGGCTTCAAGAAAAACTGTACTCTTGTTTACTATTATTTCTAAAAAGGGAAATGTGTGATCCTGGGCTCAAATTTGCATGAGAATAACTCAACAGATGCTGGCACAGGAGACGAATAGAATCCATACATGGTAACATTTTCACAATGGCACCAACGGTGGAGATAATGCTAAAGATACGTCGACCCCTTTGTATGATGTTGCAAGAAATGTGCACTCATGTACCTTGCGTCACTACTAGTCCTTTCCTCTCCTATTCCACTAGCAAAAGAGCAAGGAAAAGACAACTGTGTTAGAGCCATAATTTTTCACATCTTATCTTCATAGTCCCTATGCAAAACGTATGTTGGAGGCAGTAGAATCATTCTGCAGTCTGCCTCAAATCATGGTTCTCTAAATTTGCGCAACAGTACATTACAAAAAGGGCATTGACTTCCCTCCAGGAATTCCCATTGGAGTTCACGAAGCACCTCCATACTACTTGTGTGCCCATCTCTAAGCCTTTCACCCATATATATTGCAATTATCAATATGCCTGGAATCGATGCATAAATACTTTATTTTGGTAACAACCAAAATTGTATTGGAAGAAACTGATCCCTGAAACAACCATCTTATGCGTTACTTTCAACTCAGTTGGTTTAAAGACATTTGGAGACCTCAAGAATTCATGTAGATCTGCAACAGAGACTAAAACATTATGCACCAATATTTGAAGAATTAGCAGAAGATGAATGCACAAAAGTAGAAAAACTGAAATGGGGTTGAAGAGGAAAAGGTACAATACTTGCTCAGGAAAGCAAAGACTATAAAATACTGTTGCAAAATGTGTCAAAAGCCAATTTCTTTTATGTTTCAGAGTAAGAATTTTTAATAGCTATTTGAGATGCAAGAGTATGGGAAACTTTGATCAAGCTGCATTTGGAGATCTTATATGCCTGCATTGACAACAATGTTTCAACAGTATCTTTAAAATCAAAGAAGTCAGTTTTATGTATTGGGAACACAAGCAGTGCATTCCTAACTATGGATTACTCAACGTGCAAAGGACATGTGCCGTATAGCAATGAATGTTTGAAACATTTTCTCCATGATTTGATACTGAAAAAAAAATCTAGGAGTATGCAACAGAATACAACTGCATTCAAAATGCATTTTGTGAAAAAAATGGCACTTAGAATGTTTCCCAGTTTCACTCCCCAACTGATATACAATTATTACTATTATTGTTGTGCCCATATGTCCTCTTTGCTTTTCTGTAAAGATATTTGCCATTTATAATGTGCTTAGTTAGGAAATTTAATATAAAGCAAGTGAACCAGAGACGTGATCTTGTTGCACAGAACACCATATCTGATTGAAGGTTAAATTCCAGGTCAACAGTCACTGATCAAGCAGGTCATGACAATAATGGTTTATCCACTGTTGAAATTTGGAGCAGTACATTTGTTGTCAGAAATCCAGATTCAGGATTCACTGACAGTTTCTCTAGAAAGAGCAATCCATCTATAAAGGAGAATTATTACAAACATGTCTGAAGGATTCATCAGATCTGTTCAAGGATATGTGACATTTATAAAGTTAAGATAATAGGCAGTAGTGATAAGATCCGAGTATGAGTAGGATAAAGAGGAGGAGCTGGCTTTTGGGTGCTAAATAAACACCATGATCAAATGTGCCCTTGTACAATATGACACATTACTTACTTACAGGTAATCTTACTTCAATAAGGTTCCACAACACAAATTAGCAACTTTCAGAGAGTGTAATGCAATATCATATTTGAGAGGTTGAGAAAAGCCATTCCTCCAGGCAAGACCTGTGAGTAGAAGCAATCCTCCTAAACCCTGCCAATGTAAACAGTGCCTGTCCTCTTACATTTAGAAATTGGGTCATTTCATATTGTTCCCTTTCATTTTGTGGAAGCTTAATGTAGTGATGTTAACTATGGTGAACAATTTAGCGGAATACGATATTCGGAGCAGAAATTAATAAACAAACTGCAAGTCTGGGAAGGATAAATAGAATAAACCTCTCTATTAAAGAAAATACCAGCAGTAAAATGCTAAAATTATAACAGACTTATGTGGTTGCTTGCTCACAAAATCAGAGCGACCAGCTGCCTTGTAATGAACAAGAATCTCTTACACTTTTGGTGTCCTTATTTTTTACATAAATAGCTCCTTTTTTCTTCTTCTTGATGCACCTAATGCCTACAGAAATACATACAAAACAAGTATTGTCTCACCATCGCAACAGGGGGGTTCTCCACATAGGGTCTGACTGATCTGCACCTCCTTTCCCACTTCCACATATCTATTCTTCTTTCCTGTTAGATGAAAGAACTAACAGTTACAAATACTAAAAAATTTTTTTTCTCTATTTTTAATGTACCTATCGACAGCACTGAAATTTTGGATCCGCAACCTAAGTGCTGACCACGAATTTTGACCATTTAGTCAATCAATTTCTGATCATCTCCTTCAATAGGTTTCTTTTCCGAATTGAGCCAGTACCTTTTGTTTTTTTTTTTTTTTCTTTTTTTTTCTTTTTCTTTTTTCTTTCTCTCTCTCTCTCTCTCTCTCTCTCTCTTTAAGGAATACACGTGTAAAATTCAATACAGCAAAATTAACACGCATTTTTTAAAAATATATTCATGCTGTAGATTTTGCCTCAAAAAAAGTTTACACATTTTATTGTTTGTCATTTGCCTACTTTTGGTTTAAACCTTATTTATATGTTTTTCATTTTATTTAAATTTTCTGTTTTGTTTTGTAAATCATCAAGTATTAATTCTAACTCTTTCATAGCTCCCTGATTTCCTTTATCCATCCTTACTTGTTGCTTAATATTCCAAAGTTTCTCTATAATTATTCTCAATAATCTGGTTTCAGGTACCCTCATAATGTGACCGAAACAAGAAATATATATTTTTGTGTATGGTATCTGGAATGGGCTCCAGTTCTCTGTGCACCACTTCATTTGACACTATCCATCATTGTTAATCTTTTTTGATATTTCTTATTTATGCATGTTCTAGCTATTCTTCTCTTAGTATTCTGTTGATTTTGCTTTTCTGGGTGGCTAATCATGGTACAAGTGTACACGTGAACTGATGAGACACTGTGTATCAAGATTTTAAAGGCAATTCTGGTGATGGTTGTGGCCAATATGCACTACCGTGTATATTTTAACAAAATAAAATATCAACAGCAATCAAGATGAACAATTATACTAATTACGGACAATGATCACAGTCTCGTACAATTATTTCCTGCCATTTACAAACAAATGCTTCCTTCTTGCAATCTGTGCAGCTATGAGACACACCTATGTTTAAATGATTCTAACTTCTATTTTAAAAATATTTAGCTCTCTTAGCACATCATTGCATTTAAATCACGGATATTGAATGTATGTCACCTATTTCTCAGACCTGTACAGTTATATTACCACATCCATCACTTTATAACCCATTAATGTTGAACATTTACACTTCAAAAGATAAATCTCTAGTGTAAAGAATGAAAATGAGTCAAACTCTTTTCCAGAACTGAGAAATATGCTAAAAGGTAACAACTTAGAGAATGTTTACCCAAATCTGAACATAGCTCTTCAAATATAGTGGAGTACTCCTGTTTCCATAGAAAGGTCATTTTTTTGCTGCAAGATGCAGACACAATTATTTGAAGACATCACAAAAACAAGATCGTCTTAGTTATCTAGGTGTTCTTGCTATTGACTCAGGCTTAATAATGGAAATGGACTATGAATAAATCATGCACTTGCTTGTAAATGAAGGACAATGAAAACCCCTTCTTATCTATCAAATAATTGGTGTTTTATCCCTGGTACCTTTCTAAATGTAATGTAATAAGTTTTGCATTGTTTCTATTTATTTTCATAAAATCAAAATTATAGTGTTTGAAATTATATTTATTGCATGACACTATATTAAGTTTTTCTATTTGCAATTTTTATAAATGTAAGATTATGCAATTCATATGCAAGTATTACATAGACAAAAAACATGTCCACATGTTATGTAAACTTCCTTTTCTAAAGCTAGCTCGTTCTTCTAGTAACAAATTGTTTGGAACGTAACCATTCATTAAATATTTTTCTATATACTTAACAATGAAATGACAAAAGGTATGGGATAGTGATACGCACATATGCAGATGGAGGTAGTATCACATACACGATGTATAAAAGAGCAGTGCATTGGCAGAGCTGTTATTTGTACTCAGGTGATTCAGGCGAAAAAGTTTCCAACCTGATTATGGACACACAATCAAAATTAACAGACTTTGAATGCAGAATGGTAGTTGGAACTAGATGCATGGGACAGTCCATTTTGAAAATCGTTAGGGAATTCAATATTCCAGGATCCACAGTGTCAAAAATTGGCTGAGAATACCAGATTTTAGGCGTTGCAGTGGTCAAAGGCCTTCACTTAATGACCGAGAGCAGCGGTGTTTGTGTAAAATTATCAGTACTAACAGACAAGCAACACTGCATGAAATAACAACGGAAATCAATGTGGGACGTACGACGAACATATCCATTAGGACAGTGCGGCGAAATCTGGCATTAATGGGCTATGGCAGCAGGCAACTGGTGCAAGTTAACAGCATAACAAAGCCTGGAGCACCGCTCCTGGGCTCGTGACCAAATCAGCTGGACACTATGTGACTGGAAAACTGTGGCCTGGTCATATGAGTCCCGATTTCAGTTGGTAAGACCTGATAGTAGGGAATAAGTGTGGTGAAGACTCCACTAAGCAGTGGGCCCAAGTTGTCCACAAGGCACTATGCAAGCTGGTGGTGACACCATAATGGTATGGGCTGTATTTACATAGAATGGATTGGATCTTCTGGTCTAACTGAACTGATCGTTGACCAGATGTGGTTATGTTCGGCTACTTAGTGGCCATTTGCAGCCATTCATGAACTTCATGTTCCCAAACAAAGATGGAATTTTTATGGATGAAAATGTGCAACATCAGAACATTCTGGACAGTTCAAGTGACCGATCTGGCCACCCAGATTGCCCAACACAAATCCAAACGAACATTTATGGGACATAATCGACAAATCAGTTCGTGCACAAAATCCTGCACCAGCAACACTTTTGAAATTATAGACAGATGTAGAGGCAGCATGACTCAATATTTCTGCAGGGGACTTCCAATGACTTGTTGAGTACATGCCATGTCGATTTGTTGCACAGTACTGGGCAAAAGGTGGTCTGACACAATATTAGGAGGTACCCCACGACTTCTGTCACCTCTGTGTATATGTGATGTTTGATAAATGCATTTCCCTGTAGTTTGTTGCCATACTTACACCACTTTTTTCAAACACAGATTTTACCAGAGCTTTTTTCCAGACATTGGGAACTTTGGAGCACTGCAGCAAAACACACTGTTTAAAGAATTTACTGTCATATTTCAGTAGTTCTGAATTAATTCAATCAAAATCATATGTTTTTTTAGTTTTTATGGTGCAGTTTCCAGGTCTGTAATTGTTGTATCAAAACTTTTATCTTCTTATTCTCATTCTTTTTCCTCTGATATGTCAGCAAACTAGGACTTTTTATAACGCTCAATCCAGTGGGCAACAGCATTAAAATTCAGACTGACAAGGCCCCTTTCTGCTTGGTTTGATTACTTTATATGCCATTGTCACCTGTGTACATCATCCACTATTTTACTAACAAATCTGTTCCATAATTCCTCATGTGCATTTCATATAATATTCATTGTAAAATTTCATTTTTGCTTATGTACTGTATAAGCTCTAGGTATAAACAGGGCAGAAAAAAAAACAGAGTGCAAGGGGTAGAGATTTCTCAAACAAACTCCAATCTTCTTCTTCTTTGTGACTTGTCCCAGCTGGTGGCAGGATCCGCTGAGTGGATTCGCTTTCTACATTTTGTTCGATCGTGGACCATGCTTGGATGAAGATTTACAGCCTTCAGATCATTGTGCAGAGTGTTGCCCCATCGTAATCTTGGTTGTCCCTTCTGTCTCTTTCCTGTGATTTCTACTGTGTATGCTGCCTTTGCAGTGGTATCATCCTCCAGACACATCAGATGTCTGAACCATTGCAAATGACTTTCTTGCATATCCCACCTAATCCTCTTAAGTCTCCATGACTCCCAATCACTGTTTTGCCTCTTTTATGGCTGGCCAACACTTGGTGCCATCCATCAAGTGATGCCACCCATCCATCTAAGCATCTTAAGTCTCCACAACCTCCAATCATTGTTCTGCTTCTTTTGTGGGAAGCCAGCACTTGATGCCGTAGATAGCAATAGGATAGATGGTAGTCCGGTAGATCTTCGACTTCAGATGATCCTTGATCCAACGATCGCAATGATGTCTGTTGTCATTCACCTCTTCATCCGGGCTGCCTCCATCCTTGTGTTGGCCTCTTCTGCAAGATGGCCATCACAAGACGTTGCAGATCTGAGATACCTGAATTTTAGAAAATCCAGGATCCCAACGCAACTCACACACATGAATGTACCTCAGGCAACTGAAACCACACTGCAAGCAGCAGCACCAGAATGGTGACTGGGTGGGGGTAAGGAGGAGGCTGGAGCGGGAAGGGGAAGGGAGAGGGATAGTATGGTGGGGGTGGCAGATAGATAAGTGCTGAAGGGTAGACTGAGGGCAGGGGAGAGGTGGGGGGAGTATCGGAAAAGGAGAGAAATAAAATCACTGGGTGTGGTGGTGGAATGACAGCTGTGTAAAGCTGGAATGGGAACAGGGAAGGGGCTGAATGGGTGAGGACAGTGACTAACGAAGGTTGAGGCCAGGAGGGTTACAAGAACATAAGATGTAATACAGAGAAGTTCCCACCTGTACAATTCAGAAAAGCTGGTGTTGGTGGGACGGATCCATATGGCACAGGCTGTGAAGCAGTGTCATTGAAAAGAAGGACATCATGTTTGGCAGTGTGTTCAGCAACAGGGTGGTTCACTTGTTTCCTGGCAGACAGCTTGATAGGTGCCATGCCTACATAGAATGCAGCACAGTGGTTGCAGCTTTGTAGAGACATGACCGGTTTCGCAGGTGGCCCTGCCTTTGATGGGATAGGTGATGTTAGTGACTGCAATGGAGTAGGTGGTGGTAGCAGGATTACCCACACCCAGTCACCACTCCCATCATGCATCCTCCCACTGCATGCATCTACTCTTGGTAGATCTTCTCTGTCAACAATGATAGTTTGAACTTGTCACAGATCTGATGTCATGTACTCATTTTCCTTTTGTCGAGTCGCAATCTATACCATGCAAGGCACTCATACCCCTCTTGTGTTTGGTGCTGGAGATGAAACTTTCTCCACAGTCAACACAAAATCATCAGCATATGGAAGTGTCCATAGTAATATCATGTGCAAGTTTCATGTGACAGGGTCCATCCCAAAACTAAACAACAGTTGTGATAAGGCCGAGCCTTGGTGGTTTTCTACTGTGACATAAGTCTTTGACACTCCTGCAGCTGCTTGGACACAGCTCCTCATTTATACATACAAACGCTATAACCAGTTACAAGATAACCTAGAATGCCATGGCCTCTAAGCACTAAACAGAGTGGGTCGTGTGGCAGCCAATCAAAAGCCTTTCCGAGGTCTATAAATGCAAAGTGCAGTGGCTTGTTCTTGCAGTATTTTTCAACCAGCAACATGGATGGTGTCAAGTTCTGCAACAATTTTTCAAAAACCCGGCTCAGTCCTTGCGATCTCGCAAATCCTTTTATCAAGAATGCATGAATGCATTCGGAGATCTTAATCGCATGGCTCAGTAATCTGGTCGAACAGTAATCAGAACACTCAGCAAGGCTTCCTTTCTTTTTGAAGATTGGTACTGTGATGTCCAGCTGCCAATCTGTAAGTATTCTACCTTCTCTGATGATCTGGTTGAAAAAAAATTTGGTAGCCAATCTGCTGCATTTCAGTGCTGAGCACACCGTAACTCAGATGGGAGGTCATCAGGGCCAGTGGCTTTCCCTCTCTTCATCTCCTTCAGAGCAATCTCAGATTTGGCAATGTGGAAAAGGAGAGAAGTAGAGGGGGGCAGAAAAAAAACTGGGGGGGGGGGGGGGGGGGGGTTGGTAGACTAGGAGGCTATGTACTGCTGGAGTGGGAACATGGAAGAGGACAGGTTGGTGAAGGACAGGGACTAACCAATGTTGAGGGCAGGGGGGTTATGTGAACATAGGACATACTGCAGGCATAGTTCCCACCTGGCAATTCAGAAAAAGCTAGTGTTGGTAGGAAGGATCAAGATGGCACAGGAAGTGAAGCAGTCACTGAAATGGAGAATGTTGTGTTGGGCAGCATACTCTGCAACTAGGGGTTCCAGCTGCCTCTGGGCCACAGTTTGTCAGTGGCCATTCATGCGAACAAATAGCTTACTGGTTGTCGTGTCCACGAAGAATGCAGCACTATGGTTGCAGCTTAGTTTGTAGATCACGTGACTGCTTTCCACAGGTAACCCCAACTGTTGAAGGGATAGGTGATGCTTGTGACCTGACTGGCATATGTGGTGGTGTGGGGGTGCATAGGACATGTCTTGCATCTAGGTTGATTACATGGATATGAGCCATCATGACTTGTGGGCACCCCTAGATTCTGAGAAGAGCTTTACAACTTGAGATATGTTTGTTCAGTTAGCGAGAGAGTATCACAATTTTCAACAAATTCCTGTGGGATATGCAGCTAGAATTATGTGCAGTAAGAATAAGATTATTCTAAAATTCTGAGACTGGGTGTTCCAGGACAAATTAAGAAATTCTGATGATCATCATTCGTTTCATACACCATTCCATTAATAAAATGAGCCTCTAACACCTTCCGTCACACACTACACTGTGGTGTACAGAGTGTTGATGTTAATGTAGATGTATTATACTCATAAATTTTCAATTTCAAATCTTAAGCATGTAATGGAATGGTTTTATAGAGGATAAGCTGCTGGCATCCTTTATTTTGGATAATCGTGGCAATAACTTGTGTCCCTGCATTGTTTATAACAAGAGAGGGCAACCAGCAGCCCACAGTCCACGTCTGGCTCACAATTGGTTTCAATCCGGCCTACAGAACAATTTCTTGGGGGAAAAAGTGAGGCGCTGCAGATTTTTGCTACAAAAGTTTTTAGACACCTACTGTGTAACGTCATAAGTAAAGTAACAATGCTCGTGACACATAAATAAGTGTCCATATCTGAAGTTGGGATGAACATAAAATGAATGTGCTATCAAAAATGTGTATTTTGAGGCAAAATGTTTTGGTGTTGGCATGTCATGAATGGGGTCCCATTTATACCAACACATTACCCCATAAACCTTATCATCATGCACCTTCTAGTTTTGACTTCACTTGTTCAGAGTGCTACTGTCAGGTCATGTGAAGAGTTGGCCAATGATGATGATGATGATGACGATGATGATGATGATCATCATCATCAGTTTGTGGGGCACTCAACTACTTGGTCATCAGCACTAGTACAAAGTTCCAATTTTTTCACAGTCCAGTTTTTTTTTTCACTGTCCATTCTAGCCACTGTCACAAATGATGGGATGATGATGAAATGATGAGGACAACACAAATACCCAGTCACCAGGGAGAGAAAAATCCCCAACCCGGCCGGAAATCGAACATGGGACCCCGTGATTCAGAGGTAGCACCGCTAGCCACTAGACCACGAGCTGCGGACTGTGGGCAGTGAAGTTAAGTAAGAATGTGAATCAGGCCTGCAGGTCACCAAATGTCACGGCCTGCAGGTCACCAAATGTCGCCCACACCTGGTTTATAACATAAAATAAAGAACTAGTAGATGTTGCACTGGTTATACAGCTCGTCATGAGCTACTGTGATAGAGCTCCTCTACTTTGATGTCACATGAGGAATCATTTCTCAGCATTAATTTTTTAATAATTGTTTTGGCTGGATGGTCCATTCTCACAATCATATAAGTATTCATATTTCAAATCATTATATTATTGTTTGAAGGAAAGCAGATTGAGTTTCAACTACTATTGATAAAGACATCATAAGGCACTCAGACATGCTCAGAGAGGAGGAGGATGAGGGAGGAAATTGTCCATGCCATTTTCAATAGAACAAGTGCAGCATTCACCTTAAACAAGTTAGGAAAGTTTAACCTGGATGACTGGTCAGTTATTTTACCCCAGACTTCTTACAAATGCTAGGAAAGTCTTAACCATCTCCCTTGCTGTTAAGGTCTGAGCAGTTCGACTCATGTATGAAGTGTTTGCAGCCAAGGGGGAGTGTGGCAAAAACTTTAAATTGTTAGGGAATCATTTCCTCTTTGTTGAAAAGCATCATACATTTTTAGAACATTCTGAAATTTTTAAAGCATTCAGTAACAAGTTTTTCTACACGGTTAAAATGTTCAAGTACTGTAGTAAATTATTTATCAATCTCCCCCCCCCCCCTTTCCCGTTCCACATGACAGGTTATATTGCCTCCCAGAAAATTGCAACTTCCTCCCAGGGACTCTGGTGTTTTTTATCTTAGTGACAACAGATTACAGGCAGGCAACAAAATCAGTTGTTACAAATGATCTTAAATGTAAAGCTAGAAGCTTAGTGAATTTGCAATAACTCAATAAACTTTTACACTTCATGGCACTATCAGAAAATATTAACTTCAAATAAAATGCTAAATTTTTAAATAATACATACAATATTGGTTATAATACCTGGATCCCTCAGATTCTGGACTAGATGAGAAGAACTTTTGCATGAGATCAGTGTCGTGAACAAGAGACACACACAGCTGGTTAAGCAGGACAACAATACGATTCTCAACTTCACCAGGAAAGCATTCACCAGAACATGCTGTCAGTAATTCTAGCAATGGTCGCAAAAATGCTTCATTGGCCAGCAAACTTCGCCCGTGAGTTCGTTCCCCAGAGCAGCCAGCCAGCAACTCATATAGTTTCAGCTGCTCCAGACGGAGGGTTGAACCATACCTTTGAACACAAATATCTTGGTAAATACTTAAACTGTGTTTCTGTATACAAGGAAATGAATGTTTTGCAATTAATATGAATTAGCAATTATCATCATGAACAGTTTTCTGTCATGGATAATACTTTATCAGAGAAACTTTCTGTATTTTATAACCTAAAAGGACAATTTTCTTCTGGTAACAAATATAATTCATATCATAAAAAAGAGGCAAATGTATTACCTCCCAGCACTTAAGCTCCAGGTAAAAAGTTTATTCAATAAATTCTGTGACAGTAGGTATTCCAGGCAAGAGAGAGATGATATGCGGTCTGCACAACTGGAAACTGGAGGAGACGGGGATTGCATCTCAAGCATTAATAATGTTGCCATCTGGGCCAAATGATTGACAACACTGACCACATCATCCTGAGATGGGCATGAAGATGGTGGCTAGAACAGAGCAGTAGTGTTACAGTTTACACTTTGTATTTACAAATATATGCTCAATACATTAAAGATGAAATAAGTAACTAACTCCATTGTTATTCTAGCTCTATAAGTCATATATAAAAACAAAAGGCTCTTGTTGATAGTGAAAATGAAAGAGCCAAGACTGAAAAGAGAGTAATTTTGGGAGAAAAAAATAATTTGTACTACAACTGGAGTTAGGATTCAGGCTTTTCAGAAGCTTATTGCTCTTTCTCTGTCACTAAAACTGGCAGTCATAGCTTGCGAATTATGTTTGTTTCTGGCAATTGTTATGAAAGTATTCAATTACAGTTCTGAAGGAGAATAAGTTACTAAGCCTTACATGCAGTCTACATATATTTTATGATAGTAAATGGTTAGCAGTCTGCGCATATACGGGTATCTGCAGTAATTGTTACACTAGATTTGCATCATCTCAGTTCTGACAGTTTTGGAACCTGTACAGAAAATTGGAATAGATATCAAATTAAACATTGTTTCCGCCCTTTTTATTGCTCATAAAAACCACACAGTGCATGTTGTACCACCACACAGTGACATCTTCAGAGGTGGTGGTCCAGATTGTTGTCTGTACACACCTGTACCTCTAATACCCACTAGCATGTCCTCTTGCATTGATGCATGGCTGTATTCGTCATGGCATACTATCGACAAGTTCATCAAGGCACTGTTGGTCCAGATTGTCCCATTCCTCAAAGGCGATTCAGCGTAGATCCCTCAGAGTGGTTGGTGGGTCACATCATCCATAAACAGCCCTTTTCAATCTATCCCAGGCGTGTTCGATAGGGTTTACGTCTGGAGAACATGCTGGCCACTCTAACCGAGCAATGTCGTTATCCTGAAAGAAATCATTCACAAGATGTGCATGATGGGAGCACGAATTGCCATCCATGAAGACGAATGCTTCGCCAATATGCTGCCAATATGGTTGCACTATCAGTCGGAGGATTGTTGTTGATGTTGTTGTTGTGGTCATCAGTCCTGAGACTGGTTTGATGCAGCTCTCCATGCTACTCTATCCTGTACAAGCTTCTTCATCTCCCAGTACTTACTGCAACCTATGTCCTTATGAATCTGCTTAGTGTATTCATCTCTTGGTCTCCCTCGACGATTTTTACCCTCCACACTGCCCTCCAATGCTAAATTTGTGATCCCTTGATGCCTCAGAACATGTCCTACCAACCGGTCTCTTCTTCTTGTCAAGTTGTGCCACAAACTCCTCTTCTGCCCAATTCTATTCAATACCTCCTCATTAGTTATGTGATCTACCCATCTAATCTTCAGCATTATTCTGTAGCACCACATTTCAAAAGCTTCTATTCTCTTCTTGTCCAAACTATTTATCGTCCATGTTTCACTTCCATACATGGCAACACTCCATACAAATACTTTCAGAAACGACTTCCTGACGCTTAAATCTATACTCGATGTTAACAAATGTGTCTTCTTCAGAAACACTTTTCTTGCCATTGCCAGTCTACATTTTATATCCTCTCTACTTCGACCATCATCAGTTATTTTGCTCCCCAAATAGCAAAACTCCTTTACTACTTTAAGCATCTCATTTCCTAATCTAATTCCCTCAGCATCTTCCAAATTAATTCGACTACATTCCATTATCCTCGTTTTGCTTCTGTTGATGTTCATCTTATATCCTCCTTTCAAGGCACTGTCCATTCCATTCAACTGCTCTTCCAAGTCCTTTGCTGTCTCTGACAGAATTACAATGTCATCGGCGAACCTCAAAGTTTTTATTTCTTCTCCATGGATTATAATACCTACTCCGAATTTTTCTTTTGTTTCCTTTACTGCTTGCTCGATATACAGATTGAACATCATCAGGGAGAGGCTACAACTCTGTCTACTCCCTTCCCAAACACTGCTTCCCTTTTGTGCCCCTCAACTCTTATAACTGCCACCTGTTTTCTGTACAAATTGTAAATAGCCTTTCTCTCCCTGTATTTTACCCCTGCACCTTTAGAACTTGAAAGAGAGTATTCCAGTCAACATTGTCAAAAGCTTTCTCTAAGTCTACAAATGCTAGAAACGTAGGTTTGCCTTTCCTTAATCTTTCTTCTAAGATAAGTCGGAAGGTCAGTATTGCCTCACATGTTCCAATATTTCTACGGAATCCAAACTGGTCTTCCCCAAGGTTGGCTTCTACTAGTTTTTCCATTCGTCTGTAAAGAATTCGCGTAAGTATTTTTCAGCTGTGTCTTATTAAACTGATTGTTCGGTAATTTTCACATCTGTCAACACCTGCTTTCTTTGGAATTGGAATTATTATATTCTTCTTGAAGTCTGAGGGTATTTCACCTGTCTCGTACATCTTGCTCACCAGATGGTAGAGTTTTGTCAGGACTGGCTCTCCCGAGGCCGTCAGTAGTTCTAATGGAATGTTGTCTACTCCCGGGGCCTTGTTTTGACTCAGGTCTAGCAGTGCTCTGTCACACTCTTCACGCAGTATTGTATCTCCCATTTTGTCTTCATCTACATCCTCTTCCATTTCCATAATATTGTCCTCAAGTACATCGCCCTTGTATAGACCCTCTGTATACTCCTTCCACCTTTCTGCTTTCCCTTCTTTGCTTAGAACTGGGTTTCCATCTGAACCCTTGATATTCATACAAGTGGTTCTCTTTTCTCCAAAGGTCTCTTTAATTTTTCTATAGGCAGTATCTATCTCACCCCTAGTGAGATAAGCCTCTACATACTTACATTTGTCCTCTAGCCATCCCTGCTTAGCCATTTTGCACTTCCTGTCAATCTCATTTTTGAGACGTTTGTATTCCTTTTTGCCTGCTTCATTTACTGCATTTTTATATTTTCTCCTTTCATCAATTAAATTCAATATTTCTTCTGTTACCCAAGGATTTCTACTAGCCCTCATCTTTTTACCTACTTGATCCTCTGCTGCCTTCACTACTTCATCCCTCAAAGCTACCCATTCTTCTTCTACTGTATTTCTTTCCCCCATTCCTGTCAATTGTTCCCTTATGCTCTCCCTGAAACTCTGTACAACCTCTGGTTTAATCAGTTTGTCCAGATCCCATCTCCTTAAATTCCCACCTTTTTGCACTTTCTTCAGTTTCAATCTACAGTTCATAACCAATAGATTGTGGTAAGAGTCCACATATGCCCTTGGAAATGTCTTACAATTTAATACCTGGTTCCTAAATCTCTGTCTTACCATTATATAATCTATCTGATACCTTCTAGTATTTCCAGGATTCTTCCATGTGTACAACCTTCTTTCATGATTCTTGAACCAAGTGTTAGCTATGATTAAGTTATGCTCTGTGCAAAATTCTACCAGACGGCTTCCTCTTTCATTTCTTTCCCCCAATCCATATTCACCTACTATGTTTCCTTCTCTCCCTTTTCCTACTCTCGAATTCCAGTCACCCATGACTATTAAATTTTTGTCTCCCTTCACTACCTGAATAATTTCTTTTATCTCATCATACATTTCATCAATTTCTTCATCATCTGCAGAGCTAGTTGGCATATAAACTTGTACTATTGTAGTAGGTGTGGGCTTCGTGTCTATCTTGGCCACAATAATGCGTTTACTATGTTGTTTGTAGTAGCTTACCCGCACTCCTATTTTTTTATTCATTATTAAACCTACTCCTGCATTACTCCTATTTGATTTTGTATTTATAACCATGTATTCACCTGACCAGAAGTCTTGTTCCTCCTGCCACCGAACTTCACTAATTCCCACTATATCTAACTTTAACCTATCCATTTCCCTTTTTAAGTTTTCTAACCTACCTGCCCAATTAAGGGACCTAACATTCCACGCTCCGATCCGCAGAACGCCAGTTTTCTTTCTCCTGATAACGACGTCCTCTTGAGTAGTCCCCGCCCGGAGATCCAAAATGTTTTACCCAAGAGGACGCCTTCATCATTTAACCGTACAGTAAAGCTGCATGCCCTCGGGAGAGATTACAGCTGTAGTTTCCCCTTGCTTTCAGCTGTTCACAGTACCAGCACAGCAAGGCTGTTTTGGTTAGCGTTACAAGGCCAGATCAGTCAATCATCCAGACTGTTGCCCCTGCAACTACTGAAAAGGCTTCTGCCCCTCTTCAGGAACCATACGTTTGTCTGGCCTCTCAGCAGATACCCCTCCGTTGTGGTTGCACCTACGGTACAGCCATCTGTATCGCTGAGGTATGCAAAGCCTCCCCACCAACGGCAAGGTCCATGGTTCATGGGGGGGGGTCGGGGCGGGGGGGGGGGGGGGGCGGAGGATGGCATTCACATATTGTACAGCCATTACGGTGCCTTCCATGACCAGCAGCGTACATCGGCCCTACATATGCCACCCCAAAACAGCAGGGTATCTCCACGTTGCTGCACTCGCTGGACAGTGTCTTAGGTGCTCAGCCTAACCGGGTTGCCTCCAAACATGTCTGGTTGAAGGTATATGCGACACTCATCGGTGAAGAGAACGTGATGCCGATCCTGAGCGATTCATACAGCATGTTGTGTGCCCATCAGTACAGCGTTGCATGGTGTCATGGTTGCAAAGATGGACCTCGACATGGATGTCTGGAGTAAAGTTGCGCATCATGCAGCCTATTGTGCACAGTTTGAGTCTTAACATGACGTCCTGTGGCTGCACAAAAAGTATTACTCAACATGGTGGCATTGTTATCAGGGTTCCTCCGAGGCATAATCCAGGGTAGCGGCCATCCCCTGCAGTGGTAAACCTTGGGCGGCCTGAGCGAGGCATGTCATCAACAGTTCCTGTCTCTCCATATCTCCACCATGTCCGAAAAACATTGCTTTGGTTCATTCCGAGATGCCTGGACACTTCCCTTGTTGAGAGCCCTTCCTAGTACAAAGTAACAATGCGGATGCAACTGAACTGTGGTATTGACTGTCTAGGCATGCATGGTTGACTGTCTAGACAACACGAGCTGTGTAGCTCCTTCCTGGTGGAATGACTGGAACTGATTGTCAGGCTCCCTCCATCCAATAGATGCTGCTCATGCATGGTTGTTTACATTTTTGGATGGGTTTAGTGACGTCTCGGAACAGTCAAAGGGTCTGTGTCTGTAAAACAATATCCACAGTCAACGTCTATCTTCAAGAGTTCAGGAAACCGGGGTGAGGCAAAACTTTTTTCATGTGTGCAATTACTTTGTAGTTAAAAACTGAAGGATAATATCAATCTCATTACACTCTTTTCATCAAATTGCGTTACCTGCAGTTAGTGAATGAGATTGCATGAATTTGGACTGCATGTCTCTTGCAACGTTTAAGTCCATGGGACCAGGTAAAACTAAAGTCTGTTTCCCTGCTTACATTCTAGCAACGACTGCTTTCGCAGCACCCAAGGGACCTGCACCTAGTGATTATGAATTGCTGTGACATTATCTGCGAAGCATGTTCTGTATGACAATCATAGCCAATGACTATCTGAGGAGTGTGAGTTGCCAAGTTTCGGCTGCCTTCAGTTAATACTTTGCAGTCACTTAGTGACCATGTAACAAATGTACACAGAGTAAACATTACAGAGAGAGCTTTATTATATGTGCACCATTGATATAAATTCATGTAAGGTGAAACAAGGTAATTTCATGTTACTGTGAGATGCCAAATTACTTCCCAATCAGCAATTTCAATTTGGCCAAATCGAAATCTTCAAATGGGCAATAATTTGTCTATATGTTTGGTGGCACTGAGAAAAGAAATATATATTGGCTTGTTTTGTGTGTGAAAAAGTGTACTTGTAGACTTAACACACAACTGGGACTTCCTGTCCCATGTGAGTAAGACTGGACAAAATACCATAATTACTCCAGAATGAAGGTAGGAGACGAGGTACTGGCAGAAGTAAAGCTGTGAGTACCGGGCGTGAGTCGTGCTTCGGTAGCTCAGTTGGTAGAGCACTTGCCCGCGAAAGGCAAAGGTCCCGAGTTCGAGTCTCGGTCGGGCACACAGTTTTAATCTGCCAGGAAGTTTCACCATAATTACTGTCCCATGTGAGTGAGACTGGACAAAATACCATAATTACTATGTAAGTCTGCAGGCTTTCATGGCTGTTGTAAATGAAGTTAAAATCTTTTGGGTTGTTAGGCCACTCCATACTTCTTTTAAACAATTGACATTTCAACCCCTCTGCTGCGATCCTCTTCAGAATCTTGTGGTGTTCACTGTTGATTTGATGCTATCAGAGACAGCGAGAAATACGAATTGCCGTCGAAACATCCTAGTTTTTTTCTCCTGAAGGTGCAGATCGAAGATGTAAAAAGTGTCGAGAATTCTGTGGAAACTGACACTACCCAAAAACAACATACTGGTGCAGGAAAGGGAAGTTCTTAATGAACTCAAGAGAAGCAGAAGTATCATTTCGATGAAATCAGATAAGCGAAATGCTAGTGTTATAAATGCTCTGGAATACCACATGAAGATGGAACAACGGTTAGCTGATCCTGTGTACTCCAAATTAAAAAGCAACCTGACGACCAGAATCATTCATAAACTGAAAAAAAAATCTTGCATCATACGCCAGAATGAATAACTCTATTACAAAGAATCTAGTGCCTTGAATACCTCTCTCAACCCAAAATACATGGATTACCCACGATAAAAAAGAATTGTGTCCCTGGCGACCTTCCGTAAAAGGGATTAACTCGCCAACTTACTTATTAGCAAGGCATCTATCTGAAAAACTGAGACATCTAGTTGGAAAAACAAATACTTTCATCACAGATCCAAAACATTTCTTGGAAATTATACACATGATGTAGATATCCATACACAAGATTATTGTAAGCTTTGATGTGACATATTTACTTACTAACATCCCAGTATCGGACACAATGGAGATCATAAGGGAGAAAGTTGCTCCATATGTTTATAACTTAATTGATTTGTCTCTCTGATCAGTTATTTTACATCTAACGGTGAATTTTAAGAACAGCCCGATGGTGTTGCTAAGGGCTCACCCTTGTTGCCCATGGCAACTGACATTTTTATGAGCATCTTGAGCAACAAGCATTAAGCAATCTTCCTTTAAAGACTTCCTGTTGACTCCACTTTGTGGATGACACATTTGTTACATAGCCACACAGAAAAGAAGAGTTTCAGGGTTCCATGATTTCTTAAAAAGAATTTACCCCAAAATTAATTTTTCCTTGGAGGTAAGAAGAGTGGTCAGTCTCCTGTTCCTAGACATGCTGGTACATAGAAAATCTGATAATTCTAAGACACAGAATGTGCAGAAAGCCTACTAACACAAATAGATTATTATTATTATTATTATTATTATTTATTTATTTTATGGCCTCCATTGGACCACTCTAGTCAAAAATGCAAAGTTGTAAACAAGTTACACAGGGATACAATTTAGCTCAACAGTAACTTAATATGACATTTAGGTAATATAATTATTAGAGTCCATTCTTATATGAAAGGTGTTTTGCTCTTCTGTCTGCCCAATATTTCTTCATTCTTTCAGATATTTTCTTTCTTTCTTCATCTGAGACCACTCTTCCTGTACTCCTTTTACTGATTTTCATTTGTAGTCTGGTTTGCGGGTCTTGCAGGATTCTGGTGTTCTCTGTCTTGTTTTTTAGGTCATCTACTGTAATTTGGAGTTCTTTTATATCTTTCTTAATTTCTGTGATCCATTTAATGTCGCTCTTGCTATTCCACAATTTTTGTATTATTTTTTTACTAATTCTGTTTTCTGGTGTTCTCATCAGATGTCCAAAGAATGACATGCGTTTCTTCCTGATCGTGCTCATGACTGGTTCTATTTTCTTATATACTGTTTCATTTTATGCTATCCTCCAACGTCCATTTATTTTATACTGTTTATTTATACATGTCCTAATTACTCTTCTTTCTATTTTTAGTATTCTGTCAATTTCTGCTGTATTAGTTGTTTTGAAGATAGTTTCAGCTGCATACGTTATTTCTGGTTGTGTAACTGTTTTATAGTGTTTTAATTTTGCATCTATAGAGAGGCTTTTTTTGTTGTATGTAGTTTTGGTAATGTAATTTGCGTAGTTTAGCTTTTTTTATTCTATTCTGCCATGATGGCTTCTCACTTAGATTGTATGTTATTCTATCTATCTATATCCGAATCCCGCTCCAGCTACTGCCGGGTCTGGGTGCTGACGAGTCCTCTCCATTTGGCTCGGTCCTCCCACCACTTTTCTTCCTCCAGTTGCTGCCAGGTCACACCTCTCCTTTCAACAGATATTCTCACTCCCATTTTCCACCGTGTTCTTGGGCACCCTCTAGGTCTTTTCCCATCCATCTTTAGTTCTTCCATAATTTTGGAGAGTCTCTGCCTATGCATCCTCTTAACATGCCCATACCATCTTAATCTCTTTCTTTCAATTTCTTCTCTCATACTTTCTTGTTTGAGGTCCTTTCTAATCTCTACATTCCTTACTCTGTCCATTCTTGTTTTTCCCTTAACTGCTCTGAGAAATTTCATTTCCCCTGCTTGCAGTCTGCTCCAATCCCTTTCTTTCATTGTCCATGTTTCTCCACCATAGGTGACATTAGGGAAGTAATAATTCTTATACATCAGGAGTTTTGCTCCTTCTGAAATGTCATTATTCCAAATCAGATGTTTTATTGTTTGATAGAAATTGCCTCCCTTCTGTAACCTCCTATTTATTTCGTTAGTTATTCTTCCATCCCTAGATATTTCACTCCCTAAATAAGTGAAACTTTCTACCACTTTGAGGGGTTCTCCATTCAAGGTAATATTTCCATTGATTCCTTTCTCTCTTCCAAATACCATTACTTCACTCTTATAGTAAAAGAAAAAGACAAAAAGATGATTTTTGCAGATGATATGGTAATATGGGGTGATAAAGAGGTAGATGTACAGTTACAGCTTGATGCGTGGAAGGAAATAATGAAAAGGTATGGATTAAAAATAAATAAAGATAAGAGTGAAGTAATGTATGTTATTATTTCGCTTAAATATTTAAATTTATCAACAATTTTGATTTCCTGTTCTCCTATTGTAATTTTGTTTGCAAGTGATGGATCAGTTAGCATAATCTCGGTTTTTTCAAATGATATTCTAAGGCCTGCTTTCTTTGCTATTTCTTGTAGTGATTTCACTTGTTGCCTGGCTTCTTGAATGGTGTTGGCTAGGAGAGCAAGATTATCAGCGAATCCCAAGCAGTTTAAGCTAATATCTTTTGCACTTCCAATTCATATCATCTTTGGACTGTCCTTGTATCATTCTCTCATTATGTATTCCAGTACACAGTTGAACAGTAATCATGATAGGCAGTCACCTAGTCTTAAGCCTGTTTTTATGAGGAATGGTTCCAAAATTTCTCCTCTAAACTTCACTTTTGATTTGGTGTTGGTTAGAGTGAGTTGTATTATTTTAGTTAGTTTTGGATTGAGTCCTAGATTTCTTAAAATTTTTAATACTGAAGGTCTGTGGAGACAGTCATATGCCTTCTTAAAATCTACAAATGTTATTGCCAGAGGTTTGTTCTATTTCTTGTAGTATGCCATAATCAATTTTAAACTAATTATCTGCTCTGCACAGCTTCTCCATGGTCTGAAACCTCCCTGATATTCCCCTAACTCCTGTTCTAATTGCTCCTTGATACTTTCATATAGGATCTTGGATAGAATTTTGTATGTGCAATCTAGAAGAGAGATTCCTCTGTAGTTGTCTGGGTTGCTCTTATCTCCCTTTTTGTGTAGTGGGTGGATGATAGCTGTGGTCCAATGTTCGGGGAATTGTTCTGTTACCCAAATTTTTGTCAGAGCCATGTGTAAGGAGGTCTTAACTGTGTCACTTGCATATTTCCACACTTCAACAAAAACCTGATCTTCTCCACATGCCTTATAATTTTTTTGTTCTTTAAGAATTTTTTTCTACTTCTTGGAAAGTTGGAGGGTCTAGTTTGTTAGGTTTGGTTTTCACTGGGGTATTTATGTTGATTTGTAAGGGTTCTTTGGGTCCCTCGCAATTCAAAAGTTTGTTAAATGCTTTTGCCATGATTTCTGCATTTTCCTTGTTACTGTGTGTCATTCTTCCATCTTCATCTTTCAGTATTAGTGTAGGGGCCTCATATTGTTGTTGTTTCCCAAAGATTTTATAGTAGTTCCTGGAGTTGGTTTTACGATAATTACCTTCTATAGTATTTATAATATCTTTATGGAATCCTCTCTTGATTCTTCTAATATTTTGTGTGATTTTTTTCTTTCATTTTTTAGGTTGATGGCATTTTCTTCAATTTTATGTGTTTGAAAATCTAACCATGCTTAGTGCCTATCTTCATGGAATTTGTCACATTCTGATGTCCACCATGCATGTTTTCTTCGTGGGTTCAAGGGAACTAGATTCTCTGCTTCTTTTTTTAAGATTGGGCACTAGTTGTTCTAAATCATCTGTTAATTTGATGGTTTGTGTTATTTGTTGGTATTTATTATTTTTAATTAGCTGATGTGGGTCAAACCTCCTTTTAATATTATTAGTTTTTCCGGTCCTCTTCTTTAATGGAGTGAATTTGATTTTAATTTTAACTATATAATGGTCTGAGCCTGTGTCTACTCCTCTCAGTACTTTAACATTGTTGATCTCCTTATGAAAAATTTTGTCCATACAGACTGTCCTTGTACCATTCTCTCATTATGTATTCCAGTACACAGTTGAACAGTAATGGTGATAGGCAGTCACCTAGTCTTAAGCCTGTTTTTATGAGGAATGGTTCCAAAATTTCTCCTCTAAACTTCACTTTTGATTTGGTGTTGGTTAGAGTGAGTTGTATTATTTTAGTTAGTTTTGGATTGAGTCCTAGATTTCTTAAAATTTTTAATACTGAAGGTCTGCCACTCCCTCTTCCTCCAGTCTGGATGTTTCCATGTTTTAGGTTTACTTGGCTTCCTCTTAAAGTATGTTGATTTAGATATAAGGTTGTGTTCTCTGCAGAGTTCTACAAGTCTTTGACCAATTTTGTTCATAAATTTATGTGGACTCCGTTTTCCAATTATATCTTTACATTTCCTTTCTTTTCCCAACTGAGCATTGAAATCTCCCAATAAGATTTTTACATTCTTTTTATTTACTCTGTTCACAGTTTGTTCTAGAAGGTCCCAAAATTTATCTACCTCTTCCTTTGTTTTTGTTAGACAATTTTTTTTCATTTGTTGGGGCATGAGCATTTATTATTGTATAGGTTTCATTCATTGTTTTAAAGCTTCGAGTCGCAATTCTTGGTGATACTGCTTGGAAATCCATTACTGAATCTTTTTTTTATGTTTACTAAAAACCCTGTACCAAACTGGGGACATTGTTTCGTTGCCTTCGGTCCTAGTTTCCCATTATAAATTCTGTATCCTTGTGATTCGAATGGGTCCTCCGTGTGTTTCTCATTTCTTGGATCCCTGTTATTAAAATTTTTTGTTTATTTATTTCATCTGTAAGCTCCTTGAGTTTTCCGGTCTGAAGTAGTGAGTTTATGTCGTGTGTTGCTATTTAATTTATCTGCTCATGTTTAATCTTCTTTTTGTGTTTTAGTGTGCATTTGGATGGTTGCAAACACTCCAATTCGTTGCTGTCTTCTAGTTGACTACCCACAGAATCCGATGTAGCCTTTTCCTGCCTTTTTGAGCAGGATGGTGGAATTTTTATCCCAAAAGACCTTTCCATTTTTGACTTTCGAAGGTTGTCAACCTTAGTTGAGGCCAGCTCCGATTTACAACTACGGTTGTTAACCGCAGAGGGTCTGTTTGGTCCACGAGAGCTATTTTATTTCACTCAAGTCTGCCGGTAAACCGGTGAGGCCTTCCCTATAGATATTTAGATTCCCCTTTGCACAATCACGCAGCCCATAAGCAAGCATGTCTTTATGTGTCTTCCATATCAGCAATCGGAGTCGGAATTTTTGAAGAAGACAATGAACGCCAATGATTATTACAGTTTGTCCACAGACAGGGATTTTCAGCAAAATATTTCGTTAATAGGAAAGACGAAGAACCGCATTCTCACTCTTAAGTTACCATCTGTTTCTGGTCTCACTAGCCATGTAACCAGAATTCTAAGAAAAAACAGCACTCAGAACTCTTCCTTCAAACAAAACCAAATAAAATACTTTTTCCAATGAAAAAAGGATGTACCTGATTGCCTCCAAATTGCGAGCATCTATGAAATGACGTGTTACTGCAGGAAAATATGTACAAGTAAAATGGTTAGAACTGTTAAAGAATGTATTAAGGAACATGAATGGCACATACAGCTAAAACAAATTATAGCATCAGCAGTAGTGGAACAACATGAGAACTGTGACCTTGACATCGATTTCAATAGCATATGTGAGCTGGCAAAGAAAACTAACATTTATAGAAGAAGAGTCCAAGAAGCAAATGATTTTTTTTAAGAATGTGCTTAACTTCAATAGAGAGAATGTCTATAGGCTACCAACATCGTGGCTCACGATCATCAAGGAACTGAACATGCAGGCGCAACATGCAAGCAACACGAACAATGCCCTGGCAGTCACTTCTGCAAACAATAATATTTTGGATAAACATTGCTCCTTTCTTTCCCCTGCCCGTTTCACGTTTAGCTTTTCTTTTAAGTTATGGCACTCAGAATCACCTGCAGAAGTTGATACATGATAGAGCAGAAAACCAGATATGTTTGAGTTAATTAACTCAAAGTTATACTAATTTTGTCAAGACAATTTAATTGACTCTGTTGACAAAAAAATACTGGAGGATGTAATAAGCTTTCCAAAACAATTAAAACATGTCTCCCTGAAGACATATTTAGCACTTTTACTATTCACAACAAAAACATTTAATTTCAAAATTAATTTGTGAAATATTGTGAAATTAAATAATGACAATCTGTTAAATGCCTACCTAAACTTTTCACATGCATTATAGTAATATGCCCTTGCATGGTGGCAAGGACACAAAAAGAGTAAACAGAAGTTCCCAGGTGATATCTGCATGAGTTTATTGCACAATTGTTAACAAAAGTAGTATCTTGTATTACAATATTACTTTTCTGGGAGTGGTCTGGACTCAGCACAGTGCTGTGACATGAGCACAGTTGGCACCCGATTATGCTCTGTATAGCACAGCAGGTGACTGGTAGTAGGCACTGAGGTGAGGAGGGCACAACTGGTGCCTGACAAGCCAGCAGCAGCAGCAGCAGCAGCAGCATCAGGTGGCGACAGCTGGGGGTGATATGGGTGACATCAGCAGACATCCAGCGATTGAAGCTGCAATGATGAGGGGCATGACTGGTGCCCTGCAAGACTGGCAGCTTCTGTAATCTTATTAGCCAGCAGGGGCAGGCACTGACAGGCATTGGCAACTGCTGATAAGGCAGCACTCTATCAGCAGTCGCCACCTGTATGTGGTGAGGCTAATAGCTGACAAGCGGCACCTGTGTGAGCTGGGAGGAACATATTCACCCAGCAACACTGCATGGTAAGCAAAGATACCAATGGAGTGCATGGTGGAGAGCCAATGAATCAGAGATGACATCAGCTGGTGTCTGGAACCAATGGAAACAATGACTCGACTGATGGAGACCCAAGGACACAGTGATACCAGCAACATACGAGGCAGACGACGAGACTCTGAATGATGGGGCACAGGTTGTTGGCATAACTGCACAGGTTGTTGGCATAAGTGCCTAGAGTGGAGAACCAACTGACTGCTAGTGGTCTTGTCAAAACTTACAAAGGCAGGTGGATTTATATGAACATAATCATGTGACTGATGGCAGGTGGTGCACATGTAGATGTGTCTAGCCACTGTGATCATGCACAAAAATAGTAGTTCTGTGATGACAGCGCCGCTGTAGTGCTGTGCGCGCAGCATAGCAAAAACTGGCAATTCTTATGAGAAAATGCCCGTGGACCAACCACTAGGCCACTCACAGGACACAGTGGTAATTCTGGTGGATGTAGTGGCCAGGTGAGTGGCCAGCTATAATACAGCTCATGGAGCACTGTCACTCTTTGTGAACAATGAAATGAGCAAGCACACTTTGGAGCTTTGTAACTTGTTGTGAAAAATTAAATGGACCTGTACAATGGTGCCTTGTTATCTGTTTACCATAGTTTACATGATCACTGACTTCATACTCGTAGTCACCAACCACACAGTCTCCAAGCCACTGCAATGAGTGCTCCAGACAACTCCTTCTCCATCACCCTCATTGCATCTTACCCTCTGGTCTCTACATCAATAAGAACTGTGCCATATTAAGAAGTCAATTTAATGACTTTGCTGACAAGATTGACGGTGTACTTTTTGTCATGGTTACCTTCAAACATCTGCAAATGTGGATGTGAAACTTGTGAATGCGAATAGCATTTTTCATATCCACGCAGACCTCTATAAATGGCTAATGACCATATGAAAGCAGGCTGAAGATGAACTGTTTCATATAAACATAATAAAAAAGTATTTTTCAGACTTCTAGTTGAAAGTCTCCATTCAGGAATTTATTAAAGTCACTGGGCTAGCCAGTACTAACCTTAAAGAGGCAAAAACACAGACAAAATAAATAAGTAACAAGTATTTTTTAATTTATTTTATGAGTCTCTAACAGTAGTATTTTGAGTTGTGCCTCTTGAAGAAAGAATTGATCAAGCCATCTTTCCCTCTGCTAGTTTAATGTTTTTCAGCTTTCTACTGCAAGGATAAATGCTAACGTAAAGTATTTTTAAAAACATATTTAAGATGAACTCAGACATGTAGAGATTGTGCTAGTGATGGTGATGGTGATGGTGCACCAATATTAGCCAAAAACTGAACTCATGTTGTCCATTTTCTGGATGTTTTCACAAAATTGTTGGAATGCAAAATACTTGCATAAAGGTGGAATACAAATTAAAATCTATGTTGGCAACATCAGGCAGATACTTATACAGCTCTGAAAGATTAAAAATGTAGAATATGGAAGGAAGATTAGGGTTAACACCTCATCAATGACGAGGTAATAAGTTATGATGGAAAAACAAGCTGGATCAGAATAGAATGGGCAAGGTTATTGGTCATGTTGTTCACAAGATAGCCACTCTGGCATTTCCCTTAATTTCGCAAAACCACATAACACCTCAGTAAGGACAGCCAAACAAACTTGTACATCACTCCACCTGAATGAGAATCCAGTGCCTTAACCATTGTGTCCCTTGTTCTGTGGGCAGTGTTGGTTTTTGTTACTGTACAGGTTGATCCTTTCTGGGAAGATCCCTTACAACACCCAAAGTATCTCAGTGGTTGTGTATAAAATGTGTCACCTATATGTAAGAAGTGACTGCTTTTTCTGCCAAAACCATGCTAACAAGACATTTTATGTTATGGAAGCCTTGGCAAGCAAGATGTATCATGATGATTTTCTCCTGCATATTCTGCTTTGACTATGTGTGCGAATAATTGGTTTATTTTGCTCATAGTAATCCTTTTATGTTCTCAAATATTTAACTGAATGGCAAAAGGGTTGAACATATAATCAAGGTGCTATAAACCTATACAGTGCCACTTAGCTTCCCAGTGACTGCAGCTGATCTGCTCACTGTGAAAAACATACCTATTTGTGCCCACAGTTTTATTCATTCAACTCTGAAATGTTCTAATACACATTTAATTTCATGGTCACAAATGGAACAAACATAATGTAGTAAGCAAAGCACGCATTTTATTTATTAAATATCTATTAACATACAACACATACTGTTCCACAGAAGTGTGAAGCTTGTAACAGGCCTACTACTAATGAAAATGAAAACTTTTTTTGCATCACTCAACAGTCTTTTAGCTGACATGATATTTATGTTTGTAGTAAAACTGCTAGTCATGAAATGGTCTGCTACAATCAAATGCCCATGCAACCCTATGCATGTGATCATGCCCACATTGTTGCATTTAAACAATCTTTCTGTAGAACAAACACAATCTGTGTTTTTCATTTACGAAGTCACAACAATATCTAGTACCTTCAGTCCTTTTGACAGCTACTTGTAAAATAATCTGCAATAAAAAAATGGGTGGTGGGAGATTCTGGTTCCAGCTAAGTGAAAGATGTTGGATATACCAAGAAAATTTGTTAAAAAAGAAGAGAGTGTACACTCACCTGTGTACGTTCAATGATATCAGCAACCTGCTGCCAATGCTTACAGAAAGTATCATAGCATGCAACAGGATCACAGTCCTTAGGAGGAGAATTGGACTGTCTCCGCTTGCTAAAGCTAGCCCGCAGAGGGCTACTGCGAAGCCAGCTCATATTTCTGTGGCTATCTACAGTGATGTTTCCACCTACAACATGAAAACAATATTTTAAAACACAATAAGGCATTTGAATGAAACATTCCACAACTTCTGACAAAAAAAATCAACCAAAAGAACACATCTATTTACTAAAACCATCTGCTCAGAATGAACATACTGTTTGGGATTATTTTATCGACTGTGTACTCATCTGTGATAACCGAATTTTTCACATTATTACTGAAATAGCACATGCCATGCCCTTTAAGTACCTAGCCACTCAATAAGATCAATATTATCGTATGTCCCAAACATTTTGCACAGGCCTATGTAATTTTACACTAAATCGATGCTGTACACAGAGTAAAGTGAAACTTGAACTTGCATGCATTGCACCAGAAAGGTTCACTGACTGGTGAGTAAGCAGTGATGGGAGAGCAATAAAGAAACCAGTTTCAGTACTGTGAAAAAGACAAGATACATGCTGGCTGAATATGAGATAATAAAAGAGGGCATAACATACAGCAGATGAAATGATTATTGAAAAAATTAAGTCTTTGTAAACTCTCTCTCTCTCTCTCTCTCTCTCTCTCTCTCTCTCTCTCTCTCCCCCTCTCTCCCCCCCCCCCCCCCCTCACAGATTTGCAAAAAGTAAATCCAGAGGAGACTCTATAGTGACAGAGTACATTTGGCTACAGAGTAACAACAAGTCTGGGTTTCTTAAAAGATTTGTTAATGGAATTAGGAGATAGTTTCCCTGACATTAACCAAATATAGAGCGAATGGGAACACTGACAGAGTCATTCATGAAGGGGAAGATGTGAAAAAACTATTACTGCAAAAACTTGAAGCAAGGAAGACAAGTCAAGTTTATTATTGTGTTATTATCCAAGTGGCACACTTGCCCATCTGTAAATAATGCAATAATTTGCAAGTAAATAACTGAATTTTCATTTCATTTCAAACATTATGATTACTAAGCAATATGTCTGTTGTTTAGCAATATACCTTAAAAAATAAAAATTTCTGACAAATTTCACTTTTCTTACTTGTTTGTAAAGTGACATCCTCCATATTCTGCAGAAATCTTTATGTTGAGTATGTGTTGGGTAGAACTGGAAGCACTAAAAAACTACAAGGTTAAACAGTGAACTTTGTAGGTTCAGCACCCATTCTAATAAATTCAGAGCTGTAAAATGTTGTGTCTAAGGCACAGAATTTGTTAATTACAGTTTGGCAGGTAGGAAGGAACCTGACCACACACACTTGCTATGGAGGGCTTTTCAGGAATATGAAACAATTCTCGCTTACCAAGTATCACATGTGAATGGAATAGAATGAGGGTAATACAGGGTTATTATAATAAAAAGTTAAACTTTTGTAACGCTGTAGAAATAACACCACTGGTCAGAATAACATCAAATTGCAATGGAATATTATCGGAGAAGGGGGAAAATGCATTACAGATGAAAAAGAATAGTTCGAAAATTGATCAATAGATGGCGCTGCCTGTGTCAGAATAGGAAAAATGGAAACACCTGTCTTGTGCACGACCCACTGAAGTTGGTATAAACATGCCGGGTACACAACTTTACCTCCTTTCGTGTCTGCGACATTCGCCATGACTGTCTCAATGCAGAATCATGCTCAGCTTGTAAAGCTGTATTACAAAAATGATGACTGTGTACATATCACTCTGCGGAAGTTCGGGACACTGAAGGGTTTGAAAAAAGTCGTTGGTCCAATGACTGCCATGGCTCTGGAGAAAATTATTCGCAAATTCGAAAACGCGGGTTCTTATGGTGTGCAACCTGGTAGAGGGAGGAAACCAACTGATTCTATGTCAGTGAAAGCAGCAGCCACAGCAATGCAGGAGGAGATGACTGGTGGTATGCAAACGTGTAGTACATGAACTGCCCGAACACTGGACATACCCGTGAGCATGGTGCACAAAATCCTACGAAATATCCTCCTTTGCCACTCATTCGAAATTATCCATGTGCAAGAGCTGCTTCCTGTTGAACTGCCAGCAAGAGAGACCTTTGCTTTAGAATTTCTTGCTCATATTAGGGACATATTTGTTCGAAGAGGCAAGTGCTTCCGGTCCTATTACCTGTACTGTCACTGGTAAGCGCTACAAGTGTCTTTTGTGCAACTATGTCATACCAGCTCTCCAACAGTGTGGATGGGATCATTTTTATGCAAGATGGCACACCTCCGAACATTGTAAATCCAATGAAGCAGCTGCTGAAGTGCTATTTCGGAAATGCTAGAATTATCAGCCACCATTTCCCTACAGCCTCGCCGTCCCGATCACCTGATCTTGATCCGTGTGACTTCTGGCTGTGGGGTTATCTGAAAGTCGTTGTGTTCAGTGTTCTCACTGCAAACTCAGCTGCATTGAAGGCACACATTACACAACACATTCTGAACATGACCCCGGAAACACTTTGATCAGTTGTAGAACATGCTGTTTCTTGATTTCAGCTTGTTGCAGAAAATGGTGGACAGCGTATTGAACATGTAGAATTTTGGAACACTTATTATGTTTGAGTATAATGACTTTTCTGCAGACTAGAAATCTACTCTGTAGGAATCAGCATGGGTTTCGAAAAAGACGATCGTCTGAAACCCAGCTCGCGCTATTCATCCACGAGACTCAGAGGGCCATAGATATGGGTTCCCAGGTAGATGCAGTGTTTCTTGACTTCAGCAAGGCGTTCAACACTGTTCCCCACAGTCGTTTACTGAACAAAGTAAGAGCATATGGACTATCAGACCAATTGTGTGATTGGATTGAAGAGTTCCTAGATAACAGAACACAGCATGTCATTCTCAATGGAGAGAAGTCTTCCAAAGTACGAGGGATTTCAAGTGTGCTGCAGGGGAGTGTCGTAGGACCGTTGCTATTCACAATATACATAAATGACCTTGTGGATGACATCGGAAGTTCACTGCGGCTTTTTGAGGATGATGCTGTGGTATATCGAGAGGTCGTAACAATGGAAAATTGTACTGAAATGCAGGAGGATCTGCAGCGAATTGACGCATGGTGCAGGGAATGGCAATTGAATCTCAATGCAGACAAGTGTAATGTGCTGTGAATACACAGAAAGAAAGATCTCTTATCATTTAGCTACAAAATAGCAGGTCAGCAACTGGGAGCAGTTAATTCCATAAATTATCTGGGAGTACGCATTAGGAGTGATTTAAAATGGAATGATCATATAAAGTTGATCGTCGGTAAAGTAGATGCCAGACTGAGATTCATTGGAAGAATCCTAAGGAAATGCAATCCGAAAACAAAGGAAGTAGGTTACAGCACGCTTGTTCGCCCACTGCTTGAATACAGCTCAGTAGTGTGGGATCCGTACCAGATAGGGTTGATAGAAGAGAGAGAGAAGATCCAATGGAGAGCAGCGCGCTTCGTTACAGGATCATTTAGTAATCGTGAAAGCATTACGGAAATGATAGATAAACTCCAGTGGAAGACTCTGCCCACACAGAGGCATACCGACAATCCTCCTTTCCACGAACAGTATGAAACTGGAATAGAAGGGAGAACCGATAGAGGTACTCAAGGAACTCTCCGCCACACACCATCAGGTAGCTTGCGGAGTATGGATGTAGATGTAGATGTTTTGCGCCAGTCACATGGAAATTAATAATCCGATTTGATTTTGATTGATACATTTTATGAGGTTTTTGGCCTCAGGACAACTAAAAACCAATGTGATTGATGCTTTTTATGCAGTTTCTGGCCTCAGGACAATTAAAAACTGATTTTCCCATCCGATGTGATATGACCTTGCCATGGTGAATGGTCATACGTAACTAACAGTATCACACCAGTACACCCATGAACACTGAGTAACACAGTTTGTTTAACGTCAAATGTACACCTTAGGCACTGTTGTATGATTCATTTGTCATTTTTAGTCGACCACTATTAAATTATGCTGCTTACAGTGTGGTACATTTTGTAAATATTTGTTATACTTCTGCCATTCGTTTTCCCCCTTCTTCGATAATATTCCTTTGCAATTTGATGTCATTGTAACTGGTGGTATTATTTCTACGGCAGTGTACAAAGCTTCTGGAGTACAGATATAGCTGTAAAAATGTGCATTATCAGACAAACTGGTCCTCACAAACTGCTTACGATACAGACTCTGATTTACTCAACATGTACAAGACATGATGCAAATAAATAACATTTACCATTAGCTGTGCATTTGGGGGAGCCAAAGAAATATTAAAGTGAAGATACTGTTGGTAGTTGGCAGGGGTGATATGGACAGGGTTTTTATGGAACCATTAGAAAGGTGGAGGTCGGCACACAGGAAGGAGGCATGTTGAGAGGAAACAACTACATGGAACTGACAGGAGAAAACGCAATTCTATAGTGGAAGGAGTGAAGGCAGCTCAAGGTGGAAGCCTTTGTGATGGCCCCCGATGATATGATGAGCGTCATTCTAAGGGACTAGGCTGTGTGTCAGGTCCTCCACACTCAAAATGACAATACAGAATGAGAAGGACAGAAATCTTCCCCTGAACCAATGGTTTAGTTCTTGTGTTGTACTAATGCCACAGCATAAATGGATGTAATAAGCAGTATTTTCGGGTATTTAAAACAGTATGCAAGTACAGGCAACATAGATCTGTAAATGGTAAATAGATGGGATAGTGATCAAATGACAGTAATGTCAATGCTGGAGATAAACCAGTTGGAGGCCACTTTCAGCTGACTGAAGTTCGAGTCTCAGTCCAGCACACAGTTTTAATCTGCCAGGAAGTTTCATATCAGCGCACACTCCACTGCAGGGTGAAAATCTCATTCTCGAAACATCCCCCAGGCTGTGGCTAAGCCATGTCTCTGCAATATCCTTTCTTTCAGGAGTGCTAGTTCTGCTAGGTTCGCGGGAGAGCTTTTGTAAAGTTTGGAAGGTTGGAGACAAGGTACTGGCAGAAGTAAAGCTGTGAGGACGGGGCATGAGTCGTGCTTGGGTAGCTCAGTTGGTAGAGCACTTGCCCGCGAAAGGCAAAGGTCCTGAGTTCGAGTCTCGGTCCGGCACACAGTTTTAATCTGCCAGGAAGTTTCTTAATGCCAAAAGTGTGAGAATAAAACAGACGAAACATATAACACAAAACAGAAAAAAGGAAAGACCACAAGAACGAAGGAAAGGCAACAAACACTAAAAGGAACCAAAGAGGACAAGAAAACAAGAGAGAGATGCAAGAAACAGTTAGAAGAGATTAAAACAAGGAAGCAGATTACAGTGGCTGGCCAACCACGAAAATAAAAAGGAAAAGCCAGCCACCCAGCAACACATTAAAACCTCCACCCTAAAAGCACTAGGGCGGAGGACACAAAGGGACAATGGACATGCACTAAAACTGATACAGAATGATAAAACCCACCCTCACAGATGAAACGTAAAACCAAATCAGACGTTCTCTGCTAAAATCAATGATAACGAGTCTGGCGACTGAAAATGAAGTCGTAGGGCAGCCAAAGAAGGACAGAGCAGAAGAATATGGGCCACTGTCAACCGGGCACCGCACTGACACTGAGGTTGGTCTTCACGGTGCAGGAGGTAGCTGTGTGTCACCCAGGAATGGCCAAAGTGGAGCCGGCACAGAACCACGGAGTCTCTGCGAGAGACCCTCATCGAGGATTTCCACACATTCGTGGTCCCCTTAATGGCTCTTAGTTCATTGTGCATACCGATATTTTGCCATTCCGTCTCCAAAAGCTGAAAAACCTTGCAGCGTAATAACGAACACAGGTCAGTTGCAGGAATGCCCATCTCCAGAAGTGGTTTCCATGTAGCCTGTTTGCCCAGCCTGTTAACAAGTTCATTTCCTGGGATTCCGATGTGACCAGGGGTCCAGACGAACACCACTGAACGACTGGACCATTCCAGGGCATACATGGACTCCTGGATGAATGCTATCAAAGGATGACGAGGGTAGCACTGGTTGATAGTTTTCAAGCTGCTCAAGGAGTCAGTATATAAAAGAAAAAACTCCCCAGGGCATGAACGGAGATACTGAAATACACGAGAAACGGCCACCAGCTCTGCAGTGAATACACTGCAGCCATCGGGTAAGGAATGCTGTTCAATATGGCCGCCATGAACGAAGGCAAAGCCTACGCGAACATCAGCCATCGAGCCACTGGTGTAAACCACTTCTGAGCCCTGGAACACATCAAGAATCAAGAGGAAGTGACAGCGGAGAGTGGCAGGGTTCATGGAGTCCTTAGGGCCAAGTGACGAGATGTTTAACAAACTCAAGTGGCAGACTCTGCAAGAGAGGCGCTCTGCATCGCGGTGTAGCTTGCTCGCCAGGTTTCGAGAGGGTGCGTTTCTGGATGAGGTATCGAATATATTGCTTCCCCCTACTTATACCTCCCGAGGAGATCACGAATGTAAAATTAGAGAGATTAGAGCGCGCACAGAGGCTTTCAGACAGTCGTTCTTCCCGCGAACCATACGCGACTGGAACAGGAAAGGGAGATAATGACAGTGGCACGTAAAGTGCCCTCCGCCACACACCGTTGGGTGGCTTGCGGAGTATAAATGTAGATGTAGATGTAGACAGGTCCAGACGAAGCTGCGGCCGAGGTGTACACCATGGAGGCGTACGTGAACGGATCACAAGTAGAGATGGTAAAGAGAAGGAGAGAAGGGACCGCATGCGAACCACAATCATTAGCCCCGGCACAGGCCACCAATGCGGGAGATGGACTGCCACGGGCGGGAAAAGGAGATGGTAATTCGGATACTCAGGAGAACTATGAATGTGTGCTGTGTAACTGGCAAGCAGTTGTGCACGTCTGATCTGCAATGGAGGAACCCCAGCCTCCACCAGTAGGCTGGTCACCGGACTCGTTCAAAAAGCTCCTGTCACTAGTCAAACCCTGCAGTGGTGCACAGGGTCAAGTAAATGCAACGCTGAGGGCGCTGCCAAACCATAAACCACACTCCCATCATCAATTCAGGATTGGACAAGGGCGCTGTAGAGCCGCAGCAGGTTAGAGCGATCTGCACCTCAATTGGTGTCACTCAGGCAATGGAGGGCATTGAGGCACTGCCAGCACTTCTGCTTAAGCTGACGAAGATGAGGAAGCCAATCAATCGAGCATCGAAAACCAGTCCTAAGAATCGATATGTCTCCACTACAGTGAGTGGATCATCATGAAGGTAAAGTTCTGGGTCCGGATGAATGGTACAACGCCGACAGAAGTGCATGACACAGGACTTTGCGGATGAAAACTGGAGGCCGTGGTCTAGACTAGCAAAGTCATTAAATCTTCGGTAAAATCAGATTTCTCTCATAGATTTCAAGGTCAATCCTGCAGCTGTTTTATCATTTGAGTGTATGAGGGGTAGCAAAAAGATCAAAATAAGGTTCTTCATCAGCTTAGCCAAGGTGACATATTGTAAGTATACTGAGCACAGGAGGAAGAACACCACAATCACATCACCATGTGTCCATTTGTCAGAAGATAAGAATCATGACTGAATTTGGTCTGGTCACTCTATGATTATATTAGATTAGATTAGATTTTTGTTCCATAGACCCAAAAATCAGATGGTTCTCGAGGACACGGAACATGTCAGAAAAAAATATATATATATAAAGTGTGTTATGTGATAAACATCTGCATATAATCCTCATTTCCTTGACCATTTGTTAGAAGATTGTCAAGATATGTTAATCCATTAGGCCATAGCCTAATCCCAGTGTCACTGAATCTGTACCTGACCAAGTACTAAAGAAAAGCAAGAAGAAATTTGGAAAGAGACGTAAGGTTAAGGGTGAAGAAAAACTCTGAAGTTTGCCAAACAAATTTTTATTCTGTCAGGGATAACAAAGGACCTGAAAGAGCACTTTAATGTTAAGGATAGCATTTTGAAAAGCGATTATAAAGATGAACACCAACAAAATTAAAACAACGGTAATGGTATGTAGTCTAATTGGCTATTCCTCAGGGAACAAGATTACAAAATGAGCCACTATAAGTAATAGATGAGTTGCACTATATGGGCAGCAAAATAGCTGACAATGGCCACATCAGAGAGGCTATAAAATACAGACTGTCAATGGCAAGAAAAGCATTTCTGAAAAAGAGAAATTTGTTAACTGAGAATGCCATGCCATACAATAAATAAATAAACAGTAAATCTGAACAGATTATCGGCCCTTCAGGTATAAGTGAGGATCTAGATATTTCAGCACCATATTCTGGCTATAAAATGATACATGTCCCGAATTCCAAGGCAATTAACATATCATTAAATGGTACAGTGACAACAGGAAATTCAGTCTGGGGAACAAAGACTACTCCAATTTCTATTTTAAAAAATCATAGAAGCCAGATTTATTACAGGAACAAAGCTTATTATTTCTCCAAAAATTTATCTATTGTAGAAAAAAATTAGGCAGTAGAAATAATCCCAACTGGTAGCATTATTAGAAATTTAATGCTGAAAGAAAGGTGCTTTTCAAGCAGATAGATGCACTGCTGGGCAAGAAGTAAGTGGCCCATTTGCTGACTGCACCGAGGGTGTACAGGGAACCCCATTTCAGCATTCAGTGTCAGTGTGTAGCAGTAAGTCAGGAAGTGAGTGTCAGTCTGTTACAGCCTTGTGATGTATTCACTTGTGACGGTAGTTGCAACCCTGAGTACTAGCCTCAGATGTTTATATGCAAAGGAGCTTTTAACTTATCATGAGGGACTATGGTCACACTTGATTCGCATTGTATAAAGTTGTGTTTTCATGTGAACATCAGAAAATTACGTGTCTCATTCATTCCAGTTCAGCGAGTTCTTGAGTGCTGCCCATATTCAAAATCTGTGTGGCAAGTGAAGAATTCAACTTTCCACTTTTAGGTGAGCTAAACTGTCTTTGACTAGCCTGGCTATCCTGCTAACATTTAACAGAGACAGAATCTGTAATTAATAAAACTGTGAATAGGGTTTTGATTCTGAACTGTGCCTGTTGTCACGGAAAGAAGAAGAAAAAGATGATGATGGAAAGGAGAAATAACTGTTTCAGGGTTTGTGGAAGATGGTTAAAAGTGAGATAAAACCCAGGCAACTAAAAAGTGTAGCTGGAAACTGAGGTATTCTCCAAAAAGGGTTATCACAGACAGTACAACTAAAATGGAATGATAAAATCAAGACCGTACACACTAGAAGGTCAAGAAACTTTAACTGTTAGATAAATAAAATACATACACAAAAAATTTTAAAAAATGTATAACAGTGTGGAGGTAGAAATTAGCCTGAGATCACTCATGGCATACACACCTCAGTGAGATGCGCTCCACCCTACATCCCCCCCCCCCCCTCCCGACACCAAATGTTGAGATACATTAAACTGTATTATGAAATCCACTTTCCCCTCAGGAGGCATGTGTCAGTTAGCTTTTATCAGCCTGTCAACAAGCATCTGGGGTAAAGACAGAGTAATGATTTACCTCAGATCAACCACCAGGTCACAGACTGCAGGAATATGGGTTATTGTGAGATGACCACCACTGCTGCATTGAGACGGGTTCCCTGAACACAAAAGGAGATATTGAGTATGCCTGGTGTGGCCAATATGCAGTCAGCACAATATGACAGCATCTTTCCAAGATGCCTGGGAGAAGTATGCCATGCCTTGGTAGTCCTCTAAATTCCTCTCAACTTGTTGAGTATCACAGTAGCCTGTCATTCCAGATCTCAGGTTTTCAAAAGTTGATGTCGCAGTTGCAGTCTTAGGTCTACGCCAGGTAGCCCATGTTCAAGTTTGTCTCTTGTGGTTCCTCCTTCAGCTAATCTTGTTTTCAGGGAGTTCATTTCACAGAACACTCATGTGGCTCGGTGTTCAGATGAATGTTACTGTAATTCTAGAGCTGTGTAGATCAACTAATAGGTCTCGAGTGCCAGCGACCAAAGAGTTTCTGGGGTACACTGAGATATGCCTTGTAAGCACCTCATGGAGTCACTACAAACAAGGGTGTTCTCTGCAGCAAGAATTTTGACGTATTTCCGAACACATGATATGGTGACCAACTCTGTAGTGCATACACTGCACACACACGGCTGAGAATACTTATCATGCCCCCTTGCATGTCCAAAAGCACAATCAACCCTGCCATTGACTTTTGATCCGTAGGTGTAGATACATGTTGAGTTTGGGTGGTTGTGAAGAACTGAGCAGAACGGGCACGTGAGAATGGTGGGATTAGCATTTTCTTAGGGCAACAAAAAAGGTCCATCAAAACCATAAGACTGGGTACACACCATAGGAGGGGGAGGGGGGGGGGGGGGGGGGGGCACTGCATACACAGACAAGAGAGGGAAGTCTGAGGTCTGTGCACAGGGTTTCCAATTGTATCTCAGCTAGTCTACCCATTTTAGGGTGATTCATAAACAATCTGAACTATAGGTTGTGAAAAAGTGAACTAACACTAACTGCTGGGCATCTGAAAGATAGTGACAATTGAATTTTTCAAGATTTGCTAGTCTCTGGCCCTCAGTGGTGGGATACCAGCTTCCACTAGGAGGCTGTCTACAGGGCTTGTATGGAAAGCTGCAGTTGCCAAATGGACACCACTATGATGGACAGTGTCTAACAAGCTCATTACTGATGGATGCTGCTGAACCGTAACCAACACACCCATAGCATAGATGCGATAAAATCAAAACTTTGTACAATCACAAAAGAACTGTGCAGTCTGCGCACCAGGGGGCACTGCTGAGAAATTTAAGGTATTAAGTTTTCTCCTGAAATTTAGCTAGAGGTGGTGTAATCAAGTTAACTTATTATCAAACAAAAAGCTTAAAAATTTGAAATGTTCAACGAGTAACTGGTTAAGGAGGTATAGTTCTGGGTATGGATGCATAGTCCCGAGTATACAAAAGTGCATGACTTAAGGTTTTGTGAGAGAACACTGAAATCTATGATTCAGGGTGCAGTTATGTATTCTCTGTGTAGCCCCCTGAAGTTGGATCTCTGTGGTGCACACATGATGTAGAGATGCAATAGAGACAAAGGTCCTGCACATACAGTGACAGCGATACTGTGGGTCCCACTTGTAACATATTATCAGCAACACCTGTGAAAAATTGTTAAATGTGTTGGCTACTTCTAAGGGGTTTGTTACTTTTTTATTTTAATTTAATACTTTCCTGATCATTGGAAGGGTTTTATGCAAGTATAGCTTTCCTGCAATGTTAGGAGTTTTATGTTTTAATTGTTCATTCTAATACCTGTATGTACACACATACTCTCTCTCTCTCTTTCTCTCTCTCTCTCTCTAGATGAATGAAAAACACACAGTGACAGTTAACAACAGTATATACAGTAAACACACACAACCAATACACAGTGAACATAAAGTGTTCAATTGAAATGTATTTGAAAAATGCCAAAAATCAGACATCCTGATGCGCAAAGGCCAACTAAGTAAAACTCCAGGACAACACCTAGGCCTACAGATTAAAAAGTTCACAAAATCATAAGAAGGACCAAATATTAACTTAATCTTTCAAAACTTGTATCACAAAATTCGTTCCTTGCATAACAAGGACCAACAAAAAACGGCAACAACATATCTGTAATCATTATATAACACAATTACTATACAGATACAGCAAACATGTAATATGAGCAACTGAAGATGTTACACAAATAAAAAGAAGATAAATGCACATGGCACAAAACAATCAGCATTCAATTTAGTTGCATAGAGAGACCATATCTCCAATACCAATGTTCACTTGTTTACAATTAGTTTCATTTTACCCACTCAGTAATTTACAGGACATTGTTGCATAGTGTTATACAGTAGGCCAAAATCTAAAACACACAATCCAAAAACCATTGCTACCACAGAAATACAGCAAGTTGACTTAAGTTGCTGCTTGATTCTGTTTTAGTTTTCTTTATTTTGAAGAAGTATGCTACACGATTTAACTTGTGTTAATTTTCTTTTTATTTGTATTTAGAGTTCAGGATGGGCATTAACTGGTGGGTGAGTGGCTTTTGGCAAGCAACTTGTGGTTTATGGAGGTTAGTACCTATTTTTTCAGTGCTCTGTCTGCATTTTGGTTCTACTTAGGTAGGCCTATTGGTCTAGATTAAAGAAAAGTTGGCAATGCTAACTGGACACTATATCCATCCAGTAGTGTCTGGAGACTAGTTCATATATAGTCACAAACCAAAGAAAGTAAAGCTTATTTTGGTATATGCCCAAAGTAGCACGGAAGAAAAGACTAAGATAGGTTCGAGTGTTATGGTTTTGAAGTGTGTTTGTGAAGCCAGCAAATGTGAATGTAAAAAAAACTAGCGGTGGTGACACAGACGTGTAGCACAGCCCAAGATACAGGCTGGGCCTGAAAGTGAGATTGTCTGTTCACTTGCAGCAATAATTTTTAAAATGACAGCTTCAAAAAGTTGGTTGAGTATTTTCAGAAAGTTTAAATTTTCGAGACTGGAGTTAGAAGATGCCTACTCTAAAAACTGCATAACACACACAAAACTTCTATGAAACTGATTCCCAACTGAAGTAGTGTGAGCCCACAAAGATACTTGCAAACAGAATGTCAGCAGCATATTATGCCCAAAAGAGTACTGTCGTCATCAATGTGTAAATGCCAGTGTCTCTTCGTTACATAGTGTTCATATGTACACTACAGTTCTTAAGTGAGTCATTCCATGTCAAATCAACACACCTATTTTACCTCACCCTCTTAGATTTTACTGAAAGTTGGTATACTTATAGTGTGCACTGAGACTAAGAAAAATACCAAATTTCAATTTTTTATCTCAAACCATTCCTGAAATATGGCTATGTAAACTTTTCAAAAACCAGCCAAAAATGTGTGAACGGACTTTTTTTATATTGTCCTAGGAGCTGCCCTAATTGAGCTAGAGAACTGGGAAATGTGTCATTTTGCAGCATTTTGCATGCTCTTTCCAGGGACATACAACAAAACATAGCTTCCAATTAATAATCTTTTTCAAAATACTAATTAATATTTTAATTGAATTTTAATTTTTTTACAAAAAGTACATAATTGAAAATTTTCAAAATATTTCCATAACTACTTCATACTATTGTAAATCACATGGCAAAATATAAATGTGAGATGATGATGGGTTCATTGTTAAAGAAAATTATTCCGGGCTCTTGTTTTTCTCTAACAGCCCTAGTTTGACCAAATTGACGTTTAACAAACAGGAATTTCTTTAAAATATACTGAAAGGTAAGTAAAAAAAGTATTAGAAATATCAAATATCACCTTATTAACCCAAAACTAATCAGCATATTTTATAATTAAGTTGATTGCTTATTTTAATTTCATACAACTTCACTAACAGTATATTAATCAATCTAGCAAAAACAAGAAACTGAGCATTTAACTACAACTGAAATAACGTATCAATAAGTACAAGTATTAACATAATAGTTCTGATCCATGATGTTCAGATTAGATTAGATTAGATTAGATTAATACTAGTTCCATGGATCATGAATACGATATTTCGTAATGATGTGGAACGAGTCAAATTTTCCAATACATGACATAATTAAGTTAATTTAACAACATACTTAAGTTAATATAACAACTTTTTCATTTTTTTGTTTTTTTTATTTTTTATTTTTTTAATATTTTTTTTAATTTATATCTAAAAATTCCTCTATGGAGTAGAAGGAGTTGTCATTCAGAAATTCTTTTAATTTCTTCTTAAATACTTGTTGGTTATCTGTCAGACTTTTGATACTATTTGGTAAGTGACCAAAGACTTTAGTGCCAGTATAATTCACCCCTTTCTGTGCCAAAGTTAGATTTAATCTTGAATAGTGAAGATCATCCTTTCTCCTAGTATTGTAGTTACGCACACTGCTATTACTTTTGAATTGGGTTTGGTTGTTAATAACAAATTTCATAAGAGAGTATATATACTGAGAAGCTACTGTGAATATCCCTAGATCCTTAAATAAATGTCTGCAGGATGATCTTGGGTGGACTCCAGCTATTATTCTGATTACACGCTTTTGTGCAATAAATACTTTATTCCTCAGTGATGAATTACCCCAAAATATGATGCCATATGAAAGCTACGAGTGAAAATAGGCGTAGTAAGCTAATTTACTAAGATGTTTATCACCAAAATTTGCAATGACCCTTATTGCATAAGTAGCTGAACTCAAACATTTCAGCAGATCATCAATGTGTTTCTTCCAATTTAATCTCTCATCAATGGACACACCTAAAAATTTGGAATATTCTACCTTAGCTATGTGCTTCTGATTAAGGTCTATATTTATTAATGGCGTCATACCATTCACTGTACGCAACTGTATGTACTGTGTCTTATCAAAATTCAGTGAGAGTCCATTTACAAGGAACAACTTAGTAATTTTCTGAAAGACAGTACTGACAATTTCATCAGTTAATTCTTGTTTGTCAGGTGTGATTACTATACTTGTATCATCAGCAAAGAGAACTAACTTTGCCTCTTCATGAATATAGAATGGCAAGTCATTAATATATATTAAGAACAACAAAGGACCCAAGACTGACCCTTGTGGAACCCCATTCTTGATAGTTCCCCAGTTTGAGGAATGGGGTGATCTTTGCATATTATGAGAACTACTTATTTCCACTTTCTGCACTCTTCCAGTTAGGTACGAATTAAACCATTTGTGCACTGTCCCACTCATGCCACAATACTTGAGCTTGTCTAGCAGAATTTCATGATTTACACAATCAAAAGCCTTTGAGAGATCACAAAAAATCCCAATGGGTGGTGTTCGGTTATTCAGATCATTCAAAATTTGATTGGTGAAAGCATATATGGCATTTTCTGTTGAAAAACCTTTCTGGAAACCAAACTGACATTTTGTTAGTACTTCATTGTTACAGATATGTGAAGCTACTCTTGATTACATTACTTTCTCAAAAATTTTGGATAAAGCTGTTAGAAGGGAGATTGGACGGTAATTGTTGACATCAGATATATCCCCCTTTTTATGCAAAGGTATAACAATAGCATATTTCAGTCTATCAGGGAAAATTCCCTGTTCCAGAGAGCTATTACACAGGTGGCTGAGAATTTTACTTATCTGTTGAGAACAAGCTTTTAGTATTTTGCTGGAAATGCCATCAATTCCATGTGAGTTTTTGCTTTTAAGCAAGTTTATTATTTTCCTAATTTCAGAGGGAGAAGTGGGTGAGATTTCAATTGTATCAAATTGCATAGGTACGGCCTCTTCCATTAACAGCCTAGCATCTTCTAATGAACACCTGGATCCTACTATATCCACAACATTTAGAAAATGCTATTTTGTCGAAAGTCGACATGTTGAGAAACGTGGCTGTTGTACTTAAGGTTTATAATTTATATAAAAAACAGCTACCAGCCACATGTATGGTTTAGAAAGGTTTATTATCTTCAGACCATGACCGGTTTCGGATTTATCTTTACAAATCCATCTTCAGATGGCAGATTACAAGCGTTCTTAGTTGGACCCAGTTTTGTTTATGTTATTCATTTGCTGCACTGGGAAAGAAAAGAAATATTTTTGTTGTCATATCGGTAATGGTATTTTTACGAAAGATTTACTTCTTTTACAAGATCTAATTGCTCAGAGATGGTTCTTATAAACATTAGTAAACTTGCAGGTTAGTTTACTTACGAGCTGTGTAGTTCTGCCTGACGAAATATTCGTGCGTTTATGTTTTCGAACGCAAGCTTGATAAACTTTTCAATATGCACTATGTGAGTGCTATTCCAGTCTATGGATGTCACTTTTAACCTCCTCATCTTAATTGACACACAGCACACACGAATAACGTTTACAAAGCGTGGCCCAGCTTCACATTACAAACGAGAACAATATTTGCAAAGAGCTTACAGTCATAACAATGTTAACTTACAGATGCTGTATAGTCGATATGGGTACAGTAAAATATCTCTTTGCTATTGTATGAAATTAATCTAAAACAGAATAAATAAAATTACATCCAAATAAGATTACAAACATTATATGTAGTACAGAGTTACTGTGTGTTACTAATTAGTTGTTACAATAGTAGGGGATAAATTCTAATATATGACATAATATACAATGCACATGTTTTCATTATGCAATTTTTCAATGACATAAAACAGTTTTTGGGGCCTGTGCTGAACGTGTTTGATGGGATATTGGGCTTAAGTTATTTTAAAAAAAGTAAAAGTTTCTTCAAAGTTATTTAAGAAGGGGGTGTTAACTGACTCTGTCTGTTCATTCAAAATGAGATCAGGGTACCTGTTTTTATGTGTATGAATCTCAATCTCCTCTAGGAGATTCAATGTGAAACCTTTGTCTTTGAGGTGTAATATCTGCAGGTTGTTTTCTATATTCTCAACTGTATGATTGTTTTCTGCAAGATGGGTGGCAAAAGCAGATTTGCTTAGGTTTTTCAGACGTAGGGCATCAAGGTGTTCCTTGAATCTTGTTTCAAAAGCTCTACCTGTTTGGCCTATGTAGAATTTAGGACAGTTGTTACACTTTAGTTTATAAATTCCAGATCTTTTATGGGGTATGCTATTGTGTGGGAGTGAGTGTATGACTCTTTGTTGGAGTTTGTTATTGGTAGAGAAACTAATTTTGACATTCTTCTTCTTGAATAAGTTGGAAATTTTATATGAAAGTGGGCCTATATATGGTAGGGCTACATACTTTACTGATTTTTTGTCTTTCATAGTTATTGTGGCTGTTGCTTGTTGCAAGGACTTATTGCTAGCAATTTTTACTTTAGTTTTTTGAGATAGTGTGTCTATTATTGAAGCATCATAGCCATTATTTTGGGCAATTGATTTGATTATGCTGATTTCTTTGTGCTGTTCAGTGGGGGTGAGGGGGACTTTATGCATACGATGCAGCATTGACCGGAAATTAGCCATCTTATGTTGATTCGGGTGGCAGGATGTGTTACTGATGGTAACATCTGTAGTTGTTGGCTTTCGAAAGATACCAAAATGGTGTTTGTTATTTATGTTTGATATTTTGAGATCCAGAAAATTGATGCTATTATTTATTTCATGCTCCACTGTAAATTTGATGTTGTTGTGTAATTTGCTGAGATCTTCAGCTAAGGCATCAATTTCACTACTGTTACCATCAAAAAGTAATAGAGTGTCATCTACGTATCTCTTGTAGTAAATTATTTTACTGTTCATTTGCTTATTGGATGAGAAGAACTTTTGCTCAAGATGGTTAATGTAAATATCTGCTAATAATCCAGCAAGACTGCTACCCATTGCAAGGCCATCATTTTGTTTATAGACTTTATTATTAAAGGTGAAGTAATTATTAGACAAAATGAGTGTGAGGATCTCTATTAACTCATATATTTCTGGTAGATTGATCTTTTTGTGTTTTAAAAGGTTACTTTTTATTACGTCATTTAGAAAATGATTATTAAAAATATTTTCAACTTCTGACTTTTTGTTCATAAAGTTTTCATTCAATTTGATGGTAATACTGTCTTCCTGTGCTCTTGGTTGACCTGTTTCTCTTTTAATAATATTCCAAATGGTTTTAATTTTATTATCAGAGTTGCTGATTTCAGACATGTTTGAAATGGAACTATTAAACAAAATACGTAATGCTTGTTTTTGAGTAACAGGTATGTTTACATAGCTAAATTTAACACAATAGGTACTAACAATAATTTTGAAACAACTTTCTATAAAATATACATTAACACTAACCTGAGACAAAAATTAAGTTTTGAGTTGAAAGCAGTTTCCCAATAAATTGTCTTGGAACTTCACATATTACATTTTAATAAAGCTGACTGGGTTTGGTTTACATCACTTTCATTAAGAATGTATGTTCTCCCTGTCAGAGTAAATGGATTCACTTTTGTGCGAACATCCACAACTGACACCCACAGGACATCTGCATGTGCAGGATAAGAGAATGACTTAGCTGGTCCACGTGGATTAAGAAAAGTTATTTACACTTCAAGTTCTTAGTTTTTTTCTAAAATGTACCCAAGCCACCAGTTTCTGCCATATACAGTGATGACATAGCCTGATACATCTTGTAATTTCAGTTTGTCTGGTGATGTAGTTACTTCCCTCTCCCAACTCTGCATATCACCTGAGAAGTATTTGACTATTAATTTTGATGTAGTGTTGGGAATGAAAGCGTGAAATTGCTGTGTTCCTTTGATTGTCAATGCCTCTTCAAGTTGGCTTCTTAAGAATATTTCTGAAGCAGCGTAGTCTTCTTGAGTGGAATATGCAAAATCAACATTTGTGATATTATCTACTGCCCACTCAAATAGATCTCATGTGGTTTGGATCTGATTTTGGTATGGCCTTTGCAAACTTACACGAGCTGCCAGTCTCTTTACTGAACCCCCTACTCCATCACAAGGCCCTTTCCCATGTATTGTGGCTGAAATGTGCCACTCAGCTTTTATGTTGAAGTCTTCCTCATGAAGGCAAAGGTTCAGGAAGTTTTTCTTATTTTTATACTGAGCAGCAGAACCGTCAGAATAATAGTATATCTTTTTTGGATCTTTTGAAATTTATTTGTTAGCTATGAAATTAGCTTTATTTGAAAGGTGTAAACCACAGTTGTATTGTGCTCCAGGCAATCTGAAACAATGACAAAGCTCATATGCTCAATTTTGTCTTCCTGTTTGTAATATATAACAGTGGAAATTCTGAGATTCATCCTGTACAACTATACTATAATTTTCTGAAAAATCACATATGACAACAAATTCAGATTCCATAAGGTTTTCTCTTGTGGAGTTAAGGAATGTTCGTTGTTGCTTGGCAATGAAGTCATGCCGAATCAAAGTCGACATCTTACTACAAAATAAATCTATGAATTCTTCAGAAGTTTTCTGAACAATTTCCAGATTACATCAGTCAACTGACATCCACTGTCAGAACTGAACATGTTCAATTAAGTTTTCATGAAAAGAGTCTTAAAATTTTACGTATGACAGTTTCTCCTGGGCAGTATTCACAGTTTCCCATGTTGCAATCAATTTATGATGTGTTGCAAAGCATTTTTGCAATGCACTGCTTATAACTGTTTAAGCTGCTGTTTGTTACTGTATTTAGTTTGGCATTTTCTATAATTAATTTTATGTTTTGGTGAGTTGTGCACACGCAGACAGTGTGTGTGCCACTCTGGCCAGCTAATACACGTTTTGGTCTCAACTCAGCAAATTTAGAGAAACCTATTTATATGTTAGGAAACTTGTCTTTAAAATGTTTGTAAGCTTCTTTAAGGTTACACAAAATAAGCCTTTTTGATATTTTTGTTTTATTTCCACTTGTTTCTGTAATTGTCACACAATCTTTAATACCTGGCATTGCCCTGCGAACTTCATCATTTTCATAAAATGAATGTACAGTTTTGACAGTTTCTGTTGGTAAACACTTCCCTGGTTTTGGGTTTGGACCTTCCATGAATCCTCTCTTTCAAAATTTTTTTGGGTTGCCGAACAATGTAATTAGGAGCATTAAATTCCCTCATTATTTTCCTGACACTCCACTTTTCAGGTAAACTTGCAAGAATCATCAGTTTTTTTTGCTCTACTTATAGAATTTTTAAAGTTTCTTTTAACATTTTCAAGAATGGATTCATCAGTATCTGATGAAGGAGTTTCAGGAGCAACAAAAAGTTTACGTGTCATTGATGAGATTTTCTTCACTTTTGATTTGGCGAAATGCCTAGATGTTAGTTTTCTCTTGTCAATTGGGGACTCACCTAGTTCTCGAAGTGTTGTGTTAAATGTTTTAACAGCTACTGAAGTTGGAGTGAAGTCAGGGTCTTGGTCTCGGATGATTATCTCTGATCCAGAAGATTCTTCTTCAACACTTCCATCACTGATGGGCTCTGGTGTATATTTCAATTTGGTTACATCTTTCCTACAATTATCACAAATCTTGGCACCGCTTGGTATTTGAGGAAATAATTTGGGCATCCATGTTGTGACATTTCTCAGTTTTTTTCTGTCTCTAATAAAATAATTTGACTTCTTCAATGGATTACAACACTGCACTCTTACAGCACAGCACTTTTTACTTGGTTCCATATTTATACAAAAACCACTTATAAACTGTCCTTCAATGTATAGATTTACTTGAAAATGAACTATTAAATATAATAGATACAGACTGGTCAACACAGAGGTAACAATTGATTTGCACTAAAACCACAGTGCACACTAATGCTGTAGGTGCACAAAGCCTTAGAAGGTAACAATGCAGACTACATCATCTCAACAATGGCTCCAGTCTCTGAATTATTGTACAGACATCAAGCCTTATGTATACGGTCTCTACTGACGTACTACCTTAAAGGTCAAACTAGGGCCGTTAGTGAAAAACAAGAGTCCGGAATAATTTCTTTTAACAATGAACCCATCATCATCCCACATTTATATTTTGCCATGTGATTTACAACAGTATGAAGTAGTTATGGAAATATTTTGAAAATTTTCAATTATGTACTTTTTGTAAAAAAAAAAATCAAAGTATTAATTACCATTTTGAAAAAGGTTATTAATTAGAAGCTATGATTTTTTGTCTATCACTGGAAAGAGCACGAAAAATGCTGCAAAAGGACACCTTTCCCAGTTCTCTAGCTCAATTAGGGCAGCTTCTAGGGCAATTTAAAAAAAAGTCCATTCACACATTTTTGGCCAGTTTTTGAAAAGTTTACATGACCATATTTCAGGAATGGTTTGAGGTAAAAAATTGAAATTTGGTTTTCTTTTTTTTTTTAATTTCAGCACACACTATAAGTATACCAACTTTCAGCAAAATCTAAGAGGGTGAGGTAAAATTTTTAATTAAAGTGTGTTGATTTGACATGGAATGACTCAAGTATGGAATTCTTTTCTGCAAAAAATATATACAAAATATGAACACAGTTTACAAATGACTGAACAGGGCCATAAGAACAGTAACTAAAAATGGTAATTGAGCAAATTGTAGAGATCTGTTCAAAACACTTGGGAGCTTAGGTACACTGTGTGGATATGTTTCTCAATATTAGAATCTTAATCACCTATGCACATTAAAAATGACTTTCATCATTACTGCACAAACAGCTCTGACCATGACCACATAACAGATCTTGATGGAACTCACATTTACCAAGAAAGAATAAATGTAAAGCTCATAACAACATTTTCCAGCAAATAATAAAAACCATACAACAAACTGCATACCAGGAAAACTAAAGAGATCACTAAAACAAACTTATTTAAAAAGACAGTTAAAAACTATCTCTTGAGCAATACATTCTACACAATGAAGATTAGATAAGAAAAACTAGGATTTTTGGTGAAAATGTAACACAAATAATAAAAATAATGATGGTAATGATAATAAAATATCCATCATAACACTTTCACAATTTTCCCTTCTCTGAAGAACCTTATTCCCTAACATCTGCAATGTCTAATACTAACAGCATATCTCACTCATTATAGCAGGATGCTGACTCAGTTTCTCAGATGAGATGCTGTAATGCATAATACAGAAACCAAATGTCACTATTGACCTGATGTCAGCTGATAGTGTGTGTAGTGTTACATTATGAGGGTTGCTCCTACCACAAGGCCACAGCAAACTACCTGTTCCATCCTTGTAAAACTAGACCTGTAAGCATATAACTGCCTGTGTCTATTTTTTGTGGTTATTAAATTGCAATGCCATGACATGTCCAGTATCCTTGTAAAAGAAAATCTCTGTAAGTATGTGTAGGGGTGGGGGGAGGGGGAGGATACTAATTGTGTCATTTGTGCATTTGATCAGTAAATCCAGATCACAGCAATTGCACAAACAAGTATGGTGCCACTCAATAACAGGGAGTATAATTGAGAGTAATGTGTTACACATAACTTTGCAGAATATTTTCGTTCGTGTTTTATTCAAGCAGGAACACTAGATTGTAACCTGTTGTTGTTGATGCCAGTCATTTCCTAAAAGTGCTTGCAAACTGCCTCCCTAACTTTCAAGAACTGTTACATGATGTTCTGTAATACAAAACAATCACTGTACTCCTTCCACAATGAACTTTACTTTTCCTATCTTAGTTCCCTATAAAACTAGTACTATATGTTACCCGACTGAAGTAGGACATTACAGGTACCACAACACTAATATTGACTTGCGCCACACCAAAGTAGTAAACTGAAGTTGTTTACTGAATAATTTATGTAATTTGACGGTGTAACTATTGACAGCTAGCATTACAACGGGCGTAAACAGTTTGTATAGTGGTGATTTCAAGACATACTGCTACAGTTCACCAAAACAATGTTTTGTGGAGTTCGAATTTCGTGCTTTACGAATGTGTGAGAGTAAAATAACGGCATATATAAAGTAATACCTTTTGCAGGCGATACATTTACAGAAAAAATGTTCGGCACGCTCCTGTCGCACACATTTCCAGTCGGCCATAACAATATACAGCATTTGGATAATTTCTTCTCTTTGCAGATTAATAAAAGACTTCAAACTGTCTGTCTAATATTAAACATCTTGTCCGTTGAAAATGGAAACAATGCAGTAACTTCATTGCTATAAAAAACTGCATCATTTCTACGACACTGATAAGGCGAAACAGGTACAATAACACAGTGTATTACGCAAGTTAGCAACTAATCTCACAAAGCTGATGAACAATCATCACTAGTCACTACACTACGCCCTGTCAGCGAAAACAACTGTTCCTATGTTTTCATTTACTATCGCAACAATGAGGACAGCAAACCTCATCTCATCAAAGATGACATTGAAGATACCATCTCAACTGTCAAATTAGAAGAACTAATTTTTCTTGGCCCTTTAAATGCCATTTAGATGCAAATATAGCATCAAAGATATGCTTCGACATTCATTCTCGCTGTATTTTGGGATTTGATATACAATTGAAGGGGCGTCTTTGTTTGTATTCTGTGGTTTGCTCGGTATAAATCCTCTTAAATACTGCTATGAAAATTGTATTGCGAAATACTCTACAGTCAGGTTGATATTAGTTCCCAGCTTATGATTTTTAATGCCTATTCGGCTAATTTATTGAACTAATGGAGGTGATATCTATACTCAAGTCAAACTAGGCTCTGTTGTGTTCTATGATCAATGGTCGTGTTGTTTGGTACATCTTTGCTCAACAACATGGCGTCGAAAGAGGTACGTGTTTATGTTTTGTTTTTATGGAAAGGATGTGTAACATTTTCAGTAGAGACAGTATTTTTAATTGGTTGAATTAATTTGACAAGGTTACCATGATAAAATACAGATCAGTTTAGTTATTGTAAGACGACCGGTTTTATTTATTATAGAGAGCAGAAGATCATCGAAGAAAGTGGGACCGCGATGAATATGAACGTTTGGCTGCAGAAAGAATACAGGAAGAATTGGAAGCACAAGAAAAAGCGAAGCAAAAACAGCCACCTGTTAAACGAGACTTATTGCGGCAACGTGACTACCGAGTTGATTTAGAATCAAAATTAGGAAAGAGTGTAGTCATAACAAAAAACACTCCGTCGTCGCAAACAGGAGGGTATGCCTTCAGACATGTTACAAGCCCCGTTTGTGATATGTCATGCATCATTACTTAGTTGATGTATAATTTCACATATGTTGACAGTATATTGACCTGTAATTCTTTGCAGGTACTACTGTAATGTGTGTGATTGTGTTGTGAAAGATTCCATTAACTTCCTAGACCACATAAATGGAAAGAAACGTAAGTGACTCTCTACTAATTGTATTTAGCTTTGTGTAAATTGCTATCATGTTTAATTTTTTTCTGTTCTGTTTCTTTAATAACAGTAATCAATATTACTTATCTTGCAACCAGACTATAAGGGAGTGATAGTGGAGTAATGACTGAGCAGAAATAAGTGTCATAGTTTTTCATTATTGATGGATTCACACCAATCCGTAAAGAATAGAACTCATTGGCTCACACATTAACACACTTTGACACAGTTGATCATACAGTCCTAGTAAAGAAACTAGAGAATACTGGTGTTTGTGGACATGTAGCAAACTGGATAACATCATATCTAAGTAACAGGAGGCAATATGTAGCCATTAATAACTTATACAAATTAGAAGTTAGAAGCATTAAGTATGGTGTACCTCATGGATCTGTAATGGGACCTGTTCTCTCCAATTTATTTGTGAATAATGTGGAAATGAAATCAAAATACTTAATGCAGATGATATGACTGTGCTAAATGTTTCCAACAATTTGGAGGCACTTGAGCAAAATACATTCATATCAGTCAGTAGTACAGCACAATGGCTCTCTGAAAATGAGTTAATTATTAATGTGAAAAAAAACTATGCACATGGTCTTCAAAATAATCAAAAAAAGAACATATGGATGTTTTCTTAGATGAAAAAGGACTGGAAGAAGTAGCTTCGATTAAGTTTTTGGGCATTCACTAGACACTAGCTAAATTGGAAGCTGTAGATAAATACTGTTTCCAGTAAGCTAAGCTCGGTGAATGAAACAACTGGCTCAGTGTACTCACTGTCTGTCTTGGTTTTTTTTGTACCATACATGTGATATGGAATCACAGTGTGGGGTAACTCAACAATCGCAAGAATGAAGAGAATATTCACATTCCAGAAGCAAGCCATTCGAATTATATTGAAAAAGAAGCAAAAGAATCATGTAAAAGTTGTTTCAAAGAACTAAACATTCTAACATTTCCGTCATTGTATATATTCAAGACCATTGTGAGTGCATTACGTGATCACACAAAACTTGAGACTAATGAGACTGTTCATACACATAACACAAGGAACAGTAAACAACTGCGGTGCATTCCACATAGACTTAAGATTTTTGAAACAGGACCCAAATACTCTGGCATGAAGTTAATACAAGCGATGCCAAGGGAATTACAAGACCTCAAAACTGAGAAAACTTCCCCACAACTCTAAAAAAGTTTCTGATACAAGGAGAATTTTATAGTGTAGCAAACGGCTAGTGTAATTGTTTAATACAAACCATACAAAAATTCACGGAAGTATGTTTTTTAACACAAACCTAGGTTTTTTTAAATGGAACCACGTTAGTTTTGTTAGCACATCTGAAAATATAAACAAATACGTAATCAGTGCCATTTGTTGCATTGTACACTGTTAATTACATCCAGAGATATTGTAACCTAAAGTTGACGCTTGAAACCTCCAACGTTCAGTTGCGTGTTGTAAGAAACACGGGCCACGGTCAGCGAGCAGCATCTGCAGGGACATGTTTACGATGACGACCGTGTTTACGAGTGTGGCTGTAGTGCACTGTTGTGGTTTGGTCTAGCTGTCGCAGTGTCCACATGTAGCGCTTGCTGCTATTGTTATTCTGCATTCATCTCCGCACGCAGACCAACTGTAGTACACCGTGTTACCAGACGTCTGTGATAGTGTACTGTTGTAGGAACTGTGACCATGGTGTATTCGAACTCTGAAAAGGTGGAGATGATACTCATCTATGGCGAGTGTCGACGAAATGCAGCTGAAGCCTGCAGGGTGTATGCAGAACGGTACCCGGACAGAGAGCATCCAACTTGCTGCACATTGCAAAACATCTACCGCCAACTGTATGCAACAGGTATGGTCGTAGCACGCAAACGGTTCCGTAACAGGCCCATCACAGGAGAAGCGAGTGCAGTTGGTGTGTTAGCTGCTGTTGCCATGATCCCACACATGAGTACACGGGCCATTGCGAGAGCCGGTGGACCGAGTCAAAGTAGTGTCATGCGCATACTGCATCGTCACCGCTTTCACCCATTTCATGTGTCGCTACATCAGCAATTACATGGTGATGACTTCAATCATTGAGAGCAATTTGTCAATGGGCATTAACAGAGAATGCGTTGCAGTTCTACCTGTTTACCGATGAAGCGGGTTTCACAAACCACGGGGCAGTGAATCTACGGAACATGCATTACTGGTCCGTGGTCAATCCTCGCTGGCTCATACAGGTAGAGCGACAGCGACCGTGGACTGTAAATGTATGGTGCGGAATCATTGGCGACCACCTCATTGGTCCTCACTTCATTGCAGGGGCCCAAACAGCTGCAACATACATCGCGTTTCTACAGAATGATCTGCCAATGTTGCTCGAAAATGTCCCACTGGAAATGCGTCGACGTATGTGGTATCAGCATGATGGTGCACCTGCACATTCCGCAATTAACACTAGGCTGACCCTTGACAGGATGTTCGACGGGCGTTTCATAGGACGCGGAGGACACATAAATTGGCCAGCCCGTTCTCCTGATCTTACACCTCTGGGCTTCTTTTTGTGGGGAATGTTAAAGGAGAATGTGTACCGTGATGTGCCTACAACCCCAGAGGATATGAAATAACATATTGTGGCAGCCTGCGGGGACATTACACCAGATGTACTGCGGCGTGTACGACATTCATTACGCCAGAGATTGCAATTGTGTGCAGCAAATGATGGCCACAACATTGAACATCTATTGGCCTGACATGTCGGGACACACTCTATTCCACTCCGTAATTGCAAACGGATACCACGTGTGTTCGTGTACCTCACCCCTCATGGTAATGTACGTGTGCGTCAGTGAAAAAGACCAATAAAAGGTGTTAGCATGTGGACGTAATGTGCTGTTACAGTCTCTTCTGTACCTAAGGTCCATCACCGTTCCCTTTGGATCCCTACGTAATTCAGTGCTCTCCGATACACACGATCGAACAGCGGAGGAGTGGTACTCAAGCGTCAACTTTAGGTTACAATATCGCTGGATGTAATTAACATTTTACAATGCAACAAATGGCACTGATTACGTATTTGTTTATATGTTCAGATGTGCTAACAAAACTAACGTGGTTCCATTTAAAAAAACGTAGGTTTGTGTTAAAAAACATACTTCCGTGCATTTTTTTATGGTTTGTATTAACCAATTACACTAGTCCCTGTCCTCACGTTCGGTCTGTGGAATCGATTCGTCAGTATTTGATGTGGTTTACGAAATATACCCAGCGGTAATGTTAGGTGACTCACCCTGTATATACACACTGTGAAAGCTCCTATGTATATTTAATGTGTAAGCTACTTTATATACTATTATATTTCGTATTACCTAGGTTGTAACCTCATTACCTGTCCTATGTTACAAGTACATATCTGTACAAAAGGTTATTAACTAGACCAATAAAAGTCAAAATCACTTTGCCCTCATCACAAATTACATGGCTACCACCAGAGAAAAAAATTTACGTGTCACATCAGCTTTGAATCAATTTGCTGATTTCCTGCTTCATTACTGTCTTGTTGGATATTAATTTTCACCATTCAGGTTTAAGTACTTCACAGTACATCAAAAGCTAAACATTCTATTCTTGTATTAGACAGTGTGGTATCCTCTCACAGCAAACATTCCCCTTTTTTTTTTTTAATTAAAAAAAAAAGGGGGGGGGATAGAGTGTATCTTGGTTTACACCAGCATGAGTCTACTTTGACCTGTATTATCATCTAAGTGGCAGATGTAAATAACTTACCAAATTCCAGGCATATGACATATGCACCATAACAAGAATTAGCGTTATTCCTGTGACATCACATTTGTTAGCATCACCAATTCACAACCAAAGTGTCACCTTTGAACCTAATCTAGACCTTAAGCTTCCCTAGAGGTCAGTATCACACAATAACCAAGATTTTGTATTCACATACAGTGGCTTTACAAACTTGCAGCCAAACATTCTCCTTTCACCATAACATGGAGTTCCATCTGATACCTACATCCCAAAAAGATAATATAAACACAAAACTAATATTGTCGTTGTTGTCTTTGTGCTTCTTAACTTTTTCCCCCTCAAAGGGCAGATGTCAAGTAATCACAAATACATTCTTTTGTACTGAAAGACAGACAAAAACTGAAAATCACACAAGCCACAACTTCTGATCATTGTACATCTTAAAATTTGCAACATTAGATTATATACAGAAATGCGTTAAAAGAAATGGGATATTGGTCCAGAAATGAGTTAGTCTCAGAGATTTGACACAGACTACAACAACCGACAGAAAAGATGATAATTTTTTTTACGGTCTTTAGTCACTGACACAAGAATCGTTATCCTGTCATAATTAAAATGAGAAGAATATAATAATTCCAATCCCAAAGAAAGCAGGTGTTGACAGATATGAAAATTACAGAACTATCAGTTTAATAAGTCACAGCTGCAAAATACTAACGCCAATTCTTTACAGACGAATGGAAAAACTGCTAGAAGCCGACCTCGGGGCAGATCAGTTTGGATTCTGTAGAAATGTTGGAACATGTGAGGCAATACTGACCCCACAATTTATCTTAGCAGATAGATTAAGAAAAGGCAAACCTATGTTTCTAGCATTTGTAGACTTAGAGAAAGCTTTTGACAATGTTGACTGGAATACTCTCTTTCAAATTCTGAAGGTGGCAGGGGTAAAATACAGGGAGCGAAAGGCTATTTACAATTTGTACAAAAACCAGATGGCAGTTATAAGAGTCTAGGGACATGAAAGGGAAGCAGTGGTTGGGAAGGGAGTGAGACAGGGTTGTAGTCTCTCCCCGATGTTATTCAGTCTGTATATTGAGCAAGCAGTAAAGGAAACAAAAGAACTTTGAGGTTCACCGATGACATTGTAATTCTGTCAAAGACAGCAAAGGACTTGGAAGAGCAGTTGAACGGAATGGACAGTGTCTTGAAAGGAGGGTATAAGATGAACATCAACAATAGCAAAACAAGGATAATGGAATGTAGTCGAATTAAGTCTGATGATGCTGAGGGAATTAGATTGGGAAATGAGACACTTAAAGTAGTAAAGGAGTTTTGCTATTTGGGAAGCAAAATAACTGATGATGGTCAAAGTAGAGAGGATATAAAATGTAGACTGGCAATGGCAAGGAAAGCATTTCTGAAGATGAAAACTTTGTGAACATCGAGTATAGATTTAAATGTCAGGAAGTCGTTTCTGAAAGTATTTGTATGGAGTGTAGCCATGTATGGAAGTGAAACATGGACGATAAATAGTTTGGACAAGAAGAGAATAGAAGCTTTCGAAATGTGGTGCTACAGAAGAATGCTGAAGATTAGATGGGTAGATCACATAACTAATGAGGAGGTATTGAATAGAATTGGGGAGAAGAGGAGTTTGTGGCACAACTTGACTAGAAGAAGGGATCGGTTGGTAGGACATGTTCTGAGGCATCAAGGAAGCACCAATTTAGTACTTGAGGGCAGCGTGGAGGGTAAAAATCGTCAAGGGAGACCAAGAGATGAATACACTAAGCAGATTCAGAAGGATGTAGGCTGCACTAGGTACTGGGAGATGAAGAAGCTTGCACAGGATAGAGTAGCATGGAGAGCTGCATCAAACCAGTCTCAGGACTGAAGACCACAACAACAACAACAACAATTAAAATGAATGTCTCAACCTTAACAGAAGTGTCCCATTCTGTAAGTGGTTGACGTTTGTTAAGGTGTAATTTCCTGCAGATAAAACAATGTATTTGGATTGCTGTATTTAAATGGGCTGAACTTTTGAATATACTGCCTTTCATACTTACTTTCATTCACAGGTTTGTACGACTGGTAAACTTCATTCAGCTGTTAAAAAGTTTCTTCGCTATCTCCATGATTGTGGTTTTTTGTAGAAGTCTGTTTGTAAGGTGACACATAATGGTTTGACACGCCCCCCCCCCCCCCCCAAAAAAAAAAAAAAAGAAGAAGAAGAAGGAGAAAGTGTTCTACAGACCCCACCATTAAGAGAAGCCTTAAAACGGCGTGAAATGACTTAGTTATAATTTGACTCCATTATCAACTCATGTTTGTGATTAGCCCTTGGAAATTAAGTCTAAATTACTTTATTGTGATTATATCAGCAGAAAAGCAGCTACATTTGGGGATAAAAAAAACTCTCTTACACAACTCAGCTGCTATTATCTGTTGCTTCATACTAGGTATTTAGGTCAACCAAAAGTTGTAATTCCACTTGTCTGCTTAGACCTGCGACATAGCTGTGTTGTGTTGTGTGATGTCATGGTGGCGCAATGTTTGTAGAGGCTGTGTTGTAGTATCTCTTGTGTTGTATGTTTCAAAGACATTTGTTATGTATCTCAGGCATTTGACATTTTTAACTCAGTGTGCAAGGTTCATTAATTAGTTAATTTTATTTTGTGTTTTGTGGGTGATGAATTCGTACTTGTTTGGTACTACTAATGCCTTGTGTTTCTTTTGGTCAGAAGTTTAATAGTGTTTTTCTGTTTTAGTCAGTAATGGATATGACAGAAATTTAAGAGCAGATCATTACTTAATGCTTTGGGCAAAGATATGGTGTCATCTTGTGGGCTTTTTTTTGGGGGGGGGGGGGGGGTCAGAATTGGTGAGTCTACATTTGGTTGGCAAGTATTTTTATGTTGCTGTATTTTTTATTGGAGTATGTATGGTGTGTGTGTGCGTGTGTGTTTATTATTGTTTGTGTATATCAAAATTTGTGATGATGCCAGTTTTCATGAATTTTAGGTTTTTTGCATTTGAGCTTGGTCATTGTGTTGGATTCTGGGTAATGGACATTGTGGATATTGGTGTATTGTCATTGGTTAGGTTTTTTTTTTATATTAATTATGTCAATTGGCTGTTGGCTTCATTTCAGATAGCTAGGGTATGTGAAGATTTCAATAACAGATTTGATGATTTGAATATGTTTGTTTTTGGTACTACGGGCTTCTTTTTAGCTGCCTTACAGGTCTAGCAAAATTAGACACCATATTGTGTACGCTTGACATAGGAGTGTCCACCATCTTTATGACATCAGTGGTCAAAGCAGGCAAGTGGAATCACAACTTCTGGTAATCCCAAGCATTTATATAACTGTACACTAGCAGCTGTCTGTGTAATGGTCAAATTAAAGGCTGCTTATTCTGAACATTAATATTTCATGGAATTTACATTCCAGAATCCAGATACTGACAAATTGTAGAAGGGGCGGTTAGTAGGGTAAGGCTAGTCTTTTATGCTTATTTTACTGTTTGGTTATCTACAATTTCTTGTCTGATATCTGATGGCAACTCTTTAAAGGCTGAAATATAAAACTCCATTTTGAACCTAGGCTGTGACGCATAAGCTGCTTATAATATTGGGGTTGTAAATATTAGTGTGTTCATCCAAAATTCACTCTAATTATTACCCAAAAGTAATAGGAGTAGATGTGTTTGCAAGTAAGTGTGAGAATCCCAAGATACCTTAAGAGTCTTCTATAAGATTTCAGTAATCAACTTTACATAATGTTCTTATCATCTGCTTCTGTAGAATAAGTACTTTTTTGACAGCTGCATTGGCCTAGACAGTTATTCCATAAGAAAGTAAAGGGTGTACATAAAGTCTGAGAACAATTTCAGTTATTTATTGCACAGGAACCAAACATTGTACAGATATCATACATATATCATTTTGAAGAGAAACCTTGAAAGTTTTTCTTCATGTATATTGCCGCAACTTAGTTTGGTAACTAGCCGATAGTCAGCACTAGTCGCAAACGCGGCGAGTTCAGGTGTGGAGCAAGCTTTCTGTGTGTTGGAGTTTGACAAAAACAAGTGTGCTACAGATGTTCAGAACCAAGTATGGTAAGAAGCCACCAACAAGGAAGGTCATTTACCACTGGCACAACAAATTCGTTACGACAGGTTGCTTGTGCCTGGCAAAGAGAAGCAGACATCCCAGAGTGATTGAAGTAAATGTGGAGTGCGTACGAGGCACATTCATAACAAGTCCAAAGAAATCGGTGCGTCATGCATCCCGTGAACTTGAAATTGCTCCAGTGACAGTGTGGAAAGTCCCGCGACAGAAGCTGTCTGTGAAACCATTCAGATTGGAGCTAATGCAGAAGCTCAGTGACAAAGACAAATGTTTTGAGTTTTGTTCACAGTTGCAACAGTTGAATGACAATGGGGATGGCATTGTTGTTCACTTAATTTTTACTAACGAAGCCACTTTTCACACTAATGGGAAAGTGAACAGGCATAATTGCTGAATCTGGGGTACAAAGCAACCACACAAATGTATTGAATTTGAGCACGATTCCCCAAAGGTAAATGTTTTTTGTACCTGAACACAGAGCTGCTGCTTTGATGACTCAGCCGTGCTACAGAAGAGTACAGCTGTTTCATGAAATGGCCTCTCCGATCACCAGATCTCACTCCCATGTGACTTTTTTCTGTGGAGACGCATTAAAGGTCTGGTGTATGTACGGCCTCTACCTCATGATGTAGCAGAGCTCCGGGAGAGAATAAGGGAAGTGACTGCCACAGTCGACAATGCTGTGCTGGCATGGGTATGACAAGAATTTGATTACCGTATTGACGTCTGCCGGGTCACTCATGGTTCACATATTGAATGTTGGTAAAAAAAACTTTCAGAGTTTCTCTTCAAAATGCAATATTTATGACAGCTGTACAACGTTTAGTTCTTGTGCAATAAATAATTGAAAGTGTTCCTGGACTTTTGTACACCCTGTATTGAGTGAAAAAATGTTAGCAATCCTATTTACAGATCGACACAATGAGAAATGTGTTGTCTTCTTAGATTTACAGCCTTCAGGCAAAAATCAAACAATGGAAAATCCAGGATGGACAGTAACAATACCAGAGAAGGAAAGTTGCTACTCACCATATAGCGGAGATGCTGAGTCGCAATAGGCACAATAAAAAGATTCACACACTCATAGCTTTCGGCCATCAAGGCCTTTGTCAGCAGCAGACACACATACACACACGCACACACACACTCATGCAGACACAACTTGCACACACGTCTGCAGTCTCAGAGAGCTGAAACCACACTGCGAGCAGCAGCACCAGTGCATGATGGGAGTGGTGAGTGGTTGGGGGTAAGGAGGAGGCTGTGGTGGAGAGGGAGAGGGATAGTATGGTGAGAGTGGCAGACAGTGAAGTGTTGCAGTTTAGACAGAGGGCAGGAGAGAAGGTGCAGAGGGGGGAAGAGGGTAAGTAGCGGAAAGACTGGGTGTGGCAGTGAAATGACAGCTGTGTAGTGCTGGAATGGGAACATGGAGGGGGCTGAATGGGTGAGGATAGTGACTGATGAAGGTTGAGGCCAGGAGGGTTACCCATCCAGCCCCCTCCCTGTTCCCATCCCAGCACTACACAGCCGTCATTTCACCGCCACATCCAGTCTTTTAATTTATTTGTATTTATATTTCTCTCCTTTCTGCTACTTACCCCCTCCCCCCTCCGCACCTTCTCTCCTGTCCACCGTCTAAACTGCAACACTTTACTGTCCGCCACTTTCGCCATACTATCCCTCACCCTCCCTGCCCCAGCCTCCTCCTTACCCCCACCCAGTTGCCACTCCCATCCTGCACTGGTGCTGCTGCTCGCAGTGTATTTTCAGCTCTCTGAGACTGCAGACATGTGTGCAAATTGCGTTTGCATGAGCATGTGTGTGTGTGTGTGTGTGTGTGTGTGTGTGTGTGTGTGTGTGTCTACTGCTGACAAAGGCCTTAATGGCCGAAAGCTATGAGTGTGTGAATCTTTTTATTGTGCCTGTCGCGACTCAGCATCTCTGATATATGGTGAGTAGCAACTTTCCTTCTCTGGTATTGTTTTACAGCCTCCTTTATATAACCAGTGAGAAAGTTACCACCTGAGATGTAAATTATAGAGTGCCCTCTAGGCCAATAGTAACCCCCCCCCCCCCTCCCAATCAGTCTGCCATCTCTGAGATATGTACATGACTGAAGATCACATGTCACTTCAAGCTTGCTATATGATTCGCCACAGATCTTCTATGTGCTATATATGATCCAGATTTATAGTTGAATTTGACATGTTGGCTTGTGAAATGATGCTTGATAGTGGTTTTGGGTTGTCGTAAATCTCTGAGTATGATGTCACAATGTAAGTTGTCAATAGTTTATGAATGGCAATTATCATATTATGACAGTTTTTGTAATTAGTCATTGTGCCCTATTTTGGGCTTCTTGTTTTATGTAGGTGCCTGAAGATGGTCTGTTTATGGCTGTAACTGGTTGCATAATAAAGTGATAATACAGTTGTGTGCAACACAGCTCAACAGTGGGTAGGATTTTTACAAGGAGTGGTTGTAAAGCTTTATTTATAGCTTTTAAAAAATAAAGTTAAATAATTTTTAAAATTATAAAGAATGTAGCAACCAGTCACAGAAACGCAATTTATTTATCTTGTTGCAAATCAATTTCGACTGATATCAGTAATCATCGGTGCATTTTTCTAACCGATAAATGCCATAAGTAGAAGTACTGTCCTTGGCAGATTTCTATCATGATAGGAATCTGCCAAGGACAGTACTTCTACTTATGGCATGTACCGGTTAGAAAAATGCACCGATGATGACTGATATCAGTCAAAATCGATTTGCAACAAGATAAATAAATTATGTTCCCACAACTGGTTGCTACATTTTTTATAATTTTATATTCCACGGTCACTGCACAAAGAGGGAACCTTATGGGGCCCTACATTCAAATAATTCTAATTTGCTGGTTTGCAGATAGGTATCATTCAGCAATTCATTTCCACCAGCAGCGGAAATGTTCCATGTGTGTCAGGCCAATCCATCCGATTTCTTCAGCTGTCTGCATTGGTCTGACACAGTCACAGCATTTCCGCTGTCACCAAAAATAAATAACCCCATGATACTTCATTTTATCAGTGATCTGTGCCATTTTGTTTTAGCTTTTCTAGCATTGTGCTGTGGTATTTGAGTGCAGGGATTTCAGTGTATAGCAGGATTAAAGACAGATCTGGGGAGAAAAAAAAAGATTCTTTTTCTTTGTCATGGTAATTAAAACTTTCTGATATCCCTCATAAATATGAAGCAGGCAGAACTGTACTTTCTTGTTAACTAAAAAGCAGCAGATAGTAATGGAGATAGGGCCTGGGAATAGGGTTGTTAGGGACTGGGCTTGTGATGTAGGTGGTGATTAACAGGATTGCTACTAAAACTTGGTCCACTAATGTTCACTTCATACAACTGCTCTGGTGTTACAGCCAACTAGGAGAGAAAGGGGGAGTTGTGTAACGCTCTTCACGCCTATGGTATTTCCAATAAAACCATATAATAGCTATTGGGTCATTCTAAATGGCGAGCACCTCAGGGAGCTCAGCCTTTTTTTGTGGGTATGTCATCAATCTTATTCCTCTCAACTCCCAGCAGAATGGGTGTGCCACTGGTGAGTATCAACACCTAACCTGACAAGAGGGCTCTTATAGTTACTCCTGATGCGGGAATTATTCCAAGTTCTTCCATTTAGAGTAACAGAACTCTTGGTGCTAGACAGAATTCGTTTTTGATAATTAAAAAGAAAGATGACAGCTTTGATAAAGTTTCACCTTTTGACATTCATAAGATTTTAGAGGGAATCGCAGGCCCTTCAAAATCTATGAAGCCATTGACGAATGAGACACTGTTGGTTGAAATGCCTAGTACCCAACAAGCAGTGAATCTACAGGCAGCTAAATGCCCCAGGGCATATGTGTTGAAAAGAGCTACACTATTCACCTTGAACTGTAGCAGAAGTGTTAAATAACAATTTTTGCAGCCAAGATCATGTGTTGAAATATTATTTCTTCAATGACTGATTTTGACCGAGTGTAGCTGCCATCTTCGGATCTTCTGGAAATAATATCAATGAGCATGAATTGCACAAGCATAATGAGAGCACACTCCACTTATAAACAAAGGTGGCACATTGGCTTGACAAGTACATACAACAGAGTAAATAAAAGGTCCATAGCACCAACAGTGAGCCGAGGAATGGAAATGATCTTGTCCATGGAGCCATTATAGCTATGGCCCATCAGGAAAGACAGAGCGAGTTTCGTCTCAAAAATCTTTTTCAGAAAGCTGATGCCTCTTTCGAAAAGGAGGCTGCTAGTGTCAGCACTCCTACATGTGTTTCTCAGTGCAGTTGCAAAGGTGCTGCTGTTACAGAGCATATAGCTCCTCCCAGAACATCAGAAAAGGCCACGGATGTTGACATTGAAGAGCTTCTGGCACCTCCACAGGCAGACTCCAGTAAACAGGCCAGCACTACTGCTACCATTACTATGAATGTTTCTCCTCTGAAAAACAAACCAAATGGAAAGCACCAGCCACAGGAGAAGACAGGCCGTAAACTGTCATATTATGTAGATTCATTCTTTCTGATGGTTCTAATGATTTGGCTTTGGAGACAGTGGAATACAAAGTGTGCCTCAAGAAACCATCTTGCCCCCAGACTAAGCCTCCATCCATTGCAAGATCCCCACTGTGGTCGAGAGACAGTGTCAGAGAGAAACCTCATCAATAAAAGACTGCTATACTACAGTGAAAGATCAGTGGGTTCAGACACATAGAGGAACTGAAACTCTTAGTGTAAAAATGTCCTCTTTGCTTATGTTTACAAGAAATATATTTTAAACACGCTGATGCCCCTGTGCTACATGGCTACACCTTCCATCACAAGGGTGACTGACTGGGGAAAGGGCTAAGGGAGGCGTAGCTGCGTTTGTCAATAATACACATCACTCCTCTGCTTTATGCCTGATTACTGACCTGCAAGCAGTTGCAGTCAAAGTTAATGTTGTCAAATGATAACTGTGCTGTTTGTATTTACCACCACAAGAAGCCATATATCCTGAGGCTCCTGCAGATCTTACAAACAAACTCCTGCTGGGAGACTTAAATGCCCATAATGTATTGTGAGGCTGAAACACTACTTGCCCCCACTGGTCATGTTTTAGAGAGCCTCATGATGTTTCAGGTATGGTGCATCCTCAGAAGGACAATCCCACTCATTTCACTGCTGCCGCTAGGTCCACCTCAGCCTCAGACCTCACAGATTCTGTTTGATGGGAAGTTACTGATGACCCTCATTCCAGTGAGCACTTCCCACCCTGGATTCATCTACAGATGGAGCAATTCTTGAAAGGAAGCCACTAAGATGGATGATCAACAGAGCTAATTGGATGCTATTCAGCCAACTGGATGTTTTTGGACACCAAGGCATCTTCTACAAGTGGGGAAGGACCTGTCACAAAGTCCAAATGTCATCTTTGAAGGCACCTTGTATCGTGGTACACTGATGCATGCTGCCAGCAAGTTGGGTTAGGTGTGCAGCTTTGCGACGATTTAAGTGCTGACCAACGAAAGTATAGGAAGCCATTTCAAGGATTTGTGAAAAATGCTGTCAGTTACCTATAGCAGTGGTGCTGAAGCTGTGGTGTCTCCAGACAATGCCCGGAATATTGCACAGACAGTGTCAGAACATTTTGCAGTGGCTACTTCCACCGCCAGCCCAGATTCAGCAGTCTACTGCTATTGCACGATCATGGAAGGGATTAGTTGAACTTCAGATCCAACAGATCTGAGTCATACAACTGCCCTTCCTCCATTTAGGATCTGGATTTGGCACTGTCTGAGGCTCATGATATGTGCCCAGTCAATTTCCAACCCAATACAGCATGCCGTGAAACTTGCAAACAATGTGAACAGAAATCCCCCTAAAATGTTTTAATTTGATAAGGCAGGCAAGATAATTTCCCAGCTCATTGAAGGAGACAAATTTGATACCTGTCCTCAGACCAGGCAGGGACCGAATGTGTCCCAGTAGTCACCAGAACATTGCCTTAATAAGCTTTGTAGGAAATACCTCGGAGCGAATGACTATTGTCATCGGAGGCCAGTTGGAGGCCTCTTCAAAAACTGAAATGTTTGTGAATGATAAAAGTATAGAGATAAAGGGCCTAAGGATGTCTTCCAGTTATGTTAGTCAAGAACAGAAGTGGGGCAAGAGCCTAACATTGCAGGACACTACATTTGATGTTTCCCCATTATGAATTTAGTCTTATTGTTGTGGTATCCCGATTATCGTCTGTTTGCATCACAGGGACACGGTCTCACTGAACAACGCTTCAGTTCAAATGAAAATGTACGAAAATGACTTGCTGACTGGCTCACTTCAAAAGAAGAACTGTTTTTTAGCATGGCATTCATAGCCTGCCGGAGAGATGGGAGAAATGTATAAATAGCAATGGAGATAATTTTGAATAAAATATTGTTTATCTGTCACAAACAGCAACATGTTGTCATCTTAATAGCCATGAAAATCCTGTCACCGATCACACACAACAGTGTCTGGTAGACAGTGGAACTATGTTTCCATTTGGGCTTAACAGATAGACCATATAATATGCTTCTGTCTCTCATTGAGTAACGATCCAGTCAACTAGATTTGAAAATGAGTGTGTTGTTGGATTCCAAGAAGGTGGCAGAGCATATAACTCCATCATCTTTCATCGAGGCCGTCCACATGGGACTTCTCAGTTCACTTTGTGATCACTGACTATTGGCTTTCAGGCTCTTGGAATACCACACAGGTAACGGATTGCAGGAGATGGCATGGGGGTTGAGAGATTGTTTACACCCTGTGCTCCATCTCTAATAACTGTGACACCAACAGTAGCTACATTAATCTCTAAGTTTTCTTCCAAAGGAAAGCTAAGAAAACCTCATATTGAGATGGAAACTGAATGGGAGGCACAAAAACTGTTAGAAATGTTATCTTACAGAGTGGTGAGGCACCAATCAGCAAACTGAAATAACCCATTAACTTGAGACAGCACATCACATTCGAAGGACATTGTGTGTGTGTGTGTGTGTGTGTGTGTGTGTGTGTGTGTGTGTGTGTGTGTGTGTCAGTCACTTGAACAAAGTGTTTTCTTTTTCTAATTTTCAGATCTTCATGTTGTCTGTATACATATTTTTTGAATTTTTCCTCTTTTATTGTTATGAAAGTATTAATTTGCAATGACAGAACTGTATCTTAGGTGCTATCTGGCAGAATGATTTATATACACATGAAACTTAGGTTTATTGTTGTAGATATTTGTACTGTAACATTTCTTTGAACAATTTAATGATGGTTACACACTTAGAGAATAATTTATTGCCCATCTCTCATTTTCTCATTAGATCAAAGAAATTTAGGAATGACTATGAGAGTTGAAAGATCTTCTTTGGATCAGGTGAAAAAACGTTTTGAACTTAATAAGCGAAAGCTGGAAGAGAAGAAAAAGGACTATGATATTGAACAGAAAATGAAAGAACTCCGAGAAGAGGTATGAAATTATTATATTTTTGTAGAAACTGGAAACCTAATGACACTGAAGTATAAAAAAACTGTAATCCAGAATAACACAAATTTAAGGTCGTAAAATTAGTACAAACTATATAATCCCCTTGGCAAATTACTTCAAAATAACTCCCTTGTACCATACATCATTGCCGTACAATGACAGCTAGAACCAAAAAAAGTGTGAGTACTTATACGCCAGTGTGCAAGCTTTAAATTTGCTATTTATATTGTGCTATTGTGTTTCAGAATTCTTCACTGAAAATTTCTTGAGTTTATCGAAGTGGGTTCTTGTGGGTCAGAGTGTGTTTTTCTTCTAGATTCTCTTGATTCAGATCGATTGTCAATTCTATTGCCCTTTTCCAGAAATCAAACTATTGCCCTGACAGAGGCCATTCTCTCCTAGTATTAGACAGTACAACTAATAATAATTAATAACAACAGTGCTTTATTTAACATTAACAAGTTTCATTAACAAGGATAGATTGCCACTCACCATACGGAGGAGGCTTCAAGTTGCAGACACAATGAAAATTATGGTTAAACATTTAAGCTTTCAGGCAAATGATCCTTCTTCTGAACTCTTTTCTTCCTCCATCTCTGCTTCTCTCCTCCACGTCCCCCACTGTCCCAGCACAGTCACCTGACTCAGCACCTAACAGTCCATCCTGTCCCCGCCACATACTGCATGCCGTAAAAGACAGCACAGTATCTTCCGCTACCCCTACCTTGCTATCCCTCCCCCTCCCTACCCCATGTTGCCTCCACACTGTACTACCCACCCCATCAATTGCTGCTCAATTCAGAAATATTATGTATATGGGCTATACATTGCTGTGTTTCATCTGTCTGAAGTATTCCTTTTGAGCTTGTGAGAGTCGAGGGAAATGAAACAGAAACAGGGTTGAAAAGGGAGTGAGACAGGGCTGTAGTCTACCCCCGATGTTATTCAATCTGTTTACTGAGCAAACAGTTAAGAAAACAAAAAAATATAAAGAGAAGAAATTGAAGTCAGAAGGGGAGGGGAGTTGCTGATGACAACGTAATTCTGTCTGAGACAGCAAAGGATTTGGAAGAGCAGTTCAGTGCAACTGACTGTGTCTTGAAATGAGGATAAAAGATGGACATCAACAAAAGTGAAACAAGAATAGTGGAATGTAGTTGAATTAAATCAAGTGATGTTGAGGGAATTAGACTAGTAAACAAAACACTAAGAGTAGTGGTGAGTTTTGCTTTGCTTTTTGGACAGCAAAATAACTGATGATGGTCAAAGTGCAGCAGATATAAAAGGATGTAGACTGGCTGTGGCAAGAAAAGTGCTTCTGAAGAAGAGAAATTCTTTAACATTGAACAAAGATTTCTGAAGGTATTTGTCTAGAGTGTAGCCTTGTATGGAAGTGAAACATGGATCATATAAATTTCAGACAAACAGAAAGTAGAAGCTTTTGAAATGTAGTGCTACAGAAGAGATGAAGATTAGATGGGTAGATTATATAACTAATAAGGAGGTACTGAATCAAAGTGGGCAGAAAAGAAATTTGTGGTTTAATTTGACTAAAAGAAGGGATTTTTTGAAAGGACACCATTTGAATCTTCAAGTGATTGCATGTAAGTTGCAGTAGTTATTTAGAGGTGAAGAATCTTGCAAAGGATAGAGTAGCATGGAGAGGCGCATTAAACCAGTCTTCAGACTGAAGACCACCACCACCACAACAACAACAACAACAACAACAACAACAAGCAGAACTGTTAGTATATGATGCGGCTGCATCCACAGATGTCTCTGCATCTCGTGAGGTAGAAAGTACTACACCCGAACATCATCCCCGTACAACCTGGACATTTGTGTACACCTTATTTGTAGTGACAAACTGTCTCTTTCCCAAATATAATGATGGACTTTGTTAGGACCTTGCAGGTTAGTATTACCCTACCAACCATATTGAGAAACAGATTTGCCATACCTTATCTCCACCATTACCCCACACTCATTACACAGCTTTCCAAAGTGGTATTCTGTCACCTAGCAAATCTTCACAGTATCCTTTTTAGTCTGTGCCATATCTACTTCCAAATTTTGTGGAGTAGTGTAGTGGTAAGACACTAAACTCCCCACCCAATTATACAGATCTGTGTTTTCCATGATTTCTGTTAATCACATGCTAGGATAGTTCCTTTGAAAATGACACAGCTGACTTCCCTCCTCATTCATCCCGTACCTGTTTGATCTCCATCTCTAATTAAGTCATCATTAACAAGATATTAAACCCTAATCTTCCTTCCTTCTTCTACTCCCAACCCTTGCCCCATAGATCATATCCTTGTTGAGATCAAAAAATGTTTCCCTTGTCAACTTCACACCACTTAATTTCAAAAAAATGGTTCAAATGGCTCTGAGCACTACGGCACGTAACTGCTGAGATCATCAGTCCCCTAGAACTAAGAACTACTTAAACCTAACTAACCTAAGGACATCACACACATCCATGCCCGAGGCAGGATTCGAACCTGCGACCATAGCGGTCGAACAGTTCCAGACTGAAGCGCCTAGAACCTCTCGGCCACACCGGCCGGCCCTAATTTCAGCTCTGACTTAAAATGTTCCATCCTATCTAATGTGGGCTACCTGTATAAGAAGCAGTATTGTATGATAACTTCACTTCAACCATTGTACAGCATTCTGTGTATGAATGAACAAATTATCAACCAAGTTGAATGTCTTTTGCCCAGCTGTGGTTCAGTTGTGAAGCATGCAATGTAATGTAAGTTAATTGACCTCAGCTGCTTCACTCCTCAAACCATCTGAATCCCCGTCCACGCTACCAATACCAGCTTTTTTGAATTGCAGTGGTGGTAACTTTCCCCGGCAGCCATCCTCCAGTTATGCAACTCTCTCACTTCAATTGCTGCCAGTCTTTGTCTCCTACCTGCCTCCACCCTCTTGCCACCATTCATGATTCCAGTCGGTTTCACTGTTCTATCTCCCTACCAGTTTCACATACCGTTACTTCTCTACTTCATCCTTCTTTTTCTCCTTTGCTGAATTCTCCACATTCCCCTGTCCTGTCTCTTGAAGACTGTACACATGTGGCAGTTTGCTCCTTAACATCATCTGTTTTGTTTAGTTGTCCATATACCTATTACATTGCTAACTGTAAAAAAAATGGAGTGGTGGTAAGTGGGACAAAATTAGAGATTTTTAAAACAATATGATTTTTGTATTTCAAACAATGAAAACTCCAGGATGGAATGTAACAATATTGTGAAAAGGAAAGTTGCTACTCACCATATAGCGGAGATGCTGAGTCACAAATAGGCACAACAAAACCACTGCCACAACTGCCACTAATAATACCTTTCGGACAGTAAGGCCTTCTTCAGAATTAGATTGTAATCACACACACATACACACTCATGGCCCCAGAACACCACCTCCTTTTACACTAACAGCCCTAGTGCCCGTGGCCTTACCGCTACTGAACACCCTTTCTCAACACCTGACCAATTCCAAACCCTCTACCTCGTTCCTAGTCGCCACAACTAATTATATCCTCACCCAAAATTACTTCTCCTTTGAAGGCATTATCAACAAACAAGTCTGCAGTATGGCTATGGGCACCCGCATAGCACCATCTTATGCCAACCTATTCATGGGCCATCTAAAGAAATCCTTCCTTAACATCCAGAATCCTAAACCCCTCACCTGGCTCTGATTCATTGATTACAACTTTGCGATCTGGATTGAGGATGAGGACATCCTATCCACATTCCTCCAGAACCTCAACAACTTCTCCTCCATTTGCTTCACCTGGTCCTACTCAACCCAACAAGCCACCTTTCTACATATTGACCTCCACCTCAAAGATGGCTACATCAGTACCTCCATCCATGTAAAACCTACTAACCTCCAACAATACCTCCACTTGGCAGCTGCCACCCTTTCCTTACCAAGAAGTCCATTCCATACATTCTAGCCACCTGTTGTCATCGCATCTGCAGTGATGAGTGGCCCCTCTCAAAATATACTGAGGGTCTCACTGAAGCCTTCACAAACCATAATTATCCTCCCAACCTTGAAAAAAAAAAATCTCCCGTTGCTTAAGTGGGTATTACACGACGAACCGCCGTGAACGGTACTGGTCTAGAACGAGAGCCATCTAAGCGGTAGAACTGGTGAAACTACAAAAATTAGCAGACATATTATCCACGCATCAGAATAGAGTGCAGTTCTAAACTGCACTACACATTGATAACTCGTGCATGTGCAGAAGGGGGCACCGCAGCACTTTCTGCTTGTTATTTGCTAATTGTTAAGTGGCTAGTGGCTGATTTCAGATTTTCATATTGGGTATTTTTCTGCATTTTTTTTTTTTCTTTCAGCAATTAGGTTTAATAAACGCAGTTCTTCTTCACTCCGCCCCCCTGCTCCCCCCCCTCCCTCCTCCCCCGCCCCCCGTATATTCTTTCATACCAGCTGTTTGTGAAAGCATTTTTCTATTGATTGCTTCGTATTCTCAAAATGAAATGGTGCAAAGAGTAATTAAGTGTCTTAATTCAGGCATATAGAGAGGAAAGGATGTATGACCCGGACTTGTATCATAATAAGGTACATCAGCAGTCATCTCTTTCTGAGTAATATGTGTATAACATTACATTTTTTCGATTTGTATTGTAATGCCTTACTTACGAAAGTTCATTTTTGATTTTAATGCATCTCTTGCATTATTTCAGCATGCCAGAAAAGAGAAACTGGCAGTGATATGGGAGAAAGTCGCCAGGAAACATAATGTTACAACCAGCCTGCAACATAACAGGGCTTTTACTGGTATTTTACTCATGATCTGGGCTGCTATGATCACAAAATGTATAAACATATGATTTAATTGTTACTTTCGAGAATGTGAGGCAGCCTCCCAATGACTGTGTCGCACTTGTTACTTCCATCTTCTATCATAGATAGCAGCTTCTCAAAACAGGCCATGTCCATCCTCATGAAGTTTCAAAATTCTTGTGGATCTTCGAGCCTCAGTTCTTTCATAAGTAGTGAATGTAATCCCCTCCCTTCATCCCTTCTTTTCAGCCAGAGTCGAGCTCAGCAAAATCAGGCTTTTCATTTTCGTGGTCATTCTGCCCCAATGAAGATTTACTCTTATTGCCAGGGCAATAGCTCCAAAAAGAAGTGGGTTCTCCATGTGCAAAATGCTGTATAAATACATATATACCTTTGTAACTAAGTGTTATAATATAAAACTATTGAATCTGTAATTCAAAACAGTAGTAACCTACATAAGAGACTAACAATTACTTAATGAATAATGCTAAAAAACAATTTCTTATTAAATAGGAACCTCACATAAATAATTTGAACGAATGACATTCCAATATGTCACACAGTCCTCCTCATGTATCGCGCGGTAGAACAATTGACTTTACAAGAGATCAGACAGTTCTATCTGTGTTTCACACATTATTACTGTCTACTGCACATGTACGCCAAGTATATCCCATTTGGATGGTGTAATAGGTCTACGTGAACCAGCCTGTAGTTCCAGAAACACATGCTTGGGGTGCTGGTGCATAGGTGTACGGTTTAGGTGCATTGTGTAATAGGGGCTTTATTTTTCCAGTCTCCCACCACCTCACAAAGTCCCACCATCCAGTCGTGGTTAATGTTACTGACTCTGGATCATGCGGTTCTGGGCTCGATTCCCGGCTAGTATCATCATCATCACCATTTGTGACAGTAGCTCGATTAGACGTGTAAAAAATTGAACTGTGAAAAAAATTGGGACTTTGTACGAGCGCTAATAACTGCACAGTTGAATGCCCCCAAAAGAATCATCATCTTCATCGACATCATCATCATCATCATCATCATCATCATCATCATCATCATCATCCACTGTCCGGCCACAGAGGAGCATTCTCCTCATAACTCAGTGCCATCCAGGACTGGAGCAACTGAATTACATTCTCTGCCAGGGTTTCGACTACCTCTCATTGTGCCCTGAAATATCCTGCCCATTATCCTTCCCACCCTCCCACAGTTGTCTTCCGCCATCCAACAAACCTACACAATGTCCATTCCTACACATCCCCTGCTCCCAACCTCTTACCCCATCACTCATACCCCTGTCATTAGACCTAGATGCAAGACCTGTCCTATATGTCCTCCCACCACCACCTACTCCAGTCTGCTCACAAACTTATAACCTATCCCATCAAAGGCAGGGCTATCGGTGAAATCAGTCATGTGATCTACAAGCTAAGCTGCAACAACAGTGCTGCATTCTATGTGGGGCATGACAACCAACAAGCTGTCTGTCCACTTGAATGGCCACCAACAAACTTTGGCCAAGAAAGAAGTAGACCACCCTGCTGCTGAGCTTGCTGCCAAACACGACATCCTTCATTTCAGTGAGTGCTTCACAGCCTACACCATATGGATCCTTTCCACCAACACCATCTTTTCCAAATTGCATGGGTGAGAACTTTCCTTGCAATATATCCTACATTTCCGTAACCCACCTGGCCTCAACATTCATTAGTCATTGTCCTCTCCCATCCAGCCCTTCTCTATTCCCATTCCAGCACTACACAGCCCTCATTCCGCCATCGGACGCAGTCTTTTTACTTCTCTCCTTTTCCACTATCCGCCCACCTCTCCACTCCCTCCGCCTAACCTCTCGAGTGCACATAGCTGCCCTACCCTCTTTCCACCTCATCCTCCCCCTGTGAGTCTGGAGGTAAGAATAGGCCCGAGGTATTCCTGCCTTTCATAAGAGGCAACTAAAAGGATTTTCATACGTTTTGGCCTTTATGTGATGGTCCCCTGTAGGGTTTGACCTCACTTTTTCAAAATTTTCCCGAAGAGCGAACCAATTGGGGAAAGGCGCCTTACATGGTGCATTGTGTCCATCGTGCATTGAGATCTTTAGCCCACTTCCTCGTCGTCGCGTTTAAGTCCCGCTCATTCTCCATCTCTTGGGTGAGGACACCATCCTGGGTGCGTTTTCCACCATGCACTATGCAGTGTTGCTTTCTGTGTCAACGATGACCGTGGACTTCTTTGCACCTGATATCCAGCACGGTAGCCAGTCCGTTATGGTGGGGCCACCATGTACCCTGTAGGTTGCAGCCCCCGGCAATGGCCATCCTGCCAGATGACCTTTGCAGTGGCTGGGTGGCGCCCATGGGGAGGGCCCCTGGTTGGAGTGGTTGGCATTAGGGCAGATGACACGCGATGAAGCGTAGTCCATCATCTCTTGCTGGTGGTGAAACACCACCAGTCTCTAAGCATTCACAAGCTCAGTTCAACACCCAGAAGTACGACCTCAAATCGTTCCCCTCCCTGGCCACACCATGGGAGGAATGTCAGGCTAAGGATGGCAGTGGATCTTATTCACCCTTGTACCTTGTCTGTTTGAGAGCTGATGGGAAATCTTTCATGACGACAAAGCCTTAGTTTTTTGTTGAGCATTTAGAGGACAAGTTTGGGGAGGTGGTTGGATTATCCAAAATGAGATCTGGGTCAGTCGTGATCAAAACTGCATCCTCTGCCCAGTCACAGACATTACTTGCTTGAGACAAGCTGGTGTATTTTTCTATAACCATCACGCCCCATAAGAGCTTAAATATTGTCCAGGGTAACATATTTCACAGGGACCTTCTTTTGCATTCTGACAATGATCTGCACGCCAACTTAGAGCAGCGAGGTGTACATTTCGTCCAAAGTGTCCACTGGGGTCCGAGGGATAATCAGGTTGCCACTAGTGCCTTCATCATGACCTTTGATGGTAATACATTGCCCGAGAAGGTCAAGGTGATGGTCTACCGCTGTGATGTAAAGCCATATATCCCTCCCCCATTGCGGTGCTTTAAGCGCTGGAACTTCAGCCATATGTCTTCCAGCTGTACTTCCAGCATCTCATGTCAAGATTGCAGACACCCATCACATCCCAGCACTCCATTTCCCCAGCCTCTCATCTGTGTCAGTTGTGGAGAGCACCATTCACCTTGCTTGCCAGACTGCACGATTCTCCAGAAAGAAAGGAAAATCATGGAGTACAAGACCCTGGACCAACTGACCTACACTGAGGCTAAGAGAAAATTTGAACGCCTGCATCCTGTACGTATGACATCGTCTTATGCTGCCGCTACAACAGTTCTGGCACCATCAGCTCCGCCAACCCGAGTCACCTCTCAGAGCCAGGAGACTACACCTGCCCCCTTGATGGGGGGGGGGGGGGGGGGGACATTTCCCTCCCTGTTGCTCTCACACCACCTACTTCGGGAGCAACACCCCCCCCCCCCCCCCCCAACCATTGGGGACATCCGTCCTCACTTCTAAGCCGGAGAAGCGTCTTCTTTGGCTTCTCTTACTAGGAATGTGTCCCTTGGGTCACTCCCTTCCAACGTTTCTCCTAGTGGGAAAGATGACACTGGCCAGTGGCTGAAGAGCTCAAAAGCAGCTGGTCGTAGGGATTCTTGCTCATCCTCAGTCCCGGAGACTGAGCCAGCAAAGTCCTCCCAGCCGGGGAAACCCAAGGAGCAGCGAGAGAAATCCAAAAAGAAGACCCCTAAGACCGAGGAAATTGCAGTGGCACTTACACCACTGCTACCTACAAGCTCTGCATCTGAGGATGGGGTGGAGATTCTGGTGCCCGCTGATGGCCTAGATCTCACGAGACCCTCAGACACAATGGATATAGACTGCTCAGGCAGTAAAAGTCGGTGGCAGCATGTGACTCTGAGGCATAAACTGCCTCATTGAATGTTCCATGCCTTCCCAGTCTCATGATGACGTCATCCTCCAGTGGAATTGTAGCGGTTTTTTTCACCGTCTGGCTGAGCTATGGCACTTGTTAAGCTTTACACCTGCTATCTGCATTGCCCTCCAGGAAACCTGGTTCCCAGCAACGCGGACCCCTGCCCTCCACGGCTATAAGGGATATTACAGGAACCATAGTGACTATAATTGAGTGTCAGTTTGAGTTTGCATTTATGCCCTAAACTCAGTCTATAGTGACACTGTGCCCCTTCAAATGCCTCTTGAAGCTGTGGCTATCAGAATAAGGACGACGCAGAAAATAACTGTCTGCAATGTACATCTTCCTCCAGATGGTGCAGTACCCCTGAATGTATTAGCTGCACTGATTGATCAACTCCCTAAACATTTCCTACTTTTTGGAGATTTTAACATGCATAACCCCTTCTGGGGTGACACCATGCTTACTGGCTGAGGCAGAGATGTCGAAACTTTACTGTCTCAGTTTGACCCCTGCCTCTTAAATACTGGGGCCACCACACATTTTAGTGTGGCTCATGGTAGTTACTCGGTCATTGATTTATCAATTTGCAGCCCAGGACTTTTCCCACCAATCCACTGGAGAGTACATGATGACCTGTGTGGTAGTGAGACCACTTCCTCAACTTCCTGTCACTGCCCCGGTGTCAGGCCCACGGACGCCTGCCCAGATGGTCTTTAAACAAGGGTGGACTGGGAAACTTTCACCTCTGTTGTCACCATTGAATCTCCCCCACACGGGAACATCGATGTGATGGTTGAGCAGGTGACTACAACAATTGTTTCTGCCACAGAAAATGCAATCCCTCTCTGTCTAGGGTGCCCCTGGCGTAAGGCAGTCCCTTGGTGGTTGCTGGAAGTCGCTGAAGCAATTAAGGAGCATCGGCGAGCTCTACAGCAGCATAAGTGGTACCCTTTCCTGGAGCACTTCATAGCCTTTAAACGGCTCCATGCCCGCGTTGGCCAACTTATCATATGACAGAGACAGGAATATTGGGAGAGATACCTCTCGACAATTGGGTGCCACATGTCACCTTCCCAAGTCTGGCCAAAGATCAAACGTCTTTTTGGGTACCAGACCCCAACAGGTGTTCCCGGTATTACGATAAATGGTTTGTCATCTACTGATACAAACGCGATTGCCGAGCACTTTGCTCGAGCCCCTGTGTCGGAGAATTACCCCCCAGCCTTTCGCACTCTCAAACGGCAGCTGGAAGGGAAAGTCCTGTCATTCACTACATCTACATCCATACTCCGCAAGCCACCTGACGGTGTGTGGCGGAGGGTACCTTGAGTACCTCTATCGGTTCTCCTTTGTATTCCAGTCTCATATTGTTCGTGGGAAGAAGGATATGTCGGTATGCTTCTGTGTGGGCTCTAATCTCTCTGATTTTATCCTCATGGTCTCTTCGCGAGATATACGTAGGAGGGAGCAATATACTGCTTGACTCTTCGGTGAAGGTATGTTCTCGAAACTTTAACAAAAGCATGTACCGAGGTACTGAGCGTCTCTCCTGTAGAGTCTTCCACTGGAGTTTATCTATCATCTCTGTAAGGCTTTCGCGATTACTAAATGATCCTGTAACAAAGCACGCTTCTGTCCATTGGATCTTCTCTATCTCTTCTATGAACCCTATCTGGTACGGATCCCACACCGCCTAGCAGTATTCAAACAGTGGGAGAACAAGCGTACTGTAACCTACTTCCTTTGTTTTCGGATTGCATTTCCTTAGGATTCTTCCAATGAATCTCAGTCTGGCATCAGCTTTACCAACGATCAACTTTATATGATCGTTCCATTTTAAATCACTCCTAATGCATACTCGCAGATAATTTATGGAATTAACTGCTTCCAGTTGCTGACCTGCTATGTTGTAGCTAAGTGATAAGGGATCTATCTTTCTGTGTATTCACAGCACATTACACTTGTCTACATTGAGATTCAATTGCCATTCCCTGCACCATGCGTCAATTCACTGCAGATCCTCCTGCATTTCAGTACAATTTTCTATTGTTACAACCTCTCGAAACACCACAGCATCATCTGCAAAAAGCCTCAGTGAACTTCCAATGTCATCCACAAGGTCATTTATGTATATTGTGAATAGCAACGGTCCTATGACACTCCCCTGCGGCACACCTGAAATCACTCTTACTTCGGAAGACTTCTCTCCATTGAGAATGACATGCTGCGTTCTGTTATCTAGGAACTCTTCAATCCAATCACACAATTGGTCTGATGGTCCGTGTGCTTTTACTGTGCTCATTAAACGACTGTGGGCCACAGTGAATCCTATAACACTCCATTCAAAGACTGGGAGCTCCTCAGTGCCCTTGCACATTGCTCCAACACAGCTCCTGGGCCTGATCAGGTCCATGGCCATCATCTTCAACCGGATCTGGTGCGATGGCGTCTTTCCATCACAATGGCAAGAGAGCACCATCATTCCGGTGCTCAGGCCCAGTAAAAATCCACTTTATGTGGATAGCTGTCAGCCCATCAGCCTCAACAACGTTCTTTATAAGCTGCTGGAACATATGGGGTGTTGGCGGTTGGGTTGGGTACTGGAGTCACGTGGCCTACTGGCTCCATGACTGGGTGCTTCCGCCAGGCTCGCTCTACCACTGATAATCTCGTGTCTCTCGAGTCTGCCATCCGAACAGCCTTTTCCAGATGCCAACACCTGGCTACCATCTTTTTTGACTTACGTAAAGCATGCGGCACGACCTGGCAACATCATATCCTTGCCACATTATATGAGTGGCGTCTCCAGGGCCCGCTCCCAATTTTTACCAAAAACTTCCTGTCGCTCTGTACTTTCCATGTCCAAGTTGGTGCCTCCCCATAGTTCCATCCATTTCCAGGAGAATGGAGTCCCACAGAGCTCTGTATTGAGTCTCCCTATATTTTTAGTGGCCATTAATGGTCTAGCAGCAGCTGTTGGGCCCTATGTCTCACCTTCTTTGTTTGCATACGACTTCGCATTTCGTACTGCTGCTCCGGTACTGGTGTTGCTGAGTGTCACCTACAGGGAGCCATCCGCAAGGCGCAGTCATGGGCCCTGGCCCATGGCTTCCAGTTTTCCACCATGAAGATGTGTGTCATGCATTTCTGTCAGCATCGTACCATTCATCCAGATCCAGAACCAGCACTTTACCTCAAGGATGATCCACTCACTGCAGTGGAGACATATCGAGTCTGGTTTTTAACACTCATTTGACTTGGCTTCCTCACCTTAGTCAGCTTAAACGGAAGTGTTGGCAGCACCTCAATGCCCTCCGCTGCCTGAGCAACACCAACTGGGGTGCAGATCGCTCCACGCTGCTGCAGCTCGACAGAGCCCTTGTTCAATACTGCCTTGACTATGGGAGTGTGATTTATGGTTCGGCAGCGCCCTCAGCATCGTGTTTGCTCAATCCATTGCACCATTGTGGAGTTCGACTAGCGACAGGAGCTCTTAGAACGAGTCCGGTGATAAGCGTACTGGTGGAGGTTGGAGTGCCGCCATTGAAGATCAGATGAGAACAACTGCCCGCCAGTTACGTTGCACACATTCATAGCCCTCCTGAACTTCCTAATTACTATCTTCTTTTCCCAACCACAGCAGTTCACCTCCCACATAGGTGGCCCAGGGCAAGGCTAACAATTGCGGTTCGTGTGCGATTGCTTCTGTCTCTCCTCAAGGTCCATTCACCTACATCTCTGTGGTGTAGCTGTAGGCCGGAGCACTGCCTGGACCTTTCGCTTGGCCATAAGAACTCCGTTAACCCTGCGGCTCTCCACTGTCACTTCCTTTCGATTCTTGAAGTGTTCTGGGGCTCTGAAGTGGTTTACACAGATGGCTCAGTGGCTGAGATAATGTTGACTTCGCCTTTGTCCACAGAGGCCATATTGAACAGCATGTCTTGCCCAATGGCTGCCCAATCCAGGAGTCCATCTATGCCCTGGAGCAGTCCTGTCGTTCAGTGGTGTTTGTGTGGATCCCAGGACATGTCGGCATCCCAGGCAACAAGCTTGCCAACAGGCTGGCCAAACAGGCTATGCGGAAATGCCTTCTGGAAATGGGCATCTCTGAACCAGACCTGCGTTCTGACTTACGCCGCATGGTTTTTCGGCTTTGGGAGATGGAATGGCATAACAGTACACACAACAAACTGCGTGTCATTAAGGAAACTATGAATGTGTGGAAGTCTTCCAAGCGGGCCTCTTGCAGGGAATCAGTTGTCCTCTGCCGGCTCTGCATTGGGCACGCTTGGGTGACTCACGATTACCTCTTGCGCCCTGAAGACTTGCCTCAGTGTCGGTGCAGCACCCTGTTGACAGTGACCCATATTATGGTGCACTGTGACTGCCCAGCGACAAAATCTTGGGTTACCGGACTCGTTGCTGCTCATTTTATCTGACAAAGCCTCATTGGCTGATTTAGTTTTACATTTTATTCTTGAAGGTGAGTTTTATCATTTGATCTAAGTTTTAGCGCATGTCCTTCGTTGTTCTGTGTCCTCCACCCTAGTGCTTTTAGGGTGGTGTTTTTTAGTGTGTTGCAGAGTGGCCGGCTTTTCCTTTTTATTCTCGTGGTCAGTCAGCCACTGTAATCTGCTTTCTTGTTTTACTCTCTTCTGTTTCTAGCATATCTATGTTGTTTTCTTGTCCTCTTTTGTTCCTTTTAGTGTTCGTTGCCTTTCCTTCGTTCTTGTGGTTTCTCCTTTCTTTCCGTTTTGTGTTATATGTCGCGTCTGTTATTCTCACACTTGTGGCATTGTTTTATTAGGAACAAGGAGCCGACGACCTTGTTGTTTGGTCCTTCTCCCCCTCTTTTAAACCAACCACATCTCGTCCCTCCACACTCCTCAACAGCACATCACTGTCCACCACACCTACCGTATTATCCCACCCTGGCCAAGCCTGCTCTTAGCCTCTTACCTCCTGCTCGCAGTGTGGCCTCAGTTGCCTGAGACTGCAGTCCTGTGTGTGTGTGTGTGTGTGTGTGTGTGTGTGTGTGTGTGTGTGTGTGTGTGTTTGCCGTGTAATTCTGAAGGAAGCCTTACTGGCTGAAAGCTATTATTTATGACAGTCTTTTTGTTGTGCCTATCTGTGACTCAGCATTTCCGCTATATGGTGATTTTTGTATTTGATATTCAGTACAGCCTCACTTATTGTGTCATTGAGTTGATTATTTTATAAACTTTTTGCATCGCCAGTAGATAGTTTTTGAAGACATAGTTTCCCCCTACATTTGTTACTCTCAAGCACTTTTTTGCTCTGTTTTGTAGGAGGAGAAACTGAGAGAATATCGCAAGGAGAAACGCAAAGAAAAACGACGAAAATTAGATGAAGACACAGACACAACACCAAGTTCAGAATTAGCAGCTATAATGGGATTCTCAGGATTTGGGTCTAGCAAGAAGTGAATCTGGAATGTAATAAATATCAGCGACAAACCAAATGGTCTTGTTATTGAACTGTGCTCTTCATTACTCCACACACAATAGGAACTGTTGCCAGTAAAATCATGAGACTAATTTTATCACAAGAACTGTTAGATATAACTTAGTAATTTAACAGAATTTGCCACTGCAAACATAAGCTATTGGTTCTGTGGATAATGGGCAGTTCGTGAATGTGTATTCCAATTTTTGTAATTTTTCCCTAGTGATCTGTGTAACTAAAATGCATCTTTCACTGTCACAGGACTCATAATAAAGCACAATAAAAAGAATGGAAAAAAGGCTTGTTTGCTATGAAGTACACAGAGAAAATAGCATTGTATATTTGAAGCTGTGTATGTAACAGATATCTGAATTCCTTCTTTCATTCTCTTTTACCCACATTGGTAATTTTTTCTCATGTTTGTTATTTTTATCTTTTGTAACATAAAGAATAATATACATGAACAGTAGCTGCATTGAAAACTTCAGTGATTTTGTTTCATGTGCATTATTCATACAGTTGTAAATGCAGAATGACATTCGAAGAAAGAGGAAAGTACCTCGACAGTTTTATTAAGTTGTGTGTGTTCCTGAAAAAAATTCTCATGAATTCTGTGTTGACAAAATTCTCCAGAATTTGTATTAAAAATATTAATTTCCTCTTGTTAATTGTAAACAAATAAATTAGTTTTCTTTTTTCAAGTTTTTCCCAGCTTTCATTAAACCTGATTCCTTGTAACTTAAGCATAGATACTTTGAACCAGCCACCACTCAGAACTTCCACACTGGGGAAGGCTGTGACATTTATCAATCGGAACTAACCCAGATCTCAAGGTAAGTTACGTATCAGTCTGTCACCACAACTAAGATTTCAAGTGGGAGGGGGGAATATCACACAGTTACTAAAAGTTTTCATTCTGTATCTTCTTTCTGGTTCATAATCATGTACTAAACAACACCAAGGTAAGATCCACAGGTTGCATATTTATCTACAGATGTCACATTTTCTGAGACTTTGTCACAACCAGACATACTAAAAAAGATGCGTTTTGAATGTGGTGTATGCTTGCTTTACTATATGCTTAATATTTTCCATGTTTCCGATTCAAAAGTTTGGAAATTTTTATGTTCAGTTTGTGGCATTTATGAGTTCACGTGACAAAGTGATGTTGCTGTGACATCAGAGGTCATTGGCTGACACAAGAAAACTGAGTAGTGATCAAGTTAATTTAAATGTTTGTGAAGCTAACATAACTGTACTTTTTGGTTTTCATATTTATATGTGTATATTATGAAATTATGCAGTTTAAATAATACAACAAATTAAAGACATCTTCAAAATGTGTCATTTTTTATATGAAAGGGGTAGTTTACTATTCACCTGAATGACACATTGAGTTGCAAACAGGCTCAACGAAAAGAGTATTAAACATTGAGCTTTCAGCCAAAGCCTTCATCAGAAAGGAAACACCTACACATTCAGACAAGCAAGCACACCTCACACACACATGACCACTATCTCCGGCCAGAATGTAAATGCATCAAATGAAAGCAGCAGCCCAGAATGGGGCAGGGAAGGGGGAGGGATATCAGCATACAGGAGGAGAGACAGAAGTGAGTGTTGTCTGACGGAGCACACACGGACTGACGGTAGCAGGACAAGGCTTCCAGGCGCTGTGTTGTGGCATTGCGGAAGAGGAAGTAGGGGAGTAATGAGGAGCGGAAAAGAGAGGAGCAGAAAAGAGGAAAAGATTGGTAAGTGAATTCGCAGAGAGTGGTGAAGAGTGAGGGTAAGGGAACGTGAACTGGGATGAGGTGGGAGGACAAAGGGGATGAAAGCTGTTGGGTGGAGAGTGTCAGGACAGTACATTATTGTAGGTTGAGGCCAGGATGATTTTGTGAATGGAGAATGTATTGTAAGGACAACTTCAATAAATCCAGTGATCCTGGACACCCCATTGCAAGTGGTTATTGTGCTCCTACTAAAAGAATTTTGACTTATTGACCAACACATCCAACCAATTGCCCAAAATCTAGCCTCTCACATCAGAAATACCAAGGACTTCCTTTGACAACTCTCCACCATCCCCACCCCATTACCTCTTGAATCCTTAATCATCACTGTTGATGCCAGCTTCCTATACACCAACATCCCTCATGCACCTGGTCTTGTCACTGTTGAACACTGCCTCTCCCAACGTTCTTCAGATTCCAAACCCACTGCCTCCATTATTCATATACCTTACTAAGCTTATCCTAACACAAAACTACTTCTCCTTAGAAGGAAAGGAATGCAAACAAATCCACACCACAGCCATGGTCAGCCACAAGGCACACTTCTATGCCAACCTGTTTATGGCCTGTATAGAAGAAACCTTCCTGGGCTCCCAAAACCCCAACCCCTGGTCTGGTTCATTCATGATCTGGACTTAGGACCAAGACATGCTATCACATTCCTTCACAACCTCGGTACCTCTCCCATCTGCTTCAGCTGGCCCTCCTCAACCCAGTATGCTACCTTCTTGAATGTTGACTTCCTCCTCCTCTCCTCCTGCTCCTGCTCCTCCTCCTGTCTGGTGGCCCCATCCGCACCCTGTCCACATTAAAACCACCAACACTACCTGCCATTTTGACCACTGCCCTTTCCACACCAAAAAAGTCTCTCTCACACAGGCTGGCCACCCAGGGACAGAATATATGCGGTGACTCTATCCAATATCTCGAAGGTGTCACAAAGTTATTCACAGAAAAACACTATCCTCCAAACCTAGTCTGCAAACAGGTTTTCTGTGCCATATCACCATACAGCAAATCCTCCCACCACTCCCAAAACAGCTACAAAGGATCACCCCCTTCATCATCCAGTAACACCCTAAATTGGAACAACTGAGTCACATCCTTCATCAGGGCTTTCATTATCTATCATGATGCCCTATAAGGAGGGACATCCTACCCAAGATCCTTCCTACCCAATCTAAAGTGGTGTTCCATCAATGACCCAAACTCCACAACATTGTAGTTCATCTCTATGCCACTCCCAATCACAATGCTTTGCCACAGGGATCATACCCCTGTGGAAGACCCAGATGCAAGACTTGCCCACTCCACCCACTCAGCACTTCCTATTCCAGTCCTTTCACAGGCTTATCCTACCATATCAGAGGCTGGGTCACCTGTGAAAGCAGCTACGTTACATACCGGCTCAGCTGTAATCATGGCACAGCTTTTTATATTTGTATGACTATCAACCAGCTGTCCACCAGGATGAATGGCCACCGCCAAGAACAGAGTGGCCCACCCTGTGGCACAACACGCAGCTGAACATAACATGCTTGATTTTAATGGTTGCTTCACAACCCAGACCATCTGAATCTTCCCCTCCACCACCAGTTTTTCTGAATTGTGTACTTGGGAGTTATCGTTACCACACATCCTCTGCTCCCAAAATCATCCTGGCCTCAACCTATGGTAATCTGTCCCCACATCCTTCACTAAACAGTTTCCACTTCCTCTGTTCTGTCACCTCCTCTCATTTCAAGTCTCCTTACCCTCATTGTGCACCACTTTCTGCCAGTGCACCCATCGAGTTTTTCCCCTTCTCTGCTCCTCTCATTTTCTGCTCCCCCTCCCAACCCCACAGCCTCCTGACACTGCACCTGGCAGCCTTATCCTGCCACCATCAGTCCCTGCACGCTCCGACAGGCAGCACTCGCTTCTCTCGCTCCTCCCATACCCTGCTATCCCTCCCCCTTCCCTGGCCCCATTTTGGATTGCTGCTTCCATTTGATGCAATTGCATTATGGCTGGTGATGGCAGTCATGTGTGTTGTGAGATGTGCTTGCTTATGTGAATGTGTGCATGTTTTCTTTCTGAAGAAAGTTTTGGCCTAAAGATGAATGTGTCTGTCAGCAGCTCGAAGTGTCGATCTGTCCTTTTCATAATAGTTTCGATATTCCAACCTGGACTTTCTGTGGTTTCATTTTTAATATGGTTTGTTCTGCTAAAATGTAGGAAAATGTGATAGTGGATAAATGTGTTACCACACTTTTTATGCACTTTGCTTAGTAGGCGAAATAGGTATTATTTATAGGTGTTACAACAAGCGAATTTCTTGATATCGCCTTCTAATGCACATTTTGTTACCTTAATTCACTTATTTATAGATGAAATCAATTCATGTCCCCTTTCTTGCTACAAAATGGTCTATGAACATTTCACTGAAATTCAGACAATTCAGTAGTTCTTTTTCAAGAAAACACATTGCAAATGCACAAAGTCTTTCCTCATTCGTAACATTTCATATGAATGTTTTCATCTTCTTTAACTTAGAGAAGAAGCATTCTATCTCTCTGGTCATCTACATCTATATTCTGTAAACCACCACGAGGTGCACGGCAGAGGGTATGTCTCATTGTACCAGTTATTATGTTTTCTTCCTGTTCAATTCACATATGGAACGTGTGAAGTCATTGTTTGAATGCATCTGTGCATGTAGTAATTATTTTAATCTTATCCTCACAATCTAAATGTGAGCGATACATAGGAGGCTGTTGGATATTTCCAGAGTAGTCATTTAAAGCCGTTTCTTGAAACTTTGTTAACAGACTTTCTCAGAATAGTTCACATCTATATTCAAGAATCTGTCAGTTCAGTTCCTTCAGTATCTCTGTGAAATTCTCCCACGGATTAAACAAACCTGTGACCATTTGTGTCGCCCTTCTCTGTATATGTTCAATATCCCCTGTTAGTCCTATCTGGTATGGGCCCCACACACTTGAGCAATATTCTAGAACCAGTCATATGAGTGATTTGTAAGCCATCTTCTTTATGGATTGATTGCACTTCCTCAGCATTCTACCAATAAATCGAAGTTTACCGCCTACTTTTTTTCATATCTGTACAAAGTGTTGCACTCAAGTATTTGTCAAATTTACCAATTCCAGCAGTGACTCATTGATATTGTAGGTGTAGGATACTATGTTTTTTCATTTTGTGAAGTGCAAAATTTTAAATTTTTGAACATTTAAAGCAAGTTGCCAATTTCTGGACCACTTTGAAATCTTATCAAGATCTGAGTCAATATTTATGCAGCTTCTTTCGGATAGTGCTTCACTATAGGTAACTGCTTCATCTGCAAAAAAACCTGATTTTATTATTAATACAGTCTGCAAGGGCATTAATATAAAATATGGAACAGCAAGGGTCCCAATATGGTTCCCTGAGGCATGCCCAAAGTTCTTCATCTGACAATTGTTCTCCATCCAAGATAACATTCTGTGTTCTCCCTGCCAAAAAGTCCTCGGTCCAGTCACAAATTTCATTTATACCCCATGAGCCATACTTTTGATGATAAGTGTAGGTGTGGTAACCTGATTACCTCAAACCAAAGCTTTCAGTAAGTCATGAGAAAAGTGCGAGTTGGGTTTCACATGACTATGATTTTGAAATCCATGCTGGCTTGCATTGAGGTCATTTTATTCAAAAAACATCATTATGTTTGAGGTCAGAAAATGTGCCTAAGATTCTACAACAAATTGATGTCAAGGATATTGGACAGTTTTGTGGATTATTTCTTGTAGACAGGTGTAACCTGTGCCTTTTTCCAAGAACTGGGCACAGGCTTTTGTTCGAGGCATCTACAATAGATTGTAGTTAGAAGAGGGGCTAACTCAACCACAAATTCAGTTATTTCACTCGAGGATTAAACTGGGGAAATTCTCCTGGATTTTCCTTTGTAAAGGAACATTTGAAAATGGAGTTAAACATTTCAGCTCTTGCATTGCTACCCTCAATTTCAGTTCCTGTCTCATTCACTAGGGACTGGACACTCGGTGGTCTAGCGGTTCTAGGCGCTCAGTCCGGAGCCGCGCGACTGCTACGGTTGCAGGTTCGAATCCTGCCTCGGGCATGTATGTGTGTGATGTCCTTAGGTTAGTTAGGTTTAAGTAGTTCTAAGTTCTAGGGGCCTGATGACCATAGATGTTTTAAGTCCCATAGTGCTCAGAGCCATTTGAACCATTTTTGACTGGACACTAACTTTGGTGGCACTAACAGTCTTTACATATGACCAGAATTCCTTTGGGCTCTATGAAAGATCACTTGACAATATTCTGCTACGATGTCATCGAATACATAACACATTGCTCTCTTGACAGTCAATCATGTCACTTGGTCTATAGCCCTACACTTTGTTTTACACCTATTATGCAGTAATCTCTGTTTCTTTAGACATTTCTCTGTAGGGTCTGTATACCATGGAAGTTCCCTTCCATTATGAACCATTCTACTGGATACATATCTGTCCAGTGCATGGTCAACAGTTCTTT